>NC_135611.1:37020000-38220000 GCF_053574225.1 Canis aureus | reverse complement strand
AAGTTCTAAAGGAAAAAAAGAAAGCTAGCAGTGGAGGGGAGAAGAGACAAAAATAGAAGAAAATGAAGCTTGCAGGAAGAAGATAAGTATGGTGGGTAAAATGCAGTCAAAAGGACTAGGGCTGGATATGAGATAAAGGAATTCATCTTTCCTCCCCATCTCTAGCCTGTACCCGTTTTTGACTCTGTCTGCAAGATTGTTCTCCTCTAAGAAGGCATGCAAACCTACTAACAAGAAGCATAGTTGTGTGATTAAAAGGACTGACTATAGTTTTTTGAATATCATACTTTTAAAATAATTTAACATGTTAAATACTTAGAGAAAAATTCTACTGCTTCACATACTACCTGGGACTTTGCAAAGCATCCCCCTTCTGTCTGGTGTCACACTGTTCTTTGATGGAGGAGGGTCCCTAATCTTCATCTGACAGATGCTAACCGATGCAAAGAGCTGCTTGGCCAGGATTACAGCAGCACTGACTACACAAGGCAGGACCAGAATCTGGACCTCCTGACTCCCACGCACCCATGCTGATACGAAGCCAGCCATTCTGAACTATCCTGCAGTTGCCTTGACTTCTGAGGCCTTTCCCTTCATCCTGTCAAGTTACTGACTACAGTGTTGAGGAAAAATGACTGGCAATCAGTGCAAATCTAAGATGGATAACTCTGACCAATGATAAAAACAAAACTGACAGGACACTTACTGTTAAAACACATGATGGAAAACACACTTTATTTATTGATAGTAACAAACACAAAGCTACCCACAAAAAATATTCCTTCTCCAAATTCTACTATAGCCTCATGCAATTTTAGGTATTGCTTAAGGAAATAATGGAAAAACACCACAATAGGCAAGCTTAAATGGATACACTTAAAGATCATTTGGTTTGTGACAACTCCTCATGTGGGCTCATCTGAAGCTGTACTATGATAGTCTAGATGTCTGAATTTTATTGTAACAAATGGTCACATACGAAACGCCACTATCATGTTCATATTGTATTGGTAATGTAAATCTGACCAGCCAATTATTTAGCTTATTTGATCACAATGCTGAAATTCATAAGAAGTTAACACCTGGACCATTTTCCATAAACATACACTTAATAATCATACACAGCAAATTGACAGAGGATATACCAACTGGTCAAAATCAATAATACTATTCTGCAAAAAAGACGATATAGATGCATTAAAGTGGTTCTGACTTCAATTTTAACTAGAGAGCACATACTACTGACTTTTATGTTTATAATTCTTAAATATAATACTGACTATGGCAACAAGGGAAATTATTAGCCTCATTAAGACAGCCCAGCATATAAGATTATTCCACAGCTATAAGAGTATTCTTTTGGACTATCCCTTCAATTTAGAAAAAGACAGTAGGGTGCCAAACTAGTAAAAGTATAGAAATCCAGAAGTTATGAAGAAAAACTAAGCTTTAGTGACTCTTGTTTTGTTTACTGAATCATCTATAAATACCTAAAAATACTTCTTTCAACCAATCATCCTAAATCATATTCGAATTTGTCCTCATGTAAACTTCTTAGTAAAACAAAATCAGAAACATGTATAATAAGCAATTTTTGAGGTAGACCCTGTGGCTTAGAAATCTCAAGTTATTTTCCCTAGGTTCTAGGGTTAGGATTCAAAACTCTCTAATAGCCTGAGAGTGTGCTTTCTAACAACCACACCATATGGCAATTCAAAATGGTGTCAATTACACTATTAAGCAAATGAAAAGGAAAGGTACAGACAGAGAAAAAAATGCAAATCCCATATCTAGTAAAGGTTTTAGTTGTTGTTGTTTTGTTTTGTTTTGTTTATTCATGAGCAACAGAGAGAGAGAGAGAGAGAGAGAGAGGCAGAGACACAGGCAGAGGGAGAAGCAGGCCCCATGCAGGGAGCCCGACGTGGGACTAGATCCTGGGTCTCCAGGATCACACCCTGGCCTGAAAGTGGTGCTAAACCGCTGAGCCACCCGGGCTGCCCTAGTAAAGGTCTTATATCCAGAACATATAAATAACTCTCAAAACTCCCTAAGATTAAAAATCTAATTAATAAAGTTTATACACACTTTATCAAAAAATGTACAAGATGACAAATAAGCAGAGGAAAAGATGCCCAGCATCATTAATTATTGGAGAAATGCAAATTTAAATCACAAAGAGCTGCCCTTTCATGCCCACAAAAATGGCTAAAAAGTCTGATTTTACTAAGTACTGGTGAAGATGTGGAACAATCAGGCTCTCATACACTGCTGGTAAAAATAAGAATTTAATACATCCACTTTGGTAAACAATCTGATAGTTTCTTAAAAATTTAAACATATCTACCATACAACCAACACATTCTACTCCTAGGTATTTGCCCAAAATGAAAACACATGTCTACACAAAGTCATGTTTGTGAATGCTCATAGATGTTTTATTTTTAATAGCCAAAATAGTAATGAAGAACATATGGTATATCTATACAATGGAATATAACAATAGAAAGGAAAGGAACAAACTATAGATACAAGTAACGAAATGGATGAATCTCAAAATAATTATGCTGAGTAAAAGAAGCCAGACCAGAGAGGGAATAGGTAATACTCTATTAAAAGATTTATATCATCCTTAAAAATTAAAAAATTAGTGACTTAGTAAGAGGGAGCACATCAGTGGTTGTCTTGGACAGGCAGAGAGATGAGTTACCAAGGGGCAAGAGGAAATACTTTGGGGATGATGGATATATCTGCAAACTTGATTATAGTGATATTTCACTAGTGTTTACCTATGTCAAAACACCAAATTGTAGTTTGTTGCATGTCAATTCTGTATCAATAAAGTGATTAAAAAAAAAAAAGAACACCTACCTCAGAGGCTCATTGGGAAGGTTTAATATAAATTGCCTGCTTGAGAGTTTTTTAGGGCAGAGTACAACAAATCATAATTCATGGCCAAATTCAGCTAAATAAAGTTTTACTGGAATCTTATCACCATTATCTTTTTATGAGTTTCTACATCTGTTTTCATTCTACAATGGCACAGTTGAGTAGCTGCAACAAGAAACAAAAACCTAAGGTATTTGCTGCGTCTGTTCTAGGAGGTTAGGGATGGTCTGCATGTAGCTTGAACCGGAAGTGCTATGTAAAAATTCATGAAGTCATGTATTTAAGGTCTATGCATGTAAATTATACTTTAAGTTCAAAAAGTAAAAGGTCAGGCCCACAGTAAGCACTGTGTAAATGTTAGGTAGTATTATTATTAAGTTCTCAATAAATGTATTACACGATGAAAACCTGAGTATCCTCTTTAAAATGGTGCAATTAAACACGACAAAGCCTTAAACTAGTTCTATGCTGTGAACTGTAGAGGTGAAAACAAGTCTGCAGAGGAAAATGAACTTGAGGAAAACACAAATTTACTAAAGAATCAAACTATCATGTACTAAAGGTCAAGCAGCTCCAGGCAAGTAACTTTCTCTGCCTAAATAAGTCAGGTATCTTTAGAGCTCTTTAGGGATCTTTGAATCTCTCCTAGCTCTCCTTTCTGATGTTTTAGGTTTCTCTGTGATAACTTTAATTTATAAGGATTTTCTAAAGATTCTGCAATCACTGAATCCAGACAGCAATGGGGATCAAACATAAATAATACCACATCAAAAGGCCAAGCCATGCATTTAGGGAAATAGCTTACTTTCCAACAGAATAGTGAACTATACTTCCTATTTTACTGAGTTCATCATCTCTTTTTTTAAAAAATTCTGCAGTAATCCATTATGGCTTCAAAGATATTCCTGAACTGGTCAAAATAAGTAAAAAACACACATTTCTCAAATATGTTGTTTAATTAGAGAATAGAGAAGGATACAATGAATTCATTTAAAATAATAACCTTAACATAAAATTAAGAGTTGCTCTCCAGAAAAACCTAACAAAGTAAAACCTAGATTTAACTAAGTTGGTTTCAAAGGCTGAAACACAGAGACATGCTAGCTTCTTCCAGTCATTAAACTGGAAAATATAGAAAATAAACAAACTGGAAAATATAGTAAACTTTGCTGCTAGAGTAAGGGCTGCACCCCATGTTATTATCTCTCTCTGGGTAATTTTATCAATTCCCTTATTATTGCCTAAAAGAACTATGGTGGAAAGCATACTGCCAACATGTGTACTCCATGTGTGAACTACTATTCACGAATATCCATTCCCTTCCACTTCTGCATGCATGAAGGATCACACTCGTCCACCCCCACTAAATTAGGAGTGGCTATGAACTATTCTTGGCCAATGAAATGAAAACAGAAGTGTCACTTCGAAGTAGAATCACTTGGGTGGCAGTGCCCTTGTCCTGCTGCAGCAAGCTTGAACCCTAATTTTGAGATGACAGTATCAAGAGATGATAGAACTTGTATTAGCCTGAGTCTTCAGGCAGCTCAGACACAAACCTGCCCTTATATACCTACCTCCACCTCAACCTCTGCCCTCACTATGGACAAGTAGAAAGAGTGAGGAATAATTATTTTAAACCATTGACACTTTTAGTGTTGTTGGAACCCCAACATAACCTCGTCTATCTTGGCTGATACAACTCCCAAGTATCTTTTTACTTTATATCTAGATTTGATCTCCACTCAAAAACATGTATGTGTTCCTTCCATGTACCAGGCACTATGCTTAGACACTAGTGAATACCATGAAATAATGAATCTGATTTTCTAAAGAGTTCACAGTCTATACGAGGAAATAGACACACTAATACCATGGTGTGTTAAGTGTAATCAGAGATATGAAGAACATATTATGGTATCATACAAAGGGATGTTATTCATTGAGGTATGTAAGCTAATCTTAGTTGTTTTGAAAGACACATTAAATCAAGAATGCCATTCAAATGCTTACTTGTACTAAACAGCTTCATATATTTAACTTTTAGATATAACTTCCAATAGTACGGAGTCTTCCGCATGAGAATGATGTAGTCTACTACTTCCCTTTCACAACACTTCCGGAGTTTGCCCTAAGTTTAAAAAAAAAAAGGGCTAAGGGCCAAACCAATGAGAAAGACTTTCACATTTAACATTAGAATTGCACTGGAATTCTGTAGAATCCTAAAATTTTTCTCTTAATTTCAGACAAGAAATACAAAGAACACTCTGTAGCCAATCAAGCATCCTAAGTTCAGTACAAGAAACCTTCATTATTCTTGGATTCTACCATACGATTATATAAATGAAATGCAGGGAATTCTTGCCATGCTGAATGCTCCTGGGTCGTGACGCAGAACAGGAGAGGACAGGGTAAAGAAGTCTACAGTTCTTAAATACAAACACAGATGCATGAGTTTTGTTTCATGGGGTATGTAGGTGTGTGTAGAGTTAAAGCTTAAGGCAATTTAAAAATTAAGCAGGACCTGGGAGATCTTCCTCTTAATAGATCTATATAAGTAGCTCAAACAAGGTGGGGAAGATCTAAGCAACATCACCACCTTCTTTAACCAGTGCTGTGGTCATTTCTTACTGGAGGGGGAGGAACCACTTTCATGTCTCCCACACTTAAATGGACAACATTGAAACTGTTGCATGACACCCATATCACCTAATCCAACCTTTCTTATTTTATAGATGAGAAAAAAAAAATCCCAGGGAGAGGAAATTATTCAAATTTCCAAGTTGATTTGTTACCTAATGTGCTGTCCAATCTGTTAGCCAAAGGCTTTCTGGAGTACATGTTGCTCCACATGGCCCATGTCTCCAGATAGACCAAAGGGAGAGCCATTGGCCTAGGATGTGCCTTTCCTCAAAAATAGCACAGCCCTCTTTTATTACACAAGGTAAACCCTTTCTCAAAGTCTCCTAGGGCTTTACCATAGCAGCTTTGGGAAATGCCCCAGTGCTGAGTGCTTTAGTTCCCCCAGTACTAGGGGCAGCCTTTTTCATCCAGACTGCTGTGGCATATTGCCAGAATATTCCAAACGACTCTAAAATGTTTTATCTTTTAAAAAGGTCTCTTACTTCCTTCTCTAGAAAAGGGGACCTTTATTATAACTAGACATCATGGCATTGAAAATGAAGAAAATGCACAGTGTTAGTCATCTAGGCTCAAAGATATTTAAAGATGCACAACTTACATACTCAAAGAGATGAAGCTTAAGGTACACATGTTGGCAAAAAGATTAAAATGCTCACCTAATATCTGGAAGTATACAACACTGATGACTTGAAAAGGAGCAGAGATGACATCATTAATGTATTTCCAAAAATACATAGTTGAATTAAGGAAAACCACAAAATAATTGGACTTCTTTATAAGTAAAATTTCAAAAGGAATGTCTTTCCTCTCAGATTTGAAAAGGAAAGGACTACAGTATGAATGGCTATTGGAAACAGAGGCCTCATTTGATAAATAACCTAAATGTTTCCTCACATTATTTAAAACTCAAAATATAAATTTCACCATGAAAAACAAATCAAAGTAATGAGATAACTGGTATTTAGTTTTCTAAGTGTAGAAATGCTTACCCTTTCCCACCCACTGAGAGTCACTGAGCTACCATATTCTTACTCAAGATGATTGGATAGAAAAATGCAGGTTTCTAGTTTGTGCTTGTAAACACCTTTTAAAAAAATCTTTAAATCTCAATCTGCATTTTAGAGATGAAGCACCTCTAACAAATGTGCGTGGTTGGTGGCCAACAAATCTAGACCCAGTCCAATTTCATTTAAATCCAGTCATCACTTCTAAAGGGGTAGTTATTCATTAAAAATTTTTATACCCTGATGTAGGCAAGAATGTGCTGTCATGATGGGTCTTGGGTTTGTCAAACAAGAGTGTAACAGGGGATCCCTGGGCGGCTCAGCAGTTTGACGCCTGGCCCAAGGCGTGATCCTGGAGTACCGGCATCAAGTCCCACATCGGGCTCCCTGCATGGAGCCTGCTTCTCCCTCTGCTTGTGTCTCTGCCTCTGTCTTTCATGAATAAATAAAATCTTAAAAAAAAAAAAAAAGAGTGTAACAGTGTAACAAACTGAATACAGAAACAAAAGGGGAAAACACCTACACCTAAGAGAAAAATAACTGCTTTCTAGATAGCAGCAGTGGTAACATGGAATAGTCCTCAAAACTATCTCCCCCTGCCCCCAACCCATCCCGATCAATTCAGAGCCTGAATTTCTTTTTGCTACCTTAAGACAACTGGGCATTTGTGATACTCAGTCACTGTGTACGGTCTTACTCTGGGTCCGTAAAAAGAAGAGCTGACTTTACCTGAAACAAGGAATAAAATCAAAATAGCTTTTTGATTTGTGTTCAAAGTCATAGTAGTTTTAAAAGTTTAAGATATCAGGGATGCCTGAGTGGCTCAGCGGTTGAGCATCTGCCTTTAACTCAGGGTGTGATCCTGGTTCTGGGATCGAGTCCCACATCAGGCTCCTTGTGAGGAGTCTGCTCCTCCCTCTGCCTCTCTGTGTGTCTCTCATGAATAAACAAAATCTTAAAAAAAAATGTTTAAGATATTAGCTTTTCACTTTCTTACCAAGTTACTCAACAAGAGCAAGAAATGTACCATCTTTGTCCTGTAAATGCCCTTGTGTCCATACACTACCCTCAGAGGGAGGCTCTTGAGATGAAGAAGAGGTGGTAGGAAATTGAGAAGAACTCCCATGCCCTGGCAGGTGAGGGTGAGCAAGCATGTGGAGCAGGCAGGTATACCCTGTTATGTGGAGAACTCCCTGAGTGGGGTGAAAGGATCACTCTATCCCCAGGGTGCAGCAAAGCCAATGACAGAACTACTTCTCCTCGACTTTAGTATAAATCAGATTGCGTGTGGTGCGTGGTACCTTGCAAATATCCAGGCCCTACCAGTAGGAATTCTAATTTGGTAAGTATAGGGGATTGCTGGTTGTCCATTCCAGTATCTCTTCACAGAATTTTATTTGGGAAAGCAATGCATCCAACTAAAAAAAAAAAAAAAAAAAAAGGTGCTAGATTTCCTAGCAGCCCTTGAAGCAAGGCATGCACATCTAATTGGACCACAAGGACGAAGACTATGATCAAGGCATAGCCGGGCGGTGCCAATGTCAGCATTAGTCCACTAAGCCTTTATGGTTCTGCTCAGCAGCTGTGGACTGTCCAACCACAGGCTCACTAGGTGAGAGAATTAACCTCTTAATCTCTTTGTTAAATCATGATGCATAGAGAAGTTTATCAGAAGAAGCCAAATCTATTGAAAGAGTTGATGACAATCAATCTGCATTTTAAGAACCTCCAGAGGAGTTCCCATATAATTACACTTAAAAAAAAAAAAAAACACAATATATTTGATGAGGGAGCAGAAGGCAAACTGAGGATAGCACACAAGCTGACACCCCACTAACCACCCCCACCACACACACTCCCAGGTGGGATATGTGTGATCTTTCTGAGGCACTCCTGGCTGCCCCAACGCTAAGGGAAGGAAAAACAAATAGTTAACTTCTAGAGATCACAGCCCTGAAAGATGTGAGTCTCCCTCAGTTTACAAACATCTTAGTGATTTACAAGAAAAAAAGCATTCTTATCAATAACCTAACTTCCAGAAAGAAATATAGATAAAATTAAATGTCCTCATAACCTGCAGCCTATTGACAAATATTGAGGCAGGCAGAGAATAACCTTCCTCCAGGAAGCTCCCACTGCCTTCATGTTAACACCTTACTAGAGGGAAAAAACCACCTTAGTTTGACAACAGCAGGGCCTCCAATATCTTGTAGGTCCTCTTTAGCACAGGAAAGTTCTTTTGAAAACCTCCCTTTTGCTTACCCAACCATATAACCAGCCACCCCTCACAACTTCAGGGCAGCAGTTCTTTCTGCCCAGAGGTCCTATCCCTGTGCTTTAATAAAACCACCATTTTGCACTAAAGACTTCTCAAGAATTCTTTCTTGGTCCTTGGCTCTGGACCTCACCCCACCAGACGTCACCTACATTCAAAAACTACATCATATTTAGCTTAATTTCAAGAAGTAATCAGAAATCACTACAGAAATGCTTAAGGAAAATATCTGGACAGAAGAGAGTGGAAAGAAAGAATGGGAAAGAAGAGAATCTGTCAGTTAGAAAATCCCGACTGTCCATTTATGTGGCTAATCTCTCTCAAAAGGAGAGTGAAGAAATGACATGTGTCTAGCCTCCCTGATTGCAAAAAGTTCAAGAAGCACGTTTGAAAATATAATTGAGGAGAATTCTAGAGTGCTTTTACCTTGATCTTTTACGTCACCCTGCAGAAATCCCCCCCCCCCTCTCCATTTATAGGTCTGCACTGTCTTCACCATCCAGGAGCTCTCTACAACCACAACACAAACTTGTGGACTCAGCCGACTCTCTACTAAAGTGTTGATTAAGTGTGAAATCATCACTAGTTTAAGGATATGGTATCCTCCAGCTATAAATCTAAGGCCTTCAAAGTCTTCTTTGGAAGAGCACTTTCATCTCTCAATCCTTTCTAACAAATGCCTAGAAATATGTGTCAATCATGGTTTTTATGTTCTACGTTTCATAATGCTTTAACATCTTGGGGTCTTGTGGACCAGAGGAGGGACTGCCCCTCCCAGCTTTAGCTAGTTCTTAGAGACATTAAACATCTTTGATATGCAAACCAGCCAATCCAGAGCCCTCACCACCCATCTGCTTTTTTCCAGGCTCCGGTAGTCTAGGACACTATCCTCCTGCCCTAAATCACCCATGCCCATGTAGTAAACAACTGGAAACCACCCCTATATCCCAAGGCCCACTGAAATATTTCAAACGAACCAATTCTAAACTTGCTCAACTTGCCTACGCTGCCTTGTCCATTCCTTCCTACAAAAACTACAATAAACCCATACTCTCCTCTGCCTCTTGACCAACCCTGGTGCTTCCCTATGTGGCCCTGCATAGGGCAGCTTGCTCCCTCCTCTTGGGAACTATGAATAAAAACTGTCTTTTCAACGGTGATGATATCTGGTGTGTTGGCCTCACTATACCTGATAAAAAACAAAATCCTGGGTATGCTTAAAAATAGAATAAGAATCATGGAAATTTCCATATCAGAAGCTTAAGAAAATCAGAAGGTCAAGAAAACAAATACATAACGGATTAAAATTTCTCCTTATATTTGAAAGTAACACTGCCTCTCTAGAATAACGCACAGCTTACAGGTTTAATCAGTGAGATCACAGAGTATAGACCATGCAAACATCTATAATTATTACCTTGTGTTTCCAGTGTGTGCTCTACAAGTACACATCAATAAGGCGGCTTTGTTATCTTCAGAAAGTACACAGTGTGGAAAGAGTTGTTTAAAATGCCCCCAAAAGTGATGGAGCTGATCAAAAAGGATCTACATTGGAAGTTCTGTATTAAGAAGAGTAGAACTGGAAAATCGGGAAAATGTAAAAAAAAAAAAAAAAAGTCACTATAAAAGCAAATCACTTCAATGGATACAGGAAGAGATGGTAATTATTATAATGGGTATAAAATGAGTCATAGGAGCTACTATAAGGATGACCAGAACATTTGCAAATTTAGACAGGAGTCTGCTAGACTGTTCGACAACAATCTTTAGATTGTTTTGACACCAGTGAATCAAAAAACCTGCTACTCTATTAAAGCTTGTTTTCATATTTCAGAGTCATGAGACAAGTCTCTGTACAGGCCATTGATGGGCAAGTGACTACACTTCTCTGTATTTAGGCTATGGGATCTCTAAAAGCCCATACTTTATTTATTTATTTTTTGTTTATTTGTTTTTGTTTTTTTGTTTTTTTTTGTTTTTTTTGTTTGTTTTTTTTTTTTTTTAATAGCCCATACTTTAATTCAAACAGTAGAATGAGCAAGAAATGGTTGGGAAAAAGATAGTGTCAGTGTTCTTATCAATGTACCACTCTCTCTACCACTAACCTGGGCACTTTTCAGCTTATGTGGGACAGACAACTGAGGCAACTGAGAATGGGAACATATTAAAAAGACACACACAGAAAGATGGTGGTATCACTATCAGGGGCTTTTCCACATACAGTAACAGAAATATGCTGTGACTCTGCCCATCCTGCTCAGGCAATTGTGGATGCCAGCTCCAGACAGGGTCACCCAAAGGTGTCTCAGGTCTCACGAACTGAGAAGATTTAAAGATGGAAAAGGGAACAGTAGGCTTTATTTGTAATTCCGCACAGCAGCTGAATCTGCATAAGGCTGAGGATGGCAAGATTGTACAAAAGTCAGATCTAATGAAGATTTTAAAAATCCCTTTAAATGAGGTAAGTAATTGGAAAGTCAATGTAACATTCAATGTTTAAGATGGAAGTTACAAATAACTATAGACTGGGATCCCTGGGTGGCGCAGCGGTTTAGCGCCTGCCTTTGGCCCAGGGCGCGATCCTGGAGACCCGGGATCGAATCCCACGTCGGGCTCCCGGAGCCTGCTTCTCCCTCTGCCTGTGTCTCTGCCTCTCTCTCTCTCTCTCTGTGACTATCATAAATAAAAACAAAAACAAAAAACAAATAACTATAGACTAATCCCTAAGAGCACTTCTTCATATTTAGAGGAAACCTGAGTATTAATAATTCTTGGCTAATAGATCCTTTGAAGGTCAGGAAAAGCATCAGAGATAATATTCCTGATTCTTACTCATGAGGGTTACTGGAATTATGAAAGTAGGCAATAAAAAGCCATGAGGTGCCATGGTTGCCAATGTTGAAGATACTACAAGGAAAGTAGGATCAATGTCCTAACTTAGAATGGGAATTAAAAACTAAAAAGTGAATCTAGGGACGCCAGGGTGGCTCAGTGGTTGAGTGTCTGCCTTTCGCTCAGGTTGTGATCCCGGGGTCCTGGGATCCAGTCTCACATCAGGCTCCCCATGGGGAGCTTGCTTTTCCCTCTGCCTATGTCTCTCTCTGTCTCTCATGAGTAAATAAAATATTTTTTTAAAGTGAATCTAAGTATGGTCTATATAACTTATTACATCTTCCAACCATGCATTTTACAGTATAGCAAATAATATTTATAGGAGCTTATGAGTAGAATATTCATAATTTGTTCTTGGGCCCAAAAGAGTGTCATCCATACAGATTTCTATACAGAAATACTAATTCTAAAAAGCGAAAGGTGACAGAAGAGACCAGCACCCCCAAAATGTCACTTTGGCATAAGGATTATTTTAACTAAAGGTACTTGAAAAAGAGCAGATGCAAGAAGCGTGCTCTAATCTCCCCTATTTTCTGCCTGAAAGCAGACAAGACTACTCCCACTTGAGAGATGTCCTGTCTTTTCTAAGAGGAAAGAAATATCTTCATCACCAGGGTTGGGAGTTGAAGCTGAGAGACGTCTCTAGAAACAGACCTTATAAAATAACTCTTATTTTCCTTTAGCCTCCCCATATATTTTAGTCATTTTTCTGCAGTTCCCTCTCTTTGTTCAACCTGGTATAAAAGCACTTAGGTTTAGCCACTTCTTTGGGTATTCATTTTCTTATAAGGGCTTCCATGTTAGGTAAAACTTAGGTGAAATAAATTTCTGCCATTAATCCATCTGGCATCAATTTAATATTCAGGCCCTGCTGAGAACTCTGAAATTGTTGACATAAAAGTTTTGTCTCCTCTATAAAAACAAATCACTTCAATGAATACAGGAAGACTGCATTGTATTCCATCTAAAAGAACAAACCTTTTTTTTTCTTCTTCTTCTTCTTTTAAAGATGTAGTCTAGACCAGCCATTCAACCCACCTGGAAAATTCTATAGTTGCTAATAAAGTTATAATAAGTAGTAAGGCAAATTATTACTTCCTCTATGATACATATGAAAGGACAGGTCAGATTCTACACTGGGAAACATCCTAGTTTGCAGTGACATGGCAAAATGTGCCAAGAAGGTAGAATTCGTCAGTAAATGCAAGGCCCATCAGGAAATATGGTAAAGAAAATTGAAATAAGCCAGTGTGCCAGGTACACTTGCTCTTTCTGTGGCAAAACCAAGACAAAAGGCCGAGCTGCAGGCCTCTGGCATTGTGGTTCCTGCATGAAAACAGCAGCCAGAGGGGCCTGGGCCTTACATACAACACTGCTTCTGTGACACAATAAAAGTCTGCCACTGAGGACTACAGGAATTGAGAGATCTGCAGAAGTTCCACCATTTAAAGCATTGCTGGCCTATACTAAATGCATTATTCTATGTAGCAACAACCAAAGGTAGCCCAGAGACATCTCTTGCTACATCTTAATTTAGTAGTATTTATTAAACTTTTTAAAAATTTTATTGACTTCAGTAACTTAGGATATTTCAGTTATGTGTTAAGAGCAATCTCAAAAGAGATGTGAAATAAAAGACAGTTGCCTAACACAAAAATTGTATTGAATTGCATCTGGATTTTAAAGCTACATTCATTTTACGCAATAAGAAAGCATTGGAAAGGCCTGTACCCAAGAGTCACTATGGTTCCTGATTTGAAGAGTTTGGCTTAAACTGCTTGACCACATTTATGGGAAACATCTGGACAACTCCCACCTGTACACTTGCCAAAGTTTCCAAGTATAGAGACTCAATATAATTCCTTTGCCAACTTTCTCATCTCTAAAGCAACAACAAATCTGAAATAGCACCAACATTAAGTTAGTCATATATCAATTGGCCAGCCCTACCTACTGTTTTGCAATTAAGAAATATTTCTCACCTTTGAGAGTTAAATATGATTCAACGTTGTTACTACATGAGGCAAATATGTTTAGCCATGGGAAGCTTTCTGGAGTGGCCATCAGTTTGCGTTTATTACATCATTACAACTTATTCAAGTGGTATGAGCCAGGATTCACTAATAGGTCAAATATTCAAAGCAAACATATTTAAATGATGTAGCTCCCTAAACCCCAGGTGAAAGCCAAATTATTTTTGTGTCAGCTTCCTTATATATTAAGACCTCATCTCGAAAATCTTATCAAGTGAGCTTAGTAATTTCTAATTACCTCATTAGTTTACCTCAAATCTTATTAACAGCTGATGTGTACTTGCTCAATGGTATCTAACATTCAGGAATCCCTTTTTGGAGATCTTAAAATTCTGCCTTCCTTCCTGGCAAAGCTCAACCTTTGGATGTAGGCAAAAGTGTAAGCACATTCATTCCATCTAGGCCAATATGTACCAGAGTCTGACAAGACTGTGTCCCCTTCTCGGCTACATAGGTCTGTTAAAAGTGGACAAAAAAAGAAAATAACTCGTGATTTATTTTCCCAAGTCTCCAAACAAGCACTTTTGCATGACGCTTAAAAACACAAATGTACCAACAGTATCTTTCATTACCCTGCAGTGAGACCCAATGATGATTTAATAGCTAAATATGATATTATTTTACAAGAAGAATAAGGCAAAGTCAACAACCTTCGGGCGGGGAAAGGGGGGAGGCGGTTAAAATCATCTTCATGGAAATCTACAGCTACACTGAAGATTCCTGAAGAATGACTATCACATGGTAAAGCAACCTTTAGAATTTATGACTTTGTCAAGAAGAGATACTAGTATTCATAAGGGTTCTGTGAAACAGCAGGAAGTATTTTGAAAGAAGCCTCTGGCTTCAAAAGATGACTTTTCAAACGAACTTTTGGTTTTCTGTAACCAAAAGAAAAAAAAAAAAAAAAAGCTGAGCCCAGGACTGAGCATCCCCCTTTCTCTGAGGAAATGACATAAATTCATTCTCATATCTGAGGCAGAGAAACCTGTTCTTAAAATATCATATAGCTTATAATTCAATACTTTCTCACATAGGATAAGCTGTTGGTGAAAAGAGCACTACCTAGCAGACAGACCTGGGCCCCTCCTTCCTACTCTACTACCAGCTGGGTGACCATAGCTTCTACAGTTGATGCATCTGTAGGATGAAGGATGGGTCTCTCCCACTCTAAACATTCTCCCATAAGAATTGTCTATGGCAGATGAAGCTTCTTAGCAACAGTGATTGAACAGGGTAACTTTTGGTATCATCATTTCCATATTTAAACTTTCCAAAGCTAACATCTTTTTAAATGCCCGCACCCCGCCCATCCCACCAGAGTTCCAAGTTTTCATAAATTAAAGCAAGGAGAATATGAACCCTCTCAAAGAGGGGTATCACGTTCCCAAATGTCACCTGAAAGCCACTGCCAGGGAGATAGTATATTGGGGCGTAGGGTGGGGAGAAGGGGACCAGAAGTCGGGCTTGGTGGGTTTAGGGAGGGAGGAAGGATTCAAGAGCAACTTTCCCAAACCTTCTCCAGCGGAGGAGGGGGGCGGGGGGTACCTGGCCTAGCACAGCATCCTATCTGAGGAGCGCAGTGAGGACAGTGTGAGATCACAAAGAGGGATCTCACATCCAAGCTGGCCGATGAGAAACATTCCGAAAAGGAACCCGGTTGCTGGTGTTGGTTGTGTCAGTACCTTGGAGTGTCCCTTTGGGTAAATCACTCGACTTCAGTGCTCCTCTGTGAAATGTTAAAACTGGTTGCGAGGAGCCAGGGCCTCCCCCTAACTCTTCCTGATGTATTACAAAAGCTTGTCAACTTTCAGAGTTCAACTTCTGGAAAAGCCTCCACGGCCGTTTCACAAACTACGGTCCGGCGAGGGAGAAAGAGAGAGAAGGGACACTGGGGCGGAGGCCACCGCCGCCGCCGCCGCCTCCTCCCTTAAAGAGGAGATGCTTGGCGCAGACTTGGTGGAGGCGTCTACGCCGGGTCGTTGTGCCTGCACCTGTCCCGGCCTGCTTCTAAGTCCTTCCACTAGTCCCGCCCGCGCCACCGTCGTGACCCCGCTGGAGTCCGCCCTGCCGCGTCCCTTTCGGTCCCCGGCGGCGCTGGTGTCCCCCAGACCCCCCCGCCCCCCCGACGGAGCCCGCCGCCGCCGCTCACCCGCGATGTCCCAGAGCTGCAGGCGCACCAGCGTCCGGCTGTCCCAGTTGAGGACCTTGAGGGCGAAGTCCACCCCGATGGTGGCCCGGTAGTGCTGGGAGAAGAGCTGGTGCACGTAGCGCTTGATGATGCTGGTCTTGCCCACGCCGAGCTCGCCGATGACCAGCACCTTGAAGAGGTGCTCGCGGGTCTCGGGCGCCGCGGCCGCCGCCGCCCCCAGGCCGGCATCCCCGGGCCCGCCGCCCGCCATGAGCGCCGCCGCCGCCCGCCGCCCGCCGCCCGCCGCCGCCGCTGCCCGGGCTCCTGCCGCGCCGCCCCCGCGGAGCCCCGCGGAGCCCCCGCCCGCCCGCGCAACGTCCCCGGGCCCGGCCGCCCGCGCCCCCGCCCCCGCCCCCGCCCGACGGGTCACAGGACCCGGAACCGGCCGCCGCGGCCGCCGCGCGGGGCGGGGAGGGAGGGCCGGGGGCTGGCCCGCGGGGAGGAGGAACCGGCGGCCAGGCCGCTCCCCGCCGCCCCAGCGCCGCACTTCCTCCGCCGGGGCGGCCCCTCCGCGCCCGGGTGCGCGGCGCCCGGCCGCCCCCTGCTGGCGCTGCGGAGGCGGCCCGGAGCCGCGGGGAGCCCGCCGGAGGGGGGGGGCGGGGCTGGAGGAGCGCCCGGGCCGCGGCGGACCGGCGACCCCGGGGGGCGGGGCGAGCGCGGGAGGGCGACTCTGACCTTGGCAAAAGCACTGATAACGCTCTAGTATTTAAATGAAGGCGGGCACCTGGGCGCTCGGTGGGTGAGCGCCTGCCTTCAGCCCAGGTCGTGGCCCCGGGGTCCCAGGATCGAGTCCCGCGTCGGGCTCCCTGCAGGGAGCCTGCTTCTCCCTCTGCCTGGGTCTCTGCCTCTCTCTCCCTGTGTCTCTCATGAATAAATAAGTGAACTTTTATTAAATAAATAAATAAATAAATAAATAAATAAATAAATAAACAAACAAACAAACAGAAAGAAAGAAGAAAGAAAAGAAAGAAAGAAAGGTGTGGGTCTGGGGAGGAAGACGCGGACTCTCTGAAACAACTTCACTGAAGCCTTCAGCTAGCTGGTCGAGGCTCTGAGGTAGATCCTAGGGAAGGATTGAAGAGTAATAGGTACTTTTGAGGGGTTTTACTTTAAAGAACAAAGATAGGAAGCCTCGCCTAGCTGCCCGTGTTTATAAAATCCGGGGATTACCTCCATCCCCCGCCCCCGTCCCCGCCCCCGCCCCGGGGGTTAGAAACACCTGGAGCTGATGCGCTCTCCCGAGCGTCCTTAAATAAACGGAAAGAGGCTGTTCGCTCTGCTATAATCTGACAATCTTTGAAAAATGTTTTTCAGAGGTGGAGGCGTTTTAAAATTCAGACGTCAAGGTGGGAGTAAAACCTTTACTAAAATAGCTATTGAAAAAGCATGGAGATGTCTTTAGACGAGTTTTGCGGCCTGCCAGCATATGGCTGTTCTGTTCACCCATCTAAAGAGTCCTTTCAATGTGTCTCCAGCTCGGGGAGGAAAAAGGAAATCCTCTACTTATCGCCACAAATGCAGCATATTGTTCCATACATACATATTACCGTGGATTTTTCCAGGTTCCTTCTTCTCTGACTCTCCTAGGCTTCCACTGACATTAGAAATAGAATCGTGGTGCTAAAAACCATGGGCGGCAAATGGTTTAAAGTTAAAAATGGTCACAGCTAAAAGCAGGATAATGGCTTGAGTCCAGTGGTTCTCAAGTTTGAGTGTTGAGAGTTTGTTAAAACATTACTAGGCCTACCCCCCCCCCAGAGGTTCTGATCCCCCAGAACTAGGACCGGGGTCAGGGGGTTGGGGGTAGTCGGATAATTTGCATTCAGAACAAGTTCCCAGGTGATGCTGACGCTTCAGGTCTGGGAGCACAGTGATTTAAGATCAGCACTCACTTCTCAAACCTAAAAGTTCATATGAATCATCAGGATCTTCCCAAAACAGATTCTGACTGAGTATATGTCGGGTAGGGCCTGAGATTCAGGATCTGAAATAAGTTCCCAAGTGATGAGAATGGTATTAGTGGGCTACACTTTAGTTAGGAAGGGTTTAGATTACAATTTAGTAGTTTCCACAGTTGCTCTGTATTTGGCTCACCTGAAGTTATGGACTAAACGTAATCCCCGGAATTCGCCTGTTGAAATCCTAACCCCTAATATGATTGTATTAGGAGGTGGGCCAGAGATGAATAGGTCACGATGTAGAGCTCTCAGGAATAAGATTAGTGCCCTTATAAAAGAGACTTCTGAAACTCTCTCCGCTTCTACCCTGTGAGGACACAGCTAGAAAACAGAGGCCTGCAAACCAGGAAGTGGGTCTCACCAGAAACTGAATCTGCTGACACTTTGAACTTGGACTTCTCAGATTCTAGAACTGGTAGAAAAAAACATGTTTGTTGTTGAAGCCACTCAGTTTAGGGTAATTTGTTATAGTAATAATTATAATAATTTGTTATATCAGCCTGAACTAAGACATCTGGGGAGCTAGCTATCTAAATTACCCAGACATTCTGTTTTAATCTTCCAGAAGGAAAGCTCAGGAAGCTATATTAAAAAAAAAAAAAAAAAAAACTAGGTGAGCACACACTTGACTTACAGAACCACTGATTTAAATAATACCAAATAATGTAAGGAAATGCTAAGTAATGTCTGCTTGTGCAATCCCAGTTGGAAAAGGCTGGGAGCTGGGTCAAGTGAGTGTACAAACCTTCAGAATCCTGGGCTGATATTTCATTGGGGAAGCAAGTGTTTCTATATAAAATGAAGAGAAAATAATACAAATAATCTGAGACTTATGACTGAATAAATGACTCTTTAACATTACCATTTGCTGCATATAGGAATGGCCTGCGTAGAAAATCCCCTCGTGATGCTCTCACGCTTAACCACACCTTTCATCCTTGCTATATGCTCTGTACCTGGAATATGTTCCAAACCACTACTTCACCCAAGGCTCTACCATGTAAGCCCTTCCTTAGCTTTCAAGTGCTAGATCAAGGGATTACCTGCTCTTTTCACTCCAAATTTCCCTGGCCGATTTAGACATTAGAAAACTTATGATGTGCCAAGAAATGTTCTAGATATTCCAAATGCAATGATGAGCAGAATAGACAAGGTTCTTACTCTCAAGGACTTTATACTGCAATAGAAGCAAGATCGAATATTAAAAAAGCAAACAAATAATTTCAGGAAGATATATATTGTATGAAGAAAACCAAATGGGAAAATATCATGTAGTGAGTGATCACTGAATGAAGAGTAAAAGCTAGACTAATCAGCAGGCCTCTCCTAAAGAAAATACGGAAAGTAGTTATCAGGTATCATTTGTTTCCCACATGAATAACCTATTGACCCAGAAATTGACCCAGAAATATTCACCTCCTTGGTCTTAATTCAAGTACTCATGTGAGAATGGGTCTGTTTCTGCTCTCTTTTTCCTTCCATTAGTCTATGTGTCTGTATTTGTACCAATTCTTATCTGCCTTAACTATAGTAGCTTTATTATAAATCTTCTTTTTGGGTAAATCACATCCTCTCATTTTGTAATTCTTTTTCAAGTTTGTTATAGCTATTCTTGTTCCTTTATATCTCCATATAAATCTTAGTATTGACATCTCAATTTTCACAAACACACCTGCTGGGATTCTTGTTGGAATTACACTGAATTCATAGATAAATTTAAGGAGAATTGAAAGCATCAGGTCTTCAAAAATATTGATATGGTACATCCATTATTTATGTAGATCTTACTATCTTTCAATAATATGAAAAGTTCTTGAATTGTTTGTAGTTGGTGTGTAAGAATAAAAATAGAATTGATTTGTGTAGGATGAACTTAGTTTCAGTGACTATGATAATTCTAAAAGTTAATTTATACACTTGCATTTTTTATGTATGGAAACATATTTTTTCTTGCTTTCCAATTCCTCTTTTTTATTTTATTCCTTTTTTAAAATTCCTTTTCATATTTCATTTCACTGGCTATGACTTCCAACATGATTTTTTTTAAAAAATGGAGATTGTAGGCAACCCATTTTTCGAGATATTCCCATCAATTTATATTAATGGCCTTTTTGTTTTAGAGTAGTATTAGGTTTATAGAAAAGTTAAAAGATAGTACAGACAGTTCGTATATACCTCATACCTAGTTTCCCTTGATTTAGTTATGGTACGTTTATCACAATTAATGAGCCAAAGGTTTATACAATTAATAAAGTCCATGTTTTTTTGTTTTTTGTTTTTTTTAGATTTTTATTTATTCATGAGAGACAGAGAGTGGGGCAGAGACATGGGCAAAGGGAGAAGCAGGCTCCCTGTGGGGAGCCCGATGCAGGACTGGATTCCAGAACCCTGGGATCACGACCTGAGCCAAAAGCAGATGCTCAACCACTGAGCCACCCAGGCTTTATTCAGATGTCCTAGTTTGACCTAATTCAGATGTCTGACCTAAGGGCATGACCTAATGTCCTTTTCCTATTCCAGGATCCAAGGCAGGGTATCCTATTACATTTAATTAACATATCTCCTTAGGCTTCTTTTGGCTACGACAGTTTCTCAGACTTTTCATGTTTCTTATGGCCTTAGCAATTTTGGGAAGTACTGGCTAGGTATTTTGTAAAATGTGCCTTGAGTGGGCTTGTCTGACCTGATGTATCCCTTATGATTATAGTTACAGGCTATGGGGAAGATACGCCACTCTCATACCACAGCAAAGGTGTATAGTATCAACATGACATCACCATCGATGTTAATCCTGATAACTTTCCTGAGGTAACGTCAGATTTCTCCATTGTAAAGCTGTTTGTTTTCCACCCCATCCCATTCCATATTCTTTTTGGAATGAAATCACTGTGAACAGCCAGCACTTAAGGAGTGGAGAGTATGTGCCACCTCCCTGAGTGTACACAATCGCTACATAAATACTTTGGAATTCTTCCTCATGGTAAATTTGTCTCTTCTCTCATTTATTGATTCAATCACTTATTTATATCCATTTATCTGGATTGATATTGGGATAATCCCAAACTTATAGAATGGGATAGGAAGTGTTCTCTCTGCTTCTGTTTTCTGTAAAAGTGTGAAGACTTGGTATTATTTTTTTCCTTAGACATCTAGTAGAATTCACCAGTGAAATTATGGAAGTCTGGTGCCCTATTTTTGGAAGTTTATAAACTATTGATTCAGTTTCTTTAATAGATAATAACTCAAGTTATCTGATTCTTCCAGTATGAGGGTTGGTATAAGGAACTGGTCCATTTCATCTAAGCTATCAAATTTGTGTCCATAAAATTGTTTATAATATTCCTTTGTTATTCTTTTCATGGGCTGTGTAGTGATAGTGGTGACTCCTTTTTCATTTATCGTATCAATCATTTGCCTATTTTTTTTCTTGGTTAGCAAGACTCAATGTATGGATTTTATTGTTTGTTTTAAGAAAACAGCTTTAGTTTTATTAAATTTTCTCCATCGATTTGTTTTCCTCTATAATTTTTATTATTAATTTTTTCACTTTATTTTAGGCTTAATTTACTTTACCTAGTTTGCTAAAGTAGATTAGGTTTCAGACTTTTTTTCAAACATGAATTTAATGCTCTATGTTTACTTCTAAATGCTCCTTTCACTACATTCAACAACTTGATAAATTGTTTTATTTAGTTAAAAATAATTTTAAATTTACTTGATTCTTCTTCTTTGTCCCATCTATTACTAGGAATTATGCTAATTTCCAGATAGTTTGGGATTTCCCAGCTGTCTTTATGTTATTGGTTCCTACTTTAATACTATGTAGTCTAAGGACATAATTGAATGATCTCTATCCAATATGGCAGCCACTGGTCACATATAGCAATTTCAGTTTCAATTAATTAAAATTAAAATTTGGAAGTATTCCCTTAGTCACAGTAGCTATATTTTGAGTGCTCAATAGCCACATGTATTCAGTGGCTACTGTACTGTTTTGAAACAGATAAAGAACATTTCTATCATTGCAGAATTTTTTTCCTGCTTTCATGGAGATAAAGTTAATATAGAACATTGTGTAAGTTTAAGATGAACGATGTGCTGAGTTAATAAATTTATATATTGAAAAAGGATTACCACTGTAGTATTAGTTAACATCTCTATCACATCACATAATTACCATTTCTTTTTTGTGGTGAGAACATTTAAGGTTTACTCTCTTAGCAACTTGCAAGTATATAATATGGTATTGTTAATTATAGTCATCATGCTTTACATTAGATCCCTAGAACTTCTTCATCTTATAGCAAGGAGTTTATACCCTCTAACCAATATCTCCTATTCCCCCTCACTAGCCCCTCATAGCTACCATCTTACTCTGCTTCTAGGACTTTGACTTTTTTTGGATTTCACATATAAATGATACTATGTAGGATGTATCTTTTTCTGTCTGACTTATTTCACATGACATAATGCCCTCAAGATTCAACCATATTGTTGCAAATGATGTGATTTCCTTCTTTCTAATAGCTGAGTAATATTCTAGTGTGTGTGTGTGTGTGTGTGTGTGTGTGTGTGTGTATCACATTGTCTATCCATTCATCTGTTAACGGACACTTAGGTTGTTTCCACATCTTGGCTATTGTAGATAATACCTCAATAAACATGGGAATGCAGATATTTCTTTGCTAGCCTGTTTTCATTTCCTTTAGAAATATACCCTGAAACAGAATTGCTTGGATCATATGGTAGTTCTATTTCAGAAAGCACTGTTATAGAACATGACAAAAGAGGATATCTTTATGATTTTAGGATAAGTTAGGATTTTTTAAACAGTCACAAAAAAATAACGATAGTTATAAAGGAAATTATGCTGTTAAACTACACAAAACTTTAAAATTTTTCTCTTAAAGAAGCCAATAGCAGAGCAAAAGATAAGTTAACAAAATCCATTTGCTATACAATAAAACACAGTGCTCAAATATGAAATATGTAAGTAATTTATAAAATTCAATAAGAAAATATATATGACAAAATAGAAGAATGGGAGGAAAGGAGTTGAAAAGATACTTTAAAAGATCCAAATAGCCAACAAATATATGCAAATGTGATCAGCCTTATTAGTCAACAGGGAAATAATCATTTAAACCACAAATCAATATCTTTTCACACCTCCTAGATTGCCTAAAAGTAAAAAGTGATGACAATACCAATTGTTAGCAAAGAGAGCTCATATGCACTGCAGTAGAGAGTGTAACCTTGTGCATCCATTTGGAGAACTTTTATCCAATGAAGTTGAAAATAAACATTCCTACTCATAAGTATATAGTAGCATCATATGTTTTATAATAGCATCATATGTTAATCAACAACAAATTAAAGAAATATTTTTTAAAGATTTATTTATTTATTTGAGAGAGAGAAAGAGAGCGCATGTGCAAGAAAGTACAGAGGGAGAGAGAGAGAAGCTGACTCCCCACTGAGCAGGGAGCCGAACTTGGGGCTCAGTCCCAGGACCCCAGGATAATCTCCTGAGCCAAAGACAGGCACTTAACCAACTGAGCTCCCCTGGTGCCCCTAGAGAAATGAATTTTTTGTGTAGTAACACAACGAACTATGTAGCAGTAACAATTATCAACAGTAGCTCTAGTCTATAGCATGGACTAATCTCACAACCATGTTGAGGAAAACCAGACTCAATGTACTTCATATAGTTTAGTTCCACTCCTATAAAATGGTAAGACTAATTAATATTAGCTTAGCTTTCAAGATACTCTTTATTCTTTGGGGAAAAGAAAGGGTGGAGTATTTAGAAGAGATGTTTTAGATTTTGATGATGTTCAATTTTTTAAAAATCTAGAATCTAAACCCTAAATGATGGTTATATTGGAAGTGCTTAGTGATAATTCATCAAATTCTACATGTTTGACTTATGTACATATCTCTTTGTAAGTTATACACTAATGAAAATTTATTAAAGACATTTTATTTTATTTTTTTATTAAAAATCTTTTAATGTGCTTTTTTAAAAGAAGTATATATATAAAAAATAAGTATATATATGAATGATGAAATGGACATATGAAAAGTTTCTAAATCAAGAAATAATAGCAGTGGGAAAAATACAAATTAAAATATCAAGATAATATTTCACAATCATCACATTGGTCAAAAATATTATAGTGTGACAAAATTAAATGCTGATAGTATTAAATGCTGGTATTAATTAGAAGGGTTGTACAAAGAAATAGACTCAGTATCATGTGCATGTGTTGTAGAGGCCAAGGGCAGGCTGCCCCAAGGTGGATCACTTTGATATTAAGATTATTTTGAGTTGAAAAACAATAAAAGCCCAACATATTCAGGGCACCTGAATGGCTAGTTGAATAAGTGGCAGACTCTTGCTATTGGCTCAGGTCATGATCTCAGGGTCCTGGGATCCAGTCCCACATGGGCTCTGTGCTCAGCAGGGAGTCTATTTCTTCCTCTCCCTCTGTCGTTCTCCCACTCAGGCTCTCTCTCAAATAAATAAATAGATCTTGGGGGGATAAAACCCCAGCAGATTCAGGAAAATTTTCCCACAACAGCCTAAAAAGAATTTAGATATAGAAACTGTTCCACAAAGAAAGTTATCACCAAAGATGATTATTATCCCATGAACAAGGTATGGCAGCCCAGGGGGAACTTAGCAAGACCTATTTTTTTTTTTTCAAGTCCTCTGTGTCCCATTGTTCCTGAATGGTCCAGCAAACATCTGTTTACCAAACATTTATTCTATTTCATCTTCCTCTGAATTGCATTCCTTCCCTTTGAAGTCTCAGGCCCCTGTCCCCCTCTCCTTTTCCAAATGACATATATACCTCATTTTGCCTGACTATCATTGGAATTTCTGTGTCTTCGTGGATTCCCCATCCACACAAGATTGAATTTGATTTTCCACTGATTTTCTACTGTCCATGTCAATTTGATTCTTGGTCTGGCTAGAAGGACCTTGAAGGGAACAGGAATTCTTGTGTACCAATGGTGTGTATGTAGATATAAACACACACATATTTCTAATTTCTAATCTCTAGATCTAGAGATGAATTCCTTTATTCTAAGGAAATGGCCTATACCATCATTATAGATGCCGGCAAGTCTGAAATATGCAGGGTACCCTGGCAAGATAGAGACTGAGAAAGACTTGAAGGTTCCTGCTCAAGTATGAAGGCTTGGGGCTGATGGGATCCCCTACTCAGAAGAGTTGGGCTTTTTCTTAAGGCTTTTTTAACTGCTTGGATGAGGCTCATCTACCTATGGAGAGTAATCTGCTTGAGTCAAAGTTGACTGATTTAAATGTTCATCTCATCCAAAAATATACCTTCACAGCGGCATCCAATTGACTATTATCTGGAGACTGTAGCCTAGGCAAGCTGACTCATAAAATTAACCATCATACCTAGTAATCCAGTATCAGTCCTAAAAATAAAAAGCAAAAACAAAACCTAATCTTTTACAAATATCCACAAGAAGTCATGGACAAAAATATTTATTGCATCATTAAGTGTGACAGGGAGAAGCAAAAACAAGAATGAATAAATAAATAATGATTTATTTAGATGGAATAATATACAAGGGATAAAAGTAAATGCAATACTACATGGATACATAGAGACATCTCAAAATATAATTTTAAGTGAAAAAAGTAGGTTTTACATTTATTTTTGTGATATGAAGCCTTATGGTATCAGCATGGAGAACAATTTGCAGTTGCCTTTTGGTTTCCCTCTTGTTTTGTGAGCTTCCTCTCACCTCCCCCTTTCTCCTCCCAGTATTTCCCTTACTTCCTGAATAAACTACTTACTTTTGAAACTATTTTTGAGGCAGCTTCTGAGGAAATCCAAACTAAGGTATGTAGTACATATAATTCAAATATGCAGGAAAAATACCATATGCATACAAAGGTTCTTTATGGAAACCTCGATCTTTCAATCTTGTTTTTTCCTGTAGATAGTAATGTCTCATTTCACTTTTTCTGCTTTATATTTCTGCTTTATGTTTATGTCCTCAAGCTCTCAAAAAGACCTGTAAAATCTCTCCTGAGATAGTCAAGTATATCAGGCAAACTATTAGGCTATTAGCTCCATTATTTTCCATGAAGATATTACTCCTGAAGCCTTTCATTGCCTTTCTCTAATTTAGATTAAAAGCTTAGGTTGGCTGCACAGCTATTCTGGAACTTTACTCTGCCATTATTCTGAATTCTTTCTTCACTTCTCATATGTTGGAGCTCTCACCTCATTGATCTCAAGTCTACCTCATTTTACTGATGTTTTTTAATAACTTTCTGAAAAAAAGATGTTTTGAAATTAAATAATTTTGAGTGCTTATATGCCTGAAAATACTATTATTTTGCCCTCATGTTTGATTTATTTGAATCATTACATGATTCTAGATTAAAATCTTTACCTTCTCAATTTTTATTTCAAAAGCATTTGTTTACTGAATTCTTACTTTCAGCATTGCTCTATTAAGACCAATGCCATTGTGATTGACAGTATTCTATGTGTAACCACTTTATCTGGAAGTTTTAATCTGCTTTATCCTTCTTATTCTGAAATTTCATCAGATCTGCCTTACGGGTAGATCTTTGTATTCATTGGGCCCTTTCAATATGTAAACTTCTATCACTCAATCCTGGGAATTATTCCTATATTTTTCTTTGTTACATTCTCCCCTTAATTTTGGGGGGGGTTCTCTTTTTGTGGAATTTCTATTATCTGGCTGTGTAATTCTAGGATTGATTCATTTCTGTTGTCACTTTTATATTTTTATTTAATATTAGTGCTATAATAATGCTGTGTGACAATCTTCTCTAAAGCTCAGTGAAAGCAAACTTTTGTTGTTGTTTCTCACTGATCTATAGTTGGCTGGGGCTCTGCAAGGTTTGGCTGGAGTCAGCTGGACTTGGCAGATCAGGGTTTTTACTCCATATATTTCTCATCTTCCTTGGACCAATAGCTTTTCAAATGGCAGATGTTCAAGAAGGCAAATAAAAACTCATGTACCACGTAAGACTTTGCTTTGAAACAACATACTGTCACTTCTACTCATATCCTTTTGGCCTTGTAGTTCTAACTCAGCACCAATGAAGTGGGAAAATATCCTCCACTCCATAAGGGAAAGGAGGAAATAATTTCTAAAAAATAATCTAATTTATCTCATATTTCATTTTTAATCAGATTTTTTAATGACTTCCTATTGGCTTTTTTGCAATTATGTATTTTTATTTCCAGGAATTCTTCTTGTTCTTTATTCTTTTTTCCTAATAGCAACATTTTATTTTGAACAAAAAAATATTTTTTCATGTCTATCCGAAAATTTGATTTTTCTTCTCTATTTCTCAATTTTTTTTGTTTGGCTTTCTAAATTTCTTTTGGGGTATTTTTATCTTTATTATGTCTCTGTCCTATATATTAGAGGCTATATTTAAATATCTAACTAGTGATAGTTCATTGATTCAAGAGTGAGACACTTAAAAAAAAAAAAAAGAGTGAGACACTATCATTAAATGGAATTCTCTGAGCATGAAGAGAGATTATTGACTGGTGAGTTTTACCATAGGATAATTGGATGGGAGAACAAGATATTTTGTTGCCCCCTTAATGTCTGCAGAGCTTTTCTCTTTGGCTTCTCAAATTTTCCAGAAAATAATTTTCCAGTCTCCTTCCTGAGAGATGAAAGCCTGGTTGCTAGTTAGAGAGCATGGAAATCTCAACTTTCAGCCTGAAGATGTTCACCCACTCCCCTCTTTCAGGATGGCACTCTGCCCTTCATTATATCATGCTGGGCACCTTCTTTGGTCTAATTCCTCCTGATAACAAACCTTAGGTATTCTATAGGCACGTGTATGGTAACCTGTCATACAGGACAGCAGAGAGGATCTCATCAAATAAAGTTTGAAGTGATATTAAATTAACTTTAAACTGCTCAGAGTCTACCTTAGAACTCTATCACTGCCCTCAAAAGAATCTTTCTCTCCAGTTCCTAAATCTTTCCAGGTCTGCCCTATGAATTGCATTGCTTCTCATTAGCACCTCTCTTGCAAGTGACTAGATTTCTGCATTCTCAGCTGTGTTGTCAGTTATCACGCTTTGTATCTTTCCACTTTCAAAATATTTGTAGCTGTTTCTCATTCCCTGTTGTCTTCTTTCTCAATCTAGCTGATATGAGGAGAGGGTTAAACTTTTTAAATTCATCTGTTGTCATGTTACTGTACTTTTAGGAGCAAATGGAGATAAACACATGTGTTCAATATGCCATGTTTAACCAGAACTCAAACCAAATCATGCCTCAACCCTTTTTAAAAATCATCAGTGGTTCCACACAAAATTCAATTTGCAGTCTAAAGTTTGTAAGATGACATTTGTTGCTTGGAGTGCAACATCTCCACTTCTACTCATACTATCTTTGTTACTCATTACTGAAATTCATCCTGTTTTCCTAAAATGCTATATCCTTTTATTTTAGAGCATTTGCTCTGACTTCCCCTTAAACATCACCTGCTCTTTCCCCTTCCCCCAGGCTAGGATGGATGCCCATTATTTCCTCTGCAGTAGCATCCTGTGTTATGCTAGACATTTTGGCACTGCATTATAATGTACATTTAATACTGTATGTCCCACTCTGCATTATAAAGTCTAATCAGAGACTTGATCTTCTTCACTAAAAGAATATTGATATTCAATATCTATGTAACAGGTACTCATTAAAAATTTGATGAATGAATATCGCATGAGCATTAGACTCTAATCAAAGACCTGAGTTCACTTCCCAATTTCTTCCATTGACCAAGTCTGTGATCTCTGACTAGATAAAGAGTTTACTGCTTAGAGGATCTGGTAAGGTCAGTTTCTGGCTCTGGCATTTCTTAATGTGATCTCAGGAGATCATCACCTCTCCAATCTCCATTTTCTCAGTTTTAAAGAGAGTTCAAATACATGCCCTGCTGTCTACACAAAGGGATACATAGATAATATTCATAAATACACAGTTCATTTTATAAATGTATAAAATATGCTAAAATCAATCATGCTTTAAAAGCTATTGAATACCTAGCTATGTGTTCCCTGTCAAATTCTTTGCTGTGCATGTGTGAGTGGGTTTTCTGTGTGTCCTTCTGTTTAAATTATCAGCTTCTCATTTTTGTTAAGTGACTATAGTAATATAATATGATTAAGAGCAAAAGTACAAGGTTCCCCATTGTTAGCATAATTTTAAATAATTATAAATGTATTAAATATTTTAAAGTATCAGATAATTAAATTTTCTAATATTTTTCCATTGGTTATGTATTCCTATTTAACCATTGTAATTTTAATTCCATGTTCATTTTTATATAATTTTCAACAGTTAATGTAGAACAGCTTGGCAAAATATAAATGAAATTCTAGCCAATTTGGACAATTCTCTTTATTGCCTTCTGTTTCTACATTGTGCAGGATGATCTAATATTCATGAGATCAAAGAGCCAAATATAATTATAACATCTCATTTTGAAGGAGATTATACTTTGTGTTGCATACTTGGTATGGAGGCCCTACTATTGTGTGGGGGCAGGATGCACTTTTAACCATTTTTTTTACAGAACTGATTGACATCATCTTCCAGAAAATGGATGGAAATCAATTTTATGATTGATTCCTATAGTGAATTGAAAATCCTCTTTGAATCAACCAATGGCCTTTTTAAAATAAATTATCTGCTTTTTTTTTTTACCTGCAATATGATTTTCACATCTAAATTTGTCATTATAATGTTTATTTAATTACCTGGAAATTTTAGACAGGAATAAAAAAGATTTAACAAATGTATCTTTTCTCAGAACCATTTAAGAATATAATTTGTGAATGTATATTTACAAATCTTAATGTTTAAAAAACAATCCAAATGTCTTGATGGGAATGTCTTCACTGTTTGATAGAGATTTTTTCAAAGACAGGAGTTGAAAGGCACATCTCAACATAGATTATGTCACATTTTTAAACTGTTAAATTTACCTGTTTTGAGTATATTTTGAAACGTTTAGTTGGTAAAACATATAACCCCTTGAAGAATATAACTGCTTGTCTAGTAAATGTATGTAATACTTTGAGAAAGTTGTGTGCAGATACTAATTCAGAGTCACTGTAGACCAGGTTAATCTACCTGATTTGAACACTTGCTCTGTGAAAAATATTATTTTAAGTCCTATACATGTATTAACACCTTTAATTGAACAGCCTTCTAATATGGGTACTTTCACTCTTCATACTTTACAGATGAGGGAATGGGCCCCAGATGACACAGATAGTAGGTCCCAGACACAAACGCAGACATCTTGTTCCAGTGTCCCTGCTTTTCACTCTGCAGTGCTGCTGATTCCACCGTTCATCAGCTAGTAGCTTCAAAGGTAAGTAGGCTATTCTCTATTATTTCAGGTAAAACAATTTGTGGATTGGAACTCTTTGGCCACAAGAGGGCAAGCTTTGCAAATTCAATCCTGCTGAACAGTGACAGAAGTCCTGAACTCAAGACTAATTTACCTAGGAGTTTGCTTATAGCAAAGACCATGAAGTCTCAGCAGGTGCATCGTCCAACATATGTGGTTATGGTATTTTGAGTTCATAAAAATATCAAGAGGGTTTCAAGATTTGCTACATACTAGTTAAATATGTGTTAGCAGTTGAAGGATGATACATAACAAAATGATTTAGTCAAAATTTCCAAACTCCAGAACCTTTAAAAACAAAACCATGAGGCCAGTACCAGCAGAGTTGTCATAATTGGATAGACATAGTCTGAAAAGCAAGAAACTAGGTCAATAATTTCCTTTTTCTCTCCCCACCAATTCTACCTTAACATATTTATTGAGGCCTATTCCATGCCAGGAATTGTTCAAGTTGAATATAAAATGTCAATGCAACCAATATTGCTTTCTCTTTCGTCAGTGTGGTGGTCAGGTAAGTCTAAGTTAAGCTTCATTAACAAGAAACCCTCAAACCTCAGTGTCTTATCCTAGAGCACATTTATTTTTTGCTCATGTGGTATCTGATGTGGATCTGAGTGAGGCTCCAGGCAGCTGTCCACCTCATGATACTTGGGATCCAGGCTGCTTCCACATTATGGTGTCACCATATCAACTGCTGCTTCTATAATCACATGAGAGGACTGAACAGTCTTGTTCCAGCTATTAAATGGTTTGGCCCTGAAGTGACACATTTTACTTCTGTTGACAAGGCATTGGTGAGTACTAGCCATGAAAGCCTGTCTATATATATATATTCATATATATATGAATTAGAAGAATATAAATCTACTTTGTATATATATATGTATATATAGACAGACTTATATATTCATATATATGAATATATAATATATATTATTTTATATATTTTTAATATATATTTTTATCCAATAAATATATTCATATATATTCATATATATATATATATATATAGGAATTAGAAAAATAAAAAAATAAAAAAAAAAGGAATTAGAAAAATATAAATCTACTGTGTGCCTGGAAGTAGAGAACACCAGAAGTTTCTCCCATATTTAGATTACTGTTTCTAAAAGACCAGAGAAAAGGTAGGCAAACACATTTATATTGTGAAAGATAAGGCATTATTCCAGTCATTTAAGTACATTAACATGATGGTCCCTATTGATTTATGAAAAGCTAAAACTCAGACACTTGTCTAGTGGCGAAGATATCAAAGGAAGTGTTTTACGCATCATATGTTTTTAAGCTTGAACCTTGGTGTTACTGACAACGATTCTTTGCTGTAGGGGCTTTTCAATGCACTGTGTATGTTTAACAGCAGCCCTGGAACCGATCCACTAGATGCCAGTAGCCAACACCCCTCCCCACCCAGATATGACAAGCAATATGCCTCCAGATATTACCAAATGTCCCCAAGAGGGTAAAATCACTCTCAATTGAGAACCACTGGTTTGAAATATCCTCCATATAATTTTCAACACCAAACCTTAGAGTTAACACAGTAACATATGCACGTGTATATGCTTTACAAGCTATAAAACACTTTACATGGCTTCAGCTCGATTAGTAAAATAATTAGAAGAAAATGGTCTTATTATATTTAACACAAGGAAACAAGTTGAAAAAGGTGAAATACTTTGTCCATATCCCAAGGTGAATAAAATGACAGGGGACAACTCTTTCTAAAGCCTTTCCCAATCAATCAATCAATCAATCAATCAATAAATAAAATAGCCTTTCCCTCCAGACTTCTAAATAATCATAAATGTTTATTGAATACCTCCTATAGGACAGGCACTGGTATAGCTATAGAGGATACAAAGATAAAAGGTCTAGTTCCTGCTCTCAGGAGACTCACAGTCTAGTGGATAAAAGAGGCAAATTAATGTAAAATTACATTGGTGGTAATTAAGTGCTGCTAGAAAAGCTCCCAGTGCTTCTGAGGGAGGCACTTCATCCACAGGACCATCAGAGAAGCAGTAGAGACACCGCCAGAGACAGGGAGGAATGAGAGGAGGCAGTGGAACAAAGAGAATGTTGAATTTCATTCCAGACTGGTCACAGAGAAAAGGCACTGAAATATAGAGTGCTACTGAGCTGATCAAGAAGAGAGGAAACCACCACAGTCTGAGCTGTGAGAGGGAAGAATTGTGAAAAATTCCACTAAGCCCCAAACCTGCAGGCAGATGTTGTCTGAATAGTTGCCAGAGATACAAACATCCTTCACTTCACAGGTGTTCTCTAGTGTTGATTCAAATGAATCCCATTCAGCACCACAGAAAAGCATTAAAAAAAAAAAAAAAAAGCTGAGACTTTCTGAAGCAGAAGAAAAGTAAGAATAGGCTTAAAGAAAGGATTTTTTGGGGTGCCTGGGTGGCTCAGTCCATTAAGTGTTGGACTATTGATTCCAGCTCAGGTCATGATCTCAGGGTCATGAGATGGCGCCCCTAAGTCAAGCTCTGCACTGGGTATGGAATCTACTTAAGATTCTCCCCCCTTTCCTCTGCCCCTCCCCCAACTCTCTCTCTCTCTCAAAAAAATAAACTTTTTTTTTAAAATAAGATTTTTTTTTTATTTGAGAGACAGAGACAGAGAACATGCAAGAGAGCCAGCACAAGAAGGGGCAGAGAGAGAGAGAGAGGGAGAAGCAGACTCCCTCTGAGCAGGGAGTCCCATGTGGGACTATGTGGGACTCAATCCCAGGACCCTGGGATCATAAACTGAGCTGAAGGCAGATGCTTAAGCGACTGAGCCCCCCAGGTGCCCAAAGAAGGGATCTTTCATATAAATGACACACAATGTAACTTCTGAAAGCCTGGCCTGCTGGAAGCTCACTGGGCAGTTCATTCACCCAAGGGTTGAACTGTGGTCACATGGAACAAACTTGTTTTGCCTTTTGTGTTGACTATGTCTTGGTATTTAAATATCTTAATCATTTTTCAGTTTAAGAAAGATTTCAAAAATGTGGAGATTCATTAGCATAAGTGTGATTGTCAATGTACAATATAACAGCTTGGTCAATTTAATGACAACACACTACATAAAATATACTGGACTGGCTTTGTGCTTTAATCTCTTATCTGTGATACTGGGGATTGTCACTGATGTTTTAAATTCCTTGTTTGGCAACCAGAGAGGGTGCAAAGGTTATTCTCTCACACAGGAGCATCTCCCCGCTTCAGTGATCTTTTCCATTCAGTATGACTCAGTTCACCTCTCTCTTGGCCTTGACACATATTGTGCCATTCTTTTGGTCATCCACCTTCACAACTAGCAAATAGTGACTCACCCCTTTTCCTCCCCTGCTATTATCTCACCAGATCAAGCTCACTTAACCTTGGGGCAGGTCCTGCCTAACCCTTGTCTGAAATCCCACTTCTTTTTCTGATCTGAGGCATTAAATTAGTCCCTGCTACCTGCTTTCAGTTCTTTCCGCTATTGGCAGTTTAGGAGTCCTCCTGTGGATGGAGGCAATAATTCTTCACCAGGACTAATTCCTACCCAATCTCCCTATGAGCCCCCTGCAGAAAGACAGATAGTGGGAGGGGCAGCCTCTGTGAACTTGATTTTTTTTTAAGACTTTATTTATTGATTCATGAGAGACACACAGAGAGAGGCAGAGACACAGGCAGAGGGAGAAGCAGGCTCCCTATGGGGAGCCTGATGCAGGGACTTGATCCTCAGACCAGGATGCTCTGAGCTGAAGGAAGGCACTCAATCGCTGAGCCACCCAGGCATCCCTCTGTCAACTTGATTTGACAAATCTTACAAGAGTAAAATTAGAGAGATCTATGGGCAGGAAGAGCAGTTTTTTTTTTGTTGTTTTTTTTTAATTTATGATAGACATAGAGAGAGGCAGAGACACAGGCAGAGGGAGAAGCAGGCTCCATGCCGGGAGCCCAACGCGGGACTCCATCCCCGGACTCCAGGATCAGGCCCTGGGCCAAAGGCAGGCGCCAAACTGCTGAGCCACCCAGGGATCCCCGGAAGAGCAGTTTAAAGCGAGGTGGAGAATCTGGGGGTGCAGAGAAAGCTCCAGTATAATTGTGACTTGGGAGGGAAGGGGTAAAAGTACGTAGTGCAGGAGGGACAATCTCCTCTGAGTTGAATCCCCTGGAGGTTCGCCCAGGGGTGCCTGAGAAGTCTGTGGGAGACAGGTTCCCTCTGCATCCAGAGAAGGGAAGCTCTGAGCTGCAGGAAGGGAGGTAGCAATAAAGGGGCGACAGCTTACAGACACAGGATTGGAAAACAGAAGAGGAAAGTGGGAAGAGAGCAGAGGAGGTGGCATCAGCGCAGCAAAAATAACCTGGGAAGGCAAAGGGGGTTCAGTGAGCAATGGGGTCTCTGTCATAGCTCTATTAGCATCTAAAAGGTTTACTGCAGCCTCCTGGTTAGGAGGAGAGCCCAGGGCAGAAATTTCAGCTCTGCTGCCTCTAGCCATGCTATCTTGGAAAATTTACTTACATTCTCTAAGCCTCTTTAGGTCATTCCTGTAGAAGTTTCCTGAGCATCTAATGAAAGGAAACACGTGCAATTGTGTCATGCCTGGCACAGAGGTGGGAGTGGAGTTGGGGGCGGTACTCAATAATTGATGAGCTCCTCCTGTCTGTCAAAATGAGGGGGGTGCAGATGACTATGGGGTGCAGCTGGGGTAGCTTGAATAGTAGATAAAGGCACAGACTTTGAGTCAGACAAAACTAGAGGATTAGACATTATATATATATTCACTATTATATATAATATATTATATACACTATATATTATATATTCACTATGTATTATATATATTATATTACATATATTCTGGCATAGACTATGTCCAATAAATTCTAGCCAATGTTATCAAGACTCCAGTATTGGAGTATCCAGTATTATATATGTTATATTATATATTATATATTCACTATATATAGCATATATATATATAATAGTTTCTGGCATAGACTATGTCCAATAAATTCTAGCCAATGTTATCAAAACTCCAGTAATTACATTGGCTTTTCATTTTTGATTGAGCATTCTCAGGGTGATAATCTATGAAATAATTTATTTCTACAAAAATGTACTACATTCTTCATTCTTATTGTGGTCAAGGCCCCAGGCTAGACACTAAGGGCAAGGCGCTTATTTAGAGATAATAAAATCTAATGCCTATCTTCAAAATGGTCACAGTCTGATGGACTGAGCAGACATATATATATTAGCAGGAAAATGGGCCAATTGCCAAATGGGAAGAAGGTGTTAATTCTTATTGCAAAGATCCAGAGTCCCCAGAAAGCTGATCTTGAAGGATGAGGATTTCAAAGGCAGATAATTGGAGGAAGGATGCCTTAGGAAATTGGAATAACTGTGCGTAAAGATTAAATATGAAAATGCTTGATGTGTTTGGAGAGTAATTTGGGGTGTACATATATTGTGAGTTGCTATAAATAATTATAACTTGATTCTTGATTTTGGTTTTTCCTTAATGATGGAACTATTTCGTATTTCATAAGCCCTCATAGCGCCTTGCACAAGGTAAGCTTCAGTGAAATAAATTAAATTGAAGATGCTTTCTCATTAGATTCTAATTTCCCAAATATCCTAAGGTTTATTGCTTTTTTTTGCATGATAAGTTTATTTTGTAGAGCCATTCCAATTAATATGCTTAGGTGTCTCTGCTGACAGTGTTTCAGAAATAATAATAGCATGACTTTTTAAATTTTTCATAGCAATTTTGGTGGCTTTAAATAATTCATCCTTCATACTAGATTCTGTAAAACTATGTAACAATTTAGCCACCACTGCCTTTTGATTCTGGCTGATAATTATGAGGTTCCTTTCTGTCAAGTAGTAGCAACAAAGAAAAGCCCTCCTCTGCCTCTTTGAGTGAAAGGACATGGAGGTGGAGGTCCAGAGAATGGGTCATTTCCCCAGCAAAGGAGGCAGCCAAGCCAAAGATGTACCAGTGCTAAACGGCAATGAGCCAAAGACTGATGAGCAATGTTGTAGTCAAATGCACTCAGCTGGATTATCCAGTTCTGACCTACATGAAAAGGAAGAAGGAGGAAGGAGAGAGAAGGTATTGCAGAGGCAAGAATGCTGTTCACAATCAGAAGTATTACAGGAGGGATCCAGTCCTCACATGTATTTTAATCCATTTTGTTTTGTAAGAACATAAGGAAGTAAAGCAGAATTATGAGATTCAAAGGATTATTATTTCAATGTTTGTATTGCCAGTGAAGTATTATATTGTCAGCTGACCTTGAATTTATCTAGCTCATTCTAACATTACCAGGTTTTTCCTCACTAAACCTTCCCTTGACCCCACACTCTCCTCCAGCTACAACCTTGCTTCTTCTTCCCCCCTCCCCCCCGTTTATAGGAAAAAAAATTTACTGAAGTTGTCTTTACTCAGTTCTTCCCATTCTCCATTGTGGGGATTAGCAGTAATCTCCACGGGATTAGTTCAGTGTCAGCCCTGAGCATTGCTCACTGGGCCCCTGGCTGCATTTACACAGGGGAGGACTCCCATCCCATTATTGACACGTCCTCTTCTCTTTCCCCTAGGTGGCCACTCTGCTTCTCCTCCTTCCTCTTTGCTGCCCTTTCTTGGACTTCCTTTGTGACCCATCATCCTTAATACTGTGAGATGGTGGTGTTCCCAAGGATCCCAGTTTTCTCCTTTATCTACATTATTCCATGAGTGAAATCATCCCATTATATATATATATATATATATATATATATATATATATATATGATTTATATTGTATTTTGTTGATTCCCACGTGTTCATCTCTGACCTGTACTATGAACTTCAATTCAGACATCTATATCTACCACCTACTTCTAACAGCCTAAACTATACTCTCAATTCCCACCCCACAACTTGCTCTCCCAAAGTTTTCACCATCTCAACAAATGTAGTCCCCACTTTCCTGTTGTTCATGCCCTAAATCTTGAAGTCATCCTTGAATCTGTTTGTTCTCTTACCCCCCATCCAATCCACCAACCATTACTTTCACTCCATATTATAAAAATATTTAAAATTGACTGCTATGTGTCTGGTACTGATCTAATGCTGAAGATACAGAGAAGATAGAGCAGACCAAAAGCCGTGGTGACTTTAAAACAGATTGAAAATCAAGCCACCTTTCACCTCCTACATATCACACTGTTACCACTCAAGACAATGCCACTCACCTGTCACCAAATTATGGCAGGAGTCTCAGGCTTCTACTCTGTGTCCCCACCATCTCTTGTCTCCACAGCAGCCAGAGTGATCATTTAAAACGTACCTCAGACCAGGCTTTTTCTCTGCACATAACTCCCACGATGGCTCCTGTGGGAGCCAAATCTCACTCTGAACAAAATCCAGAGTCCATAACAAAACCCACAAGGCTCTCTATGATCTTGGCCTTGCTATTGCTCTGATACCCACTAGCACCCTGCCCTCTCTGACTTTGCTGCAGCTTCCCCAGCCTCTTTGCTTTCCCTGCCCCCCACACCCCCCACCACCTTAGGCACCTCCCAATAAACAACCTTAGTTCTTGGGGCTTGGCATATTCCCACACTTGAGATCTTCTCTAAAGTATCACCCAACTGTGGAGGCCTTCCCTCATCTTCAGTATACAATAGCATTAATATTGCCATCACTCTCTATTCCCCTTCCCTGTTTTAGATATGCATGTCTGTATGTACCTATTGCCAGTCTCTTCCATTTAAATGCAAGCCTTGGAAGGCTGTGACTTTGTTTTGCTCACTGCTGTGTCTCTATCTCCTGCAGCAGCACCTAGAAAAGAATATGCACTCAATAAATATGTATTGAATTATCCTGGAATTCTATAATTTGCTAATTTACAAGTGTGTTGATGTAAAGTCCTTTTGATGAAGGGTCTGTTTTTGTGAGCCCCCTCATACTAGATGTGTGTGCCAGTTATGGCTCAGGAGCAGGGAAGCTGAGCTTCCTGGTGACCACATTAACATTCTATTCTATCCAAATTAAGTGTAAACTTTTAAGTCCAAAAATTATGTATCCTGTCTCTTTGTTGTGACTAGTTTTTCATATTTGCTAAAGTATTAAATGGAGAGCCTGTTGTAAATAGGTGGTTACAAACCCCCTGGGAGGTAGTACAAGTCATTAGCACTCAAGGGTTTATGGCTCTGCATGTCAAATTAATCACTTCAGAATTAGGCATGTGGATAAGCCATGAAGTCAGGTGAACTATGTATAGAGGAAATAACTATATGCTCTTTGATCCTTAGATAGTAACCTTTGTAGGACACCATTTCAATCTAGCAGCAGGGTAGAGCAGTTGAGAAATCATGATTTAAAGGAATCCACATGCAGATATTCTCAGAAAAAAATCACTTGGCAGCCCTAAAAAAAAAAAAAAATTAAATAAAAGAGAAGGTATCCATGCAATAAGACGACTGGCTCTTTATTCAGCTACTACTACCCAATTCACCCCCACCTAAGCTCCAGCTAGATAAAACATTTTACCATTCTGTGTCTTCTTCTTAAATGTCTGAACATTATTACATGTACTTTTATATGCTTGGTCTGTCCTTGCCTATCACCTGGGTACTGCAAAATCTGTCTATATGATCCAGGTCCAATATTGCCTTCTTGGTAAACTCTTTTTCTGAATCCTTTGAAGATTTCATTGCTTTATCTTCTCTGCAGTTATATCCATTATAGCATATGCCTACCATAGAATCTTGCTTGTGGCTTTACCATATTTCTGTTATCTCCTTGAGGTTCAGAAATAACGTCATTATTGTTATACCTCCAGCACCTGATCTACATGTCTTCTTTAAAAAAATTTTTTTATTATTTATTTGACAGAGAGAGATCGTGAATGAGGAGAGGGAGAGAGAATCTGAAGCAGACTCTGCACTGAGCACAGAGCCTCATGTGGGACTCAGTCCCACAACCTTGAGATCATGACCTGAGCAGAAACCAAGAGTTGGACACTTCACCAACTGAGCCATGCAGGCACCCCCCCCCCCATAATGTCTTCTTAGAATGAAACATCTTCTCATAATTTTGTTGAAATTAAGAAAATAGTCTCAAGTATTATGCCTATAAAGTGTATTTTAGACTTCCAAAGATCCTAGAATCTTATATAATGCAAACTTGTTCATATGAAACAGGATACATCAGCATAATCTCTTTTCCTATCTCAGATGCACAGACTAGTATAATGTAACATTTTGCCTCCTTAAGCACCTTGTTTACAATAATATGATTCATCTCTTTCTCTGCTGAAGAGCTTGAAACATCATGTTGGGATCAATTCAGCCACCCTCCTAGGATTCTCCATTAAACAGGAAGGAAATGGTTATTTCTGGCTTGTTTTCCGTCTATGTTGGGCTTATAGATGAGCAAACTAAAGCACCAGCTTGTGGAGCCAGCTTACTCAGTTATTCTCTAAGACCTAGCTAGAAAATAACTAGTTCATTTTTTTTATTTCCCCTTCAGAACTTCATTCCTAGTTTTTGTTCTCTCAGCGATAATATCTAAGTATTGATCAAAAAAACCTTAATTTCAATATTTAGTTATCACTGATTATCCTTTGAATGTCTTATAAATAATTTCTATTTTTTAAAGATTTTATTTATTTATTAGAGAGAGAGAGACAGAGATAGTGAGAGAAACGAAAGCTCTCCACTGAACAGGAAGCCTGAGGCAGGGATGAACCCCAGAACCCTGAGATCATGACCTGAGCCAAAGGCAGTCACTTAAACAACTGAGCCACCTAGGCCCCTCTCTTCTTTTTCTTCTAATAGCATGATGTTTCTTTTTCTTTTTCCTTTGTTTTAACAATTTAACCAAATTATGCTTTATATTGTTATTGCTATTGTTAATTACTAGATTTTCAATTCATATATCTACCAGCCTTATTGCTCGATGTTTATTGACTTTGTCCCTGAAAGAAAAGTGCCTTAAGGACAAGGACTGATTTTTATAAACCCTTCCTGATCCTGGAAGATGCTGCATCACTATAAGTGCTGCCTCTGGGTGAGCCTATCCTTGGATTCTTTTGAATCTTGATGAGACAGAAATTGCAGAGCATTAAAAAAAAAAAAAAAAAAAAAAAAGTATAGAAGGCTTATACTCTCCCTTTATTCCCCTTTAACCTCCATACTAAATACTACCTTTGCAATGTTTGCAGCCCCCTGCTGCAGGTGACATTCTTCAAGCTTCCAGGCTTCTGCTTCTGCTTCTGGGCCTCAGGGTGGGTGAAACTGCTTTGGAAAATGCAGAACTGTTTTGTCCTCACTCTGTAGCTAAAGGCCACAGGGGAGCCCACTAGGAGGTCCAACAAAGAAAGGGTGTTCTCCTCCTTCTATTTACAGTCCCCTGGAAGGAAGCTGGGTGTTCCTGGTAGCATGCGATTATAATTTCTGATCGCCTTATTTGAGCTACAAAGAAACAAGCTTTTCTTTAATAGTTATAAAAATATAAAGCAGCAGCAGGGATGATTTCTTAACAAAAGGTCTTACACAGCTTTGCAGACATTCCTTTTGCTTCCCTCTCTGCAGATGGGCAATCTAGCTCCCAGGGCGGGCATGTGGACAGTACCTGTTAACCTCCTGTGTTCCTGTGAAAGGGAAAGGGAAATCACTGCATGGCCCGTCGGGGGCTGAGGTCCTGTGTAGGGTGTTTCCCACAGCACCTCCCTGATATGGCACTTGTTAAATATGGATAGAATTAAATTATTATTCTTTTCATGCCCTTCACTCTCTCTACTTCTCAGCTTACCACAGTGTATAGCTCAGGTGCTTAAACATGTTTGTAGCATAAAACTGGCTTAGCCTCTTTTAAAGAGTTGCTGAGGGATCCCTGGGCGGCTCAGCAGTTTGCCGCCTGCCTTTGGCCCAGGGCGTGATCCTGGAGTCCTGGGGTCCAGTCCCACATCAGGCTCCCTGCATGGAGCCTGCTTCTCCCTCTGCCTCTGTGTGTGTGTGTGTGTGTGTGTGTGTGTCTCATGAATAAATGAATAAAATATTTAAAAAAATAAATAGCTGCTAAAATTAATACTAGAATTTACATTTGCTGCATCTGGTTTCTTTCTTTCTTTCTTTCTCTCCTTTCCTTTTTTCTTTCGATCCATTTAGGCACAATGGATCATATGGTCTAACTCTGTTGTGATTTGTATTTCAGCTTAAGCAAAAAATAACCCATTCCTTCCCCTGCAGATCAGTTCCCCTAGAAACCAATGGCATGTCTCAGGGACACTGAGAATTCTCCTCCAGAGATCCACATTTTCTTGCCAGAATATTTGGATACATTTTGATAAAATTTTGGCCTTTTAATTTCACCCTTATGTCCCACAGCAGATATAATTGTTTGGAGCCAGTCTAAATCTTAAGCAGTCTAGAGAGTAGGTGAAAAAAAGACAACTCTTGTCTCATGGGCCATAATTTTAGGGAGAGTTAGGTTATTTTCAAATGGAACAAGTCTCACTGAATTCACTATTAAACAGATTTAATATCATTGCTTTAGACAGGTACTCTAGATTAAGTCAGAGTTAGCTCTTCTCTTGTTACTAGAATTCATGAGAAGGTCATCTTTGACTGTAGAGAAAAGAGTCATTTCCCCAAAACCTAACTTTTAATGGTGATTTCTCAACCTGTTTGAACCCCTAATTCTAATGTTGAAATGAGATTGTAGGGGTGACTACATTTAGACAAGGCCATCAAATCCTGTCAGTGATTTATTGCTCCCTGATGTTCTTTGAAACTCTCACTTGATGCTTTGAGAGAAGAGCATCCCATTTATCACTTACTGACCAGTTGATCATTGATTTAAAAATCAATCTTCAGTGTTTGGGGAAATGTGGGTCTCTCCCTCTCTGTAAATAGTAATAATAATAATAATAATAATAACCATGTTGGACGGGTAATTCATGAGTGCCATTTGAAGTTGAAAGCCGAGTTCCTAAGTTATATCAAATTTAACTTTAAATACAATATAAAAATGAATAATAAATCCTTGTTGGATGTTCTGGGACAGCTGCCACAATAATCACAGTAGAGTTTTGGTTGGAAAGCTATAAGGCATCAGATCACTATGGATTTATGGAGTGGGGATGGGAGACATTTATTTTTCTGTTTTGAAGTCTGAAGACAACTGCCCTTGAAGTCAATATTGTTCACTTGGGTGGAAAAAAAACCCCTGCTTTATTTCTGTACTTTTTCTGAACCGTAAAAATTAAATTAATTTTTAATGAAGATTACTTTAACTTGCAAGATCATCTGGATGACATTAACTTCAAAAAATCATTTTGATATAGTATCATCTGAATTAATTGCTGTGGAAGGATTTAGGAATTGACACCAATTCACTTTCAGCTTGAAGATTAACATCTCATGCAAATTGCCAAAATAACCCCATCTAATTTTACCTGATTTGAGGTATGCATGATGGTTAGTGCTCTTTATTTAGAAATTAATTTATAATTACCCACAAGGAACATAAGAGAGATACTAGAGTTTTTCAACTGTCCCAGTGTGATGAAAAGCCCTGGGCTTTGTTTCATGGCTCTGTGCTAAGAAGAACCTAGGCTAGTGTGTGTCAGATTATTCCTGCTTCTCAGAAGGCGGGAACATTTTTTATAGCACTGACATCATCAAATTGTTCAAATTAGAACTAAGCCTTTTGCAGTTAATATGTCTTTCCTACTTGGGCGAATAAATTGTGGTTTAATCAATAGGGTCATGTACAAGTCCCCTGGATATCATTTTCTTTTTAATTTTAAGAATCATCTCACATTGCTCTTTCTTAAACTATCCAAGGACAACTCTCAGAGCATGTCTTCAGTATTTATGAATAAGTTTCAGAAACTGGGCCGTTTTGTCTGTGGGACAAAACAAGAAAAACTGGAAGGAACCGAGTGATTCTGATGTCGGCTCTTGTAGTCTTTTTTCCCCTCTCTCCCTCACTGATTCTTCTTTGAATCTTAGCTGAAAGCATTCTCCTCCCTCTCCTATGGCTCTGTGCAGAATATTACTCATTATTTGCCTCGGGAGTCATACTATTTTTAGTAGCTCAGTCAGGGGTTTGGGGATACAGTTTGAACAAATGCTACAATTCAAATAAAGAAAACTCTAAGGATATCAGGTTCCTGACACTGACACTGCAGCAGAGAGACAGATGAGAAGGAAAGCAATTCAATCTCACCATCATTTGAGACCTATGGGCGGTGTAGAGAGCTTCTAGATCTTCTGTTTTACCAGACCTCAAATATGTCCTAAGAGTGTTCTGGCACAGACCTCCTCATCCCCTTTTTCATATGGGAGGTTGACCACTCCTCACACGCTGTACCCTCAAAAGAGAAAAACCTTCAGTACAGGGGTTTTCTCCCACAACTGTGTTCCAGGTCCTCTGACAGACGGCAGGAGCAATAGATTTGCCTTCTAAGCAGCCGTGTATCTGAGGGAGTAGCACAGAGCTAGCAAAAACTTCTTTTTCTTGCTTTTTCTTTTAAAATAGAAGCACATTCTCTGGTGACCTATTATAATCTACTCCAGGGATTCCCCTCAAATCTTCTATTTAAGAAAAAGGATAGTAAGTGGAGCGGAGGCAATATGCAGGTGACGGAGAGGGAGGGGCAAGGAGACCACTGCTAGTCCTTTAGGGGGGATAACCTGGTGATTGCAGCCAGAACATAGAGAGAGACTCCCCATAATCTGACAGACGTTGGCTGTTGCATTTGCTGGAGAAAAAACTGTTATGAATAGAGTGTTTATGTCCCCCTCAACAACTCATGTGTTGAAACCTAAACCCCAATGTGATGAGTGAAGAGGCAGGGCCTTTGGGAAGTGATTAATGCCCTTATAAAATAGGCCCCAGAGAGCTCTCTCACCTGTTTCCATCAGGTGAGGCCACATGAGAGAAGACACTTGTCTGTGACCCAGGAGGTGGGCTCTCACCAGATACCAAATCCACCAACACCTTAATTTTGGGCTTCCCAGTCTGTGGAAATGTGAGAAATAAATTTCTTGTTTGCAAGCCACACAGTCTATGGCACTTTGTTATAGGAATCTGAGCGGACTAAGACAGAAACCATTTCATACAGTACAGAATCTCAGTATTACTCGCAGAGCTATTGTATGGTTTGTTGCCAGCATGACAGTGGGTAAAATCCCATTTTCCTTCTCCCCTTTCCCTCTCTGTAAATACACCCACCCACCCACACTCTAAAACAGGGCTTTCTATTCAGAAACTTTAATGATGAACCCTTTGATTACAGGCAAGATGCAGCCACATTTCTTCAGCATTTTCCCCCTATTTATGTGATTAAGGCACGCTTCCTTTAGGGAATCTTGCTGGAAGGAATCCCCTTTTTTGCCATCCATTTAATTATGCCTGAACTTTCTGTAGCAACCAAACTAGCCATGGTTTGGTAGTGTGGCCATGTGAAAACTTTAGAGCAAGATTCTTCTTCCTTGTACCCCACTTATAATGACAGACTATTATACAATCTAAAGTCAGATTTAAATAAAGAATATATCAGTATGCCATCTTAGCAACTAGCATGGATTCTAAATAAAAGGTAGGGAAGTGTTACATTTTTCATTCCACTTCAGATGTATCTCATTAAAAAATAATTTAATAATAAAAAATCTTAGTTTTTCTACTTACTATAAATGATCAAATAGAGCTATTCAGATTAGCAAGTGAACTGAAGGATAGATTCAATTTTGAAGATATGTTGATAATTACCTCCCTCTTTAATAATCTAATTAAGGTATATCAAGCATGTAGATATGCACCTTACCATTTTCCAGCATGATTTTTCTTGTAATTATTACATTGAATCACTGGTTTCTCCTCCTCCTTATTTATTCCTTTATGGATCTCTTTGGAAAACAATAGATGGTATAATCATTCCTCTTGCTAATTATTTCAAAAGAAAATGGAAATAAGTGTGTTTCATAAAAAAAAAAAAAAAAGAATACTGGATACTCTCTTGGAACATGTTAAGTGTTAAAGCCAATTATACCTAACTACTTTATGTGGGCAAGTAGTAAGACTGGAGAATTGTTAAAGTTTTTTCAAAACATAGCACAAAAATTAGAGTAATATAAAATATCTCAAGTTGTGGGCATATTTGGGTATGTGTACATACACATGCATTTTCAAAAGATCTAGGCAATATATATATTCAGTTAAGTCTAGTTTTCATTGAATGATTAGCATGGTATATATTTTTACGGGATAAAATTATCATTTTGTCCATTAATATTTTTTATCTATATGATGCTCTAGTAATGTCTGTTTCTTTTGAAGTTATATTTAGCATTAAATTTTCATATCAATATTTGCCATTTTAAACTAAATATGGATAAATTCTTAATAGACAAACATTTATCAAGTGCTTCTTCTATGCCAGGTACACTGCTTCTCAAATGACAAATGATTTAAGGAACTAGGAATGCCTAGCCTATGACAGATAAGATCGATGCAGACCTCTCTCTATAACACAGTTCCCATATTTGAAAAATTGACTGTGGATAAGAGATTCACTTTACACAGCATAGCTCCAAAGACAATAATATTCATTTTTATTCAACAGACATTTATAAGAACCTTCCATGTGCCAGTCACTGTCGAAGATGTTAGAGATACCAAGGCAAATAAGATATTTCTCTACTTTGAAAAAGCAACCTGTCCGTTGGAAGTCAAATAGGTCAAAGCTTCAGGGAAGACAATTTCAATCTAGCACAAAAATTTACTAACAATTAGAACTATCCACAAATATTACAGAGAGTCTTGGAGCTCTCATGAGTAAGTTTAGCTGTGATACTCCTAGGATGGGGTATAGTAGAGGCAGAGTCCAGGGCAATGGACTTAGTGGCCATAATGTTAGACATGAGTGAGTGAAAAAATGTCAGGATATAGATATTAGGCCAAGGTCAGTAGTGGGAAAGCAAGTGGGCACTGGGAGCTATGTAAGGAGAAATCCAGAAGCTAAGTCAGCAATAAAGCTAGAGATGAGTCAGAGGAAGAGCTTCAGCAGTTCAGGTAGTGCATGATGAAAGTTACTGGTGAACATGACCACCTTGGAAGCCTGTGGGAGATGCATTCTTAGTGTGAAAAAAAAAAAATCTGCAAAGTCTCTGAAAACCACGCAAATGCCAAAGTTAATAGGGTAGTCATATTTAATAAATAAAAATACTAGTCACCTAGTTAAGTTTGAATAAGTATGTCCCATGCAATATCTGGGACATATTTATATTACACTTTTTTCATTGTTTATCTGAAATTCAAAGTTAACTGGACAAAATGTATTTTATCTGGCAACCCTAACCAAGTTATCATCAGTCAAGATCATGTAAAGAGGTTCCAGTCATACATAGAATTGAGTTAAGTTTAATCATTCAACAGGATTAATGAGATACCTAACATTTGCCAGACACTCTGCTCAACATTGGGAGTACAAGAGTGACCAAGACAGATATGGCCCACTGGGAGAATAAGACCATTGTATATAAGTGTTGTGGTGAAGGAAGCACAGGGTGTTATGCAAGCACACAGAAGGAAGATCCAACTCATTCCAGAAGGATCAGAATATCTTCACCAAACATATGACTAAATCCAAATAGAGTTGGTCAGAGGAAGGAGCAGGTAAGTGTTACTGATAGAGGAAATAGCAAATATATGAGATTGAGCAGGGACATTCAGGAAGATGCAAATGATTCACTGAGACTTGAGTTTGGAGTTACAAAAGATGAGTCTGAAACAAGAACTAGATTAAGAAGGGCCTTGGAAGCAGGAAATCTGGAGGCTATCTGAAGAGAAATGGAAATCTCCAGAAAGCTCAACAGGCCAAGGATAGATATGGAGGAGATCATGTGATCAAATTTGTATAAGAGATGTAAGTAGGTGATCAGGTTGGTGACATAAAACATGCCCAGTTTCAGTGCCCTCTCACAAGACCAACTAACAGCTATCATAGAGAAGGTGCTATTATGAAAATCCCAGAACTTGAGGTGAGACTGAAACACCTCTCCCTGGACCACAGGGACCTGGTAGGATCACATTAGAAGGGTAAGAGAAGTGGCCACACTCTGACCAGATAGCCACATTCCCTGGCTGGCACAGAACTGCACTGAGAGGGCCCCCTCGGACCTGTGGTTTCTCCAGTGGGAAAAAGAGAGTACAAGGTAGACATCTAGCTCCTCCAGCATAGAGAGACACTCCATGGAAGGTCCACTGTGGTCTTGCTTCAAAGGGACCACAGAAGCATCAATGGGGTTTAACCCCTGGATATTAGATTGGGATAGAGGAGTGGAGTCAACCTTACAACAAACACAAAATTGAAATAGTACTACTGCATGATCTAGCAATTCCACTTCTGGGTATATATCTGAAGGAAATAGAATCACTATCTTAAAGACATAACCACACTCCTATGTTCATTGCCGCATTATTTACAATAGCCAAGATATAGAAACAACTTAAGTGTCCACTGATAGACAAATGGATAAAGAAAATGTGATATATTCCTGCCATTTTCAACAACATAGATACCTCTGGAGGACATTACGCTGAGTGAACTGACAGCCAAAGAAAGACAAATATTATGTGATCCTACTTTATATATGGAATCTAAAAAACTGAATTCAGGGATGCCTGGGTGGCTCAGTCAGTGAAGCATCTGCTTTCGGCTCAGGTCATGACCTTGGGGTCCTGGGATCAAGCCCCAGGTTGGGCTCCCTGCTCAGCGGAGAGTCTGCTTCTCCCTCACCCTCTGCCCCTGCCCCTGCTCATGCTCTCTCTCTCAAAATAATTAATTAAAAACTGAATTCATAGATATAAAAAATATTGTTAGTTGCCCTAAGCATGGATTGTGGGGTTGGGGAGAGGAATTGAGTGAAGGAGTTCATAAAGGTACAAACTTCTGGTTATAAGATAAATAAATTTTGAGAATGTAAGGTATAGCATGATGACTGTAGTTAGTACTACTGTATTATATATTTGAAAATTACTAAGAGAGTAGATCTTAAAAGTTCTCACCATGAGAAAAAAATATATAACTGTGTAAGGTGACAGATACGTTACCTAAGGTTATTGTGATAATCATTTCATACTATATACATTATCAAATCATATGTTGTGCATCTTAAACTCATATAATGCTATACACTAGTTATATCTCAATAATATGGGAAAAAGAGATATAAACAGTGGGAAAACACAGAAGTGATAAGTTCTATAAATATTTAGGAAGCAAAAAAAAATATTTAGGAAGCAGAGTGAACAGGATAAGTGTCTGTGTGTACTAAGAGACAATAAGGAATCAATATAGGTCTATTTTTTTATTCTATTTTTAATTCTTCTGTGCCACCAGAGAATTGATAATGATCATGCCAAATGCTTTGAAAGGGAATATTAGAGGAAAATCATCTTGTTTTGAATCAAAGCACATATACTTTGAGGTCCTATTAACAATAGAATCTCATATACAATTGTATTTACTATCCTGGAGCTTAGGAGGAAGCTATATGCTCAAGAAACAGATTTGGTAACTAGCAACATGCAAATAGCAATTGAAGTCAGAGGGATAGATGCCCAAAGAAGTTGACAAAATGAGATAGGTTTTAGGGCAAAGCCCTGTGGGGCATCAACAATTACAATGGAGATGAAATTGAAAGCCTAAAGAGTCAATCACTTGTGTGACAGTTGATGTGTTGGTTGTTTTTGTTTTTTTGTTTTATCTACCCCAGGCCTCAGTTTCTCAGTTTTTTCATTTCTAAAATACAGGATCATCACACAGTGCCTGAAACAGGCAGGTAGTCAACAAATTTAGCATTATGGTCTGTACGTAGCTGTTATCTTAACTGCTCACTGGTTCACATATAAATTTCAGTGCTTCTTAACATTTGGTTTTAATTGAGCCCTTGTGAAAACCTGATGCAAGTGTGCACTCTCCTTCCAGAAAAAAATGCCTGTGAAGAATGCAAATCAAATATCTGCAGGCAATTTCAAGGGACATGTAGATCCCAGAATCCATCCATAACTCCATCTCTGTAGCGTTATCTGAAGGAGTGAGACCTTCAGATTGTGTATATACTATTTTACCTTGGTTCTGGTGCCTCAAGCTTAAGTCCATTCCAATTTTCAGGCTGTAGCAGAACCTAGGGATTTTTACATTTAAGACACAAGTAGGTACTCTTGTTCTCCGTGGACATATACAGGGTAAGAATAGGAAAGGTGTGAAAACTTTCTGCCATATATTTTCCAACCACCTCATTTGATAACCAGACAAAGGACATAATGCCTTTTGATTTTCCAGCACCATACATGACATGACTTCAACCTCTTTGGGGTCCAGTAGCAGCGGTCCACTATTCATCCATGAGTGAAAATCTCTTGGCTTTTCTCTCCCTTGCTTTTCTTTCCTTCCCTAGCTTTCTTTTATTCTTTTCCCTTTTATTCCAGAATTTTCTGGTTCTTTCTTTTAACTGAATACAATATGGAAGAAAAATGTAGTTTGGGTTTTCTATTATCTTTATTGAATACATTTTATATTCCCTCTCTCGAATTTTAAATAATCACACCTTTTTAGCCCTCACTTAGACTCGTTCCTCCCCCTCCAAAAGAAAGTATGTCCAACATATAGGCAGACTTAGATTAGCTTTTCTCCCAGTAGAACAGATGCTTATTCTGTAAGCTATCTTGTGCTGTAGCTATGTTTGGTTTTGTTTTCTAATTTTTTTAATTGTATTTTATATTTTTGGTTTTGACACTCCAAATTGAAATGAGTTTGCTGGGGCTAACGGTAGCCATTAGAACATGTATTTTTCAAAGACAAATTTCCCTTAGTATTTCCTTCTTTTCTGACTCTGTTTTAGAAGTTGGTGGCTGCTGTCTCATAGCTCTTTCCAGATTGTATTTTTCAACTATCAGGAAAGCCAATATCTTTATAACATATGGTAAGGAATGACCTTGAATTTTTTTAATAGATGAAGTGCAATCTCCATTTATAAAATTATATTAACATGTCTGCATATTTTTAAGCCTGTTGACTTTACTTCTGTCATCAGAAGTCATGTTCGGGGAACAATAAAGACTGTCATTTTAAACTGTGTATACACAAATCACTGGTAGTGTGCATCAAGCCATCTGCTCTGCCCAGGGCTTTTTTTTCTTTTTTCTTCCTCTATGCATATCTTGTTCTATGCATAACTGTGAAAAGGTTTTAAAATGATAATGTTTTATGCTACCCAATTCCTATGCTACAATTTTCATTACCTTGTCTTATGAAGAGATTACTTCTGATAAAGTAGGTGCAAAATCCCAGCATTAGACTTGTCCTTTTCCCTTCCACATATCACTTGTCATTTAAACCAGTAGATCTTCAAATGTTATCTTCTAGATATCTTCAAATGCAGTCTCCTCTGGAGCATAATTATAATTTCAATAAATCTGATTGCTATTTGAAATCTATGTGTATTAATACATTCAGAGCTTGATTATTTCAATCAGAGGGGTTTTCCGCTGCTGCTTCATGAAGGGACAAAAAAACAGGAAAGTAATCTTGACAGTTTTGATTCTGAATGGAAGTAAGTACCTGGCTTCATTGTACAGACTTTCCCCTGAGCCCCACATTCTTCTTCCTCTCCTCTCCTTACCCTATTATCAGAATTAGGCAACCTGTGTCATGCAAAGATACAATCACTAACTTATTCTTTATATGACATCAACATTCTTTGGTAGTAAAAGGCAAGGTTTTTCTTCTTTCAAATTCTTGAAGAGTAGTTCTGTTTACTACTAAGTCATCTTCTGAAATGTCTTCTTCCGACATCCCAGAGGGAAAGAAATGTACCAGATTACCAAATGTAGCTATAGGACCCCACTTCCTATAGTGCTCAGTCAACTCATTTGTATATATATGTTCAAATTAATATCTGAGGAGGATTGGGTAGGGCTGCCATCCCAAAATGAAGGCAGTTGGAAAGATCTATTCTTTTGTTACCAGTCTTTGAAGAAAATCTCATATCTATCATCCAGATATTAACACAGAAGCAAGTAAAACTGCTTGTTTTCTAATTTTTTTTTTAATTTTCTAAGTCTTTAATATCTGGATGATATTAACACAGAAGCAGTTTTACTTCAAATGATGAATATAAGAAAAGTTATAACAGAATCCATGTTTGCTATATGAAGCAGATGTATCAATGTCAGCAATGTTCAGAATTCATAGATAAGATGTTTTAGAAGTTTCCAAAGCCAGTGAATCCTTCAATACCTGTAATGAAGACATGGGGAGGTCATTTGGAATATTAAGTCAGCGATCACTAGAGACTTTGGAACCTGATGGGTGCTAGTGCATGGTTCTTCCTGTCTTCAAATGCCCTAAGTTCTCTCCATTCCTTACTTCCTGCATTGGTCAAAACCACTTTCCGAGGAGAGACAGTGATATATTAACCAAGCTGTGCTAGTATGTCATGAATCAGAAGATTTAACCATGCCTAGGTTTGTTTGCATCATGGAAAAGGAGTTCCTATAACCTAAAGAAATTTTCAAGGATAGACTTAAAATGAAATGGATGTTCACTTTCAATCTACAGACTATTCATGTCATGGCAACTAGTATGACCATCTAAAGGACTTACAATAAACAGAATAAAAGGGTAATGTTTTTAAGTAGGGTATGTCTGCTGTTGCTTTCTTTTGATTCTGGATACTAAAGAAAGTCCTTGGCATATAAACAAATGAGTCACTTGTAGACCTGCAGTTCCTGGAGATTACAGCATTGTACTTGCTATGATATGATTTGATTATCACACACTTCTTAGAGAAATCACTACCATTTGGGATGATTAGAAGGAGTCGTTTCTGTCTTTTGACTACTCTGTGTAATGGTAATGGAGAAAAAGAAGCTAACATGTTAGATATTTTATATGTATTTCCTCTAGTCCTTACAATAACCATATAAGAAGGGTTCTATGGTACCTCATTTTATAGACAAAGTGAGCTTTAAGAAATAAATTTGTTTACAATTCTTTAGAGACAAAATCCAATACAAATCCCTGAGTTACTGTAGCCTGAGCTGATCTTGTTTGAAATGCTGAAAACAATAGAATCGGATTTTATCTTCTCATTGACTTATAAAAGGTGGTAAGTGTGACTTTACCCTTACAACCTCAGTGTGACTTTTTTTTGACACACTAGAGTCCATTCCCCTCACTTGACACATAAGACTGGAAGTGGTAAGTACACAGAAGAATGTCAAGAGCCCAGATTGTTCTTTATGTCAGATACAAATGGCCCAGATGCTTATTTTTCTCCATTTCTGTATGAGAGCCCAGGAATGCTAGGAACTATGAGATCCTAAAATGTCAGAGTCTCATTAAGAAATTTGAGACAATTTGGACCAACAGATTTTTGGTTTACATTCACTCCCATGGAGCCAGACTACCTGAGTTTATGTCCTGATTCCCTTGTTTATTGTTGTGTGACTTTGGGCAAGTTACTTGATTTCTCTATGCCTCAGTTTCCTTATCTGTGAAATGGGAATAATAATAATAGTAAGCTGGATAAGGTTCTTTAAGGATTAAATAAATTATTATGAACCTACCAAGAACTGAAACATATGGTAGAATGAGCAGATGAGGACATTAAAACAAACTATTCTGTGTATTCCAAAAGTTAAGTAGAGACAAGATGACTAAATAGAACATACTGTTCTGGGACAGAAAAAAGATATTAGGGAAAAACTAAGGCAATCTGAATAAAGTATGGATTTTAGTTAATTTTTTATCAATATTGCTTCATCAATTATAACAAATGTATCATACTTGTGAAAGATGTTATTAATAAGGGAAACTGGGTGTGAGGTACATGAGAATTTTATGTATGATCTCCCTTTTTTGTGTATATCTAAAACCGTTCTAAAAATAGTTAATTTTTTATAAGATTTTTAAATGAAAAATAAATTAATAAAAAATTCAGATTCCCTGTCCTCACCATCCCCACTATGTTCCCTCGCACCTTTCCTCCCACCAGAGGGACCAGGAAAAAAAGGTTATACTCTATGGTGTTAGAAGGGGGGCTGATCCTCGTGCTGCTGTCTCTGCTGGTCTCCTGAACCTCCGGTTAAGCCAGAGTATTTCAATCTTCCATCCTGCTCTCTTACAGTGCTCCTCCTGTAGCTAAAGTTTTCTGACTGAAGATTGTGTAGCTCATTTTTAAAGGAGCTCTAAACACAACATGTTATCAATTCTGCTCTGCCATAGCCATCCCCAGATAGCCACTCAGTGCTCCTGGAATATCCGACATATGTAAGATATCGGTCCCTTCCTTTGTTTTGGCTTTTTCTTTAGTTTCTTCTCTTTTCTAAAATTCACACTAAATCCATTTGCTCCCACACCAGCCCTGCTGGTGGAGGTTAGTTAGGAAGAAACCAATCCCTATATCCAAACCCTATATGAGCATCCAAACCCTATATCACCCCTTCGAAATGCCCCTCTTTCCTAACACAAATTGAGTGTAAATTCCATTACACTTTATTTTTTGTATCATATGTCAGGAATGAAACTATTTCATCTTATTGTGTAAGGGAAACTATTAAAAGCTACAGAATCCTTTTACTTTTTTCTTGATGCATTCTGGTTTTAAAGACTATTGTTATAGTAAGAATTCAAATGTAATAGGGTAAATAGTGACCACTTGATTTAATTTCTTTTTCATTTTTACTTAAAGAATTTTTTATTTGAGTGTAATTTACAATATTACATTAGTTTCAGGTGTACAATATAATGATTCAACTTCTCTATATGTTATGCTACATTCATCATGAATGTAGCTACCATCTGTCCTGTCACAATACAACAGTATTATAATATCATTGAGCATATTTCTTATCCTGTGCCTTTATTACCATAATTTACTCATTTCATAATAGGAACCTATATATCCCATTCCACCCATTTCGCCCGCTTGCCCACTCCCCTTCCATCTGACAACCATCAGTTTGTTCTCTGTATTTATAGTAATGACCGTTTGATTTTAGACTGTCCCTACACTATTCTTTTTTTTTAAGATTTATTTATTTATTCATGAGAGACAAAGAGAGAGAGAGAGAGAGAGAGGCACAGGCACAACCAGACGAAGAAGTAAGCTCCTCACACAAGAAGCCTGATGTGACCCAATCCAGGATCCCAGGATCACATTGCAAGCCAGGCAGACACTCAACTGCTGAGCCACCCAGGTGTCCTATCCCTACACTGTTCATCCCTGAAAAGCTCAAGTTGCATTATTTAGCTTTAATGATTAAAGGCACAGCTGGAAAGAAAAAAAAAACAGCACTTTGATTTGCGCCCCCACCACAATACATTTGGATGAAATTCTAAAATTAATAAAAGGAAATGCTATTGTATTGTTAAAAAATTATATCTGACACTTAAGAATCTAATACTTTGGAGAATTAAATAATGCACATGCTATTAGAAAGTTTTATAAATGCTTGTAATTTTATTATACATATTTATATTATAATGAATCAGTTGATTCATTTAAATAAAGCCATATTTTATATAAGGTAATATTCAAGTTCTCTTGTTAGGAAAGAGGTGGATGAAGTAGTCCCCTAGATATTCCTCAAAGACTTTGGTTTTATACTTTCAAGGCTCATTGCCTCAAGAATATTTATAATAGCAGAAATGATTTTCACCTATTTGCAAAATCAACCCAACCAGATGAACCCAACTACTGACAAATTTGTGCTTTTAAAGCCAGTCTATTTGTTTTCCCATCACCTAAGAAATTATATAGATTAGGCAGTTAAGTGGTACACTGCTACAGTACTTCTGAGATGATTAATTTGTATTTTAAAAGCTTTTCTTTTTTTCAGAAGATGATCTCCAGTCTGCATCTGTCTTCCAAGCTTCAGCCCTTATTTTGGGATGCCTCATTGGATATGTTTACTTGGCTATCTCATTGCAAATGTCACACACACACACACACACACACACACACTCACAGACACTATCTCTTCCCTAGTAACTTCAGATGACTAGTTATTTTTAGCACGTGACAACAAGGTGACATTCTCACATCATTGTCTCTCTCTGAGTGCCTTACTAGAATCTCACTTACTTATTGATAATAAACTTTCACCCTCCTTTAAGATTTAGTTCCAGTGAACCTTTCTTTATCTCCCTATTCTGTCATCCTACACATGTAATTATTTTTTTACACATCTCTCCAAAGACATGTGAGATCCTGGAAAGTAGAAGCCCTGACTGATTTGCTTGTGAATAGATTGCCATGCTAGATTGGCAAATGTGTGTGTGGCAGCGTGCATGTGGGCATATGAATGTGGGTGTGAAAGGTTGATGTGTTCATAGATGCTTGTTGGCTAGGACTGGTCGAAATGAGTAGGAATAATCAGACAAAAGAGATTCTATTTCTCTGTATAATAGAGTAACAAGTATTTGGGGGCTTATTTTCTGGCTGTTAGAGAGAAAAGATTTGAATGATCAGAGAGTGGTCTCAAGAGAAGGAAGGCAACTGACAGCATAGCAGGAAATCAGGTCCAGGGAGAATGACTAGAGAGATCATGCTGTTTTTCTGAAAAGTGGTATCTAATACTTGTTTTTAAATATTTTTCTGTGTAATGCTACTATCAATTCTTCAGTGAAATTTATTTTGATGGTGCCTTAGGAAAAGAGGAAAAACCTAGATTCATTTGGAGTAAAGCTCTGCAAATAGAGGAGAGAAGGACAGATGAAGTGACATGCTGAGAGGCCTACTGAAAATATAGGCAAACAGTAAAAAAAGTACGTATGAAATGTCCAAGAGAATATGAGGACTCCTGAAAGGCTTTGGGAATTTTAAGAAGTGTGCTCAAGTTCTTACAACACTTAGATGACATATCAAATAATTTTATGGATCATTAAAGGAAAAGACCCCAGAATGTGGGAGGATTTCAGAAGATTATAATTCTACAAAGTTTAATCAAGTTCAGAATTAAAATTAGAAAACATATATTAATTTCAAAAATTTTTGATGCCAAAATATGCTTTGCAAACTGCAATTTTTCTCTTCGTTTTTAAAATAAGAAGCTACTTCCAGTCTTAGAGGTTGACATCTCTAAAATAGCCTGCAGTTATAGAAGAATCTGTCTTACTCAAGCACATACTATAAGGTATGAGGCTTCTCTGGTCTACGTATTTGGGACACCTGAATCTCTAATGAGTATACTTACTATTGAGAGGATAATTATGATGACCAGGAAATGAAATCATTATTCAAGAATGAACATACCGGGCAGCCCAGGTGGCTCAGCAGTTTAGCACCACCCAGGGCGCGATCCTGGACCCGGGATCGAGTCCCACGTCGGGCTCCCTGCATGGAGCCTGCTTCTCCCTCTGCCTGTGTCTCTGCCTCTCTCTCTCTCTGTTTCTCTCATGAATAAATAAATAAAATCCCATTAAAAAAAAGAACATATCCACTAGATGACGAGAGAGCAAAATAATAGTCACTAAATATTTATCTTAAATATGTGTGTTTATATCTATGAATCAATACTCATTTATATATACACCTGAATATATATTTGGATATTATATGTTTGAATATATTCAAATATAGTGTGTATGTGTGTCTATATTTTTAAAGACTATTAGATCCTTAAAAAAAGAAATGCTCCAGTGCAATGTTAGTATTGATTTAGAGCCTCCAAGAGACTTTATCAAAGATAGCTAGCTATAGTAAATCTGTCTTCCAGATGCTTTTCAGTTTTTCTTCTTTCATTTCATCACCTTACATGTTTATGACAGTTCCAATTTCATAGCATCATCAGGTATTTTTGTTTTAGGCAAAACAAAAATATTTTGTTTTACAGATAGGTGTGGAGAGATAGCTCTTTGTGGTTTTGATTTGCATTTCCATAATGACTAATAAAGTTGAATACTTTTCCCTCTGCTTCGTGGCCAAATGGATAGCCACTTTTACAATATCTGTTCAAACTTTTTTGCCATTATTTTCCCTTCTGAATTGTGTGCTTCTTGCAGTTTTTAAATATGTTTGACAAAGATCCTCCCTTAGTTGTATATATTACCTCAAAATTACATTATCTTATATCAATGAGCTTTAATTTCGTTAGTGTTTGCATGTCTTATATTTTACTGTTTTATGTTTTTAATTTTATATGGCCTTATGTTTATAGTGTTTTTAGTCTAGTCTGAAAATCTTTGTCTTTTAACTATAATATTTAAAGTTTACTTGTAATTTAAATAGTGATACAGTTGAGATTAAGTCCACTATCTTATTATATATTTATTATATATTCCATCTCTTTTTTTTTTTCCTTTAACAATTTCCTAATGACATACTGGCTGTATTTTTCTTTGTTTTTACCCTACCTGGAGAATGCTGATTTTCTTGGATTACTGGGTCCATGTCATTCATCAGAGTTGAAAAAATTTTGCCTTTATTTTCTCAAATATTGGCTCTGTCTTGTCCTCTCTCTCATTATGTGACTCTAGTTATACATGTGATTTTTATATTTCCTATTCATTTTTTCCCTTTTTTCTGTTGACATATTTCTATTAATTTTTTGAGTTTCCTAAGCCTGTTTTCTGCTGTGCCCTTTTTGAATTTAAAACTAGCCACTTGGGGATCCCTGGGTGGCTCAGCGGTTTGGCGCCTGCCTTTGGCCTAGGGCGCGATCCTGAAGTCCCAGGATCGAGTCCCGTGTCAGGCTCCGGCATGGACCCTGCTTCTCCCTCCTCCTGTGTCTCTGCCTCTCTTTTTCTCTGTGTCTATCATGAATAAATAAATAAATCTTTAAAAAAATAAATAAAATAAAACTAGCCACTTGACTCTGAACTGTAGATATAGTATTCTTACTTCTAGAATACCCAATGATTTTCTACAGCTTCTAAATTTGTGCTGAAATTCTTTATCTTCCTAATGTACTAATAATCATAGTGATTCGAGATTCTTGTCTTTTAATGCCAATACAATGATCATCCTCTGGGTCTGTTTCTATTGACTTGTATTGTAATTTCTTTACTATCAATTTTCTAGCAACTTCAATGACTAATAATTATTATATGCTGAAGATTGTGGAAGATCTAGTAGAGTCAATGGATTGTATTATATTCTCCTGAAGAGTGTTAGGTTTTTTTCCTCAGGCAGTTTGTCTACTGATATATCATTTCTTATTCCTCTGTTGATGCCTGATTTTAGACTTTGTTAGAACATGTCTATTTTAATTATGCCTTTACTTCTAGGGTTTGAATTTTACTGTCGATACATGTACTTTCTGGAGTCTCATTTAAAAGCCCATAGTGTTCTCCATGTTTTCTTTATTCTGGTTATGCTGAACACCTACATCTTCTCCACACCTAATGATATCTGAAGTCTTCACTCAGCTCTTCAGTTTACTAGTGGCCTTTCTCTGCCAAGCTTTCCAGAATTTACCATATATATAGGAATTATCCAGTAGCCTAGGAGGAATTTTTAAAAATATTTATTTATTTATTTATTTATTTATTTATTTATTTTAAAAGAGAAAGAGGGTGAGACTGGGGAAGGTGGGACAGAGGGAGGGAGAGAGAGAGAGAGAGAGAGAATCTCAAGCAGACTCTCTGCTGAGCACAGATCCCAATACGGGCTTGATCCTATGACCCTGAAATCATGACCTGAGACAAAATCGAGTGGGATGCTTAACTGACTAAGCCACCCAACGTGCCCCAAGAATTTTAATGTAGGCGTTCTTGGACAATTTCTATGAAGTTTCAACCTGTCCAATATTATGACTCACAAGTCCCAATTGCCTGTAATCCCCAAATTTCAACGTTTTCTTATTTCTACCCATCTAAATAATCACTTTCTATTGAGTCTTATGTCCTTAAATTGCACTTTGTAAATTTCCTCAAGCTGAAAGCCAGGATGGATATAAGCTCCTTTTCATAGGTTTTCCTTCTATCAGATATCATAGTTTTTTGCTAATTGTTATCCAGAGGCCACCAATAATTGCTACATGTTTTAATAATTTTACAATTTTTATATAATTTTATAATTTTTATTTTTGTCCCAGCTTTTATAATCATTGACTGTAGGAGTATAAACCAATACTAGCTTCTCCATTATGGATATATTTCTCTATTTTCTTAGTTTCTTTATATATATATTTTTTTCATTTTAGTTTTGCTTTATTTAACTTCATTAGTTAATTGTTTTACCTTTTGGAATTATCGTCCTAGACATTATAGCATACTTCCTTAACTTATAGAACATAATACTTAAAAATTACAAATACTAAATCCCAGTCAACACAAGATTATTAGATTAGTTAATTACATTTTTTCCTTCCCAATTTGGTGTTATTATTTTAATGAATTTTAATTCTACATTTATTTTAAATACCACAGGACCTTATTATTTTTATACTTCCAATATTTATTTAGCCCCATTTCTAATCATTTTGTTATATATTTTTGTTTTTTCAACTATAATAATTTTTCTTCTACCTGAAGAACTCCATGTTTGTTTTGTTTTGTTTTTTTAGTGTAATGCTATTAGTTATGGTTCTCCCCATATTTTTATTGCTTGAAAGTATCTTTGATATGCCTTTATTTTGAAGGATATTTTCACTAGGTTGGCAGTTAATTCTTTTCTGCATTTTAAACATTGTCTTATTGCCTCCATAATTTCTGCAGAAAAGTCAGGTATCAGACAATGTATTGCATAATTTACTGCTCTCTGTCTGCTTTAGGATTTTTTTTTTTTTTTTGGTCCCTTTAGGTTTCGTCAAATTTAATGTAACATTTCCAGATTCTCAGGTATAGTTCTTTTGATTTACCCTTCTGGGTATTCACAGAACTTCTCTAATCTGTGGATTTTTATTGTTTCTATGTTTTGAAATAATTCTCAGCTATGATCTCAGCAGCAATTGTCTCTGTCTTTTCACATTCTTCCCTTCTTCTAAGATTACAATTTCACATGTAATGGCTTTTTGCTTTCTTGCCTATAAATTGATTAAGATATTTTCTATATTTTCATCTTTTATTTTTGCCATGCTTCAATCTATATATTTTCTAGTGACTTGATTTTTGGTTCATATTTCTTAATTCTGCTGCATCTAATTTATTGTTAAATGCTTACCCTTTAAAAAAATTTTATTCATTTGCTATATTTTTAAATTTTGTTTTCCATTAGAATATTTTCATACATTCCAGTTTTCTATTGAACTTTTTAATCTTGTCATCTATTTTATTGGATATATAAATCAATTATATTAATGTTTACAACTGATAACTCCAATACCTATAATCACTTGTGGATCTGCTCTTATGGTCTCTTTTTTCCTCTTGTGTTTGGGTTTTTCTTTTGTTTTTGTTTTTTGGTCAGTTATTCCTATGGCATATCTGATCATTTTTTATTGAATTCCAGATAATTTGTGCATAAATTGCAAATGTAATTTGAGGCCCTTATAAACATTATCTTTTTTCATAGAGGATATAATTTTGCTTTCAGGAAAGCTATTAAGATAGGGACAGATTACATAGGATTCAAACCTGGATTTCACTTTTTTTGAAGTTTAGTCTATTTTTGATTGGCTCTTATCCCTAGAGTATATACCTTTCAGACTCAAACTGGAAGTCAGAATGTCCTTCACTGACCCTAAACTATAATTTTTGTTTTCCTGCTCCCACACAATTACTGGAATATCTATTCAGTTTGCTAATTTCTTATTATCTCACTCTGCTTGTTCTTTTAGCCTCTCCAACTTAAAGTGCTTAAAAGTGCCTTGAGAGCATTTTTAGGTACTTGTAAAATTTTTAGAATAATTGTAATATGGGGTTCATCCCAATTTTTGTTTCTTTATTCCAAGATCCTAACTGTTGAAGCTTTGGTTGCCTTGAAAGGTCTTCAATGTTATCAAACAGATTTTTTTCAGGTACTTCTATTTATTCATGATGAAGGTATTGATATGCAACAAGCTATTCTACCCTTACAAGGAAAGGAATTCTGAAATGGTTTTTATTTTTCAATTTTCAGTATCTTTATTTTCCTAGAAACTAGATGCCATTAACTCCTAAAAGCAGGCCCCTCCAAAATACTTAACCTTATAATTCAGACTCTTGTTTTAACAAACTCTGATGAATTATTTGTAAGTGTGAGAATGCATTTAAGAACTGGGAAATGAAGCATAAGAGATGGTACCAACAAGTTAACTGAATATTGATAGAATACATAAAATTAAATTCTCTATGTAACACACATGGCTTGTAATATTGCAGAATTTTGGTCCTCTTATAAGGTAACATATAACATTGTAAGTTACTCTTTATCTTTTCTATACTAAGAAATATGAAGTATTAAAACTTGATCTCTCCCCTAACTTTTCACCAAGTATCTAAATCAACTTAAGATATGATTCTTTTTATTAGATATAAGTGAAGAAAAAAAACACACCTTTTAAATTCTATTTTCCTTTTTTTTTTTTTGTTTTAGATAAAAACACTTTAATCACTGCCCTGAGAATAATCAGTCAATTCTGCAATATCTAATTCATCAAGCTTTGGCAAATGGAACACCAGAAAGAGATCACAAGCAACTCTTTTTCCTTAAGCCTTATGCCTAAGAAATTCTATGGGAAGCTTTGGTATTGACCAAAAGAAGACATAGGTTTTTTTCAAACTTCATTTTAATGGGTCTCAAAATTCTCTGACAGATTTTGGTCAAGATGTTTCTATTTTAAAAGTACTGATTTTAAAATCTAACAACTTAAAATTACCACACACACACACACACACACACACACACAAAACGGTCTGGAAAACATTCCTTATTTTCTGAGCATTTATATCATTAACCAGTCTTTCACTATTAAACTTAAATGACAAGTGAGACAAACCGTTCTGAGATGTTCTTCCACAATCAAGACTAAGTGCCATGTTCTGGATAATATTCATTTAGCCAATCTGGGTTTTTTTGAGCAGAGGTGGTGAATTTGCCAGCCACAGCAGTACGTGAGGTCCACTACTACTACGTAACAACTCTCTGCATCACATTATGAACAGCAAAATGATCCAGAGGATGATAAAAATTTTCAACATACATTATTTTGTGAGAAACCATGTCAATGATAGCAGTACCCCTAGATTTCAAGAATTTGGACCAACTGCTATATTCTTACTAGAGTAGCTATCAATCTTCTTCCACTGCTTGGCAAACTTACAAGCAATGTGAGTGGTGTGATACTCCAGCTTACGTGGATAACCAGCACTAATCTGGCCTGAATGGTTCTGGATAATCACCTGAACAGTAAAGCCAGCTTCTTTCATTAGTAAGTCATTTTTGCCACTACCAGCCACATTGTCACAATAAGCATCTTTGACAGACATGTTCTTGACATTGAAGTCCATGCTGTTCCCAGGCAGAGTTTCACACAAACTTTCAAAATGTATTTCAACAGACTTTTTTTCAATTGTAATGTTGACTGGAGCAAAGATGGTTGTATGCCTGGTTTAATTTTAATTGTTTCTTTTTAGGTTTTTTTTTTTTGTATTTTTATTGATTTTTTTTATTTGCTCATTCTATGGTTTATTTATTTTTTATTAAGTAAGTTCTATGCCAGGGCTCAAACTCATGATGCAATCAAGAGTTGCATACTCAAAAAAAAAAAAAAAAAGGGTTGCATACTCCACTGACTGAGCCAGCCAGGTATGCCGTTAGGCCTGGTTTAGAACACTAGTCATTCAGCTCACAGAAGCTATACTAATACCACCAATTTTATAAACAACCTGGAGGGACAGATGAAAGATTTGTCAATTATATGAGTTGGTAGTAAGATGTAATCCAGAGCTTCAAGTAGTATAATTCCATTGGCACTTCCATCCTTATAGTGAATTTCTATCCCTTGAACCAAGGTATTTTAACATTTAACTCCAGCATGTTCCACCATTTAAGCCAGAATTTGGAACCAATGCTAATGTGTTAAGGTTATAGAAACTTTTCTTAATACAGAGGCTGACTTCCTCATTTCTCTTTTAACTATAAAGTATCTCGGTAGAATCCATTGTGTTAACACCAACAATCAATTGGTTCAAACCCAACATGTAAGCCAGTAGGGTATGCTGATTGGTTTACTCAGTCTTGGAGATACCAGCTTCAAATTTACAAATACCATCAGCAACAATCAGAAAAACACTGTCAACCTGAAATGTACCTGTGATCATGTTTTTGATAAAGTCTCTGTGTCCTGGAGTAGTAGTGATGGCCACATACTTACTGGTCCCAAATTTCCACATGGAGATACCCATGTGATACCATATTCACATTCAGGCTTAAGTTTTTCCAAGGCATATCTAAAGGAGACTTTCCCATCTTAGCAGACTCATTCTCAAAAATGTTGATAGTTATTCTATTGATTCCAACCACATTTGTAGAACAGATGGCTGGTAGTAATAGACTTTCTTGAATTTACATGTCCAATGATAGCAAATATGACGTGAATCTTTTCCTTTTCCATTTTGTCTTAAATTTAGTGATGTTTTTCATAAGACCTGTATTCTGGTGACAAACTCATAACAAAAAGAAACAATTTGTTTTTGACTAAGTAAATTACATAATGTTTTAGTAACCTACTCTGCTTTATGCAAATCAGGATAGTCATTTTTCATGACACAATATTGCTTTGTTCTCTAAATATATGGATTCTGTCAACTGCTTTTAGGAATGTACAGTACAGTAGTAATCTTACCATCTTCTGTTTCTTATAGTCTATCTACATAAATTATACAAATGGAAAGAACAAAAGGAAAGGAAGTTTGACAGTCTTTATGTATTTTACCATAATTGTGTTTTTGACTTCTTGCTTCAAAAAACAAAGAAGTGGTATCTGAAAGTCATCACTGTCAGTCATTCTAGGTAATATAGACAGAGGCAGTCCTCCTCAAGTTTTGTATTAAAAGGGATTGCTAAGATAGACTCAGAGGGGATGAGATTTCCAGTTCTCAGAACTTTAAACAGATCAAACAAGGGAACTCAACAGCTGGTGAGTTCTAAATCAACGTTGATGATAACTACTCATTTCCTAATGTTATCATGTCTAAAATATAAAGCAGATTTGTTTACGAAAAACTTTCTGTTAGTTCTGAAATTGTCGCTCACTGCCTTATTAAAGTAAGTTTTTCTTATTAATGTGAAGCCCCACAAAAATATTCCCTAAAACACACATATTCTACATGAGCAAATGCTTATTTTAATAGCAATGAAAGATATCCATTAGTTTATATTTATTAAATCTCGTTTATATAAATATGATATTTTTAGTAAACTTAATCTAAGTGAAATAGAGAAAAAAACAAGTATCTAAAAATACTTCAAAACTGCTGTGAAATATGTTACATAGTCAATGATCATAATAATGATATATAATAATGATATAACAAATAATATAGTAACAGACAATAATTCATAATCAATAATATATAATCAATGATTATAATAATTAATGATTATAATATACATAATTATGTAGTGTGAGGTTCCTAAAACTTTTGATTAAGAAGCCCTAGAGGTCCATACAGATTTATTGCAAGAATAAATCTAATAATTCTATACTAATGTATACATCATAGTTTACAGGTTATATAAAGATAACAACCCACTTTTTTGTTTTTATCTTGTTACAATTGAGACTGATATACTCTACATTTATACTCAATTATTATACATTATAAACATTATAGTACAGCCCGGGTGGCTCAGCGGTTTAGCACCACCTTCGGCTCAGGGCATGATCCTGGAGACCTGGGATCGAGTCCCACATCAGGCTCCCTACATGAAGCCTGCTCCTCCCTCTGCCTGTTTCTCTGCCTCTCTCTCTCTCTGCGTGTGTGTGTCAAAAATAAATAAAATCTTAAAAAAAATTATAAACATTATACTCAATTACTATGCATTTTCTCATTCAACAATTATAATGCTTATGACTATTATGAAATGTCTGTGATATTTTTGTCTTCACAAAGGTTCTATAATTGAAAAGCTGAGAAAATTATTAATATATTAAAAATGCTATTTTACTTCCCTGAGCCTAATTTTTTTTCACTTTGGATAGAAGTTTTACCATCTACCATATGGAAATGTAGGAGAATTTGAGGGCGTTTAGTAAATACTGATTTCTTTACCTGTCTTTACCCACAAGTACCAAAAACATAGTTTTGCTCTATAAATTGTCACATTAAAATCAAAGTTATCAATTCTCAATTTTTTTCACAATTCTACTTTTTAAACAAATTACTAGAGAGAGAATTGATAGAAAAATACAAACTGCTAACAGAAATTACCATTGAAGAGGAGCAAACCAATGACAGAATTACGGTTTAGTAATATAATCAATAGTTACAACACTAAGTCTAAACATTAACAGTTCTTAAAATGAGAAATAATACTTATGTGATGTGATAGAGATTCTAACTATCACAACAATGGCAAACATATTAAATATATAAGTATCAAATTAGCATGTATACCTTAAATGTACGTTATATGTCAAATATACTTCAATTTTTAAAAGTTAATTTATGTTTATTTCTACTAAAAAAAAGTCTAAGCTTTATGCACATTCTTTTTTTTTAAATATTTATAGCAAACTTTTCTGTTGTAAGAATATACTAGTATTATTCCCATTTTATAGACAAGGAGTCTGACATACCAGGATATTAAAATATCTCCCAAGGTTACAGAGCAGGTTAGTGATAAGGCTGGCTTTAACTACACTTCCTTTCATTAGTGAAATCTTGCCCAAATCTGCTGTGAGAGGTGGACTCTTAATTGATTTTGATGCATTCTGGGCAATAAGGTGATCTGGGAGTTGAGGTAAGAAAAAGTGAAAAACTCACTGCCTCTCTTTAAGAACACATGCCTGTCTTGCTTTCCTTGTTCATTGAGCATTTCCTCTCCCTTTTTTTCATGGTGAGCAGCTTCCTATAAATTTCTCCCAGGCCTGTTGTTCTCTGTAAATGTTCTTATTTCTAGAGACATCAAATTTAAGGGAGCTTTGACAGCTCTGGCTTTTCTGATGCAGTCAAACAGCCTTAGTCTATCCTTCCTTTAAAATGTTTTTAGGATAGCAGAAACTCTCTAGATGTGTAGAAAGAAATAAGGCTCCTTAGGCACATTTCCCAGCATAATTCTCTGAAGTAAAAATTGATCTATGATAGAGCACTGTAATTAAGTGGCAATTACATTGCTAATTCCCCTGAGGAATGTCAGTGGCATAGCCTGATCTGTGGAAAACAAGTTAGCAAAGTGAAGATTAACGTAGGCTAGGCTTTTTCTCTTTTCTTCATTGACTACTAGCCTCACTGGTTTATCATGGTTGAATAGGAATACTCAAGTACGAAAGATTACTTGGTCCATGTTGTTTTTAATGAACCACCCTAGAAGCCGATTCTTCTCTTGTGAACATTACTGCTATTAGAGCCAAATTCTGCTACCTTGGTGAGCTCTGATTAATCACGCTCACTCTGTAACCATGTATATACAACAGTTTACTGAGTAAACTGATGACTGAGAATAAACATCTATTTACACAGGCAGAGAATTTCAGGAATAATTGGACTCTGAAACCATGACTACTAATTCATAGACACCCTTAGGAGAATGGACCATCCAGAGAGTAACCTTTGTTGATTAATAGCTGTTCATTTTTCAATTTCACATTGCACTGGCATTGCCTGACACTCAAAAGTCTGTCAATATTGTTTGTGAGTGTGGTAAAAATGTTTGTGTTGTGTGTGAGAAATGATATCGATATACTATATGAGTCACAGTAGCTATTATTGGCATATAAATAGTTTGTTTTTACTTTTCCTATTGTGATATACTTAAAAAAATTCTTTCTCTAACTACATTTGCCTAAAAATTTTTCCCCATTTCCCCTCTCAAAATAAGAAGAAAAGAGAGAGAGATTAATTCACAGATTTTATCTGTGATAATGTCCTTTCTTTCCTTTCGGTAAATCAGTTTAGGAGGAGTGCAATTCAAACTCCTCTTGCCAAATGGGCATCATACTTTGATCATATGATCCTTTTATTCAAGGCCCTGGGGCTCTGTTGTAAAATTCCATGTACAAAGGGGAGGAGGAGACACAAGAAGAGACTAGAGGTTATAAAATGTAATGATAAAATACGAATGTCAGCAGGGGAATGGAACGGACAACTGAATGCATCAGATGTGAAAATGGGATTGAGAGGCCCAGAGTCTGTCTCTGGGTCCTTGAAGTGGTGGGCCATGTCTTTGAGCTCCCTAACTCAGCTACTTTAAGTAACATGGTAATAAGCCAAGTGCCCAACTGATCTGACCTGGGGTGAAACCTTGTCACTGAAGACTCTCACTCTCTATCCAGAGTGAATGCTCCCACAGGAAGGAACACAGATTCTTCTCTCACAAGTTGATATGCTCACATCTGTAGACATCATAGACATAAACAGGCTAACTTTTTAAATTATTTTATTCAAACACAAATACTGTAGGTCTTATTGGACAAAGAGAACATGTAATTCATATATAACTTTCACAAATCTCTGTTTTTTATTGAATAAACAGTAGATATTAGTGGGAATAATTCTTAGTTTTCCTCATGAGATTATTCAGTTAAAAAGTATAAAGAAAATCCACCCATGTGGAAAATGATATAAGGTATTAATATAAGTCTAAGTAGTTGGAAGAAAAATATGCCATGATAACAAAACCTGTTTGCCACGTATCTAGTCCTGTGAATAGTGTATGATACCAGGTTATCTGTAAACGTTCTCTAGACGTCTTTTGAGCCCCATTGCATTTGTGCTCATGCATTAGCAATTTTGTAATCCTAAAAGGTTGCCTATTGCATTCGATAAATCAAGAGTAACTGTATTCCCGTATTCCATAGAAACAGGAAGTTTCATTTTCGATTCAACCACTAAGTGCATAGATAGTAAAGAGTTATTTGGAAGAATATAAAGAAATATTTATGTGGCACATATGATCAGTAGAAGAAAAATAATTTTGTGTTAATTTGCATCCTGGAAGGTCAATAGGCAATTAGAGTTGCATCTAACTCCTTTTAAAACACATAATCATAATATCTATAACCATCAAAAAAGTACTCTAATAGTGGCACTGGAGAATTTAAATTCTCTTTTTAAACTTGAAATCAAGAATGTAAAAGCATATCTTAATTTTTCTTAAAATATGACCTGAATAGAATCACTTGGGGATTCTTGTTAAAAGTGTAAACTCCTGAACTTTGCTCCAGAATAATTAACTGTAAAAACTAACTTGAAAGGAAGAGAGGACAATATCTAACACCAGCTTCCTTAAGTAGGTCATATATCCATTAATTTATCCATTTAGCAAATGTTTATTGAGCATTTACTAAATTCAAGGTACTTTCAGGCTTGGGATTAAAGATGAATCCAATGATTCCTGCTCCAGAGAACCTCAGTTTCTTGATAATGACAAAATTCAATTTATTGCTATTAGTGATACAAGAAGAGATGTCAGGGTGGTGGAGAACAATGTATAGTTTTCATTTAAAATGCTAAGTTTGGAGAAGATCAAAGGTAAAGAGATGAGTTCGGAGTCCATCACAATGCCTCAGAAGAGAGATGCAGATTGAAAAGAAGATACACATTTTTTCCTTGCTTCTTTTGGAAATAGATCTCACCATTCCTTTGGCAAACTGCTCCCTGCCTTGCTCTCCAGATACACACACACAAACACACACACACACACACACACACGGAATTTTGTTAGAGCTGTCAATTGTAGTATTATATAATCTTGGCACAATGAAAGGTCCAAGGTGTGCATGACTGACCATACATACCATTATTATTTTCAGTGGGCAAGAAACTGGTCATGACAGAATGTAGAAGGAACCAAATAGTAATCAAAAGACAAAACACCAGCAATTTCATAGAAGCCAAAGGATCAACAAAAGTAAAACCTAAAGGTAATTTTAGGAATATTTGAAGTAATATAAACATCCATTGACACCATGACCAAATTCAGACAATTCTGTTAATGTTCTTTTTTCCTTCTGTCCACCTTCTCTCCTTTTTTCTTTCTTTGACATCAGGCAGGTCCAGTAATGGTGGCTGTGCAAGGATGGAGTATCAGTGTTGGGGGATTGGGAAGCTTGGTAAACTGGGAAATTGTGTACATAAGGGGTTGAGCACATAAGCAAATATGTTGAGGATGATGAGGCTTGATTTTTCGCTGACGAAGAAGTGAATACAAATACAAAGAAGTGAACAGAGGAAGATTCAAATGAGCCATAAACTCTGTAGTGTAGACTGGAATAAGAGATTTAATAGAAAATGTAAATGAAATGTACAAGCCAAACATTGAGGCCCCAGTATTAATGAACTTACCTCACATCCAGACTCTGATTTCTACGTACTATTTTCCACAAAAAGAGCCAAGCCTTCTTGGAGAATTAGCTTATCCAAATCAAGGTCAAGGAAAGTGGAGAATGAACTTGGAACATATTGTGCCAAATACAGAGGAAGTCCTTAAAACAATGAAGGAAAGAGTTTAGAAGACATTATCTAGCTGGAAGGGGCTCCTCCCGTCCAAATCTGGGAAAATTAAAGCATCAAAATAAATAATCATATTGATGGGTTATAATCCATTCAACTAATAAAAATAAGTGGAGATTAGAGGAACTATTCTTTACAGTAGAATATCAAATAATAGATATAGAAAAAGTATTGCAATTTGAAAACCACCACTTCTGCCCATTGTAGCAATAATAAATTCAATACATGCTGCATCTAGTGGTGAATGGGAGCTGAAGAATGGGGTATTTTCATGAAACCAAAGTATCTACACACAAAAAGTGCTTAGTAATTCCAAAGTAAGGTTCCAGAGGAGAATCCTAACAGACATAGTATTTATCAAGTAATCAAATTAGCACCATCAATAATGGGACAAATTAGCATCATGTGCCACCTGAAAGGATACAGCAAGACCACCACCTTCCTTCTGCAGTATTTTTGCCAAAAATATATTAATGTGGTACTCTTCTAGAGGAAACATTAGACAAATCCACATTGAGAAAAACTCTACAAAAGACATGCTCAGAAACCTCAGAAAGGTCAAGGAGTGCCTAATACATTACCCCAGATTGAAGGAGCTTAGAGAGACATGACTACTGGGTACAGTAAGAAGTCCTAGTAATGGTGCACTTGTAATAAAAGGCATGCCTGGGGCAATTGGCAACACTTGAAAAGATCTCTGGATAATGGGTATATTGGTATTTCTTTGTAGCAATCTTTTTACTTTTCATGTCTAATGTTATTTCAGACTTTTTAAAAGGTCATTTTAAAAAATAAAAAAATAAATAATTTCTTCACCAAATTACTATCTCTAGTAATCTCCTTGTGTGGCTGAAGAGATAGCTGAGCAGTCTTCCTTAGGGGTATGCCACTCCAAATAGTCACAGACTTTCAAAATGGGGTATTTGATCAGACATACTGATTATGGGAATAGTAGCTTATTCTCCTTAAGAATTTACTGTGTTCTAGGGCAGCCCCGGTGACTCAGCGGTTTAGTGCTGCCTTCAGCCCAGGGTGTGATCCTGGAGACCTGGGATCGAGTCCCACTTCAGGCTCCCTGCATGAAGCCTGCTTCTTCCTCTGCCTGTGTCTCTGCCTCTATATGTGTGTGTCTCTCATGAATAAATAAATAAAATATTTTTTTAAAAAAAGAATTTACTGTGTTCTCAATCTTCATACCAACTCAATGAGCTAAGTATATTTTTTTTCACTTTCTTGATAAGAAAACTGAAGTTCTGATAGGTTGAATAAGTTCTTCTAATTCATAGTTTTAGAAGATGATGGAGCAGAGATTGGAACCCAGGCAGTCTGCTGCTGTGACCTACCTCATTAGTATCTTGTTTTTCATAGGTCCAGGTTAAAGTGCAGCTTTTGGAAGGCAAGACTGGTTGTCACGGATGGATGTCACTGTGAAAGATTGATGTTCCTATTGGATAGGACCCCTACTAGTTGGGAGGAGGTAAATAAGGAGACAAATTCTACTCTTCGTCCTCCTCCCCTGGTCAACAGTAAGTCAGGACACAAAAGCACAGTCAAACAGGCCTGAGGTAGAGGAATCTCCTTTTTCAGAGAGGCCAGAGCTCCTGGCAGGACAGCTGGGCTGAGTACAGAGTACGAAGTCAACCTCAAAGAGTCCGAATCAAATTGCACGTCCCAGTAGACAGGGACTCTGGGGGTGCCTACCACTTGTCCTCCCTCTCAGGACTGGTCCAGGAATGGGGACGCCTGAGGCCAACTAGATCATCCAGCTGTATGGAGCTGTGCAAGGTGCAAGGCAAGACTGAGATAGCAGAGCCTGACTCACAAGATGGCCTATAATGTCTTATTACAATACTCACTTCCCAAAGGAGGGCAGAGGGGACCCCCAATTTCCTGAAGTATACAGCACTTTTTCCTCTTGGTTCCTCTGTGGCCCTCTGGCCCCCCAGGACCCTCTGGGGATGCAGCAAACACACCGTAGAGCATTTTAATGGTTTAGGGGCATGTAGCAGTCAGCATCTGCCCTTTAACTATCATTTCCCCCCTCCCCTAGAAAGACTAGTTTGCTCAGGCCAACAGTATTTAAAGCTCTTCATTCCAGGTTCTTGTTTCCCCAAATATTCAAACATATTCATCTTGTGTCGTAGATCTGTTCATTGAAATAAACTAATCCAAACAGACTGGCATCGGCCCTTCTGGTAGCCACTTCCCACACACCATTTTCCCCAACACCTACGTGTTTCCCCTCTTCCTGGCTTTCGGATTTGAAGTCAAAATAAAATGTCAAACTTACCAGTCTCCTGAAGGACAAATTCACTGGGGCTCAGTAGCAACATTGTGCTTGTTCCTCATTAAACATCCCCCTAGGGCAGGTGAAGTAAAAGAAGTGTACCAGGCAAAGCTATAAATCTAAATAAAAGGACTTATTCTTAAGGCTGATTTTTGCAGATACCTGCACTAGATAAAATCTAGACAGACTAGTTTTGCTGAGAATAGCAATGATGTCTATAAAGAACTGTTTGGATTTGAGGTGTAATGGCCAACAGTGTAATAACAATCCTTAGACCTTACAACCACAAATTAATAATGTCTGGAGCATTTTGCAAGAGAAAAGAAAACTAAGAGTATTGAAGAAAGCAGCGGGAAGTAAATAAACAGTTTAAAATCTTCTTCTAAATTAGCCTGCAGGTGTAAGCCTCTTGATAGGTAGAGCTCAAATCATGCTCATTGCCCTGTACCAGTATTACAGGGCAGGGTGAGAGATGGCTTTAAGATACTCCACATATTGGGGCGCCTGGGTGGCTCAGTGGTTGAGTGCCTTTGGCTCAGGTCATGATCTCGGGGTTCTGGGATCAAATCCCACATCAGGCTCCCTATGGGAGCCTGTTTCTCCTTCTGCCTATGTCTCTGCCTCTCTTTCTGAGTCTCTCATGAATAAATAAATAAAATCTTTAAAAAAAAAAAAAAAAGATACTCCACCTATTTACCTGTGTTCCCTGACTGTTCTTTCATTCAGAAAAAAACTTACAAATCATCTGCATCTTCTCTCTTGGAAAAGCCAGCACAGGGCCTGTTAGCCACAAACCGCCAAACACCATATCCTTAGGAGAATGTGCTATCACAAAGCTTTTGGTTGTAGGGGATAATCTTGCCTTGGTTCTGTTACATGACTTTTCTCAATGTTGAGAAGCATAGCCAGAGGGGAGCATGCATTTCCTTTCATTAAAAAGTAGCTGTGAACCAAAGAAGTCCTTTGCCCATGTGGAACTAAGTAGAGAGACTAGAATTTGTTTATCTCCAGCAGAATAACAAGTTGCAAATGAATGCAAAATATTTCAGGGCACAGGTAAACACCAGCATCATTTCACGAAATAATATATTAGGGTCATATTTCACAAATAATAGTTATGCTTTCAGGTGCCTCGTTATTAGGACCCCTATAAAATTTACTTGAGTTGTTTTCAATCTGTATGCCTCAGCAGATGATTCACAAATCTTCTCCCAAAGATTCTTTTCTTCAAAGCTGTGACTTGAAACTCAGTAAATTCAGAGATTTGTGATTTCTGTGTTTGCAACTCACTATGAGACCATAAACAAACCACAAAAGCTTGCTGAATTCTATTATGTTTTCCTGTAAATCGGATGGTGAGGATTAAGTGAAGTAATGAGTTAAGGTCACTTTGTCCTTGCCCAAGGAAGAACAGCGGTAGATTCCTTGTCTCTCCCTCTCTAAACCAGGTCACCCCTCACACTGCTCCGTTACTCTAGATGACAAGCCCAGCTGATGGCCCAGGCTGGGGCCAGAACTGCAGGTGTAATGCCTAGAAGGAAGCAACTTGTTGCTCAGGGCAGTCTCCTATTGTTTGCAAATTCTGGGTGATCAGGACAATCCCCGGGGTGTTTATGCATCTCGAATCTGCACTGGAAAGGGACTGCCAAGGTAGAGAACAAAGGGAATAGCTGATCTCAAGAGGTTCAGTTAGGGTTTCTTGCACTAAGCAGCTTCCAAACTTTAAGATTCTATAGCTAAGTGTTGTGCCCAAGTTTGCGAATCCGAGAAACCACCGAGGAGTCGACACCGATGCAAACACACGAGGGTTTATTTACAAGCTCGAGCCTGGGTCCAAGCACACCCGACACAGCGGAGCAGGGACTTGGACCCCGAGACTAAGAGGCGCAGCAGCTTTATAGGGGCCAGTGGCCAATGGGATACACAGAAAGTTGCACAGTCATGTGGGTCCACACGCAGGTGGACAATTGAATTACATCTTACCCTAAAGTATCCATTTGAGCTGGCCTATTACTTTGGTCAGAATTGGCACACAGTTTTGGCGGGCACAAGACAGGGTTACATTATGAGCCCATTCCGGTTAGGGTGTGCCCAGCCGCTTGACTAGGGTGGGGCAGCGCCTTGAGCAATAAGCAGGTCATGTGGGGGTCACACAGGAGGTGGCGGGTGTAGCACAAAATGGAATCAGTCCTGCTCTGCTTGTCCAGGGGTAGGGGATTTTTGTTAAATTTCCTGAGTCCCACAAAGTACAATTTCATATAAAATGGAGGATGTATATAGGGGTGCTGATTTCTGTCCTTAAAAAACACAACAAAAACCACAAATAATAAAAAAAAAAAACCTCTATACCACCTTTATTGACATTTCATAATACAAAACCATTTTAACACCAAAAACTTTTGAAAGGCATATATTTGGAATAGAAGAACTTTCTTTTGAATAAGATACATTTCATTCTATGATAAGTTTATTCTGTTGCCCATAGTTGATTTATTCTACTACAGACAAATGGAAGCCCTGAGAAACCAAATGGGTCTGTGGGTGGGCATTTAGAAACCAGTATTCTAAGGCACCTAAGCTTTACAATTGAATGCAAATTTACTGATGGAAATCCCCATCAGTAACTTGTAGGCTTGGTTTTAAATATTTTTTTAAAAGTCTTCCTTCTGTTATTATTTGATATTGGTACACAGCATTTGTGGCCAGTAGTGATATACACGTCCTCTAAGACACTAAAAATGTGGCTTAAAATAGCTTCCACATTTGTGGCTTTGCCCAGAGATGTAAATAAATAATATTGACTAAAACAAAATGTGTCTAAAGTGACGTGACTTTCAGGGAGCCTGGATGGCTCAGTTGGTTAATCATCTGCCTTCGGCTCAGGTCATTATGTGGGGTTCCTGGAATGGAGCCCTTCATTGGGTTCCACACAGCATGGAGTCCACTTCTCCCTCTCCTTCTGCTTCTCCCCCTGTTCCTCCTCCTCCTCCTCCTCCTCTCTCTCTCTCTCTCTCTCTCTCTCGCTTTCTCTCTCTCTCTCAAATAAATAAATAAAATCTTTAAAAGAAAAAAATAAAGTGATGTGACTTTCTTAGAAATAGTCAATCTATTGTGTAAGATGCAGTCAGTTCTCATGAGGTTCACTTCAGCCTCATACAAAATCTTAAAGATGTCAGTATACATAGTTAGGCAGCTGTCTTATTAAGTCCAAATGAAAAAGATCACAATTTTATTAATGTTCTTGATGCCATTCCACTTACTATATATAGTCTTCTTGTTATAAGTTTGCTATATAAATGATATATATTGCAAGCCATGGTTTAAAGCAGTACTGCCTCCCTGGGGCTGTATAAATGGCGAATAGAATGAGGTAAATAATTGAGAAATAATTATTTTGCAAAACCACTAATGAAAACTCCTATAAAAATTTTTCAATTAGAAAGTAGATGCCAGTAAAGAGAAAGATGAATCTTAAATATTATAATATAGAATGTCAATCGCATGGGAGCTAGTGTAAACTCTCTAAAAAGTAAAATGGAGATTCATGAACATCACCAGAAGACAGTGTGTTGGGATGATAACATATGCACCACGGCCTTTTAAGTGTCCTTTCTTATCGTAAGAATAAGATATAATATCATAAGGCTATATAAAAGTGAAGAGTGGGGCTGATGAAATTTAGGCAATGGGATAATATTCACATTAGTGCTTAACGAAAATAACTTTTCAAATTCTGCTATTTATTCAATATGCTGTTGTTCTCCTTTTTCCTTCCAAGTCATTTGTCATTCTGTAAATACTCAATAATACACAACTATTCACTAGAGAACACTGAAATTACATGCTCTTGCTAATTACTATTAACAGGCAAATGCCCAAATGTAGACCAAGTCCATTTATTGCCTAACAATTATATCCAGCTTTACATGAGTGATTGCAATTGAATGTCATGAAACAGTATAAGATACCATTCCTTTTTTCTCCATTCTAACCTGTACCAGTGGCTTATCGGCACTGCAGCCTTTCTACCTGAAGGATTTATCATTGTACAAAACTGGGTAAGGATGATTGAAAAGAACTTAAATCTTAATTAACCACTAATTGGAAAGAAAATGTGGAATGTCAAATCTGGAGGTTTTTTTCCCCACAATAAAATCTACTTTTTTCCTAATAGGCTTAAAAAGCCATTTAATAAACCATTCTTTCTCATAAAATTAATGAGGCATTATCATGAGACAGTTTGACACGTTGGGGGAGCTGAGAATCCCATGGGAAAAGCATGTTGACTCACTGATATGGCACCCTTTTGCAAAGCACAATGGAATTAAGCTTGAATTTTTATGAAGAAAAACACTGCTAATGGAAAATGAATCCCACTGGGCCAATGTCTTTCCCCCATACACTGCCCTCATTAGATGAAAGAATTTAAGTTTAGCGGAGAGCTCAAGACCTGAATGCTGGAACAATAACATGAGCTAAAATAAAAGAATGTGGTGGAATCTGTTGTTTTGATTGCATCTGTATGCAAATGGTTATGTTGACTTCTGTTTCTGAACTTCCTCAAGCGCATCTATGACCTCACATGTCACACTGGGCTTCAGTTCCTCCTTCCAATTCTGATTTAGACACAGTCCCACCATCATCTTGAAATCTGTACATCTAATGTTGAACTAATTATCTTCCATCCAAATCAGCTAATTCTCCCAAATATGCTTTTTGTAGGAGCTATGCCAGCCTTTCAATTAAGGACAAACATTACACTCTGTATAATCAGTCTCAAGGGGTGAGCACACATGAAATAGCTAAGGCTCCAGTATAGATTGCTAGTGTTATAATGTTCCTCAGAATTCATACACTCATGTCCTAACCTCTGATGTGGCTGTATTTAAAGATAAATCCTTTAGAGAAGTAATTAAGGTTAAACGAGGTCATAAAGATGGACTCTAATATGATAGGGCTTATATCTTTCTTAAGAAGAGGAAGTGACACCAGAGATGTCTATTTCTCAGAGTTCACCCAGAGAGAGGTCATGTAAGGAGAAAGGGAGGAGCTGGCTGCCTATAAGCCAGGAATAGAGACCTCCCCAGAAATCAGCACTGACACCTTGATCTTGGTCTTCTAGCCTCCAAACTGTGAGAAAATGAATTTCCATCGTTTCAGCCTCCCAGTCTGTGCTTCATTTTATTTTGTTATAGCAGCCCTAGGTGACTAATAATGACAGAGAGATGATAGATAGATGATAGATGATAGATAGATGATAGATAGATAGATAGATAGATAGATAGATAGATAGATTAGATAGATATAGAGGGAAGGAGGGAGGAAGAAAGAAAGAAGAAAGAGGGAGCAGCATGTCTGGTGCCTGGGGGAGGTCAGAGAGAAGCTGTCAGGTCACATAACTCCAAGGGAAAATACTTACATAAAACAAAATGTGTATGATCCTCCTGGGGCTGTATAGTGCTGTGGCCTTGGGTCAGAGGAGGTATTACTGAGAAGTTGGAACTGAGACCAGAAATTTAAATAAGTCGTTCATGGAAAGATAAGGAGTGAAAGGCATTCCATGCAGAACTTGTGCAAAATTACAGGCACGTGAACAAATATGGCATTTTCAAGACACCTCAGGTCAATGTCTAAGGCTAGAGTGGAAGGTGTGCAGGAGGGTTCATGTTGAGAACATCTGTGAGCCTCGCTGAGTGAACTGCTGCTGTTTTGTTGTTGGCCTCCACCTAGTTTTGCTCAAAACAAAACACAACCACACCAGGATGATCCAGATTTCCCTCTTTCTTTACTCTTTATGCCAAGTTGGTCTCCAAGTCTGGCCATTTCTTCCTTTCTAATATTCACCACTTCATCATGTTACTTACTATTCCTGTTAGCACTGTCTGCTCACCATTGGACCATTGTGTGACTCTTGAGGGGCTAGTATGTACTCCTACTGTCTCCGCTTCTGATCCAAGTCGAAGAATGTAATTAGTGTGGTTGAGTATTTTTCAAAATGATTTGGCAATTATATGACTCTTGCTAACTTGTCAGTGGAGCCATAGAGGCAAAAATTAATTTATAAGGTCATGGATATGAAGTGAGTTTTTAAGCAGAAGAGAATTTAAATTGCTGTTTTTTAAAAAATAAAATATAGCTGTAGATAATTTTGATTTCACTGTATTTAAGAAACTAGGGATCCCTGGGTGGCGCAGCGGTTTGGCGCCTGCCTTTGGCCCAGGGCGCGATCCTGGAGACCCGGGATCGAATCCCATATCAGGCTCCCGGTGCATGGAGCCTGCTTCTCCCTCTTCCTGTGTCTCTGCCTCTCTCTCTCTCTCTGTGACTATCATAAGTAAATAAATAAAAATTAAAAAAAAAAAAAAAGAAACTAGAAGACATAAGAAGTGATATGCTACAGATGTATCCACTCGTGGTTTTTTGGATCTTCTTTGGGAGAACATAACTTTTTTACCTACATATATTTTGAGCAATACATATACCCTGTTCTAGTTATTAAGCTATTTTCACTCAATACCAAACCTAGCTGCTTGGACAGAACGGTGCATTAAGTCAAGTCTTATTGATTGATAGGAAATTAATTGGCCTGAATCTAATTTACAGAAAGGTCACCTTTCTGAATGTTTGCATCAGATGTGAACCACTTTTTGCTTTGCCAAAAAATAGGGAGCACCAGAAGGAGACTGGAAGTCTCTGGGAGAAAGAGCAGACACGCCCCTTCCTGTGGGCTTCCTACCTGTCTGGGATGGTTCCTGTCAGCATCCCCCCATCCAGGCCTCTTCCCTCTGGCAGCATCTTTGGACAGTAGCAGCTGAAGCCAACTTACAGTCTTCCCTTCTTCTCCAAACCAGCCTTACAGTGCTTATTCAGAGACACCAGCACTGGGCAGCTAGCACTGCCTCCTCTTCCAGAGGCTCAGTCCTTTAAATTTGTCAACTTTTTTTTTTTAAAGGAATTTTTTTTTAATTTTTATTTATTTATGATAGTCACAGAGAGAGAGAGAGAGAGAGGCAGAGACATAGGCAGAGGGAGAAGCAGGCTCCAGGCACCAGGAGCCCGATGTGGGATTCGATCCCGGGTCTCCAGGATCGCGTCCTGGGCCAAAGTCAGGCGCCAAACCACTGCGCCACCCAGGGATCCCTAAATTTGTCAACTTTAATAATTCCAGCCTCATGCTTCCCTTTGTGCTCTGAGCACTGGAGATGGTAGCTGCCTCCTCTGTTGCTCTCTCTGTGTTATCTCAGCATTTCCTTTTTACCCTTCCAGTTACCCAATTAACAACTTTCTACCTAGGTAACACTTATGTGTATTAAATTCTCACTGTTCAAATAACTAGAATGTGAGTTCAGGTATATAGATATAGATACAAGGAATTGGTTTACATGAATGTCCTAGAACCCCCGCACATGGCAAAAGCTGCTGTCCACAGACAGAATTTCTTCTTCATCAGGCAAAGTTCAGCTCCACTCCTAAGGCCTTAGAGCAAACTGAAGCAGGACCACCCAGATTTAACCTCCCCTACTTCAAAGTCAACTGATTATGGCCTTTAATCACAGCTATACTTTCATGGTAACACCTAGATTGGTAACACCTAGATTGGTATTAGATTGAATTACTGAGGCCTGTAGCCCGGCCAAGTGGACACACAGCCAAAGTCCACCACATTGTGATTTTTGTCTTCTCATCCAACTCCAGTTCATACAGACCCTCATCTATATGTACAGAGCTGGATTTTTCTGGGTGAACAGATGACAAGAAAGAGGAAAGGCTGGGAGAATTTATCATTCCAAGTCCCCTAAGAGACTACAAAACTAGATCACTTGTGGGTCTGAAGTGCTGACTCCAGCTCTTCATCTTGGAATATTATAGAGTGATCAAGAGTAAGGAAACCTGTTTCTATTCCTGCCTTTGGCTTATTGTATTTAGTTACTGTCCATAAATTATGAAGAATACAATTTAAAGTTTATTGAACAATATTTTTAGTAGAACAGTATAATAAATCAAGTCTTCTTGATTGACAGGATATTAATCAACCTGAATGTAATTCACCTTTATCATTCTGAAGGTTGCATTAGATGCAGTAGATGCCTACTTATAGGGAATGCCTTAAAATTGGATGTATTTTTATTCACTTATTGTTTTGATCTCAGGCAAGATACCTGGCAAATTCTTTGGCGTTTAGTTTCCCTATTTATCTCTTACATTATTCTGGGTTTCTTTTTTTTTTAAGATTTTATTTATTTATTCATGAGAGAGGCAGAGACATAGGCAGAGGAAGAAGCATGATTCCTGCAGGGAGCCTGATGTGGGACTCTATCCCAGCACTCCGGGATCATGCCCTGAGCCAAAGGCAGACACTCGACCACTGAGTTGCCCAGGCATCCCTATTCTGGGCTTCAAATGGGATAATGCACATAAAGAGTCTCTGTGAACACAGCAAGCTATTTTTTTTTTGCTTCAGGATCAGTAACTAGGATTTCAAAAAGAGGACCATATAGTTCTGTTTTCTCTATTCTAATATTTTAACTCATTATTTTTTCTGTTTCCATCTTGAGAAGCTTCATTGCATCTCTGGATTTATATGTTGGACCTACTAGTCTAATAAAAATCATTTAAGATATCATTTCCTTTGGAAGGCGGTTATACAGAGATTTATTACTTTGATTTCCTAGATTCATTTTTCAGAATCATAGCCATGACATGGAGAGGTTATTTAGCTTCTATTAAGTACCTAGTGCTCCTAAGTAGCATTTACAGAGCTGGTGACTCAAAATTAGATCTGAGAGACCAAAGGAAGAACTAACCTTCACTCCAACCCATCCTTTACTAATGCTCTGAAGATAAATGCACTTAAACTCTGGCTTTATTCCATCTGGTCCCCATGCTGACATTACTGTGGTCTCTGAGCTATAGCATGGAGAATAACTTCCTGTCTGCTGAGACTATGGTATCAGAGAATATGGAATATGAATCTATTCAATATTTCCTTCTGGGAAAATTAGTCCATTTTCTTCTAGGATTTGTTTCTGAAATATTCAACCTGGTAGACTCAAAACACTAGAGAGGACACATTTTTTTTTTTCCTGACGTGTAGCCATTTACTCATACATACCCAGAAGTGATGAGATACTGGAATGAAAAACTAAGGAAGGGGCAGTTTTGAGATGCATGAGATGAGTTTGCTAGGATATCATAACAAAATACCACGGACTGGTTGACATGAACAATAGGAATTAATTTTCTTACATGATTGGAGGTTAGGAGTCCAAGATCATTACAGGTTTGGTTTCTTTCTCCTCGGGTCTCTGTGCCTGGCTTACAGATGGGTTCCTTCTTGCTGTGTCTGCACATGAGCTTTCTTCGGTGTGTGGACATCCCCAGTATCTCCTTCTGTGTGTCCAAATTTCATCTTATAAGCGCACCAGCAGATTGGATTAAGACTCACCCAAACAGCCTCATTTTAACTTAATCACCTCTTTAAATAAAGGCCTGTCTCCAACTACAACCACATTCAGAGGTGTGAGGGTTAGGGCTCCAACATATAAATTTTGTGGGGACACAATTCAACTCATATTGGCTATGGCTTAAGCATAGTTCAGTATTAGTTATTATGATAATGCGCTTTGTCACTTAATTTTTAAACAACTGGTCAATATGTGCTCTATTCTTTATCCCCCTGCAAAAGTGAGAAAATCCATGTTAAGTGAAGTTAAGGATTTGGCAGGATCAATGTTTCATGGATGGTAAAATGTTCTCTTACCCCAAAAGAGATGAAAGAAAATGGCAGACTTGGAGAAATTCTGTCCATGAATTGGGAAACATTGTAAGGAGTCAAGGAAACAAGTTGAACTCTAATTTCACATCACTTACTGAAAATTTTCTATAGTTTTGGCTTATCCAGGATTCTACTTCAGAAAGGCTGATCATGACAGGAAAGTTTCCTCTAATTCAGACTTACTTTCTGTAGTCATCCTTCAGAGGACTGCTCTTGGGTTACTAAAGCCACGTCTCCAGTATGTGTAAGAACCTGGGAATGTATGTTCCCTCCACCCAGCTTGGTCCATTTGCAAGTGACCAACTAGAACCCAATCAAGAAGTCCAGATCAAAAAAAAAAAAAAAAAAAAAAGAAGTCCAGATCCCTGCCCAAGGCAGGACAAACCCTGAAATTTAATTTACATTTCAAAGATCCCTCAGACATCAGGCTGGGGCTTTGCCAGGAATTTCACTTTTGCTTGGTTTCTTTTCCTTTTCAGCTCTGGCTGCCCCGTCCTTATTAGTTTCCCATGGCAGCATGTCCTCACTAAATTACTTGCATAAAAACCTTTGATGTAGGGTCTGATTCTGGGTCACCTTCTGTGGCTAAATCTTTTTCTAAATCATTCCAGTTCTTTAGAGGTAACAACGAATTAAATCAAATCCCAATACTGTGGTACAAAGGGATTAGAACAGGACACCTGGGTTTAATTCCTGGCTCTATCCTTTACCAGCTTAATGATTGGATCATTTATCACTCATTCCAGTGCAAAAGAAATAAAATCAACCCAAGCCGACTTTACAAAAGGGAATTTGTTCATTTATGTAATCCCTACTGGGCAGTAACTCAGACTTCAGGCCTAACTGATGCCATTAGGAGACTGTCTCATTCCTTTTGACTTTTTGTCTGTGTGTGTGTGCATTGTGGGCTCCAGGTTTACCCCTTATCAGCTCAGCAACCTCCCCAGAATGAGGGTACCTCTTTTCCCAAAGCATCATCATTTACCCTGGGATTTATTCAAATTACTCCAGTTTAGGACATAAACCTACCCTTGAACCAGGCTTCTGTTTTCTATGGTCTTGAGCAGATTTCCTTTCCTGTAACCAGGAGAGGGTTGTCTTCAACTAAATTATTGACTGAGGGCAGGAAGATATGACAGGTTTCTTAAAGGAAAACTGGAGTGTAAGGAGAAAGACAAATGAATCCTGAGCAGACAAAATTAGTTCCTACAGCAGGCTTGCACAAGATAATTAACATTTATGAACCACTCTAATCTTACTATTAATTGGAGATAATTATAGTATCTATTGCATGAACTGGCTTTGACGATTAAATTATGTAATATAGAAAAAGTTCTAAGCACAGTGCCTGGTACATAATTGTTGCTCAATAAATTATTAGTAGTACAGCATTGAGGGAGTTACATTTGGGCATCTCAAGGTCCCTTCTATCTAAACCATTTCATTATTCTGTTATAGGTTTTGAATAACGAAATCAGATTTGAGGAAATAAATGAAGACAAAATTTATGCCCTGGAGTAGCAAAGGCTGCCAAGAGCAAGTCTGGAAGTGCTTACAGTTACCAAAGAAGGCAATATTAATGTGAAACTCTATCATGGATATAGTTGTGACTATATAGCATTACATAAAGATCAAGAATCACATTTTATTCTTCAGTGGTGGTGGGCATTATTGGAAAGAAAAATGTTTAGGGAGATAGACAAATGTTAAATTTGTATACTTTTATACTTCACTTAACTCTCACTAAATTGTTGAGTAAATAGTAGCAAAATATGAGATATATAGAATTTTTTCCTGATCTTTATGTGGATGGGTATGGGATCAACAAGGAGCAATGTGTATGGCCCTTAATAGAAAAAAATAAAATTTCCTTGCATTAAAGTGAGGGTCAATTTTATCATTCTATAAAATAGTGTACTAGGAGACAGTAAGAAACAAACTTTTTCATATTTTTGTTTTCTGGTTGAACTCTGAGATGTCATTAATCCTTTTTTTATAAATTTTTAAAATCTTTTTATTTTTTAAATATTTTTTACTTATTTATTCATAGAGACACAGAGAGAAAGAGAAGAGACAGAGACACAGGCAGAGGGAGAAGAAGGCTCCACGCAGGGAGCCGGACGTGGGACTCTATTCCGGGTCTCCAGGATCATACCTCCGGCTGCAGGCGGCGCTAAACTGCTGCGCCACCCGGGCTGCCCTCATTAGTCCTTTTCTTGATTGAATGTGAATATATTTAAACTATCATATACCAATTGCCTCTACAGTGTTTGTTCTTCTTTCTTGAAAATAAAACCTTAACAGTTAAATTTTTAATCCTTTAATATTTAAAATATTTTAACAATGATTATTTTTACCTTAGAAGAACATAGAAGAAGGAAATAAGCTAGAATAATAGTCTTATCTTTCTTATTTTTTGCTTCAAGCTTCTGAAAAATCTGCATTTCATTCTGAAAGATATTTTGTACAACTTTCTGGATAATACAAACTATTTCTCTTAAATTGATCTTTAATATAAAGGTATGTCCTTTTCACCTTGGGAGAAATATATTTTCCTTTTTGGGGTGGGGAGGAATATATTTTCTGGTTTTTTTTTTTTTAAGATTTTATTTACTTATTCGTGAGAGACATACACACACACACAGAGGCAGAGACACAGGCAGAGAGAGAAGCAGGCTCCATTCAGGGAGCCCGATGTGGTACTGGATCCTGGGAATCTGGGATCATGCCCTGAGCCAAAGGCAGACGCTCAACCTTTGAGTTACCCAAGTGTCCCTATGTTTTCTGTTCTTATAATATTTTCCCTTCTTGTCACTGGGTAATGTTATCGCATTTATTTTGAAAAGAAAAAAAAATTATTTGGTCATATACCCAGGAATACCCATGTAAATGTGGCATTTGGTGTTGTGTATGAGTCGGGAAAGATCAGGAAATGATGAACATGTGCCAGCTTTCCCATTAGTGATCGGCTTACAGCTAAAAGGCCTCTTTCCTGCTGACAGTCAGGCATGCATCATTGGAGAGTGGGAAAAAAAATGTTTCTATAGATTTTTTTTTAACCTTGAAGTCATTTTTTCTATCATGCATATGAACAGATAAAACAACATTTATTAAAATGGTTTGTGATATGGAATTACATGCAGATATTAAAAAGCACGATATAGCTCTCCATGTAATGTTATGCAAACTCCAAAATGAGTGAAAAAGTAAAGTACCAAACAGGTAGGTGGCATGGTCTCATAAATAGAAAATATAGTAATATGATTATTGATATGCTGAATAATTTTTAAGGGATAACAAGTTCTGGAAAAAATTGCTCACCTTCAGGAAGAATTGTAACTCTAGGCTCAATGTTTAGTGTGTACCATTTCTTTGTTGTTGTTAAAATATAATGTTAAATAAAATGTAACATGAAAGTATAGACAATAGTATAATAATCCCTTATTATTCATCATTCATATTCAATAGTTATCTGAATTTTCCACACTTGTGTTTTCTTTTGTTTATCTTTTCTATTTTATATTTGAAATCTTTAAAGATTTTATTTATTTATTCATGAGAGACACAGAGAGAGAGAGAGGCAGAGACATAGGCAGAGGGAGAAGCAGGCTCCATGCAGGGAGCCGGATGTGGGACTCGATTCTGGAACTCCAGGATGGCGACCTGAGCCAAAGGCAGATGCTCAACCGCTGAGCCACCCAGGCATCCCTTGAATTATTTTTAATGTATGTTCCAAATATTACATCATTTCATCATTTCACTTGCATATCCATAGTACTATTATCTTTTCCTAAAACAATTAACAATAATTTTTTCTTAAGACTTTTTTGAAAAAGATTTATTTACTTATTTTTGAGAGAGAGAGCATGAGCAGGAAGGGTAGAAATGGAGAGAGGGAGAGAGAATCCCAAGCCAACTCCACCCCAAGCACAGAGCCCAACTGGGGGCTCCATCTCATGACTTCCAGATCACAATATGAGCTGAAACCGAGAGTTGAATGACCAACCCACTGTGCCACCCAGGCACCCCTTCAGACTTTATTTTTTTGTTTGTTTTTTTTAAAGATTTATTTATTTATTTATTTATTTATTTATTTATTTATTTATTTATTATAGACATAGAGAGAGAGGCAGAGACACAGGCAGAGGGAGAAGCAGGCTCCATGCCGGGAGCCCGACATGGGACTCGATCTCGGGACTCCAGGATCATACCCTGGGCTGAAGGCGGCGCTAAACCGCTGAGCCACCCAGGAATCCCCTTCAGACTTTATTTTTAAGACAGTTTTAGGTTCACAGCAAAATTGAGATGAAGTTACAGAGATTTCTCATACATTCCATTCCTCCATACAAGTGTAGCCTCTCCCATTATCAACGTCAAACTCCAGAGGGAGACATTTGTTAAAATCCATCAACATATCATTATGACCTAAAGCCCACAGTCTACATTCGTGTTCATTCTTGATGCTGTCTGTTCTATGACATGTACAATGTATAATGTATAATGACAACTGTAAAATGACATGTATTCATCATTATAATATCACAGAGAGTATTTTCACTACCCCAAATATTTTCTGTGCTGTGCCTGTTTATTCCACACCACCCACCCCACCACTCCCTGACCCCAGCCTGGAAACTACTGATCTTTTCACTGTCTGCATGGTTTTGCCTTTTTTAGACTATCATAGAGTTGAAAATGATATAGTGTGTAGCCTTGTCAGATTGGCTTGTTTCACTTCTCATATGTATTTAAGACTCCTCCATATCTTTATATGGTTTGACAGTTCATTCATTTTTATTGCTGAATAATATTCCATTGTCTGGATGTACCATGGTTTATTTATCCATTCACGTGGTTCCTTCCAAGTTTTGACAATTATAAATAAAGCTGCTATAAACATCCATATGCAGGTTTTTGTGTGGATATATTTTGCAACTCCTTGGGTATGTACCAAAGACCACAATGGCTTGATAGTATGGTAAGAGTATGCTTAGCTTTGTAAGAAACTGCCAAACTCTCTTCTGAAGTGGCTATACCATTTTTCACTCCCACCAGGAATGAATGACAGTTTCTGTTGCTCCACATCACACCACCATTTAGTGTTGTCAGTGTTCCAGGTTTTGGCCATTCTGGTTAGTATGTAGTGGTATATTATTGTTGTTTTGTTTTGTTTTGTTTTTAATTTTATTTATTTATTTGTTTGTTTATTTATTTATTTTTGTTGTTCTAATTTGCATTTACCTGATGACATATGATGTGGAGCATCTTTTCATATGCTATTTGTCATCTGTACTTCCTTTTTGGTGCAGTGTCTTTGGCCTATTTTTTAATTGGGTTGTTTGTTTTCTTATTGTTGAATTTTAAAATTTCATATATTTTGGATAGCAGCCCTTTTTCAGACATACCTTTTACCAAATATTTTTCTCCCAGTTTGTGGTTTGTCTTTTAATTCTCTTGATGCTATTCTATGCAGAGCAGAAATTTTTAGTTTTAATGAAGTTCAGCTTATTAATTATTTCTTTCATGGATCATGCCTTTGTGTTTTATCTATAAAGTTATTGCTACCCCCAAAATCATCTAGATTTTCTCCTGTTATCTTCTGGGAGTTATATAGCTTGGTGGTTTACATTTAGGTCTATGATCCATTTTGAGTTAATTTTTGTGAAAGTTGTAAAATCTGTGTCTAAATCATTTTTTGTAATAGATGTTCAATTGTTCCAACACTATTTGTTGAAAAACAATCTTTGCTCTATTATATTACTTTTGGTCCCTTGACAAATATCTACTGATTATATTCATGCTTGTGACTAGACTTTTTATTCTGTTCCACCAATGTATTTGTTGATTCTTTTGCCAATACCACAAACTGTCTTGATACAGAAGTCTTGAAGTTGGATACTATCAGTTCTCCAATTTTGTTCTTCTACTTTCATATCAGGTTGATTATTCTGGGTCTTTTGCCTCTTCGTATAAACTTATAATAAGTTTGTCAATACTGACAAATTAACTTGCTGGGATTTTGTTTGGATTGCATTGAATTTATAAACCAAAGTAGAAAGAACAGACATCTTGACAATATGGAGTCTTACTATCCATGAACATGGATTATCTTTATTTATTTAGCTCTTTAGTTTCATTCGTCAGAATTTTGTAGCTCCCCTCAGATAGATCTTGTACATATACTGTTAGATTTATACCTAGTATTTCACTTTTTGAGGTGCTAATGTAAGGATATTGTATTTTCAATTTCAAAATTCGCTTATTCACTGCTGGTTTATAGGAAAGCAATCGACTTTTGTGCATTAACCTTGTATCCTGCAAACTTGCTATAATCACTAAAATTAATTTCAATTTGGGGGAGGATTGGTCAAGCCTTTGGGATTTTCTACATAGACAATCATGTTATCTGCAGATAAGGTTTTAAATCATTCTTCTGAATCTGTATATATCTTTTATTTCCTTTTCTTGCTTTATTATATTAACAAGGACTTTTAGTACATGTTGAAAATGGTGAGAAGTGACATTTTCTTCTGTACCTAATCTTAGTAGGAAAGCTTCAAGTTTTCCACTATTAAGTATGGTATCAGCTGTAGGGGTTCTATAGATAGTTCTTACTAAATTGAGAAAGTTCCCCTTTTCCTATTTTACTGAGAATATTTTATCTATTCCTTTTTTTTTTGTCTTTTGAGTATAGTTGACATTGTATGTGCAGCTTAGTGATTTGACAAGTTTATATGCTATGGTATGTTCATAAGTGTAACTACCATCTGTCCTGTTACATTGCTATTACAATATTATTGACTGCGTTCCTTATGCTGTGCCTTTTATTTATATGACTTATTCATTCTATAACTGGAAGCCTATTTCTCCATCTATCCTTCATCCATTTTGCCCATTCCCCTAACCCTTATCTATTCCTCTTGTATGAATTTTAGTAGACTGTGTTTTTCAAGAAAATGGTTCATTTCAACTGATTTATCAAGTTTGTGGACATAGAGTTGTTTATAGTATTATTTTATTATTCTTTTTAATTTCCATGAGATATGTAATAATGTCACCTCTTTAATTTATATCAGTAACTTGTATCCTCTTTCCTTTTATCCTTAGTTAGCCTGATTAGAGGCTTACCAATTTTAAAAGAACCAGCTTTTGGTTTGCTGATTTTCCCTATTGATTTCTTCTTTTCAATTTCATTGATTTCTGCTCTTTTTTTTTTTTTCTTTTGCTTACTTTGTGTTTTATTTGCTCTTTGTTTCTAGCTTCCTAAGGTGGAGTTTTAGATCTTTCTTCTTTTCTAATATATGCATTAATTTCTAAGTACTGTTTTCACTTTATTACAACATTTTTGATAACTTGTGTTTTCATTTTCATTTAGTTTAAAATATTTTTACTTGGGCTGTTGTTTTATTTTGATGTTTCCTTTTTGACCTGTGTGTTATTTAGAATTGTGTGGTTTAGCTTCCATGTGTTTTGAGTTTCTCCAGTTGTCTTTCTCTTACTGAATTGTAGTTTAATTCCTTTGTGGTCTGAGAGGAGGCACTGTATAAGTTATAGTTTTAAAATGTTTAAGGTACATAGCTCAGAATGTGGTCTATCTTGATGAATGTTCCATGGAAACTTGAGAAGAATGTGTATTCTGCTATTGTTGGATGAGGTAGTCTTTAGATGTCAATTTCCTCTAGTTGATTGATGGTGTTATTGAGTTATAGAGTATTCATCTATTTCTCCTTGTAGTTCCATCAGTTTTTCTTTCATGTAGTCTGATGATCTGTTATTGGGTGCATGCATGCACATTAGAGATTGTTATATCTTCCTGGATAATGGACCTTATCAATATTATATATTGCCTGTTTTTATCCTTGATAACTCTCCTCACTTTAACATCTGCTCTATTTGAAAAGAAAATTTTTTTAAAGATTTTATTTATTTATTCATGAGAGACACAGAAAGAGAGAGGCAGAGACACAGAAAGAGGGAGAAGCAAGCTCCACGCAGGGAGCCTGATATGGGACTAAATCCTGGGTCTCCAGGATCACGCCCTGGGCCAAAGGCAGGCGCTAAACCACTGAGCCACCCAGAGATCTCTCTATTTGAAATTAATATAGCTGTTCTTGCTTTCCTTTGGCTACTGTTAGCATGGTATATTTTTCTCCAATCATTTACTTTTAATTTATTTGTATTTATATTTAAAGTGGATTTCTTATAGACAACTTATAGTTGGGTCATGTTTCTTAATCCATTTTGACAATCTCTGTCTTTCTTTTATATATATTTTATTTGTTCATGAGAGATACAGAGAGAGAGAGAGACAGAGACACAGGCAGAGGGAGAGGGAGAAGCAGGCTCCCAGCAAGGAGCCCCATGCAGATTCAATCCTGGATTCTGGGATCAGGCCCTGAGTGGAAGGCAGATGCTCAACTGCTGAGCCACCCAGGCATCCCAATCTCTGTCTTTTAATTGGTATATTTAGAAAATTGACATTCAAAGTAATTATTGATATAGTTAGATTAATATTTGTTACAGTAACAGTATGTTACTGTTTTTTATTTGTTGCTCTTATTCTTTGTTCTTATTTAGTTTTCCATTCTTTTTATGCCTCTTGTCTTAATATTTTTAAGATTTTATTTATTTATTCATGACAGACACAGAGAGAGAGAGAGAGGCAGAGACACAGGCAGAGGGAGAAGCAGGCTCCATGCAGGGAGCCTCGGATGGGACTCGATCCCGGATCTCCAGGATCACACCCTGGGCTGAAGGCTGCGCTAAGCCGCTGGGCTACTGGGGCTGCCTGCCTCTTGTCTTTACATTGATCATTTGAATTTTCTCTCCTTTTTAAATCAATTTCATATATATATTAGTGGTTGCCTTGGAGTTTGCAATATGCTTTTACAACTAATTCAAATTCACTTTAAAATAATACTTCATAGGTAGCATGAGAACCTTGTAATAAATAATCCTAAAATCCTAATTCCTCCCTCTTATTCCCTGTATGATTGCTGTTATGTATATTTACAAATATACACCTTCAGTAGAAGAAAATTATTAGATTGGTTGGAATTGGGTATTTCCTTTCCCCTGGGTCAGTTAAACTCTGAAAATATCCCAGAAGTTTAGGCTCTGGTTAACTAGTTTCTCCTGAGAGCAGGCTTTCTTTTTTTTTTTTTTTTTTTAAGATTTTATTTTATTCACAAGAGAAGCAGAAAGAGGGGCAGAGACATAGGCAGAGGGAGAAGCAAGCTCCCCGCAGTGAGCCCAATGCAGGACTCCATCCCAGGACCCTGGGATCACGACCTCAGCCAAAGGCAGATGCTCAGCCACCAAGCCACTTAGGCAATCTTAATGTTACTTCTCTTGTATTTACCATTGTCATTAAGATATCTTAATCTAGAGCAGTGACTTCTGCCTTTTTACTTTTTACAACCTTAACTTGTTAAAGAACTAAGTTACTTTACTGTACAATGTCTCACAATTTGGATTTATATGTTCACTTCTTCATAGTATCATTTAATTTGTACTTCTATCCCCCATAATCCTGAGAACTGTCTAAAACTCAGGTAGAGATTCAAGTATGTTGGCTTCTAAAACGAAAACTAAAGGCATTTAAGGAATATTATTTCAGTAAATTACTTTATGGATTTATTAGAGGTTCAGCTCGGATCCTGGCTCTGCTAGGTGCATTCTCAAAAGTCTAGCATGTGTAAAGTGATTCATGATACTTCCTTCTCCTGCAGGAAGTTGCTCATGATGAGCATAAGAATTTGGAAAGTTTTGGCACTACCAGTTATAAAAGCATTCATTCCTAGACATTGTCATAGGGGGACTTTGAAAATCTGAAAGTCCCTTGTCCAACAGTTGTCAAATTTTGGGTAGCTGAGATGTAATAAGCAAATTCCTAGAAAATATCAGAAATACCAAGGCTAAAATTTATTTATTGTTTATAGCATGACTAGTCTTTCACTTAGCAAGTCCTAGTTACTTCAAATGAGCCTTTTCGGAAAGCAAATTCATTTTTTTGATATTTACTTATTTATTTTAGAGAGAGTGAGAATAAGAGGGGGGAGGGGCAGAGAGAAAGGGAGAGAGAGAAAATCTCAGGCAGACTCCCCACTGAGTGCAGTGCCTGATGTATGGCTCAATCTCACAATCCTGAAATCATGACCTGAGCTGAAATCAAGAGTTGGTTGCTTAACAAACTAAGCCATCCAGACACCCTAATATTCATTTCTTTTAAAGTAAAGCATTTATTCATTTACTTAGTCAGCTGCTTATCCATTCCTTAATAATAATTAAATGCCCATTTAGTGCAAAGTACAGTGTTAGGCATTGGGAAAAGAGACAACAAATCCCTACAATCATTTAAACATTTTTCAATTTAGTTAAAAATAGTAACATTTAATATACAATATACAAAACTGAACAAGACTTTGCTATGATACAAAAAAATGTTAAACATATCACCTGCTCTCCTGATATTTTAGTCTAGTGGTTGGGATAGATACATCCATGTCATTGTAGAACAAGCTGCAGTATAATAGAGAGACAAGAACTATTGATATAAAAGAGTGACTGAGATCATTTCTAACTAAAGTCTCTGAGCTTTTCATTTCATTAAAACTTTTAATTTATGGCAATAAAATGTTTCAAGTAACTGTTGATATTCTTTACACGTATGTATTAAAAAATTGGGGTTGTGTTCAAAAGGGCATTCATTGCAAAGTTTTGAACATTTTTTAAAATATTAAGAATATTTTTTAATTTAAAGCATGAGAGACTGATGAATAAACCTCTGGTCTATTCTTTCTCCTCTTCATACTCAATTTTTATTTAAATAGGAAAGGTAAAAATAAATAACTCCCCATTTCTATCCTCCAGGACAACTACAACTTATGCACGTAGTGTGTATCTATGGGTATATGATCATAAACTTTTAGTTTTATTGAAATAAATTATAGACCTAGTGCATTTAATTTTTGACAAATAAAAATTGTATACACTTAATAGGTACTTGTTTTAATATACATATATATTGTGAAATGAATGATCACTACAATCAAGGTAATTACCATATATATCACCTCATGTAATTACCCCTTCCCTTTCTTTGTGGTAAGAGCATTAAGATCTACCCTCATAGAAAATTTCAAATATACAATAAAAAGAATGAAATAAATTATCAAGCTAAAGAATGTAATGAACGAAATGAAAAAAATATAATGAATGAAATGAAAATGAGTGTATTTTTTAGTAGAATGGTTTGTTACTTTTTCACTGGTGCTTTATCATTTAAGTCCATGCTCTTAAGAGATAAGTGATATAGGTTTTTGGGGTTTTTTGTTCTGTTTTGTTTTTAGTTTGTTTTTCTGTTACATGAAATTCTCCTCCCACCCTCTTCCCCTTTTATTCCAGAACTATATTCAGTGAGAGGGGCAGGCTGAGTGAGCCTGTGGGAAATAGATAAATTTCAGATTGAAGACATTGTTGCAAACTCATTATCCAGGAAAATAATGTAGTGGTTTTATACAGAAACTTGACCAGGGACTAGTAAATTTTTGAATGAATAGAGTGAAGTACTAAAGACAAATAGAGAGTCAAAGTCCCAGATCTCTTTTTTTTTTTTTTTTTTTTTTTTTTGTCTAACACAGAGCTTGTAAACCACAGAAGCAGATTTTGCTAGGCATCCTGACATAATTAGACAAAGGTAGAGACAAGCACAGGCTCACACCACTCCACTTTATTTTCATTAACTGGCACTACCTGACACTAAGTATGAGCAATCACATTTTGGACTTTCAGAGTAGTAGCATGGTGTAAGAGAAACAGCCTTAAATATCTGAGAAAGTAAGTGTTTAAGACCTGGTTTAGCCTCTCATTAGCTCTGCAGACATGGGTAAGTCACTTAAATCCTCTGAACATCACTTTATTTGAGTGCAAAATGGATTGAGAATACTTTAAAAGCCTGTTGTGAGAATCACATAGGATCATGAAAGTAAAAGAAGTCTGAAAGCTATAAAAAAAAAAAAAAAAAAAAAAAAGGTGTTACAATCTATCCTCTTGGTAATATGTTTTGGACAAATTTTCTTTTCAAATAAAGGTTTTATTGTTTGTTTTTTGTCACTAGAAGTGTTCACCTACTAGAAGTAAAAATAGATATAGATACTTCCCTTTAATAGATTACAGTGTGAAGGATGTCAAATGCAGGTGGTGTTGATGAGGCTGAATTAAAGTAATCACAGGTGTGGGCACTCATCTGGGAAGTGGCAAAGGGTTAATGAGTTTAGAATATCAGCTTATCTTCTGTCAAATAAGGAGGTTACCAACTATGAAGTTAGAGTTCAGAATCTGAACAGAGGTTGAGGGAAGAATGAGCAGATAAATTTGGAAAGGAAAAACAGAATCTGGCTGAAGTAGGAGAGCAGACAGAGAGAGAGAAACAGAGAAAGGAAGAGGGGAAGTGGGGAGAAAGAGAGGGAGAGAGAAGAAAGTGGAAGAAATAGGACTTTGGGTGCTATTGGTAATCTCTAGAGCTAAACCATAGTTTCAACTTTATATGCAAGCTGGAATCACCCATAACACCAAAAATACTGATAGTCTGTGTTTCATTCCCAGAAATTCTGATTTAATTGGTCTGGGGTCGATTCTTTAAAAGTGCTTCAGGTGACTGATCAGCGAAGACGAGAACTACTGAACCAACCAATGCTTCTCTAACCTAAATGAACATACAGATGACCTTGAAAATGCAGGTCTGAAATGGAGCCTGAGATTCCAGTTCCTAACAGGCTCCTAACAAGCTTTGTCTAACTTCTAGATAGGTTTTAGTGAGGTAACTGAAAAAGTAATAAAATGATGATGATTACAGCTAACATGTAATGAATGCTGTTGGGGAGGGAACATTTTTCTTTATCCTCTAAAGTTCTTCTAGCTGGTGTAAGAATCAAATTGACCTGAGAGAGACAGATTGAGTAGAAAATCAAATTGAATTACTATACACAGGCAATCCATATAAACATAAGAGATTCCAAAGACAGGTAAAATGTTACTTACTTTTTAAAGTAAGTTACTTTTAAATGAACTAAGGAGAAAGGGAGTAAGGGTCTGGGGTTTCCGAGGGAATGAAGGCAATTCACAGGAAGAATGGAAAGAGTAGACACTTGGTAAACAGTTGTTTGCTGAGCCATCCAGAAGCAATGGGACATATAGAGGAATTTAAATTACCAGACTCTGCAACCTTCCTCCTTGTCTACCACCTCTAGTTTGTATCATAAGGTGTTATCTATGATATCATCTAGATAGGTGAGACCTATCTATGGTGATAGGTCTCTTTCAGGAGCATGTCTTCTATCTAAATTTTTTAGGCATTTAGGTAGAAGGCCAAGACTTCCTGAGTCTTTTGGGCCTTGATTGTTTTCAATTCAAAATAATCTGCACGCGAAAGTGACACATCTTGGGGCAACTTGTGCTGAATCCCTAAATATGTGCCAGATACTGTGCTGCATGTTTCAGCATTAACTTGTGAAAATCCCCAGGACAACCTAAATGGGGTTGGTATTATTATTAACCTGGTTTTACAAGTGAAGGAACTGAGACTTAAAAAGTCAGATATCTAAGTTTGGAAACCTGGTAAATATATTTGATTCTGGTAGTCTGACACTGAGCATCTGCTCTTGGTAACTCTATCACCCTGACTTTGAAATGATTCTGTAGCCTTACTTTTTAAAGTAAGTTACTTTTAAATGTTAGATACACCACAGGAAAGAAAATCTGAAAGAAAGAAGCAAACCTGCAAAGCATCTGAAATTCTAGTGCAGATATAAATAAGATTAAAACTTAAAACCTGTGTCATGGCTTCTGGCTTTGGGAACAGCTAGGAGTAGCATGAGAATTGTTGCAGAGAAAGTGTCAGTACTTCATTCTGGATAAGTCAAGTCATAGATTTTGCCAAGATTAACAGCCATGGTCTCAACTTTGCTTATTATATCATGTGGGTAAATTTAAAAATCCTATAACCTAGGTCACATCCCAAACTAAATAAATCAGACTAAGAGTAGGACCTATACATTAGCATTTGATAAAGCGTCTCAGGGATTCCAAATTGCCGTAAAGATTGCTGATTACTGGGAGGAAATTGATGCCACTGATAATAGAGTCCAAATGTCACATTTCCTGGGCAGCTTATTCTAGCAGCTAGAGCTGTTTTATTATTTTTTTTCTCCGAACCTCCCTGGCTTCTATCTCTACCTCTCTGAGAACATTGACCACATTCTGCCTTTAAACTGGGTATTTGTCCCTTTGATCAACTATTTTTTGGGGAAGTACTTAACAAAAAAGTTTTTTCCTAGACAGTGTCCCCCCAAAAAGTCATCTTAACAAAGGATTCCATGGTCAACGCAACTGTATTAACATGGTAACTGCATCCAGTGACAGTTTGTCCACCCAGTGTGCAGCAAGCCAATAAAAACTGACACCAAGGGGATCCCTGGTGGCTCGGCGGTTTGGTGCCTGCCTCCAGGGCGCGATCCTGGAGCCCCGGGATCAAGTCCCATGTCGGGCTCCCGGCATGGAGCCTGCTTCTCCCTCCTCTTGTGTCTCTGCGCCTCTCTCTCTCTGTGTCTGTCATAAACAAATAAATAAATCTAAATCTTAAAAAAAAGAAAAGAAAAAACTGACACCAAGATTTTGCAGTGAAGAAAAATAAGCAGTTTATTGCTGTGGTGTCACCCAGGGGAACAGAGTTAATACCCCAAAGTCCTGAATTCCCAGGTGGCAGCCAAGTGAGGATATTTAGGGACAAAATTTGAATCATGTATCTGCTGAAACAGTAGGCATCATTGACTGGAGGCCCATGAGGTCATGCTAGCAGGTGCTCTGGTACCACTTCATCTGATCCTCAGGAAGTCTTTTCTCTCTTGAGAAAGACTTGGAATCTGAAAAAATATCTTTATTCCTTATATTAGAAGTTTCACTAAGTATATTTGATGATTATCTGTAAGCTAGTGAGGTTGCATTCCTATAGGTTCCTTGGCCAGTCCAGCCATGCCTGGGAGCAATATGACCTCTAGTGTTCATTCTTTCATCCCAACTGACAAGGAGGATGCCAAATTCATCATTGTGTGCATATCACTCTCTTAGAGACCACCAATGAATACTGTATTTAAAAGCTCTAAGATGTTCTGTAATAAGGAAGCATCTTTAGTTTTGTTTACCTAGAAGATTCCAAAATTATTTGAAGATAAAATACTTTTGATATTCTGTTTTTATATGTTATTGAATGTAACCTTTCTTCCTCTACTTGCTGGATTCTATGAGGGCTTCCTAGGCCATGAGGAATGAGCTATTAGTTTATTGCACAATATGTGCAGGATTATAGGGAGGAGCATTTTAAAAAATAGATCTTTCTACAGCTCTCAAGGTTTGCTTCTTCCTTTTTTTTTTTTTTTTTTTTTAAATCTAGTGTCTACTCACACTCTTAAGATAATGATTCTCAAACTTGGTTGCACAATAGAAACTCTGGGAACTGAGGCCCAGATATGTCTTATTTATTTTTAAGGTCTGTGAGTGCTTCCACAGTGCAGCCCCAGTTAAGAAACACTGCCTTAGAAGGGATCCACACTATATTTTTCACATTTGTTATTATTAACTGCTTTATTTAAAACCTCGGGCTTGAAAGGCCTTGATGATGTTTGTTGTCTGTTTCCAACAAAGAGGGTTTACTTCTGCTGGAAGAAGCACAATTGAAAATCATGAGACAGCGAGGTTCCTACCCTGACCCCTGATACTCAGCAACAAACTCATTTACATGTGTGAAATGCTGTGATACCCATTTGTACATAATGGTCTCAGGAAAGAAAAGAACCTCATTCCTGCCTGTGGCCAGGTGAGTCAACAAAGTAGCTGTTGGAACTTTATTTAAGATCTCTGGAAGAACCTGCAACCAATTCTCTGAGCAGTTACATGGTCAAAGAGGGCAGTGGTATATGCATGAATACTGCTTTCTAACTTTATTTTTGAATATAAAGGACAAAATATTTGCTAAAAAGTTAAATTCACCAGTATTTCAGACTTTATTTCCAGTATCTGAAGTGATCCTATGATTTCCAAAAGGTGAAAAGGATTTTCCTCCCTTTCCTTTAACTCAGGCAGTGGGGAATGAATTCGTTTTTAATATTTAGTAGTGGTTTAGGAATCTTTCTAGACTGAAACTTAAGGATAATCAGCTTGAAAATATTTTTATTTTATGTTAAATACACAGAGATGGTGTTTTTTAAGCTTCTGATAAACATTTTCGGAGATAAAATTAAAATCTGTCTCATATGTATATTGGTTGTAAAGAAGAGAAATACAGATACTTTTGATTCAAAGCGAAACTGCTTTGTACTTTATACATAATGCTCTGCAGTATCATTATTTTAACGTACACAAGAGCCAGAGAAAATTAAATTTGTCATTCAGTTTTTCCTGTGTATGCCAACAGAAATGGTAAACAGCAAGATGATAATCAGAGAAAACTAAATCTTTCATGAGTGGATATTTTCCTGTTGGGTTAGCCTTTACATTTAGGCAAATTTAGAATAGCTGAATAGAAAAGGGAAGGTGGATAGTATTTATAGTCTCTGGGGTTTCAGACCTCAGATCTAGAGATTCAAGCCTGGGGGTAAAAGAAGCAATGAAGATTAACAGTCTTTCTGAAGCTAGAACAGGCTGAAGCAATACATCATTTGATCAGTATTTTACTACCTCTTAGAATGGGTAGGAATTCTCTGAAAATCTGTGCAGCAGAGAACCTGATTAGAAAAGTGAATATAAATAACGCCATCAATTATAACCCTCCTGTATCTTGGGATAGTTATGCCCACCTCCAGGGCTCACTAGGCACTGCTAATGTGGGTCACTCCCTGGTCAGACCCCTTTATAACTTCCACCATTCTGGGGGCTCAGCCCTGGACCTCTGAGCCTCTCTTTTCCTTGAGAGGCTGCAACCACTCTCTCCATGAAGGGTATGCGTTTACAGGAGAAATGAATTGTATCTAATGAAGGAACAAATGATATTTTTTTTTATAAGAGAAGTATATTGTATTTCCTCAAGTCAGGTATTACCCGTCTGAAGAAACAGAAACTGCTCATAGTAGATGTTCTTCCTCCTAGAGAACTATTTCATTGTGTCACTAGGGTTCTGCAGTAATTCTGTGGATATATGAATTTCACCCCCTCCCTAGCTCATTATACTTTAACTAGGTATTTAACAAGTTAGGCAGTAAGAAGGGATATTAATTGACATTTGGTTAAAACTTATAAGAATTTAGGAACTTTGATGATGTTTCCAATCATTTAAAAGTGCTTTTCCCCCCCAGGGCACCTGGGTGCACCAGTCATTTAAGCATCCCATCCTTGATCTCTGCTCAGGTCTCTATCTCTGGATAGTGAGTTCAAGCCCCACCTGCCCTGCGTTGGGCCCCACACTAGGCATGGAATCTACTGAAAGAAAGGAAGAAAGAAACAAAGAAAGAAACAAATATCCCCCATCACCACCGCTTATCACAAATTAAATATCTTGTTATGGAAGGATTAAGGTTATTTTAAGTCACCTCTAATTACTTGGGGTGATAGAAACTTCCCTGGAGGCCTGGAAGCACTCTTCAATATTAGACTAGATTTTGATAAAAAGATTGGTCACTAAAAATTTCTATTATGTGCTAGTGAATCTGGCTACATGAATGCAGATTGTATTGTAGTGAAAAACTGGAAACATCAAAAGAATCTGCATAGCAAGTACTGTGTTTAAGGTGCAGTCCAGGTGGTGAATGTGCTGAGGATACAAGACTGTCAACTGAAAGAAAATCGACATCAAAGTAGGTTAGTAAACACTTTATTTATTGTCTTATTAAGGACGATAGCTCTGAAGTAGTCTCTCAGGTTGCTCAGCGGATGACATATACAAAAAAAGAAAAGGGGTATACACGCTGGCGAGTAGTTCCCCAAACACTGTGTGTCACAAGGTATAATCTATTACTGTTGTTAAGATTTACTGATGTCCACACAGACACAAGAAAGACCTTTAGATCATCTTAATATGTTATGTTTCTATCATATCTGATTGTTTACAATATTGTTGTATCAGGGGGCAGAGTTCCTGTCCCTTCAAGGTCTATTTTGCTGGACTAAGAATCAGGTTGACATGGGACAGGTGAACAGGAGAAAACTGATTAATTGTACAGAAGGAGAATCCACACAGACGTGGAAGTTCCAAAGAGAGTCAGGCAAAATGAGGTCTACATGTCATTCTGAACCAAGGAGAAGGGGGGCCGGGGGTCTGGGACTTTATAGGGAAGGAATGCAGTTCACAGGGCAATCAGAAGAGCAGATGTTTGGTAATTGGCTATTACCCCTGCCATAGAGCTGGGTCACCCAGATAAAATTTATTTTTGGTAATACCTGTTATTTTGGGGAACACCTCTAATTTAGATTCTTCTGTGTAGTTAAAGGATGGGCAAACATTTCTCTTAAGCCTGCAGGTTCTTGATTGTCTTCAACTCAAAATAATCTTTATGCTGGAATGGCCCATTTTGGGAGCTGTCTGGCCTGGGGCCTCTACACTTCCACATCTCTTTTTAACTGTTTTTTTTTTGATTATTCCTGTTTTTGATTCTTCCTTGAGGTCACTTGAGATAGTCACAGAAGGCTGACATTAGTTGCCTACTCAGGTTTAGTGCACAACTTAGAGGTTTGGGTGGTTTAGTATCAACAAAGAAAGCCCTAGATTCTGATGAATATGTCACTTCTGTCATCACTTATGAGCTCTGTGGCCCTAGGCACATTACACGCACATCTAAGCCCCAGTTTTCTTATCTATAGAAGGAGGATAAGAGCTGTGGCAGAGACAGTGAAACATGTTCACCAGTTAGAGCTTTAGGAATTAGGAAGACTATGTTTCCCTGCCTCCCTTGCTGTTAGATTTCAGGGGACACATGGCTGGCCATCCACTTTTAGTCCGGCTCCTACAAACATCCTACACAAACCTTCAGTTCACACATTTCCCTTACTGCAGTGACTTAGGACCACATGTCCCAGCTTGGGTTGTTGCAGGCATGAAGGAGAGTGGCCTAACCTGAATGTGAGTTTATGTGAGCATGAAATAGATGTTATTTTATTAGAGTACTGAGATTGAAGACTTCTGGGAACAATACTAGGGGAAAATGGAATGTAGGTAGAATGTGTTAAATGGGATGTAGGCCACTATTGATCACTGTGGTAGAATTTTACACACGTGTTGAGCAAGACAATTGTAGTCAACAGTAGAGAATACTTACACAATCACTTAAATGTAATAAATTACTATTGATAGGAATCACAGGATGTATCGCTCCAATATACTGTTTATTAACTCACTGACTGAATAGAGATGTTTTTTGAGTTACAGTCTTCAAAGTGGACTAGATCCCCTTTCAACCAGACACACTGGAGTCAAAGAACAGAAGATAAGATGTCAAGAACATGATTTCATTGTCCACCAATCACTGAATGCCACTCTGATGAGGGAGCAGAAGGCTAGCTAAGACAAAGCACAAGCTGACACTCTGCAATATCCCCCCCCCCCCCACTCCTGGGTGGTATATATATATATATATATATATATATATATATATATATATATATCATATATATATGACATTCTTCTATGGAGATCCCAACTGTCTTCATGTTAGTTAACACCTTACTAAAGGGAAAAGCAACCTTAACTTGAACATGGCAAGGCCTCCAGTATCTTGTAGGTCCTCTTTAGCATAGGAAAGTTCTTTTGAAAACCTTCCTTTTTTCTCACCTCTCCCCACCCCATGGAATATAATCAATTGCTCCTCAGAACCCCGGTGCAGTTCTTTCTACCCACAGGTCCCGTCCCTAGGCTTTAATAAAACCACCTTTTTGCACCAAAGACATCTCAAGAATTCTTTTTTGGCTGTGGGCTCCAGACCTCACCCCACCAAACCTCACCTATATCCCAAAACTACATAAACTCCACCTGGATACTGTTGTGCCCAAGTTTGCGAATCTGAGAAACCACCAAGGAGCCAACACCAAAGCAAGCGCAGGAGGGTTTATTAGCAAGCTCGAGCTTGGGCCCAAGTGTACCCAACACCGCGGAGCAGGGACTTGGACCCCAAAGTGGGTTACAGCTGGGTTTTTTATGGGCTGGCTGGCCTAGGGGATTTTCAAAAGGGGTGGAGGAATTTCTCAAGTTCTGTTTACATTCTGGTATGGGGCTTTCAAGGGCATTGAGCTCTGTTTTCATTCTAATATGGAACTTTCTACCATGGGCGTGGGCTCTGTTGTCTTTCTGATATGGGATTCCCTGCCGAGGACATTCTGCAGTTTTTCCTGTAAAGTTCAGCTCTTATTCCCAGGGGCCAAAGATGGCTGTACTTGTGCTAATGCTAAACTTGAGGTGGAATGGCCTTAATTTTTCTCAGCCTCCACAGATACCCTAATTTTTGCCTTTGAAAACTCTCACATGTAAGCCCTGGGGGAGTTTGGGATATGAAGCATTAGCTCCCTGTTCTCCTGGGGGGCACCACACCAAAGTAGTAGTCTATATTTCTTCACTGCCAAAGCTCCGTGCATGTGGGGCAAATTCTAGTTTGGTTTGGTTACAAGCTTTCAATCCTCTCTCTCATCCTTCCCTTCTCCTCTCCTTTCCTCTGACTCCCTCCCCTCGCTCCCCTTCCTCTCCCTCCCTTCCTTCTGCAGTGGTTTGGAGTCTTGAGATTCAGAGTCAACGGCCTTAGAAAGAATTCCTGCGATCCTTAGAAAGAATTCTTGCATGTCTTTGGTGCAAAAAGGTGGTTTTGTTAAAGCCCAGGGCTAGGACCCATGGGCAAAAAGAGCTGCACTGGGGTTTGTGAGGAAGGGCTGATTATAGGCTTTAGAGCCCAGGGAGGTAAAGACAAAGGGAAGTTTCCACAAGGATATTGGTTAATTTAAGCTAGTTATTTTTATGACACTTCAAACACGGGAGAAGCTCTGAAATCCAAGTAAAAGATATCCTTTTGTAAAGATACATTTACATATATAAGGAAAATCTCCATTTGTCAGGCATCTGCTTTGCTGTAACAGGAAGAGGAGGGATGACTCTAAATCTCTAGAAAGTCTTATCAATGGAAAAGACAACTACTTAAATCTGCATTGTGGGACCCAGGAAATTCAACAAAAATCCCCTACCCCTGGACAAGCAGAGCAGGACTGATTCCATTTTGTGCTACACCCGCCACCTCCTGTGTGACCCCCACGTGACCTGCTTATTGCTCAAGGCGCTGCCCCACCCTAGTCAAGCGGCTGGGCACACCCTAATAGGAAATGGGCTCATAACAATGTAACCCTGCCTTGTGCCCGCCAAAACTGCGCGCCAATTCCGACCAGAGTGATAGGCCCGTTCAAATGGTCACTATAGGGTAAATTGCGATTCAATTGGCCACCTGCGGGTGGACCAACACGACTGTGCAACTTTCTGGGTATGTTACAATCCCATTGGCCACTGGCCCCTATAATGCTGCTGCGCCTCTTAACCTCGGGGTCCAAGTCCCTGCTCCGCTGTGTCGGGTGTGCTTGGACCCAGGCTCGAGCTTGTAAATAAACCCTCGTGTAGATAAACCGTCGTGTCTTTGCATCGGTGTCGGCTCCTCGGTGGTTTCCCGGATTCGCAATCTTGGGCACAACATGCATAACGTCCTTACCCTTGTTTACTTTGCTTTTCCTGGTAACCTCCCATAACTGACTCTCCACCCCCAATATCTGCTTTTGTCTTTGGCTAAAGATGGTATTAAGGTGGTATCTTTGGCCATTCAGGAAGTTACTCACTTTTCCTGGGTCTTCTCAGTTATACGTGTTACCGAACTTTTGTTTGGTTTTCTCCCGTTAATCTGTCTCAGGTCAATTTGATTCTTGGACCAGCTAGAGAAACTTTGAAGGGTAGAGAAAAAAAATCTTTCCTCCCCAACAGTCTTACAAATGGAGATGTCTCTCTTAAATGTAAATATTTCTTACAAAAGGGTAACTTCTACTTGGTTTTCAGAGCTTCCACTGTGTTTGCAGTTTCTTAAAAATAACCAGCTTAAAATAATCAGTATTCCAAGAGGCACATCTTGGGGTGGCAAAATTTGCTATCTTACAAATACGATAATTACTGCAAATATATATATACATTTTTTTACTTCAAGTAGTTTTCTAGTGTTTTTATAAATTGCTGCAATTAAACAGTGATTTTGAGTTAGAATTTTTTTTTTCCATTGGTAGATTTCCATTGTGAGTCAACATGCAGTGATGATGATTCTGGTTGTGGATAAGGAAAACTTCTGCACATGTATGAAATCTTAAAGCCCTCTGGGAGATAATTCATACCTAGCTCCCAACTGGTGATTTTGTAACGGAACTAATCCGAGTCTTCTCCTTGGTGAGTTACAGGTAGAGTACACCAGGTGGAGTTGTCACAAAGGAAACTTTATTTGCAGCAAATAAGGAGGTCACAGAGAATAACTCCCAAAGCCAGGACTCCCTGAGCAGGGACAAGTGGGTTCTTTTTATTTAGGGTTAGGATGAATATGCAGAAAGGGAAGTTTTGTCATCATATGTAGACAGGCATAAGGCTGCACAGGCTTACTTAGGAAACATGCCAATATATGTAGTCTATGTTATATTAATGAAGTTTGTGCTCCTCTGTGGGGTGGAGACTTTAACATTATAATGGAGCAGAGGTAACTGTTAGCTGTCAGTGGGAAGGGGGTCTGGGCCTGCTCTCAGAGCCAGAACATGCATAAACTGGCTGGGGTCCTGGGCTCATTATCTCAGGTAAAGAGTTGAGGGCCTTACTTTTGATACAACTTTGGGAGTTTTACCATTGATATTGTCTCTGTTATGGTTAGGCTTTTTCCTGGCCTGGTAATGGCTGTTAAGTTTTCCCATTCTCTTTGTTCCCTTAAAACCTTTAACTACTAAGGTTTTTGCATTTCTTTGTAATTCTGACACCTCCTAGAAAGTTCTGGGAGAAGTGCATAAATCTGGGAAGTAGGGCAAAGATCAGAAAAATACCTGGACGCCTAAAACCACTTCTCTTGTGTCATGAAAGCTAAGTCTCCTCTTTCTTTTTCTGGGGACCCATAACTCTTTCTGCTTACAATTCTAGAGCAAGCAATATAAATTTTCTATTACATTGCTCTTCAGACCGAGTTTGCTTGTTTGTATCAAGAGCTTACAGAACAGTTTTCAGTGTACTATTTTAAAAATAGTCTCGGCAGAATTTCCAGCACAGTGTGGTGGTTCAGAGTCTGGGCTTTGGAGCCCAGGGAGTGTACTACAGCTCCATATCCCACCAGCAAGTTACTTCAATTTTTTTTTGAGCCTCAATGTTCTCATTTATAAAATGAGAAGTCCTACCTCAAAGAATATTACAAAGTAAATGTGTCATAAAATGTAAATGTAAAATGCAGGGAATAAATAATAATTATTATCAAATAACTGATAACATAATCTTAGAAACCAGTCTAAGGAAATATTATATATATTGGGGCACCGGGATGGCTCAGTCAGTTAAGTGTTCGACTCTTGATTTTGGCTCAGGTCATGATCTCAGGGTTGTGAGATTGAGCCCCACTTCAGCTGTGCACTGGGTGTGGAGCCTGCTTGAGATTCTTTCTACCTTTCCCTCTGCTCCACCCCAACTCATGCTCAGGAGCACACAGGTGCTCTCTCTCTCTCTCAAATAAATTAATAAATGAAATCTTGGGTAAAAAAGAGAAATATATATAGAACAAATCTTTGGCGTGGAATAATTCTTCATACTATTTATAGGATTCAAAAAGTTTTAAACAATCTAAGTGTTTAACACTAGGTATGCTTTAAAAATTAGAAGATATCCAAGTTTATGGAGTATTTTTGTTCACTTGCACTTCAGCAAGAAGTGCTTTTAATGCTTTTAGGGTGTGAATATTAAGTAGGTCACTTTAATGACTTACTGTAAGCCCTCAAATGGCAAATAAACATGTTATTTCCCAATTGTGTTGAGTTTTTGAAGAGAAAACATTGCATTTCATGTAATTTGCACAGAGCCTACACCTTTGCCTTCCTGTTTTAGCTGCTGCTTTGCAATCTCTTTTGACTGGTGCCTGCAGTTACTTGTCCTTGTGGATGATCCCTGCATAGCCATCTCTCCCCATCTATTCCTGGATTGAACTGCCAGCATGGTGGCACTGACCCACTCTTGACCTCTAACATCCTTTGAGACTCTCTCCCTTACCGTGCTTAGAGTTCATAGCCCCTGCTCTTGATCTCTGTTATTGGTGCGTTTGCACCATTTACCAGGCTGGCTCTCTGCTCAGCTGTACCAAGACAGGGGACTGTCATGATCTACAGCGCTCATCTTCCCTGCTGACCTGCTGGAAAATCCCTGCCCTTCTTGTGGCTTCTTCTAAATTTTACATGTGGAGGTTTGAGGAGTGTTAATTGGAAAGCTTGTCAGACTCCTAGAGATCCATTCTTGCCATTGAGCCACACAGCTGCTCCATCACTGAGTGCACTAGGTGTTGAGGAGCTTATTCATCACCTGTCTGCCCAAGCCCTGTTGGTGATTCTTCCCCAGATTCCATTCTCTTTTCTTATGACTTTGTTTTCCCTTTCAGGTCGTCTGTTGCCCCTCCCCCTAACCTGGCTTACAACACGACTCATCCCATCTATCAGCTATGCTGTTATATATTTGAATTTACTGAATGTTTGAACTTCTCAGTTGTGAACCAGGTGTGAATTATTCCCAAAGGGTTCCTGGATCCAGATTCTATGAGCATAGGGAACTTTGTCTAACTCCATGAGCAAGTGATTCCTCAGTTTTGATCAAGTAGAAATCCTTGCTTAGGTCATAATGCAAAATTTAAAGAGCAGGGGAAAGATTATAAATAAGAGATAATCCTAACTGTTAGAAACAAACTTCCTGGCATGAGAATCACTAGAATAAAAAATCAAAATGTCTATAATGTTAATACTTAGATGACATGATGAAAGATTTTTCTTTTAATTCTCTAAATTTCTACCACACATTCTGTTGCTTTTTAAATAGAAAAATGACACAATCTAAGAAATTGTTTTAAAGAAATAACCCAGAGGCTAACATCAAATTTATTTATAGGACAGTCGAACTTTAATTTTCTTTTGTGACTTTATCTTGCAATAAGGAGACAGGAGTTTCTTTGGTTGGTGCTAGAAACACTTGTAATAATGTCAAGCCCTTTAACACAGCTTTATTTTGCTTTGTATAGCTCTTTGTTTTCTTATCTTTTTCTGTACTGGTATCTGTGTCTGCATGTATGTATGTTGTTTATCTATCATCTACCTATCTATCTATGTATGTATCTATGTATCTATCATCTATCTATCATCATCTGTCATCTATCTAATCTATCATCTCCATTTTCATATCTATAGCACATATTGTTAGTGCCCTTCCCCCTCCTGGCATTCCCCTTCCCCACAGGCCAATTCTTAGGTTTCCAGCTGCCAACATCTGTAAGTCTTTGCCTGAAGGCTCTTTTGGAGACTGGAGCCTGCAAATATGACACCTTGGAAGTTACTAGAATTATAATGCACCTCCCTCCTCAGCAGCCCTCAACCATGACAGGAATTGATGATTAAATACTTCCCACAACCTTGCCCCATGGGGATGGTGGACATTTTCTTTTTTTTTTTTTTTTAATTTTTAAAAATATTTTATTTATTTATTCATGAGAGACAGAGAGAGAGAGGCAGAGACACAGGCAGAGGGAGAAGCAAGCTCTATGCAGGGAGCCGACGTGGGACTCAATCCCGGGACACTAGGATCATGGCCTGGGCTGAAGGCAGGCACTAAACCGCTGGGCCACCCAGACATCCCCAATGGTGGACATTTTGAGGCATGCTCTCCACTCCCAGAGTTCCAGAATGAGTCCCATGGTGGTAACCTGCCTGGTAATATACTCTTTATCGGCTGCATATCATTTACTGCCTTGCCTCCCCACATTCCTATTGGTGCTTCCAAGGATCACTTCCCCAGTACACAACTTTCATTCAAATCCTCCTCTCAGGGTCTGTTTCTGGGGAAACCCATCCTAATAAGATATTCACATTCATACCCATTTCCTGCAGTTCATAAGAAAATGCCTTATAGGTTATAGCTGATTCCAAGCTAATCCTGAGCTCAAAATGTGGCAAGGCTCCTAACAAAATTAGCATAATCTTAGGCAGCAATATTAGAATAATGGTTAAAGTGAATAAAGTATTCATGCAGTATTATGTCTAGTTCTGGAGACAAAAATTTTTAAAGGATATTCAAAATTGGGATATCACCATGGACTGATTGGGAGTTTAGGAACCTTATAACAACAACAAAAACAAAACAAAACAAAACAAACAAAAACAGTTAAAGGAAGTGAAGCTATTTGGCTTGGAGAATGAACTACTAACAAATGGCATAATCACTCTTCAAGTGACTGAAGGGAAGTCATGTGCACAGTCTACTAAATTTATTAAATTTCTTTCCAGAGGGCAGATCTCTGATAGGGCAAAAGTGACAGAAAAGTTTTAGTTCTGGAAAACAAAAGCTTTTCTAATGATTAGAGCTTTCTTTTATCAAATGCAAGATCCCAGTCCCTGGAAATATTTCAGCAGAGGGCAAAAATCACCTGAATCCATCCCATTCCTTAAAGTAAACCTGGGTCACACATGTTAGCCTCTGTGATTCTCACCGAAAGCTCATTTCAGTGGCCAGGATTCTGTCTTTGGAATTCCTTCAGCCTCTCGTCCTGCTACATGCCTTGCTGCTTCCACCCCCTTGTTTTCCTGGCCTTGCAATACCCTCATTCTGAATTTGTGTCTTAGCTCTGTTAAGCATCATGGATTAACAATGTCACTTTGGATATTGCTTTCCCAGTATCTGGATCTCTCTGCTCTCTTTTTGTGTGACTGCAGGCCATTCCACCTGTGTTACTCCAGTCGGAAGTGACCCCTTACCTACTCCTTTCTGACACAAGAAGAGAAACAGGACACAGAGAAATAGAGTCCTAAATGAAATGATAGCTTACTTTTTTATTTTTATTTGTTTCTTTTATTTGGGAGAAAGAGAGAGAGAGAGAGAGAGAGAGAGAGAGAATGAGCTGGGGGAGGGGCAGGGGAATAGGGAGAGAATCTCCAGCATGCGATATCCTTGCTGAGCATGGAGCCAACTCAGGGCTCGATCTCACAAACCTGAGATCAGGACCTGAGCCAAAACCAAGAGTCAGACACTTAACCCACTGAGCCACCCAGGGACCTCCGGAGATAGCTTATTTTAAATGACTTCTAAATTTACCTCCAACTCAATAATTCTATGATTATTTTCCCGTTCAGTTTTTCTTATCCTCATTCTTAAGTTGTCGTTTCCTCCTCCTCCTCCTCCTTCTTTTTCTCCTATTAACTTATAAGCCTTGCTTCTCAAGTTACCATGAAAGAATCAAGCCAGTTTTTGTTCAATAGTGTCATAATCAACTCCCTAAACTAGCCTCTCCTTTTCTCCCATGTCCCTTCAAGTCTTGGTGACTAGTTTTGGCTTCCACTTTGTTTAAAGATATGTACTTCTGTGAGAAAGGAACCTCCAGCCCTTGCTTTCTCTATGGATACACTATTTGCCCTCACTTCAGTGGGGGTCCCACTTCAGCAGTCTGTGTGGTACTGGCAGTTCTCCTGCAGAGGACGCTGTTTCCCACACCTATTATCACTTTGCCAGACCCCTGGCTGGGCTCAGTGGACACTGAGTATTGCTGTGCTCTTCTGCAAGAAAGGCAGACCGGCTGCCCAGTGGGACAGCTCTTTTTGATGCCAAAAGGAGAGCTTGTTTTTCATGGTGAAAACATGTGTTGTTCCAGTTGGCAGAGTTAGGATCAGTAGGTGGAAATACAGAGCTCTGGACCCCATAAGGCTCTTGGAATAAATCTTCAAAGAATTAAGCTAGGAAAACTACATGGTGTTACAACACTTACTTCCTTTTTTCGACATTTACTGAGTATCTGCTTTGCCCTGAAGTCTCACAAATTAGAAAGGAAAAAAAAAATGGATCACAAACAAAAAGGAACTTAGAATCTATTAAGGGAAAGAGACATGCAAACTATAATATAGTCAGGGTATGAATAAAATGCTTTGAGAATACAAAAGGAGGAGCAGCTCCTACATACTCTCCTGAGTTCTGGAGAGGAACATGAATTCACAGGCTCTGTGCCAGCTTAGGATAGAGCTTGAATCCCTTATGGGCCACTTGCTAGCTGAGAGACTCTGGGCAAGTTATTTCAATACTCTAAAATATCCATGGAGCAGAAGTACCCAGAAGATTAAATCAGAATGAATGTAAAGAATCTAGCAAAATATCTGGCTCAGAGTAAGCTGATGAACCTGTTGCTTCCCTTCTCTTTGATTCCTTTTCAGGAAAGTCTCTGTAGAAATTATTGGGGGCAGTTACTCACACATCGTTTGCAGTATCCAGATCCCAGACTCAGCTGCTTGAAATGTCTTCCTTATGGTGAAGCTTCTGGACCCTCCAAGTGCCCAGTGACCTACTGGACAACCTGAGGGTATCTTTGGACTACACATCTGAAACATTTTCATTTTTCTTCTTCTTCTTTTGTTTCTCATTCTCTCTCTTCTGACTTTTCTCTCTCAGACATCAAGCTCCCATTTCATTTATCATTCTATTTTCTGGACGTAGTGAAGGAACCCCCTGGTGTCTCAAACCCTGATTCTGGAAATTCCTTCAATATCAGCCTTCCTGTATACAGCTTGCTCCTATCATCTAAACAAATCACAATCTCATGGATGTGATCCTTGTACCATCATTGTTCTCCTCTCCAATGATACTGGATGGATGCTTTACTTTGTGGGTTCCTTATGGCAAAAGATATGAATAACAGGTTTCCTTATTTGGAAGACCAGTGAAGTCCCCATTGAAATATAAGGGAACAAAACTTGAAATGTAAGGGAATAGAGAAGGAGGATGTCAACAAAGTAAGACACTAGGTTCCTCTAGAGTATGAGTCTTGTAGGGCACTAATAAAACAAAGAGGCAGCCTTCAGACGCCTCTGTCTCCAGAGCTCTGCTGGAGATCCAGGAGTTTGTCAAGCCTCATACATTTTCTCAAAATAGATGAAAGGCAGTGTCTGCCATAGCACTGAATATTCAAATTCTAGATTTAATTTAATTTTATTTAATTTAATTTTATTTTATTTTATTTTTAGATTTAATTTTAATTTAGAGTTTCAAGTACGATCTTTCTCAGAGTCAAAATGTGCTCTACCTTGTCACCTACCTGGCCTGTAGATTTTGTGTAATATTCTCCAACTTTGATCTAAAAGACATGTGAGCAAAATCAAACCACTGTAATTGTTCTTTGTACCAGTCTATTTCTCTTATTGTAACTCTGGCAAAGCATGGAGAAGGAATACACATATTTAATAAATAGAAAATATTTATTATACAGCATTATCAAGATTATCTGACAAAAGGCAGTAACAAGCCAAAGGAAAACACTTTTACAAGAAGCTAAACAACCTGTATAAGCACATACATTAAGGTGAAGAGTATCTGCCCTTTTGGTATAGGGTATGTATGTGTACATTTCCAATTTTGAACAATTATGCTATAAGAGCTAATACTGTATTATATTCAGGAAAACTTTTAATCATGATGATATTAGGCATTCAGAGAAATAATGTGTTTGGTGTTGAATGTGTTCACCAAATGTCTCGGACTAAAACCTCAGAACAAACTGACATCTTATATTATCTGAATAGTAGAGCAGTTTTCCTGATCTATTCTTACTTTAAAAAAAAAAAATCTGAATGCACAAGTCTTGTGATATCAAGGACATATGTTAGTGGCATTAAGATAAAAAACATGTTTCACAAATAATAGATAGTAGGCTTTTACTTGCTAGTTTGCCAATAAGCAGACCGTCTATTAAGTCCTGGAACCATCTATGTTCCTCATTCTGCTCCATTACCGTGAAAACATGGAGCTGAAATTCCTGTTTCAGTCATGAGGTCTTTCTACCACAGGTGTTACAAATAATTTTTTAAAGGAAAGGCAGTCCATTCTTGATATGGAACCGACTAAACTTGGCAGTAGAATATGGGAAGGCATAAGAAACACGAGCCTCAAACTTTGGAGCTGATGTTAAATTTTGAACAAATGATGCAGTGGGTATTTAAAGACTCTAAGATGATTTTTGGCTGAGAAATTAGCTTCCACATGAAGGAAGCATATTAAAATATGACTGCACATAAGGCATAAACAGATATTTAAAGGGGTAAGCTTCATTCCACAAATAATAGAAGAGATCAAAACAGCAAGAAAAATTGCTTTTATTGGGTGTAAAAAGGAGAACAAAAATGAAACAACTGGGTTACACATACGTGGATATTACACACAGCAAATAACAAAAGCATAAAGAAAAGTGATGACAGTGAAAATAGAGGAATAAAAGTACATAGAAATAACAATGAAAAGAAAGTAAGAAGTGATGAATAGATAATTTGAGAAATTATTATCAGACATAGAGGCTAGTATACGCTGTAAGCACTGAAAGCTCAAGTCGCTGTGGAAAATCCTTTTTAAAAAAATCTAAAATGACCTAAAATAATCTCATTATTGTCATTTTAATCTCATGTTTTAATAATGATGTGTGAAAATTTATAAAATGTACCTCTTTATTGTTACCCACAGTTTTTTAATGAATTTTTAATATGATAAATTTTCAAGCCATTTCATTAATTACATGTTCCACATCATAAAATATCTGAAAAATAAGTTCCCTCTTAGAAGAGGAAGGACCATCTGAGCATCGTATGAAAACCATTGGACCACAGCACTCAAACCTTCAAAAGCTTCTGTAGATATTGGTGACAATATATAAAACATTATTTGAACATAAAAATATCTATACTCTATTGGAAAGACAACCTTCTAGTTGCAGTTCCACTGACATTACATTGCACACATTTTATCATCACATGTATACAAGGACACAGAAACACATTTACGCACTAGTTACAGGGACTTTGATGACAGGAGGAAAGAATTATTTGTCATTGAACCAGTAATAGTTGCTATGAGTACACCATTAAGTTGGCAGATGGATTCGTTTCTGTAGTACATAGGAGAAACAATGGCACCAGATACACATACAGCATCTTAGAAGTTCAACTGGTAATATTATTTGCTACAGTAAATGTAATGTAACAATTTTGCCACATGGTGTGTTCTCTTTAATTGAAGGGCAGAGAAGAGCCCCCTTGGCACAAACACAAGATAATCCACAAAACATCTTCTGCCACTCTCAAAATTACCTCTTGTTCTACTTCTTTCCGAAATCACCAATCAGCGAGTATCAAATATGGTACCTAATTTGTGCTGATTGTGTTCACCGCCTCACCCTTCCATGGTGTCCTGCTTCTCACTCCATCCTCCCTTAGCACTCCCGACGAAGCACTTTTTGGTGATGCTTTAGCTCTGATTCCTGTTTTCCTAAATAGAGAGAAATCACAGAGCAGCAGGGTGTCCATACCGTTTCTTTCCAAGTGTGACAAGCCTGGCTCTGGATCAGGTGCAATGGGTGAAGAGAAGCCCCTGTTTGGGCCAGTTCCCGAAGCTCTCGAAGACCATTAAGGAAAAGGGGTAGAGAAAAATGAGCTGCCGTAGCATGGGTGGTTGCACACCTGCCCCTCCTTCACCCACCTGCTGTCTGGCTCCATCACACGAGGACTACCATGACTACCATGATGTCAACTACTGATTCACCCGGCGGGTCCACCTGGACTGGCTCTTTTCAAGCTGGCCAAGTGTGTGTGGGCACGTATATCTATGCACAATTGTCCAACAAAGGAGATGATGTCTGTTGATTTATTTGTTTGTTTGTTTATTAATTTATGCGGTGAAGGTTGTATGCTATATGGGATTGTGCTTTGTCAGAATTCCCTTTCTTCCCAGAGAAGGCTTTTGAATAATTCAAGAATCGGGATCCTCGCCTGGTTCATCGTTGGCTCCCAGAGCACAGTTCCCTCTGGCCTTCCCTAAGGCAGCAGCGTCGCTCCCTTTCCCGCTGACTTCGCCTCCTCTCCCTCCTCCTCCTCCTCCTCCTCCTCCTCCTCCTGCTCCTCCTCCTCCTCCTCCTCCTCCTAGCAGCTGCCCACACACCTCCGGAGGTGCCGGTGCTCCCTGGATTCTCTTGCTTTTCCACGTGGACACCTCCTTCCTACAAGGTGGAAGAGCTTTGCTTATAGTCCCTCAGAATGACCGAGGCGTAGGTCACGTTGGGAGGGGTGCAGAGCACCGACTCGGACACGGGGGAGCTGGGCACCGAGCTGCCCGAGGCCACCGAGTCGCGGAAGGGCGACGGTGGCGTCAGGGCGGGCGAATCCTCGGGCGCCGGCTTGCCGGCCGCCTGCAGCTCGTCGTCGTCCTCCTCCAGCTCGTCCTCCTCCGTGTTCCCCTCCCGCTCGTACAGGTACTCCTGGAGGAGCTTAAACCTCTCGCTGTCGTCCTCGTCCTCGTCCTCCGCCGGCGGGGAGGCGGGCTCCGGCCCGAAGGTGCTCAGCTGCAGCGGGAGCATCTGCAGGTGCTGCGGGGGCGCCGGGGGCGGGTACAGCGGGCGCACCCCGTTCCCCGGGCCCCCGGGCACCGCCAGCACCGCGTTGAAATCCGGGATCCCGGTGCTGAAATTGTTGACCACTCCCTGCAGCTGGTCCATCAGGGATTTCTGCGGTTGCGGTGGCTGCTGGAGGGGAGGGGGCAAGCCCTTGGGGATGGCCGGGTCTGCCAGGAAGAGGGGGGTCTCGTCTGTGGTCAGGTGGGGTGGCAGAGGCGGGGTGCTCACAGCCGTTGGCACGCGGCGGTGCACCACCATGGAAGGGCTGCTGGGAGGGCTGAAGCCGACGGGCTGGGCATCCTCCTCCTCCACGTTGTAAAGGGTTTTGGTGCTGGTATCGGAAAAAGTCAGGCTCTTGCCGGAGCCCTGGTAACTTTTAGTGAGGGGCTTGATGACGGCCGTTTGGTTGCAGGCCGTCTCATTGGTCTTCACGTGCACAGAGAGGCGGTGCCACATGTGCTGTCCCTTGGGCACCTGTCTTCCACCTGGTTCAGACCATGACACAGACTTGCCATTAGAACTATGAATAAAATAGAGATGGATTTATTTGCAGATATATCATGCACACAGGAGAAAACACCTATAAATGATACGCAATCGCAGCTCAATACAATTTGATCCCCACCCCCACCCCAACCACCCACCCCCCGGCGGGTGACTGTATGCCTGGCCTCCATACCCTTAACCTCCCCTTGTTAAAGGTCAAATGCCAAAAGCTGCGGTGACCGCAGCTTGCCTCTGTAGCTGCGGTCAGGGATTTCATCAACCCCAAGACAAAGCAGAACACTTCGACCCTGAGGAAGTCGGAGGGGAGAAAAGCCAGCCTGTGGCAGAAGCAGCTAGTTTCTTTTAGGTCTGAGATTTCACAAAGTTATCACACACACACATACCCACGCATACACCTAAGGTAATCCCAACGCTGCCACTCAGTGCAAGCCTTTGAAAGATTCCAAAATGGATGGAGGAAACGAATAAGAAATAAAACTATAGTTACACGTGGACAACAGAACATAATGACCATAGCTCTTGCCTCCCTTTCTTCTTAGTCCCTGGAACAAAGTAAAACCCACGTATTAAGCCACTCTCATTGTCCTGTGAGGTTATAAAATATATCCTCTCAGTCACCCTTTCTGATAGGCAGGTATCTCCTGGTACCAGAGCAGCAGGGTCAGACACATGGCACCTGTACAGAAGAGAAAAAAGCAGATGACAGAAATCCCAGACCCATGTTCCACTTATGGGTGTCATAACTTATGCTTTCCTTTCTATTTCAACACACTATTCCCGACACACACAATGGATCACAATTCACATAAAGGCCCTGATTCAGAGCAGCTAGTCTGGGATTTCCCCACTGGGGACTTTTAACTAGGTGTGTTTGGAAAGACAGAGAACCAGGAAGCCCAGCAAAATGTAGATGCTCAGACCCTGGTTTAGTCCTTCAACAATGCGATGAAATTAAGATTCAGAGAAAGCAGAAGTTACAGAGACAAAGACCCCTCCCTGGTCTTTTCCTCATAGAGCTTTGGAGAAGAAAAATGTTAGGGTACCAGCAGCCCTCCCACTTTATACACTTTCATCTTCATGGGACCATCAAAAAACCAATCAAATAGAAGAAGGAGGAGGAGAAGAAGAGGAAGAAGGAGAGGAGGAGGAGAGAAAGAAGGAGAAGAGGAGGAGAAAGAGAAGAAGGAGAAGGTGGAGGAAGAAAAGAGATGTACTGTGTATATCATTCAAATTCTATTCTGTATGTTATAATAACTCTGGTCTTACTTTTGGACTTTTAGCTTTCTTTCTGTATAACTTTTAGCAGATGGTGGTACCTTACCATAGTATACTATTAATAACAGCAGTGTTAATACTTACATCAGGAAATAGTTTTTCTTGTGTGTATGTGGTTCTTTTTTTTTTTTTTTGAGTTTGCTTTTTCACTGTATCCATGAAAACAACAGAAAAAGTAGCACAATGTTAACACATTTTTGACAGTAAAAGGAATAGGGATAAGGAACATTTTTTTTTCTTAGGTGGATGTGTGAAATAGACTATTCTGTATCATGGTCTTTTGTTTGGAAAAATGTAGGAAATGATCAATAGTTAATATAATGGTTCATTAAATCATTTTGAAAATACAAGAACGAATACTTCAAAAATTATATGTGTGGCATTTATGATGACAGTAATGTTTTGACATTTTATATATTATAATCTTGAAAAATGAAGTGAGTCAAATAAGTACAGAGTCTTGCAGAAATTCTGATATCTATTATAGAAAATTCTGGATATAAGAGTCCTAAACTAGATATAAACTTAAAATTTTGCTCATTATTTGGGAAAAGGTGGTTCCTCTATCTATCTTATAATTTCTATACATATATATATATCATAGAATGTATAGCATATATATATATGTGTGTATATATATATATTTGAGAGAGAGTGTGTGTGCAAGCAGAGGGAGAGGGAGAATCTTGAGCAGACTCCCCACTGAGCACAGAGCCCAACACTAGGGTTGGGGGGCTTGATCTCACAACCCTGAGATCACCACCTGAGCCGAAACCAGGAGTCGGATGCTCAGCTGACTGAGCCACCCAGGGGCCCCATATATGCTATATTTTTAGTTGCTTAAGAAAAGTCTCATCTCCAAAATACTATATGAAAATTGATACTTCTTTGAAATATATGCTTAATATATTCCCTGAGAATGTGGAAGTACTTGTAAATGCAGAATTACTGACTTTTCAGTTTCCACATTGTTAGACAACCTTTCTTCTGAGTTGAGTCAACAAAGAACAGATAATTGGTGTTCCCAGCATGAACGGATAGTCAACAAGCCAGCAACCAAGACCACAATCCACTGTTCCTCTTCTGAGTTTGAAACTCTAGGTAAGCTCACCTCCCACTTCCTTCTTTCTCAATTTCCTCCACTCTCTACTCTACTTTCACACCCTCTTTATACATTCATTATGACTCTTCCAGAAAGTATAAAACCACTGATTTGCCTCTTGCCTTGCCTTTTAAATATGTTTTAGTGTACCATCCAACCTCAATGATTTGCATCCCATTTTTAAAAAAAGATTTTATTTGAGAGAGACAGTGAGTGGGAAGAAGGGCAAAGGAGGAGGGAGAGAGACAAGCAGACTCCGCCCTGAGCAAGGAGCCCAACTCGGAGCTAGATCCCAGCACCCTGAAATTGTGATCTAAGTGGAAATCAGGAATCAGATGCTCAACAGACCTAGCCATCCAGGAGCCTTTTATTTGCATCACTTTTAATTACAGTGGAAACATCTTTTCCTTTTCCTAATGCCGTCCTCTCAATGCTTATTTTTTAAAAAATCATTAAACTAAAAAGATGCCTTGTGTCTTTATTTAGTTGTGTGTGTGTGTGCGTATGTGTGTGTATTTAAGAAATAAGTCCCTTGAAAGCTAGTCTACACCTTACTTAACCATCAGGCTTACATATCCCAACAAAACATTGCTCCATTCTCCATTTATGCTGGCAAAAAGGCATCCTTGTATTCCTGGGACTGACTTCACTTACTTACTCATTCACTCACCCACATGGGCTGTTTTCCTCCACTCCCCAGGGTCTTACATGGGCCTCTTTTTAAAATCATGTGCTTCCTTATGTTAATGATATTATTAATCATCTTACATGTAGGTAAAAATCACCACTTGGTTCTGTTTTAATCCAATACCATTTTTGTTTTTGTAACGGGAGATTTTTATACTGGCCATCAAAATTTGCAGCTTTCCTTCCCCTCAGAGTCTTGCTCTAGATTTGCTGTAAAGTACTGTTTAATTAGGAAACAGTTCTAATGTCCCAGGGCATTTGTCAGATTAAGAAAATTAGATTAACCTCTTTTTTCCAAGGACAAAATAAATTGCTTCCTAAAAACCAGAGATAGTGAAGGAAATGTATCATCTAATAGAAGCTGCAGCACGGAGTGCAAACTTTAGTCCTGAATTTGTTGTTTCCAACGTATGGTCCATATACAACTTGAATGGTCCGTGAATCTATGCATGCCGTAAGCTGTGTTTTGGGGCTGGATCAGTGTTATGTCTTGATAGATTAAACACTGCTATTTTCAATGCATATAAATGATATCATGATAAAATGTGCTGCTGGACACAAGGGTAGCTAAATTCTGAGAAGCTTTTTTGTGTTTTGTGGTCAAGCGGCTACTGAAAAAAATGTACAATTACTATCATGGATTTGAGTGAAAGTTTAATAAGCATTTTGGTGTGAAAAGGGATTACCCTACTTGAAAAGGCTGGGAACCTACTGCTATGATATTAAGAAGAGAAAAATGTATAAAATATTGCAAATTATCAAAATTCAGTATTATTATGAAATAAGTCTTCTATTTAATACCAGACTTTATTTTTTTAAAGATTTATTTATTTATTCATGAGAGACAGAGAGAGAGGGGCAGAGGGAGAATCAGGCTCCATGCAGGGAGACGTGGTACTGGATCCCGGGTCTCCAGGATCACGCCCTGGGCCGAAGGTGGCACCAAACCGCTGGGCCACTGGGGCTGCCCAATACCAGACTTTAATATCTTCTGTTTCAAGCCACCAATTTCTTCTATTATTTAATTTTACTCGATTTCCTAAATAGAAGTCTTAGGCAAAGAACCTGATCTGGAAACATCATACAATTGCTGCAAAATACCCCATGTTCCTGCTCTCACTTCAGAAGACAGACATCGGGCCTAAAACAATCTCATATTTGAAGATCAAATGCAGTAGCATTTGGCATGAATTCCTCAGGTGGCTAAATATATTTATCGACACAGAAGTTTTTGGAGGAAATGGCTGTTAGGCTGGAGAGGAACCAGGATGTAGAGGGTGATCTATACTGGGAGTGTGCAGAGCCAAGCAGGCCTGGGGCTGCCGTGCCAGCTATGACAGGCTTGGGATCTTGCTTTGGTTTTTCTCTCATTAGATAAGTATAACAATCCCCCCAAACAGAAAACCCAATATTTACAGCACTTTAGAGAATAGTTCGAAGTGGGTGGTGTAAACAGATTAGTATATCTTTGACATTAGGAGTGATCTTGTCTGTTTTATTTGTTTCAGTAAGTACTAGTTACATCTGCAGGGTACACTGCTCTCTGCTCCAGAGAGGTCTAAAATGGGAATAACAGTGGGTGGGTGTTTGAGATCAGGAGGGAAGCATCCTGCACAAGCTGCCTGAGGGGGAAGCTTACACAGCACCTGTCTCCCTTATGTCCAATTCAAGTCTTTGCCACGAGGCTTAATAGCTTCACGACAGACATAAGGATGGCATCCAGAGAGCCCACAGACAAGGCAAGACCTTTGCTTAAGGAGAGGAGACTCACTCCTTGAAACCTGAAGAGATTAGCATTTGTTTTCTCTGAAAGTGAAAGTGGAAACAGGAAATGCCATTGAGTCACAGCATGGAGAGAATGGTTTACCAAATCCAGAAAATAAACCAAAGCTACAGACTTGTGGGCAGTTTTGCTGCGGCCTTGCAGCCACGGTGGGGACACAAGGCCTTTCAAAAAAGTCTGGTACTGCCCCAACTGAGACACCCAGAAAGGAATGCCAGACACGTGCTGCCCAAAGGCCTCGCCTCTTCCTGCTTCAGGGAGCCGGTAGCAGAAGGAAGTCTGAGTAGTGATTCTTGTAGAATCACAGGCACAGGAACTATTTGAAGCCCGATGAGTCAGACTCTTGTTTTCTCAGGCAACGCCAAGTTAGTCTTCAGTACAAAGGACTTCCACTGATGCCAGTTACACTTTTGAAAGCTTTCCAGAAAAACCTGCATATTCAGTATACAATCTCTGGGAGCCTATGGGAACATACTTAAAATTCCTCACCTTCTTGACTCATCACTACTAAGGTGGACCATCTCTGAATGTTAGTGGAGACAAACGCTTCTCGACTACACGGTAACTTGGTAGCTTCTGTGGGTATCAGTCTTAAATAGCACTGTGAATTTTCTCTCCTCCGATTCTAACATCATAAGCTGGTCAGAGAACCACTTGGCTTGCTGAAATTTACAATAGCTCAAAATCTAAATATACAGCCCTCCTTTTAAGACCTTTAGAGGAATCACATTGTATATGTTAAAGTTATCGGATAATAAAAGACAACACAAAGGAAATCGGTTTGCCTTTATTGAGCTTTCTGCTTTCTTCGGTGAATCAATCAAGAAAAAGATCCACAGATAAAATGAGCTCACCAAAGCCAGAAAAGTAGGGAATGCTCCATAAATTTTGCCTAGGCTTAGGATCTACTGTCTTGAGAAAACTGACAAGTCTGTTGCAAACCAATGAGTAGAATTTTGATGGTCACTAAACTTTTTCCAAGTACATTTTATGTGGCCATTGGTTCAACTTAATCATGATTACTGGCTAAGGAAAGAAATTCTCATGCCAAAGTTTATTGAAGACTTCATGTTGGTATAGGAGTGTTGTTTTAGCAGAGGTATACCAGCTGTAATTATATTCTTCCAGGAAGTATAAGATGAGTCTAGATTCCATTCGCTCTGAAGGAACTTCAAGTCTAGCATTACTGTATCTTCTATGCTCCACGCTACCAGACCTGCGCTTTTAATAGCAAGTCATTCAGTGTTCCTCAGCTCTAACCTGGAGTCCTCACTGTTCTGGGAAACACAGGGCAGTTGCATTGCTCTGCTGGGATTTTTCCTCAGAGGCAGGATGGATCTAGCCATACCATAACGGTCCAGTAGGCAGCTTTATCTCCATCACTAGTCCTTTGCCTCCATTGTTCACAACAGCTGTGGGAACTGAAAGTCATAGAGAGAACATATCTTTTCTGTTGTTGTTTGTTGAGGGACGACCAAGGCTAAAAATAGCCAGTCTCTTCTCAATCTTTTCCTGATCCTTTATAGTCTCCTGAAAGAAAGCTTCAATAGATCCTATTCTGAGAATTCTTAACAACCAACTTACTAGCTTTGCTGATTGTTGCATTTCTTTCATCACCTACCATGAATATACCCACTTTTGAGTCTTTGCTTTTGCTTTTAGGCACTCACCTTTAAGTCATGAAATGTTAGGTGACTCTCCTCCCTTTCTGGCCCTGCTGTCATGGCAGGGCAAGCACATCTACTATTCCCATCAATCCCTTTTGACAGGCAGCCAGCAGTTGTCATAATCAGGATCTCCTTGCTGTGCCCTTGGTCACACTCAACCCCATGCTGCAAGTAATGCTCAATGCCTCTTGACTTGGGAAAATTATAGAGAATGCATCCAAGCAAACTAGAGTCGCTTTGGATGTGCAGGGGCCTCCTGACCAGCATCTGAAACATACTGGCATGGCTATATTTTTCCCTCAAAGAATCAGTATGATTTGAGACCACGCTCTCTTCGTTTGGGCTTCTTAAGGGAATATCAGAACATAGACTTCCCAATGCACTCCACTGAGTGAAGAAAAGAGACACCACAGCCTCAAACACTGGCCACCACAGCCTCAAACACTGGCCTCCACAGCCAGGTTCAGTACCAAACATTTGAACAAATTGGGCTCTTCTCTCTGAAGAGCTATTCGAACCACAGACACCTTATTGGTGGGCTCCCTCCTGCTGCAGGAATGTGTACCTTTGACTCTCCCAGGAGTTTGAAGGGCTGTAAAGGAACAGCTGAAAATGACCACAGACTCCATGCACAATGAATTGAACATGGTCTATGTTCTTTTGTTAACTTAAAAAGGCACTGTCAAGATCTAAAGGTCAAAAATTGGACCAAACATGCACCATTTTTATCAGACGGCAAAAATCTGATAAAAACGCTCAAAATTCTGGGGAAATAACAGCATTTCCTTTTTTATAAAATTCTCTTTTCGTGGGACTCACAAAACTTTTGTTCTGTGCTCCCCAGGGTGTGGGAGGTGCCCAGCAGAGGCTCACGTCAGCGCCCACCCCCTCAAAGTGACATCATGGGACTCTCCATAAGTTCATGTTATGGCTTTTACTTTAGTGCAGACAGTTATCATTTCAAACATTTGTGCAACAGCAAAAAGGCAAAAAAAAAAAAAAAAGAAAAAGAAAAAAAAAGAAAAAAGAAAAGAAAAAAAAAAAAGAAAAGCAAAGAAAGAGCTCTGTTTGCCAAGGAAAAGCTGACAAATTTATGAAGGGGGGAAATTCACTTTCAAGCTTGTGAGTGGGAGTCACAAACAAAAGTGAATCTCCAGAATCAGAAAAAGTGTTGCGTCTTGCATTGAAACTTAAAAAAAGCAAAAAGACTAACAACTTGACAGTGCCCTTTTAAGAACGATGGACAATCAAATTAAGGCAGTCGTGCAAACCATGGCACGTAAATGGTTCCTCATTCTTGATGGCATGCACCACATCTGTTTCCATGTTAGAAAGTGGAAAAACCCAGGAGAGAGAAAGCAAGGGGCAAACCACTACATTTTCCATGCAGCTTTTCTTACACATTCACTGCAGTGTGGGGGTTTTCAAAGTTGCACATGTGCCGACGGACATTGGCTGGTGGGCGAGAATTCTGGCTGCCTCTTCCTGAAGATTGAAAAGAAAAAGACACCCAGTGAGTGAGTGGTTATACACGTGTACAGATATAGTGATCACACCACTCAGGTGGTGCCTGGGTCTGGGCCAGAGCCTAGCCTGGCTCCTCAGCCTTTCTCCATGTCATCTCCACCCCCATGTGTCTTCCTTGCACTGGCTGGCTATTTCTTACTGCCAGGCTCATTTCTGAAAGCCACATCAGTGGAGTGCATTCTTTCTTCTACCTTATGGGACCATCTCTTTCCAAGTGGCAGATGCTTTTTCTGCCATGTGTCTTTCTGTCCAAAATCAGCTCTTTCCCTCCACTCTTGACATCTCCCTTTCTTCCTGATGGCAATGGGCTCCACCTCCACTCACACTGATGCAGGCTGAATCTTCCCACTCACCACCCTTCTCTTAAAGGATGTTCATGGATTTATGTCTTACACTGTGAATTTTAATTGCATTGCTAATTTTCCTTCATATTATGTTTCACTTCCTATCAAGTCACATTTATCTCTTGACCCTCCCAAGATGGAATATATCTGACAGTGCAGAGAGGGGGAGTGGCAAGAGACTGGAGGGATCTGCCACTTGGGGAGAAGTCATCTCGTTCCTTGGTTAGAGGTCTCCTTATACAGCACATAGGATGATATGGGGAAAACAGCATTGATTGGTCATGGCAAGGCTAACGGGGTAGCCATGGGCAGTTGGCCTTTTACCATCCTCTGTTGAAGTGAGGATTCCCATGAGTTAGGCAGCACTTTAGAAGGTAGTGGAGTAAAGCCATCTTGTTATCATTCCACATAAGATGGCTGCCAATCACAGAAAAGAATTTCAGGAACAAGATGCTAAGGTGAACCATCAGCAAGTACTGTGGGTGGTATGGATGAGATTGGTTGAATTGGAGAAAATATCAATATTAAGGAACTCTCAGTGATGAAGTCTCCTAAAGGGGTCCCTAAAAACTCACAAATACTCTCTATGTATCAGCATCGGCTACCTACCCCAAGATCCTGGTGCCAATTATCCAGTGTTAATCAGAAGAGGATTATAACAGCTGCAGGCAAGACAAAACCTTTTGCTGTATTTCCTATCTCTTTTTCCCCCCATTAAAGCAGACAGAGGAAGGGAAACAGAAGAGGAAAGAGCCAGAGACATTGCAGGAGCAGACTATGCCCTTTCCCATTCCACATCTTCTAGACTGAGGCCTGGCACATGCTAGGAAAGAGAGATGTAAATTTGAGGTTTGAGACAAAAATACACTGGAATAGCTTTTCAATACCTGAAATCAAGGAATCTGATCTGAATGTAGAAGGTGAGGAAAAAGTCAAAGGTGAAAGAGAAAAAATAAAATTAATCAATATTTGCATTTCTGCCAGGTGTGGGACATTCAATAAACCATTTTCAAAGTACATGATCTACCCAGAATAATTTGAAATCCCTGCCCAGAGATAAAAACTTGAAACACCTTGGTGTAACTTTGTTACTATTGCAATAATCTATTTATTTAAAAAAATAGACAAAGAGACAACGTTCGCTATTAAACTTGCTGAAGTATTATGTCCCTGACATTCAATATGCCCACCTGAAATCACAAAAATCATGTCAACAATGGAAGTCAGGAAGTAGATGACCAGGGATAGAAGTATGATATTGGAGTATATAAATGAAACTATCAGTAAGAAAGAACATTTAACCTACAAAATAATAAAACAACTTCATTTCTCAGGAAGGAAGGCAGAAAAATAGACTTAAAGCATTTGGCTACATGCTAAACTGCCTGTGTCCCTTGAATCTCCTAGTTAATTCTACCTGTAGATAGTGTCTACGTGTGGCCTGGCCCAATGGTACTGGGAAGCCAGGACCCCACCCAGGCTGGCTTCAGGCCCCTGTGTCTAATACAGAGGTACAGTGTGTCCCTCATCAGAAGGGCCTGCACTTGGGATTTAGTGGTTGATATTCACCATTTTGGAATCTGTAATCATTGTATCACTTAATTTGTGTTTTGTAAGTGATGTTTGATGGGGAAATGGAGCATGCACTTAGGGGCTTGGAACCTCAGCTTACCCCTAGGGTCCTGCCTTCCTGACTTCACTAGTGCCCCCTGGGACTCAACGAGTCTTCACTCTCTGACCCTGCCCAGGGATCACTCTCCACTCTCCACCACTGGCAGGGCTCTCTGGGCATGAGTACAGGGAGATCAAATCAGGGTCAAGTGCATGTGCTGCTGCATAACACCTCAAGGAGGTGATTGGCCGTCCCCTCCTTGGATTAGCAGGCACCACAGGGGTGAGCCTCTCACTCATCCTCCATGCAGTCACTTTTTAGTCCACTTTCTAGTCCACTTTCTAGTCCTTGGATGTCACCAGTCTGCCAAGGGCCAGGGTAGGAGAGAGGTGAGAAGGAGAGATGCTCGGTTCAATTTCCTTGTAGTGTCTGCCCAGTGACTAGACTGGTGGGAGGAGGACTTGGCAGCCTGAGGGCTGCACCTGCATGGAGTCAGAGAACTGGGGCTTTGGCACCTGGCCGGCTATATACGTGCCCCCCAAGTAACCTCCCCCCACCCCTGCCCTGCACTAAATGGCAAATCAAAAAACATAAGGACAGGTTGAGAGAGAGACCACAGGAGAAAAGAAAAGACTTTATATTATAGTCTGTTTAACATTTCCCTCTGTGTTTTCAGCCAGGGGCCTCATGTTTTCTTTTTGCACTGGGCCGTGCAAATGATGCAGCTGGTCTTGTCTGCTGGGTATATGTATGATGATAAAAGTACAGAGAAACATTTTGGCAGCTCAGAGACTTGGCGTGCTGACATTAGCATAGGTGCAGAGTGTGACATGCCTGGACCATATAGCATGTCTATCTCCTGGGGACTGGGATGGGGGCTCCGTGGCCTGTGTCACTGACTTGGAATTACAGTTCTGGGGTTCCTTCAGGGGTGGCAACCACATTGACAGCCAAACTCCACACAGTAACTCCCAGTATCCCAAAGCCACCTTAATTCACTATTGTTTGAAATAGTTGAAAAATTATAGCATTTCCTTAATAGTGTCATTTCTTCAGTCTCTGACTCACTTTGTGTTGTGAAATGTAAATGATCTATGCCTACGGACCTTACTTTTATGAAAGGGGGGTTGATTAAAGGTTACAGGCCAAACAAAGCCTTGAAAAAATCTGATGCCAGAGTGGCCATTTTATCAACTGCACAAAAAAAATGAGAGGAGCTTGACTTCAGGGTATTTTTAGCAACTGTAAAACCACATATTCAACCAACCACAGATTCGGTAAGCCAGAGTAAAAGCTTGGAGGGAAAATGTAGCATATGGAGACTTGTCAAATATAAGTCTCAAATCTGTGCTTGAATCTTTTGGCAGAAATTGTAGATTTAAAGAAACCCCAGAAATTTAGTAAGAAAGATTCCTCTTCAATTTCTTCAGAAAGTTCAGTTGATTTATTTTCTTTTGCTCTTTTTTCCCTCTTCTTCCCTTCTAATTTTCCTTTTTTTCTTCCCCTTTTCTCTTTCCTTTCCTTTCCTTTCCTTTCCTTTCCTTTCCTTTCCTTTCCTTTCCTTTCCTTTCCTTTCCTTTCTTTCCTCTTCTTTCCATGCAGTCACTCCTTGTTATAGTTTCTCCCATCTATTCTCATTGTCCAAATCTTCCTTTGTCTGATAAGAGACCATCTCTTTTTGGGTGTACTTAGTCCCATATGACTTTGTTTTAAGATGTTATTTTCTTTACCGTAGTTCATTAATATGTCAGTTTCTATGCTAGGAATTACTCTTCACATGAACTTGAGAAGTTGTTACAAACAAGTTTCACCATGGTAGTGTAGCAATAAGATGGCTGGATAAGGGCCCAGGAAACCAGGCACTCTCCAACTGTGTATTTGCCCCTTTTAGACTCAGGTTTTTTTCATCCATAAAGGATTATTGAAAGAATAAATGTGAAAAGCTTCCAAATAGCAAAAAGCTATCCCAGCTTAAGACATCACTATTAAAATCCCTCCTCTGAAAGATGGAGGGACAAAAGCACAGACAAAAGACCCAGATATTTTAAATTCAGTGCAATTTAGAGTAGACTAATTCACAGTATCTCAAGCTTTACTTCATTTTACTTATGAATGCTAACCACTTTCCTTATTCAAGAATTTCAATAACTTCTACTAGATGATAAACTGTTTTCTCTTCAGATCGTAGGGGGTAGAGTTGGGGGTGGGGACAATGTTAGTGACATTGAATGGATGTAGCAGGAGCAGGTGAGAGCTAGGTACAGAACAAGTTAGCCGTCTGTGTCTGAAGTTGCATGTCTATGATAGATTTGGAGGTGAGTCTACTTTTAGCAGAGATAAAATGGTCTATACAATTCCAGATGGTCAGTTCACCATGGAAATAATAATGTGGCATCTGTCCAAGGTAATCACAAAGATTGGCAGCAACCACTCAAGACCATTTTAGCAGAGTGTGGTCTTTTTTTTTTTCTTATAGATAAATATAGGATAATTTGTGCCTCCAATTGCTTTCCAAAGCCAAGTGCATTTTTTTCTATTATCTGAATTTAAATATTTATTTCTAAACATTTGTTTATCAGAGTGGAGAGTGGAGCTCTGATTGTCTACATAAGCCGTTTGTAAACGGTAATTTCTTCCACTCTTCATTTTAGGCATGGATATGTAACATAGTACATTAGTGTTCTTTATATAAACACAGATGTGTAACACATTCCACAGGTGTGTAAAAAATACTGCTAATTTAAATAAATTGTAATTATTAAGATTTCTAAGCTAATAAGAGCTTGCAGAGAATAACCTAATAAAATTCAATTTAATTGCCAAAGATTTGTCAAATATCTTTGGCAAATATCTTAAGGCAAACATTTGCCTTATATAAAGTTTCTGTTCTTTTGAAAACATTAAGGATATATGTGAAGCCCTCTACATATTATTTTTTTAATATTTTATTTATTTATTCATGAGAGACACAGAGAGAGAGAGGTAGAGACATAGGCAGAGGGAGAAGCAGGCTCCCTGTAGGGAATCTAACACAGACTCAATCCTAGGACCCTGGGATCACGCCCTGAGCCAAAGGCAGACGCTCAACCACTGAGCCACCCAGGCGTCCCTATCTAGTATTCTTAATACTAATCCTTTCCTTTCTGAGGGAAAGTTTGGTATGAGTGGATCGTCACTTGTCATATTTTAATACTTTTACAACATTTATATTCATATGTGCTAATAAATAATATATGGTAGTGTTTAGTATGTTTTTAGATTTTATATACATAACATCACACTCTATTTCCATTCAGCAATTTGCCTATTTTGTCCATTTTGTATTACATTGATAGGTATAGCTCTAGTTCAGTCACTTAATCTAAACTGAATACATACCACACTACCACAAATAAAATCCATTCTCCTACTGATGGCCACTTAAGTTGTTTCCTACATTTTGCTATTTGGAGCAATGCTGCAGTAAACATTCTAGATTATGTCTCCTTGCACACAAATATGGGAGATATAGGAGATTTTTTTCTAAGATATGAACCTAAAAGTGGAGTTGGGGATTGCTGTGAGTATGCATTCATCTTTCTTATATATGGCCAAATTGCTCTACCAAGTGCTTGCCCAATTTACATTAGTATATGAGAATTCATATTCTTTCTGATGTTTTTTCAGACATCTTTAAAATTGGCTTTTTATAATGAAAAATTTCAAAAATATAGAAACATGGAGAAAATACTAAAATGAATACCCATATCCCTATTATTCAGTTTCAGTAATAATATATGTGTGAATCTTGTTTCATCCATACCACCATTTATTTATTTTAAAGAAAAGCTAAATCATTATGTTTTCATCCATAAGTAATTCAGTATATAAGCACACATTTTTATAATAAAAGGAAAAATAATATTATCATATCTAAAATATATTAATAGTAATTCTTTGATATTTGGTATTAAATGTTTAATATTAACATCACTATTTGGATTTCTCTGTTTGTCTCATATATTTTTATTTTACTTTTGATTTTCAAATCAGCATCCAAACAAGATCTGCATATTACATTTTGTTGATAAATCTCTTAAGCCTTCTTAATCTATAGATGTTCCCTTCCCCTTTTTTGCAGGCTATTTGTTGAAAAAATATTGATTGCTTCCCAGATTACAGATTTTACTGGTTGAGTCCCTATAGCATCATTTAACGTGTTCCTCTGTCACCTATATTGCCAAAAATTGATAGTTAGATCTGAGGGTTTGATCAGATTGATGGTTGCTTGTGCATGGAATATAATTTTGGAGATAGTGTTTACTCCCTATTATACCAGACCAAAAAGCACATAAATTGGGTTGTCTATTAATCACATTAGGATTGATCAGTGGTCAGGCGTGGTCAGCCTAATGCATACATTATAAAACTTCCCATCAGCTTTTCATCTAATGGTTTTAGCATCACTGATGATCATTATGAAGGTCAATTATTTTATTACAAAACTGCAAAATGGTAATATTATAATTCTATCATCATTTTTGTATTTGTCAACCAGATTTCTTTTCTAAATTAGAACTTCTCCTCATCAGCTATTTAGTTCCTCTGATGTAGAGTTCAAACAAGTGAAATGGATGATTCTTTTCTTTAGAAATATTCAGAATAATGACTTGATTTTCTAACAACCTCCAACAGTGATCAGTGTATCACCTGTGGGTCTGCTTCTATTGTCTAATTGTTTCCCTTGATTTTTTGGTAATATTTCCTAACTCTTCCACACTAAACACATAAGACATGTACGTATGTATGTATATATACATACACAAACACACACATATAAAATGATTCTGTAGAGGTTGTAAATTGTAGATGCTATTATCTGTGCTAGAGTTGCTTTACCACTTTATCTGTTAAGGGGGATAGATCATCTTTATCTAATCCAGAACTGAGCTGAGTCAAAGTTATTTTATAATTGGGATAGGAATCAGTCTACTGTAGGGCATACCCCTTCAGGACTTTTAACAGAACATCTGGCTGTGCACTAGTACACTTCATCTGGTGGGTCTTCATCACTTCAGCATTAAGAGGCTAAGCTTTTCAAGGTTTTCAGTTTAGAATTTTGCATTCCTGATCCACACAACTTCGGAATTAGACAAATGATGGAGAAACTTGACCACATGATTGGGTGCCTCTGAATCTCCAATTTTGTCAATCTTGCCTCATGTGGTTGCTAAAGGTGTTTTTGTTTGTTTGTTTGTTTGTTTTCCACCGATGGGTCTGTCTCCTCAGTATTGAAAGAACTCCATGAAAGTAACATTATGTGTCAGAAATGTTTAGCCTATCTTTTAACCTTTCTGATCTACCCAATTGCAGGCAATTACAAATAACTGAGTGATTATGGCAAATTAATGCAGGTGTTTGGAAAACAGAAAATATCTGCTTATAACTCATCATAACTTGTGATTCATGGAGGTGCCTAGGTGGCTCAGTCAACTGAAAATCTGACTCTTGATTTCAGCTCAAGTCATGACCTCAGGGTCATGAGACAGAGCCCCATGAAGGGTTCCACAATCAGTGGATAGTCTGCTTGAGATTCTTTCTCCCTGTCCTTTTCCCACTGTACCTCCCGCTCATGCCTTTATTTTTCTCTCTCTCTCTCAAATAATAAATCTTAAAAAAAGCCCTTGTGATTCATTAGTAATCATAATTTCAAATTAGCTTAATTTTTATCAATTAAAAATTATGAATCCTTGGGGCACCCGGGTGGCACAGTCAGTTAAGCATCTGACTCTTGGTTTCAGCTCATGTAGCAATCTCAAGGTTGTGAAATTGAGCCGGGAATTGGGTTCAGTGCTCTGCATACAGTCTATTTAAGATTCTCTCTCCCTTTGCCCCTCCCCTCTCTCTAAAATAAAATAATAAATCTTTTAAAAAAATAATGAATCCTTGTTACATATTTGATTTGCTAAAAAGACCAGTACTGTCAATCAACTATTTTCCTATCTCTTGACAAAATATAAAAAATTGAAAAAAAAGAAATCAGAAATAATTACTATGATAAGAAGCTTAAAATCAAAGTAATGATAACAAAAAGGACTTAGATCACTTAAATCTAGAATTGTGTGAGGCTCTGATATTCTTGGCTATAGCATCAACAATATTAGATATGGTTCTACTAACATTTATTTTATGCTACCATTTCTCTGTAAGCAGAGCCATTAATATCTTCTTGTCACCACCCATCAAACCTGAAAAAAGAACCTAATAGGCAATTATCACACAAGTTTTTTCATAGTATTAGATGTATAGTCCCCATAGTCCTAAAAGAAAGCATAGTGATATCATAGCTTACTGAAAAAGGAGAGGAAGAGATACTAAAATTGGTATAAGAGGACATCTGCTTTCAGCTAAGATGTAATACCTTGGGGTAAAACAAGTCTCCCACTGAGAACAACTAGAAAAAACAGATTCAATATTTTTAAAAACCATTTACAGACATTGAAAACTGTCATAGCAACCAGAATTCAAGGTACCAAGTCAGAAAGAATCCAAGTCAGAAAATCCAAGTCAGAAATAAGTGAACTTCAGAAGGGTAAGTAGATAATCTTCAAATTATTTTGTCCTTGGAACATTTGATGATTCTTGGTTCAGGAGAAGAGACTGAGCATGCAGGCAGGGGGTCTTAACTAAGAGGTAAAGAAGCAAGAAAAACTTTTTAAATGCATAGGCCTATAGACATGAACATTGATTTTAAGTCTTACAATGCAACTAGGACTTGAGGAGCCAAGAGTTTGGAAAGATATCACACGCACACACATACACACACACACACACACGAGAGAGAGAGAGAGAGAGAGAGAGAGAGAGAGAGAGAGAGAGAGAGACTAACACTTAGTAGGTTCCCTCATAAAAAATGTGCAAATTTTAGGCTGCATAAAGCACAGGATACAAAGCTAAGTAGAAAACTGCCAGAAATCAGAATGAAGTTTTTGGAAGTTTCACAGCACTGATGAATCACTTTGAAGTTAAAGGCATTTAAGAATGTGGAGCCCAGGGAAACAGTGGGGAACCACAGGACCCCTGGATAACTATACCCTAATAATAAGATGCACCAGGTGAAGCAGAATAAACTTTATAAAACTACAATACACACTCAAATCATTTCAGTTCATCATCGGAGGATCTACATATCAGGAATATATAAATACGTATTGATTGTGCAAAACAATCATAGTCATGTAATATAAGATGTAAAAAATGTGCAGAATTAAAGTGCACAACAAAAAAGCATGAAAGTTGACACAAAGCAAATGAAATTAATGTGCTTTAAGATCCTTGCTTTGTTTGGAAAGTGAGAAAACTACTAATTTATTTAAGATTATAAAAGTCAGGAAATCCTTATTATAATCTCTAGGGTAACTATAAACAGAATAATAAAAGAATGTTAAGCTAACAGATTAATAGATGGGAAAACTGAATATTAAAATGCTATATTAATCCAAAGAAAGCAAGAAGGAAAAGAAAAACAAAAGGAGAGCAAACACATAAATGGAAGTAATCATTCCACCAAGACAAGCAGAAAATAGTTAAAAAGTAGATATAAATATGATTATGTCAGCAATTACATCAAGTGTAAATGAACAAAATAATCTAATTTAAACATAAGTATTATCAACCTAAGAAACAAAGTCTAACTCTAACTAACTATGAGCAGCTTAGGACAGACACTCTTTAAACATAAGGACATGCCTGAATGGCTCAGCAGTTGAGTGTCTGCCTTCAGTTTAGGCCGTGATCCTGGTCCTGGGATTGAGTCCTGCATCAGGTTCCCCGCAGGGAGCCTGCTTCTCCCTCTGCCTGTGTCTCTGCCTCTTTCTGGGTCTCTCATGAATAAACAAATAAATCTTTAAAAAAATAAACATAAGGACACAGAAAAGTTGAAAAGCAAAGGATGGAAAAGGTAGAACATACAAACACTAACCAAAACTAAAAACTATTAGCTACACCAATGTCAGACATGGTAGACTCTATTTCAGCTAGACAATATAGAGGAGAACAAGGAAGAATTTATATCAGGAAATTCAAGAATGGATTAGTATTTGATAATAATTCAAGGTATTTCCCCATGTTAACAGAATACAATAGAAAAATAGGATATTTCAACTGATGCAGAAAAATATTTTGACAAAATTCAATGCCCATTTATGATTAATTTCTCAGCAAACTGAGAAAGGAATAGCCTTAACCTGATAAAGGTATATTATGAAAACCCTAGAGGTAATGTCATATATAAAGATGAAATTTTGAGCAATGGCAGTGATGTCCTAGACCCAGAATAGCCAGAACAATAATAAAGCTGGAGTAGTTATATTACTTGATTTTAAAACAATATAAGATTCAGGAATAGAAGACTGTGTGGTATAGACAAATATCAAGAGAACATAGTAAAGAGTCCATAACTGGGACCATCTATGTGTGTGTTCAGTTGAATTTTGACACAAGCACCAATGTCATTCAATGAGGGAAGGAAAGTCTTTTCAAAAACTGAGCTGGGAAAATTGGATTTCTATTAAAAAAAAAAAAAGAATCTTGATCCATTATTTATACCACACATAAAAAAAGTATTACAGCACTAAATGAAAAAAGTCAAAATTATAAAGCTCCTAGAAGAAAATATAGGAGAATATTTTTGTGACTTACAGTAGGTAAAAATTTTCTAAACTGAATACAAAAAGCACTAATCATAAAAGAAATGATAAATTGAACTCCATCAAAATTAAAAACTTTCACTCATCAAAAGATACCACTAAGAAAATGAAGTCAGGTCACAGACTGAGAAGATATTATAATACATGTACCTGACAAAGTCTTATAACCAGATTATAAAAAGAAGCCCTAAAAATCAATAATAAGATACAAATGACCCAGTTAAAAAAATAGGCAAGAATTTGTATAGTATTTCATAAAAGAGGCATATAAATGACCAAAAAAGTATATGAAAAGAATTTCAAGGTCATTAGTCATCAGGAAAATGCAAATTGAAACTATAATTAAATACAACTACATACTCATTAGAATGACAAAAATGTGAAAGATTACCAACATCAAATGGATCTCATACATTCTTAGTAGGAGTATAAAATGGCAAAATCACTTTACAGCTTCTTTGGCAAAATCTCTCTGGCAGTTTCTTGCAAGTTAAATATACACCTGCCTTATCATCCAGCAATTCCACTTCTAGGCATATACGCACAAAAAAATGAAAATATATGTTCATAAAAACTAGTATATATAAGTTGATTGCGGCTTTATGTGTAATAGTGAGAGTTGGAAACTACGTAAATACCCATTAGCACATTAGATTAAACAAATTTTAGTATATTCATACAACATAATACTAACCAGCAATTAAAAGGAATAAACTATTGATCCATGCAAGGACATGGATGAATCTCATGCTTTGTGAAAGAATGGAGACATAAAAGAAACTTACTGTATGATTTTATTTTTATGAAATTCAAGAACAGGCAAGTTAATCTATGAGGATAGAAATCACAGTAGTGGTTGCCTCTGAATGGAAAGTGGAACAGATTAGAAAAGAATGGGGGAAATTTCTAAGGTGAAGCCAATGCTCTATACCTTGGTTACATGTGGGTTACAGGGGTATATCATGCAATTGTATAAGCTGCATCAAACTGCCATTAAAAGTCTATTCATATTGATGTAACTTTGTAACTATGCTTCAACAAAAAGGATATGAAATGAAAGGATGAGAAGGATTAGAGAGAAAATGTAAATATTGAAGTTAACCAAAAAAGCTTCAACATACAGGTATTAGAAATGCTTGAAGAAAAAGAAACAAAGCAAGGAAATGAATACTGAAGACTATATATATAGCTCAAGAAAATTTTCCTGAAGTTTAAAATGATTTGTAACTACACACTGAGAATACTGACCCAAGAAAACCAATATGAAGAGACATTCTAGTAAAATAACCAGACTCTATAGGAAATGGAAATATTTTTATTTTGGATGTCTAGGGAAAAAAACAGGAGTGTTTTATAAGGGAAAATGGATAATCCTCAGAATTTGAGGCAGCAAAGCTTTATGTTAACTGTAACCAGAAAGACATATTGACGATACTTCAGAAAAACAAAATATGCTCCCTGAATTTTATAGCCAGCAAAACTGACATTTGATATAAAGGTTGTAGATGAACTGTTTTCAACAAGCAAAAACTAAGTGACTCTTGTTCCCATGAGTAAATTCCTGAAAAATCTGCTCTGGGTTAGGCTTATGAGCTTCAGACTACCAAAATAACTAGGAAGACATCATCATAAGGACTGGAGGTAAGTATTAAACCCATCCTCAGGTTAAAAGGGAGAAAGTATAGTATGTAATGGCTATTTACTCAGTTAATGTAGAAATAGTAAAACTAGTTTAAAAGGGAGAGATGGAAAGATCAGATGCAAACTACCATATTTTAACTCTTTGAGTAATTAATTGGTTGTGACAGTATTAGTAGTTATTCTAAGATACTTGTATGGCTACTGTGGAATAGCAAAAATATATATTTCTGAGATATTTTAATTCTATCATCTACTGTTTCCTTGGAAACAAAGATTCTTCTTGTGGAATAAAGGAAATGTGTATGTGTAGTAAATAACATACGAGCTATGAATTTCTGGATCAGAAAGGCTTAGAATAGATATAATAGGCATTACATGCTTTAATAATTAAACACTTGATGGCATTAAGCTACGATTTCACCCTATTAATTCTAGGGGTCATTTTATCATTTGGACTTAAATTTTCAAAAAGCCCCTGGGTCATCAGCCTGTCCACCCATCTCCACATCACAGAGATCTATGACCATTTCCAACATTTGTTTCAGTGACTGCTCTTTTCTGCTTTTGTGTCTGATCAACCCCAACTCTTATAGATCAATCATATCATAGATGTGCTAAAATATTTAGTCTTCTAATAGTTCAAATTTTATAGTCTTTGGAGCCAAACAACCCTGAGGTGGCTGCATATCTCTGTTTATTCTATATGCCTTAAAATGGAATTTCCTGAGCAATTTTTTATTTTTACTTTTACTTTTATTTTATGTCTTAATTATTTCTCTGGGATCTCTTTTTTCACCGCCAACTGTCAAAGCCCTAGGTTGGGCCACTGTGTAATCACCCACCTAGGCTCTGCAACAGCCTCCTCCCAGAGTCCAGAGTCTTGAGTCTTGCTTCCCAGTACAACCTCTACCCTGAGGGTGGAATGCTAGCTATAAAACACATGTCTCAAGGATGACAGTGCAACCCTGCTGTATGACCTTAGTGGATTTCCATGGTTCAGAAGGTAAGATCCAAGACCCTTTAACTAGACCCTGATCTGGTCATAACTGACCACTTCAGTTTCTTCTCATCATACTTTCCTTCTTTCTTGCCTCTAGGCATCTCGAAATTGCTTCATTTCCTTCAGCTGTGAGTCTTTTTCCTGCTCAACACCTTTACATTCTGATTGCTTGACAGCTCTACTCCATTAGTTCCCCTCTCTCTGTCCCTAGCTAACCCCTTCTCTCCTTCAGAAGTCTTATTTAAATAATATTTCTTCCTGGAACATGTTCAGCCTCCACGCACTGGGACTGGTTAGATCCCTCTAATAACACTCTGTAACACCTTGTATTTATTCTTACAAACACTGACTACACTTGTGATTACTTGTTTAATATCTGGCTAGATTTTAACCTCCACAAAGGCAGGGGCTGGATCTGATTTGTTCACCACTGAATTCCCTGCACTGTCCCGGCATATTCTAGACACTGGAAAATCATTTGTTGAGTGAATGAGTCATCAGTGGTTCTCTTCAAGTCTTTAAAAGGTATGTGTCAGGCCTTGAAACCATGCTAACCACCACAGCAGAAGCTGTGGTTTTATACTAGGACTAGCCCTGGAGTTTAAGCTAAATTTTCAAAGTATTAAACATTCGAAGCTAAATATGTTTTTGTAAGAAGTTACTGTCAGCCCAATGGAAACACTTACCCCCTAATATGCTGTGCTATATCTTGCCTCTGTATCTTTTCACATAGTAGTTCCCCTGACTTAAACACTTTCCCCGTACCTTCCCCGACTTTAACCCACTGCTTGGTCTAGCTAAGGGCAGCCATTATTCTTAGCTATCTTAGATCCCCACCTGACTCCATCCATGGTCTACGGTCTACACCATAGGTCCTTTCTATTTATGCCTCTTGAACATGCTATCCTCACCTCTGTCCTAGAACTACCTTCTGCCACATTGTCATCATCAGTGTTCTTACTGGTATCCTCCACTTCAGGAGAAATTCTGTGGGGTCATAGTAGACCATTCAATATTTTTTCATGGGTAAATTTTCCACAGTTTGTAAAGTAGTAAGCCCTCCATATTTTTTTAAGCAAAGGTCTAAATTATGAAAACTACTAAAATGGCTTGAAATACTAGAGCTTGCAATAAAGCACTGACAAAATCAATGGCTAAAGTCACAGAGCTGGCTAGTGACCCAGATCCATCCCTTCTGCTTCCTCACTGCCTCTGCTGCCCCATGGTCATAAATCCTTCTATTTTACTTTGATCATGTATGGGTTTTTTTTGTTGTTGTTGTTAACATTTTTCCACTCCCTATCCCATACCCACCTAAGCCAAGTAACATAAGCAGTGCAAAACTGAAGGTGATATTAATTCCCCCAGTGTTTGAGAGAATTTACTAGGAGCAATGTAACTATGTATTTTTATAGCTGGAAAATCAAGGAAGGGAAAATATTTCTTACTGATTTCTTTTAAGCGGTTGTTTTTTAATATATTTAGCAGAATCGCTAAGGATTTGGCTTAATTTTGTTAGCAGTGGACTCATTTATCTTGAAGAAAATCTGCATAGAGGGTATTGTTAAATTGCCTTAAATTATAGGAGGTTTTCCTTTACCCTTTTGAAACAAAATCACAGTCATGTAATTTTCTTCTTCTATTAACCAATGTTAATAATAAGTAATACTATATTGTTGGCCTGTGATTTTAATTCATTCAGAAAACAGCGTTCTAATGATCTATTTTCCTTTAACAAAACAAAGCACCTTGCCCTGTCCCCCCCCCCCCCCCACTTCGTTTATCTTGAAGCAACTGAGAAGCATTTTATAGCCAGGATTCTTTATAAAGGTAGCAAAGACAGGTTGTTGTTGTTGTTGTTAATTTGTTTGGTTCTATACTGCATACCTTTATAAAAATGTTGTGTCAGAGTTATGACATTTCTTTCCGCTCCATTGGCATACCCACTAGAATTTGGAATAATCACTCACATTTTGTATGGATAGGTGATTGTCCTTTACCTCCTTAAACTGAGATAGACACATGAGCCAGGCTTAGCCAATCAGTTTCTGTGTTTTGTAGATCTATGGGGTAAAGAGAACAGAAGCAGTCTCTTTGGGTAGCTGATCTATAAAAACATGTAAACTCAAGAGCACTGGGATGCTTGTCCTCGGACTGACCATGAAGGCCCATGACATGGAGAGAGCAGATCTATGAAGAGAAGATGAAGGCAGGCAGGGAGGAGAGAGCAGGTGACCCTGAGACCTTTCTCAGGAGCTCAATTGCCCATGTGACCCAGAAGCATTTCAAATCTTGTTACCAAGGGATACCTGAAAGTATTCCTTCTATGCTTTCTGCTAAATAGCCCACCCCCTTTTCCTTAGACTAACTTAAGTTGGCTCCTATAACTTGCAGCCAGAGAGTTCTAATTAAGGAGAGCCTAAGGCTCTGTTCTCATGATCTGAAGCTTACAAATCCACTGGTACTTTCTTATGTTCTTCATTTTGCAAGCTGTTAATGTTTTTGTTCTTGAACTAGCTTTACAAACACGTTGCTCACATGGTCTGCTTCCCTTTAGAGTAGGTAACACTTTATACTGGACACTACAGATGGAATGCAAATGACCTCATCTTTCTTTAGCTATGGCCAAGCACGGACAGGTTGCCAAGCCATGTCAAACAGGGTGTCTTTCCCCACACACATTTCACACTAAGTATCACTTGCATGTCTCCACTTTTAGCAGATACATGCTCTTCCATTCTTTTTTTTTTTTTCTATAAAGACTTTATTTATTTACTAATGAGAGACAGAGAGAGAGAGAGAGAGAGAGAGAGAGAGAGAGGCAGAGACACAGGCAGAGGGAGAAGCAGGCTCCATGCAGGGAGTCCAACGTGGGACTCGATCCCTGGTCTCCAGGGTCATGCCCTGGGCCAAAGGCAGGCGCCAAACTGCTGAGCCACCCGGGCTGCCCGTGCTCTTCCATTCTATACAGCATAGATATTGTGAACTAATGATAACGATGATGCATTCTATCAGAACTCTCTTTACATGATGATGTAATGCAGAGTTTTGTTGCTAGTATATAGACTCCCATACATTGTCCTATTTTCATAATTTCAGTGTCACTAGCTAACAGCTATTGAAAATTAACTATGTGCTAGGCACTGTACTACACTCTTTACATACATTTTCCCATTTATTTTATGCAAATGAAAAATAAATATGTTTAGGCTAGCTTAAGTTGGCTTCTGTAACTTGCAGCTCAAGAGTTCTAATTAGTGAGTCTATAGGCTCTGTTTTCATGATCTGAGAACATCCATGGTCAGGTTCAGGCTGCAGGACTCCAGTGGGTCTCCAACAGTTTCTTTCATTTAATAGGTGACTGTTACATAGAGTTGGGTGTATACTTAATAAACTTCTGACTCTAAAGTTAGTCACCTACTTGAATCACCACACTATACCATTTCCTATCATTCCCACTCACCCGATTTTATTGCCATGGTATGTAATACCAATAACCATGAACTTCTTGAGGGCAGTCTTATTCATTTTATTATATGCATGAATAAATGTATACATTATTGAGGTTACAGACCTAAACACAGTGATGATTTTATCCAAAAAACCCGCAATGATTTTAGTCCCATCTCTTTCTCTTATAAAAATGGCTTGAGGTTGTCAAGTCTTAGTTTCTTTGCACAGTTGTGTCATATGGACCTTTCTTGAGCCATTATGGATATTCATGTAAAATATTCTGGGATCAGGGGCCCCTGGGTGGTGCAGCTGATTAAGCATCTAATTTCTGGTTACACCTCAGGTTATGATTTCAGGATCATGAGATGGAGCCCTGGGTCGGGCTCCCTACTTCAGCACAGTCTGCTAAAGTTTCTCTCTCTCTACCTCTGCCCTTCACTACTTTTTCTCTTTAAAATAAATAAATAAATAAATACATACATACATAAATTTATTTTCCTTCCCCACACATAAGCCCATGACCTCTGCAGCTGGTCCCTCACAGCAGCAACTTCTCCACATATGACAGATATGCCAACTTCTCTATTTTCATTCTAAATTACGGCTAATGTGCTTCCAGGTGACAAAATGTTACATCTTTCAGGAAGTGAAGGCATTTTGGCTTGGTTTTTCAGGGGGCATAAGTTTTTATCCCAAATAAAATGGCCTCATGTTGGCACACTCAGGCACTATGACTGGCTGTCAGGGAGAGATCTGAGGGTTTCTAGTTCTTTTAATCACATCTGAATAAAGGTAACTGCTTTAGCCCCAACTCAGTCTGTCTCTGGATCTACAATGCAACTTCTACTTATTAGCCATGAATCCTTTATATCTGCCAATAGTTCTAGGAAAACACATGTTACTTTCCAGACTTTCCTTCATACGTCACTTCTGAAATCCTACACTCAATATTTGTAAGTCCAGAGGTCTGTTAAAAATCAAGGGCTGTATTTTGGGATTTTAATAAAAATTCCTATAAATACCCAGCCTAATTTTTTCATCTTTTTTTTTTTTTTTTTTTTTTTTAATGTCAAGCAACACACATGTAGCTAAGTGAGAACCAGTACCGAACATAACCAACTCAACTCAGTCCTTCGGAGTTGATGCTTCAGTGGTCACAGAGTTGTCAATAGATGATAAACTATATTGTAATGGCACAGGTCTGGGTCAGGTGGCTCAGCATAAACCACATGTTCTCTCTGTTATATTTTTAATTTTTCTTTCTCTGTTAGCCCCTTTCTTAGATATAAACCAGCTTAAATTTCTCTTCTCTTATGTCACTCCTCCCTCCTTAAATACTATCTAGAATTTTAAGTTCCTTTAATGCCAAACTTATTGTAAAAGAAATTCTACCCACATCACACACTGAAGCCACTCAAGGATAACCACAAAGTGTCCATCCTTGGGGAACCCAAGGATCCCAAGCTCAATCTTCTTGAAATAGTCTGTTATACACTGAATGGTTGTTCTAACACCTAGTGTGATGTCATTAGGAGGTGGAGCCTTTGAGAGGTAATTAGGGTTACATGAAGTCCGGAGAGGGGGGCTTTCATCTCCGATAAGTGCTCTTACAAGAAGCAAGACCAAATAGTTCTCTCTCCCCCCTTTCCCTTCTCATTCTCTCTTCCCCCATGCTTGCACAAAGAAGAAGTTATGTGAGTACACAGTTAGAAGGCAGCCATCTGCAACCCAAGAGGAGAGATCTCACCAGAAATCAACCATGCTGGCATTCTGATCTTGGAATTCTGGCCTCCAGAACTGTGAGAAAATAAATGTCTGTTGTTTAAGCACCCAGTCTGTGGGATTTTACTATGGCAACCTGAGCTGACTAAGACACAGTCTCCTCCTTGGTTTCCAGGATACTGCAGTCCTCCTGTTCCCCCCATTCTCTTTGATTCCCTTGTGTTTATTGCCTTCAGGTTTTCCTTATTTATCTTTTCTCTCAAGTGCAAGTGTTCCCTAATGTTCTTCCTCCTACTTTCTTCTTTTCTTATGTCATAACCACTTTTTTGGCCACTTTAAACATTCTGACAATTAAGCCTCAAATCTAGAGCTCTGGCTCAGACCTTTCTTTTGAGCTCCTGTCTTAAATTTCTAAGTAACTTATGGCTGCCTCTATTTGGATGCCTTTACTGCATCTTAATTGGTAAATCTGAAATCCAACTCATCAACATCTCACCAGTTCTACCTGTATTCCACCTTTATGGTCACTCTATTTTTCCAGTCGCACCGGCTTAAATCATGAGAGTTGTATTCTAGTTTTTATTTCTTCCTTCCTCTCTGCAAACAATTCAACTCTAATGAATCAAGCTCAGAAAACTTTTTCATATTCATACATGGGGTTTGACTTTCACTCCACTGCTCTATTTTAAAACTCTTATTTTTTAAACTGCCACTTGAATTACTGTAGCACTCTATTAACTAGTCTTTCGATAGTCAATCTTTTCCCACAAAGCATACACATGAACATAAAACTTCACAAAAATCTTTAATGTACCTTGCAGTTTATATAAAAAATATGTAAGCTTCTTCTCAGAACACTGATCATTATCTATAATCTGTCCTCTTTCTGCATTATAAATTTGCCCACCATTATACCTTTCCATGTATTTCATTCATATCAGATTCCATGGTATGGTCAGAAAATGCATTCACATTTCTAAAGTTTCATTTACATGACATGTGAAATGGTCTCATCAGAGCAGTTTCTCTTGTTGAAAACATCCTTTCAGGTCAAGTTCAAATGTTACTTTTATTAAGAAATTTTGTCCTATCCTTCCGCAGATACTGCTCCTAGCTGGACATAATCTCTTTCCTTCCTGACACTCAGAATGTTATATTGTGGTATTATGGCACCTATTCCAGTATATTTAGTTATATTTTGTCTTCCTTACTGTATCATAAGATTACAGTCAGTGCCTGCTTCTTTTACCTGTTTTTATCCTGAATATTACCTAGCACCACATCAAGTTACCTATGTGCTTTTGCTTTTAAGCTTACTGTTGAAATAATGATTGATTGCATACATGAATGAGCAAACAGTAGATCCTCCATAAATGCTACTATCAAGTAGTAAAATTCCTCCACTTAGATAAGTACTTAGATAAAATCTTCTGATATTTACTCTAAAAGCAATGGGATAATTATAATACTTTCATTTTTAAAACAATACTTTTAAAGCCATTTATTGTATGATTACAGGAAAAAAATTTCAAAATGACAGATTTTCTCATTTACAAGCTTATTAGAGTAGTGATTGAGTTCTTCCTATGAAACAAAACATGTTATTTCTATTGATTGTGATATCTGTTGACTCTCTATCATATTTCCTTTCAAAATCAAAGGAGGAAAGAAAAGTTTAAAGGCATACCCAGGGCATAATCATGAATGTTGCAGGCTTAGTGACCTCTCCTTGTGGACAAAAAATGTTTCTAGCAGACCAAGAGGAAAATTTCCTCAGAGCATCATTCCATCTAGTATTTTTTTTTTTAAGATTTATTTATTTATTCATGAGAGACACAGACTGAGAGAGAGAGAGGCAGAGACATGGGCAGAAGGAGAAGCAGGCTCCATGCTGGAGCCTGATGTGGGACTCAATCCTGGATCCTGGGATCATGACCTGAGTCGAAGGCAGGCGCCCAACCGCTGAGCCACCCAGGCGTCCTTCCATCTAGTATTTCATTTAGCTTTTGCACTCAATAGAAACACACATTCAAATGCCTAAGAAACAATTGCAAGAACACAATAATACCCTATTTATTTAGGAACTGACACTTTTTAAAAATATTTTATTCATTTATCTGAAATAGAGTACAAGTGGGGTGGGTGGGTGGGTGGAATAACAGGGGAGGGGTGAAGAATCTCAAGCAGACTCCAGGTTGAGGACAAGCAGGGGCAGGGCTCGATCTCAGGGCCTTGAGATCATGACTTGAGCTGAAACCAAGGGTTGGTGGCCTTAACTTACCAAGCCACCCAGGCTCCCCTAGGAATCTGGGTTTTAAAATTACTTCCTTGCATTAATCTAATGCTTTTTTGTGCTTCTAATAGTTTTTAGTTTTACATGCAAAAGGCCATAGGGGTGAAGTGTCACATTTCAGTTCCATGTGCATTATATTGGCACTCATTGAGGTCATTTATCCAGAAAATAATTAGAAATGTTAGTTTGACATTTAGTCACTAATATACCCATTTTTTAAAAGAAGTATATCATTTACATAATATTTTAATTTTCCAGTTACATAGTGTTAACTCATTTTTTTTAAAAGTAAGTTGTAAGGGCAGCCTGGGTGGCTCAGCAGTTTAGCACCGCCTCCCACCCAGGGTGTGATCCTAGAGACCAGGGATCCAGTCTCAAGTTGGGCTCCCTGCATGGAGGCTGCTTCTCCCTCTGCCTTTGTCTCTGCCTCTCTCTCTCTCTCTCTCTCTGTGTGTGTGTGTGTGTGTCTCTCATGAATAAATAAATAATCTTTAAAAAAAAAAGGAAGTTATAAGTAATTTGAATCTAAATACTTATTTAATTATAAATGTCTAGGAATTTTTATATTTCTTCTATTGCCAAGAAAGAGAATTTTACCACTATCTTTATATTAGGTTAAGTCTAAATATTTTCCAATCAGAATATATTAAGTTACTTCAGCTAAAGAAGTTAGAGATGTCAAAGGCAATTACACTATTCAACCGATTTTCTAGGGCAGGATTATGTTTAATTGGACATCTAACGGTAAGTAACCCAAAAACCCAATTTATTGATTAGAATCCTCCTAAACTACATTTCAGAAAATGTAAAGCAAGTACCCAGACCTTTGGTTGTTATCAGATGGTTAGCTGTGAATTAAATTAAAAAACTGCAGAAAACTTTGCAAAAACAGACCTACGATGTCATCCCTCCCAAGTATCTCAGAAACAGCCTCTTACAAGGATGAAGTCGGACTTGCAACTCCTCAGAATAATACTCAAACAGATCAGTTGGAAGCTCTTCATTACAGCAGCTGTTCTGTGTTTATAGCTACATATGCAGACTGCCGAACACCCTCAGTGCACCATAAATGTAGGAATTACACATCCAGAATGGTAATAAACTCATTGGGTGATGTGCTCTCCAGAGTTTTCAGCCCCTTTGCTCCAGTTGGCAAAACTCTGCTAGATTTTAGATGCTGTAGAAAAATATTAGATTGTTGTGGTTTTTGTAAGTTTGGAGACAAACCAGAAACCCATAAAACATGAATAAAAAAGGTAAAAACATAGGCACTGAGATTATTATTATTTTAAAATTACAGTCTCTTAGAGTTATAAGAGAATCTTCAGAAGAATAGATGAGAAAAATAAGTAAATAAATAGCTGTGTTCCATAGAAATTTGGCCTCAAATACTCTCTGTGCATCAGCTCAGCTGTGTGATACGCCTTGCAGAAGATACAGATTGTACTAAGAAAGCTGCATATTATTAATTAGAAGTATATTTCCTACCATATCATTCTGAGAGTGTTAACAAATTATAGCTAATAGATAGGCAATTTATTGATTAAACAGCACTTCCTAAAAAACCAATCCAATTTAGAACAAGCTGATTTTTCTCCTAAAAGCAGGATCCAAAATAAAATTGATTTCTAAACTAATAGTGAAAGGAATATTCTCAGCTTATAAGGAAAGAAGTTCCAGCTACAAGAAGATGATCAGAATATACACCAATGCTTGTCCATCAGTCACTGCTTTTGGACATGAGCTAATGTAGTTCTATGTACAAGTGTACATATAAGCATTGGGAAAGCGCTCGTAAATGCATATCCCTGGATGCCAACACAAGATATCTGGATCACACAGGTTTCTCCTTTCATTAATGGTTAAAACTGCTTTCAGAAATGACTATGACCAAAAATCACATGAAAGTTTCTGAAGAACCATAATAAGGCATAAAAATCAGAAACATGGATGTGCATAATGGTAGATAGTAGAATGGAACCCTCACAAAGCCATATGACATGCAACCAAGGAAATCTCTTAGCTGTCTACAAACATTCCAGCTTAAGGAGTTTTATCCTTTCTCATTGTGTTTCTTCTCACCCTGTCCCTCTTAATGAAAATTGTTATGATGCCATTTTACATCTGGACTCCGTGGCTATGTTCTATTATTTTTTTCTCATTTCATGGCACTGTTCATTTGCTTTCATGCTTACTGATGAGTCCCTGCCAGGGGGCTGCTCCTGATGGGATGCTGGCTAGCATGAAAAGCCTGGCAAGGGAAAAAATGACTATGCAACTTTTACAATTAGTATCTTATTTAGAACTTGAAATTGATACATCAATGAGTAAGCATTCATTATGATCTTAATCCTTAACACTGAAAAAAATATTTATTACTTGAAATAATAACAATTCCATGGATCTAAAAAATATGTTTTCCCATAGACTCCTTCATCTGATCCTCAAACCAGTCATAAGATTTCTGTAAAAGATGCCCATGGTACTGCTAGGCAAGTAAAGATACAAAACACAGAGGCTTAAGGCATGTACATTTTTTGACATATGGTAAGATGGGAAATTTCCTGCCAGTTAAGACCTAGGCAAAGAATATCTAACTAAATAGAATTACACTTACAAGTCACATAATTTCACAGTGGCTGAGCTTCCTCACTTATAAAATGGGGAAAATAACACCTATTCCCCTTGTCTTGCTGGCTTGTTTGGGAGTAGGGTGGGAGAACAGTTATAAAACAATGTATATGTTATAGTTATTTGTACTAAAATTCTTCACTTTTAAAGGATTGTTTCAGGAAGAAAAATTAACACTGCTAATGGGAAAAAGTGAGGAATTTTTGGATGGTTCAATTACCTAAGGAGCTTCCAGCATTTGTGTCAGTGTGGACTTTTCACCTTTAACTACTTTCCTATTTCTTTTGGTGCTTTATGGCTTGGAAACCATTCTGACTGTGGCCTTGCAGTAGAGGTAGCACAATTCAGGTGTGGCATTATGGAACACCTTTATACTAATTACATTACTTTATTACATTATGCTCAATAAATAAGAGGGGTATGGTAGGACAATTGCTTAAGGGAACTTATTTCAGGACAGATTTGCTGCTAGTTGCACTCAGATTTTGAAATAGTCAAATTTCCCCAGGTGCTTAATTTCCTTCCTTCCAACCCAGATTAGTAATGATGAGCCTCCAAAGTCATAAAAATAACTCAGAAGCTTTATTCAATCATAGTCAAAACTAGAAATTAGAACTAGGGTCTGCATCTCAAACCCAGACCTCAGAGATGTGTTGATGTTCCATAAAGGTGAGGACACATGTGAAAGGAAAAAATTTGTAGAAAAGAAGCTGAAGATTCTAGGTAAGCATAAGGATATGCACAGCTGGTTGTTGCTTCAGACTCCTTGCTTTTTCAAAGGAATGAAAACAAAGAAGACCTTTAGTATTCCTACGGTAAGAAAATGTCAAATTTGGAATAAAGGAGAAAACATTAAGAAAGGAAATGAAAACCATTGGGGAAATGGAAGAACATGGTTTAGTCCACTAGAAGAAAGGAGAAAAGAGAGGGGGAGGTAAAGCTGGGTCAGATAACTCACTTGGCATTCCCTGCCCCTGGTTTCTTTCTTCGGAAAATGTTGAGGAAAGTGTTGGAGCGGCAGGGCAGCTTGCCATCGCCAACATGCATGCGGACTACATCAGAGGTGGTGAAGGCACTGCGGACATTCCTCTCGGGCTTGGCAATAATGATGTACATCTTGGGAGTGAACATGCACCCCAGGGCCACCGTTACACTGAGGCTCACTGCAAAGCAGGTGGTGATGATCTTGTAGTTGCTCCCAAAGTAAATGGGCACAAAAGCCAGCCAGATGATGCAGGTGGTGTACATGGTGAAGGCAATATATTTGGCCTCATTGAAGTTGGCGGGCACGTTGCGGGTCTTGAAGGCATAATAGGTACAGCTCATGATGAGGAGTCCATTGTAGCCCAGAGGGGCCACCACACCCAGGTTGCTGGTATTGCAAATAAGGTAGACTTCCTTGATACTTGGGTAGGACAGAATGGGCATGGGGGGCTCCATGATGATCAAGGTTACCACCAAGGTCAGCTGCACACTAATCAGAATTGAGGCGATGATCACCTGGGCCCAGGCACTCATGAACCTGGGCTTCCGGGTGCAGATCTTCTTTTTGCTGCCAGCTAAGATGCGTGCAATTCGGTTGGTTTTGGTCACTAAAGCAGAGTAGCACATGGCAGAGGAGAGGCCAACCAGAAGGCGCTGGAGGTAGCAGGATGTGGTGGTAGGTTTAGCAATGAGAGTAAAAGGGCATACATAACCAAGGAAGATGCCAGCTAAGATAATATAGCAGAGCTCCCGACTGGAGGATTTAACCACTGGTGTGTCCCGGTACAGCACAAAGATGAGGGTAACAAACAAGGTGACAAGTATACCCAAGCAGGAAAAGGCGATGGCTATGATGGATTCTATGTTGCTCCACTCAAGATAGCGCACAGGAATAGGTTCACAGCCTGTAATGAGAAAAATGGTTTTAATTTTTTAAAAAATTTTTCATTTCAAGTAGACTCCATACCCATCATGAAGCCAAATGTGGGGCTTGAACTCACGACCCTAAGGTCAAGACCTGAGAGGAGATCAAGATTCAGATGCTTAACCGATGGAGCCATTTAGGTGCCCCAAGAAAAACAGTTTTAAAATCCAAGATTTCTGCTGATCAATAACAACATTGCTTACTAGTTACCAGAGGCATAGCTATGTTCATATCTCCCACATTTTGTGTTATTTTATTTTTTAAATGCCTTATTATTATACTAATAAATATACACTATTGTCTTGTCTGGACAATTGTGTTCCCAAACCTGATCTCATCACAACACTAATGTGACACGTTTGAGCCTATAAAAATAATCTTTTCTCCTAACACCAGCTTTATAAATGGATGCCACTCTGTGGGTGGAACTTCGTTCTACACTTTCAAAAAAAGAAAAAGAAGGAAGCTAAACTGTGTTTCCAGGGAAGGTTAAATGGTGATAATGTAATAGAATAAGTTAGTCAGAAATAAACTAACAAAATTTTCATTTCACTTAGCTAATGTCCAGAATAAGTCCAGTTCATAGACAGGTACTATTTTGGCCAGGAGAGTATTTTAAATGTAAATTTTATTTGAATTCTTTAGAAGAATCTGCATTCTCCCATTTATTATATATTACTCACTTTGTCTCACCCCTTGAGTTATGTAGGATCCATTTGTGGCATCTAAGGGTGTTTGTATTATCAGCTTCTACTAGATATATCAGGGAAGGATGAAATCTCCTGTCACGCATTTCTTGAAGGGAGGGATGTTCCTAAATACCTGGCTTATCTTTTCCCTTAGATGGAGAATAAAGTCTGTTTTGTATTTCACGTAGAGAGAGAGATTTGTCAGCTCCCAGAGACAACCCCTCCACAGAACTTTGAGTGTGGTTTGCACCAGTATTTTCCAAATTGTGAGAATAAAAGTAGTCCATAACTTTGAGAAAAGACTCACTTTTCTACAGCCATGGAAACAGGAACCACAAAAACCCATTTTATTCCTGTTCAGTCAACAACAGCTCCCCTCAATGAACATGATTTCTGCAAGCCAGTCAGTAAGCGTCAACCCTTCTAATAATCACCCAAGTAGGAACAAACTCCATGCAATAAATGAGTGCCAGCCATTCACAAGCACATAGTCTTGACGGATCATAGTGGCCCCTCTCTGTTGTGTGTCAGGGGTTTATCTATGTCAAGTTTCAACTTCTTCCTGGGAGAACTTCTGCTTCCTCTAAAAAGTCAGATTTTAATCCCTAAATCTCCTCATTTCCTTGATAAAGTTTAGAAAAATAATTAGATAGATAATTTAGAATAACAAGAACTATTAAAGGGGACTTTTGATAGAACATATTTAATGAACTAAAATATTTAAGAAGGGCTGTAAACAAATAAGGGGATAAAATACTGCATAGTCAATACTCAGCTTTTTAATTTTTTAAAAAGATTTTATTTATTTATTCATAAGTAAAGAGAGACACAGAGAGAGAGAGAGGCAGAGACACAGACAGAGGAAGAAGCAAGCTCCATACAGGGAGCCTGACTGGGACTGGATCCTAGGTCTCCAGGATCACACCCTGGGCTGAAGGCGGCGCTGAAACGCTGAGCCACCCGTGCTGCCCTACTCAGCTTTTTAAATTGGCATACTGAGCTTGCTAAATAAAACTCAAATTCCAATGCAGTCTTTGTCAAGACTTTTGCAACTTTCTGAAAGCTAGCCCTCTTTTCATTCCTTTGTCTATGAAACTTTACCTGGTTTTGCAAATGAGTTAGCATGTCCTTAGAATTTTCATTGGAAAAGAATATCACATTTTATATTTCTAAAACACAACTCATATCTATGGAAGTTGAATTAAAACCCTGGTCTAGAGCCAAATTAAGAGCTATAATTAATGATTTTTCCTAAACTTCAGGGATATAGGCAGAATATTTTCTGTAGAATTAAGGATTCATATTAGATACTTATTGTCCTACACTATGGATATGGACCAATTAATTCAATTAATTGTTAACCTCATGGAGGAAAATGTTTAAAAGCAGCAGATTAGAGCTGATTTAAATAACCTAGTAGTGTAAAGTTTAAAAAAAGAAATAATAAATGCATTTCATAAGGCAATTTTGAAAGTTTTTCTTTCAACAAAGATGCAAACTTATAAATTAAATAAAAATAAAAGAAAGACTTGGGCAGCCTGGGTGGCTCAGCGGTTTAGCGCTGCCTTCAGCCCAGACCTGATCCTGGAGACCTGGGATCGAGTCCCACATTGAGCTCCCTGCATGAAGCCTGCTTCTCCCGCTGCCTGTGTTTCTGCCTCTCTCTCTCTCTCTCTCTCTCTCTGTCTCTCATGAATAAATAAATAAAATCTTTTTTAAAAAAGTAAAAAAATAAAAGACAGACTTTATGACATCTTCAAACAATTCAAACCCAACACCTGACAAGAAAGACTATATCTTCTTTTTTTGTAAATGGGCTCAGACCTGAATTAGGGGAATCAAACAGAAGCAAATATTAAAATGTAAAATTACTAACTTAAAAATATCCAATATGTAACTAGACATTTCCAAGTAGACTTAGAAAGTAAACAAGCTAGAAGTCATTATATTGGATCTTTAGGTAAAACAGCTAAAAGAGCCTCTATCCCCTATGATTTGGGAACCTGTAGATAAGGAAACCTATAGATACTTCAAATAGAAGTGTCATTTAAAGAACCAATGTTCCCCATCAGCTAAAATTCAGAAGGACTACTACTTAGTCTGTTCAATGACTTAACTCCATGGCAAACACTGTTGCCCCAAAACTTCTTGTCCTTCCTCTGAACTCCTAAGGCAAGCAATACCTCTTTCTTATTAATATAGGTGTCTTTATGTCTTCCAGTAATCTTACTATCAATAGAACATCAGATAAATTGGTTTAATAAAACTATAGAAATGGTGAAATGTTTAACAATCTTATGCCTTAACCCACAAATGGTATTTTGAAATTATTATTAGAAGGATACATTATCCTCTGTGACACAAACCCCACAATTTTAATAGGCAGGATTTACTTCTAGACAAAAGGTATTATGGTTCCCTACAGATGATCAAATTATAGCTGCCCTAGTCATGAAAATGCCTATACTAAGTATACTTTTTAAAATTATCTAAGGAATGCCGCTAGCCCCAGAATCTTTATGGATAAAAGACTTCACAGAAATAGGAAGATGGATTGGAACAGAGCACATAAATTTACAGATTATTATATGTACCGAGATTATCACAAATCTTTCTTTTTTTGTGTAAATATGAAAGTGATACACCATAATCTCGATGCATTAACTCAACAGCATAGCACATATCAAAGACCATTTCTCATTGTGATAGGCTCACAATAAAAAAAGAGTACTGTAAAAGTTAAAGTTATAGATACTATAAAAATACTTAGAAATATAATGGAAATATTTTAGAGATTATCATGCTAAGCAGAGTGCTCTGACTAAAAATCCCAACAAAAGGGTCTCATATAAAACAAATAATTTATGATAGTAACACATCCAAGAAGAAGTTCAAGTATTCAATTACAGATATACAGAATATGGCCAGAAACCAAGTTCTTAAAAGAAATTTCAGAAATTCCATGATTGTGTTGTAAGATTCATGAAGATAATATCTGACAAAACCAGAATGGTTATCTGATAGTAGCAGATAAAATATATACCAGGCATTGGATAAAATCCTGATGGAACATATGAAAGAATTCATTTCAGTAGGGACAAATTGGCCACAAAATTGAACACTATTGGGGAAACACTTCCAGGATAGCAGATGTGGCCAGTTCATGCTTCATTTCTAATTAAATTAATTGGGATAAATTGTAAAGGTGGAGGCATTAACTGAAACAATTGCAAAAGAACCTTTGAGTTACTCCAAAGGGATTGTATACAGTTTTCTCCCTCAATGGTTTATGAATATGTACTAGTTTAAACAGTCTATTCTGCAGATGGTTTGGAGCATTCTGTTGAAAAGCCACAATACTTACAAAGGCTAAAATATGATTAGATTTCATAATCTTAGCACATTACAACTGACCAATCTAGTGATATGGGAACATTTTCATTGGGACACTTATTCATGGATTTAAATTATGCAAGGCTGTCTTCATTCCCAACCCTCTGGACAAATGAAAAAGAACCTTAATATTGTTGAAGATTATACCCTTTAGTGATTTTAAACTGAGTTTCTGCAGAGAGCTTCCAGAAGCTGAACACCCATGGATGTTGACTGTTAACTGAAGAAGCTTATAGCAAGCTGATGACTACACAATGGTCTTCTGTGTGAGATAATCTGAAGAAGATTCTTGCATATACCATATTTCCCTTTGTATACCCTTTCTTATTAATACTTCTTTACTGATTTAAAACTATATAATTCTGTGTTTGTCTTTAGTGTTCTCCTTACTAGTAATAAGTATTTGCCTTATCCTATGTTTTACTAGACAATCATTAACTCAATAATTTAATTATATCAATCCATTGTTAGGTATATTACACTAACTTTAATAATGATACTTTTTGTATATGCAAAGATTCCAATAGGTTCAGGTATTTGAAAGGACTCTGAAGATTCACAGAACATACTGACGTAATGTTTTTACTTAAAGGCGAAATGTGTAATATAGTAGGAGAAAGACAGTGCAGGTAAACACCAAGGGGCAAAGAGATATCCAGGTGCAAGCTCTCTAAGATCCTTATTCTCACAAGGGCACACTTCATCGTTGAATTGAGAGCTCAAGGCAGACATTCCCGGTGAAGTCTTTTTATGACCTTCAAGTCATATGGTGAAGTCAGCCTATCTGATATGCCAACTGAAATCCATGAGTCAACAAATTAGTTTTGGTTGTCACCAGTAGAGTTTCAAACTTTAAACTGCATACCATAGATATCAGTCCCCTTAATGTAGCCAAGAGTCAAAGACAGGTACTCAGGCATATCCATAGACCATCAGAGCCGTCCAAGCCTAGCTATAAATTAAGCCTATTCTACACAGTGTACTCTACACAAATGATGAAAAATATGCTTCTGTTAGAAGGAGACATAAGTATTCTGTGCTGTAGCAGTAACATTATGTCAAAAAAAAAAAAAACCCAAAACAATATACTTACAACTCTACTGTGATTGCTTTATTTCTTGTGAAGATCCTAGATTCTTTTCCTCATGAGGGAACCAGACTTTTCAATGACAATCCAGGACCACCCAAAACAAAGTCACCTGAGGACAGGGACTGATCATTTATATTTTGAATCAGGTTTGTTTTCTCCTTCTTTTTCTTCTCTTTCCTTTCCTTCTTTTCTTTTCTTTTTCTTTTTTGTTTTTTAGATATTCTAAAATTGAGAAGCATTAGCTTTGATTCCTTGAGAGAATTAACTATAATCCATAATGCCTATATATGTAATATAACATGTAATGTATTGTTTGTCCTGTGTTGAGGTTTAAAGAGAAGACTTGTCTACTTCCTAGATGTGTTTGGGTATCCCAAGCCTGGAAGGAGTGGAAGTTACCATCAACCAGTGGTGAAGACTGTCCTGGCCCTACTTGACCCCCACCACTCCAAAGCAGAAGCCTTTCTGTGAGTTGTACATACTGTATCTAAAGCCTCCCAAACTCAGGGACCTGGCAGTATCTTGATTACAGTTTTCCCAGAGAATCCAGAGCTATCAGACAAGTCCATTTCCTTCAAACGAAGTTGAAGGAGAGGTACTCCTAATTTTTTAAACAAATATTGGTTCACTTGTAAGATCCAAATGCATTGGAAGAAGCTACAATTTAATACTGGATTTCTCTCCAATTAGGTTAAGACAAATTTAATATGAATCAAGAGATAAAGTCCACAGTTATTCTACCCTAAAGGTCTTGGGACATTTAAGAGCATTTACAATAATATTTCATAATTAATAAAGCAACATCAAAATGCTTTCCTTAATGCTATTACATTAGTGTCAATTATCTAAAAGAAGAAATGATGTTTCATAGTCAGTGTTCAACTCAAATGTTCCCTTTCCTGTGAAGGTTTTTCTTTTCATAGGGAAAAATAATTGGTTTTTTTTTTCTCTCTGTGATTGTATGACATTTTGTAAACACTCCTCTTGTAGGACTTAAAATTGATGATTACATGTCTAGTTTCATAGGAAACTCCATCCCAGGAGCTTCTCTAACGCTCCAGTTTCTCTAAAAAATTCTTGGCACAAAGTAGATGGTAGTATACAATATAAAGTTAAGTAAATGAGTAGGTAGTGTAAGAAGTCATAGCAACTGTTGGGATGGAGAAAAATAGTAAAAATTAATTAATTTCCACAACTTAATATTCTCTATTTTTAATGGTAAAATTTAGTGTAGTCTGGCTTTCTGAGGAATCCTCTTATCTTATTTGACTTTTAAAAGTAGTAGCATCAGATTACATATAATTGGTTTGTGAATTGTTAAATACTGTCAAGTTTTATGTCGTGGCATAAGAGATCCCTGTTTATGCATCATAAGAAATAAAGTGTGAAATTTAAATGCTGAATTAAAGTGTACATTTTTCCCAAGAAGAAAATATGAGAAACTTATTAACAGCTTCAGAAAGAGCTTCCTCTAAGTGAGATACCATTTTTTCTTTATAGCCAACAAGCAATATATTGTAATGACAACAAAAATACATTTATAAATGTGTTTTATTCATTAATATTAGAGTCTTTGGAGCATATATGGAAAGTAGCTATCTCATAAAGTGATTTTAATGCATATTAACAAACTTTAGCTTCAGTAAAAAAACACCTAAAGAAGAATGATTTCTCATTTTAACTAAAATTCAGTAAAAAAAAAAAAAAAAAAAAATCTACCCATGGAAACAAAACACCTACTTAAAGGCTATGCATTTAGTCCTCTGAGTATTTCTACTGGTTTTTGGTATTCTCTGCCTGTGGGTTTTCTCTTTTCACAACTATTGCTACCATGGCAACAACTGACAACATATTGCCATGTAGTGCACACTTGCTCTGAGCCTGACATGGCATCAAATAAGTGGTAAATGAGACCTCATTGTCCATTCATGTATCAGACTGAAATGAATCTAGAAATGATAGGTGTTATTAAGACTAAGTATACACTAATATCAGAAATGTGTATTTCAAAATACCTTAAACATAAGTTTTGCAAAATAATTAAATATATGATCTAAAAGTAGCCCCTTGCCTGTTGCTATTTGAAAAGGGCAGTCTGAATTGTTGTTTGGCTCAACTCATTTGAACACTAATGTGACTTTTACACATGTGATATATAATAGATTAAATATTTCAGAAAGGCAATCACATTAAATATCCATGTATAAGTCAAGGATGATATTTTTTATGTTTTACTAAATCAAAGAGCATTAAATCAATGGTGATCCTCATTTGGCAGTGGGTAAAAAAATAAAGCCACAATGGAAGATCTCTAGGGAATAAAATATATGACTTTGAGTTCCATTATTATAACGTATTAGATATTTTGAAAAAATTTTCTGTATTTTAATGTCTTATTTTTTTAAAGATTTTATTCATTTATTTATGAAACACACACAGAGAGAGAGAGAGGCACAGACACAAGCAGAGGGAGAAGCAGGCTCCATGCATGGAGCCTGATGGAACTCAATCCCAGGGCCCTAGGATCAGGCCCTGGGCTGAAGGCGGCGCTAAACTGCTGAGCCACCCGGGCTGCCCTAATGTTTTAAAATAGGTGTTATACTGTATGTTAGTAAATTGAACACCAATAAAAAATAAATTAAAAAAAAAATAAAATAGGATAGATGTTCTTACCAGGTATGAGATAAGCCCCAATCAAAGTGAAAATGGAGCAGTAGGAAAAGTTTGGGGAAGCTTCAAAAAAACGTAGACAAGAGAAAAATTCTTACACCTCAAAGCCAGGACTTCTGACTTCTAAAATCAACCTGAGAAAGGCCAGCTTTGTCTTTCAGCCTCTTCCCAGTTAGCTGTAGTTCTCAGTCAAATAGCAGAGGGGACTGACTAGCAAGTCAATCCTCTACTTGAGATAAAAAGGCCCAGCAGGAAGCACACACTATGCAGGAAAATAAAGACATGAACAGAAGCACAGCATGAGTGGGAGACAAGCCTTGTTGTCCAAAAGTGGTTGGAAAAGCTTTTCCAAGCCAGTCCTTTGCATGCAACCATGAGATAAATTAGACCCAGGGATAAAAACCCTGGCTTCTCAGATCAACCCTGGCTTCTCCATCAACCAAACACACTGACCGGGATGAACTTAGGTGACTCCCTTCTTCTTTCTATTTCTCTCAATAAAGCATTTATTAGACAGCTGCTATGTTCAAGGCACTCAACTCTGAGCCACAGAATAATGTTTCTCACAGGATGGGACAGAAACAAGGTGTCTCAGAATTTGCTGGGTCCCATCTCAGAACTAGTGAATGGGAATCTCTCCAGGTGGGTAATTCCTGGGTAATTTTTAGGCATATTAAAGATGAAAACCAGTTTTCTGAGACAGAATGAAAATATGAGTGAGATATAGTTTGTATCTTTAAATGTTTTCTAATCTAACTTTCTTTTCTTTAAAAAAGGTCTTTGTACTAAATAATTTCTAGAAGCTTTCTGACACTCATTTTAGATTAACTTTTTCTAACAAGTTCCCATTTTACAAGGTACTTTCACTGAATAAGTAAAATTTTCATTATGTGACCTGGTTCTACTTTACTCAGCCATTTTTGATATGTTCTGAATAAGCTACACAATTTCTTAGTTGCTATTCTTATTTGGAAACAGGTGAAAAAGTAAAAAAAACAATCAGAAATGTTACCCTTCCAGATGGATTTTCAACAATACCTAGAAGTCAGAAGATCAGGAGTCAGTGAATTAGACTCTGCTTCTAACTCTTTGCATGACCGTGGGCCCACAAGTGCACCTCTTTGGGCCTTAACTTTCCCTTTCTAAAAGGGGGGATGAGATTCCTCAAATGACAAAGTCTCTGTACTCAAATGATGGTTTCTATGGCTCTATTTCTCTTAAAATTCATAAAAAATATTTGTGGAACTCCTCTCATGTGTGAGATCATACCAGGATCCATGGAAAACAAAGTTCATATATTTGAACATTGTACTTATAAAATTTACAAACTCATACAATCCATCCATATGATTCTTATTGATTTTACTAATACATCATCCCTTGCATTCATGTATTCCTCTCCAATCCTGCTACAGCTACCCTAGTCTACGCCCTCTGAAATGACTTACTTGAACCAATGCAATAGTTCCGAGTTTCTTTTTTTCATCCAGTCTCACTACACTCCTCATAGGGTTACTAGGAGCATCTGAGACACAGATATTATGATGTTATTTGCTACTATAACTCCTTCAGTGGTTCTCCTGAGCTTAAAGCCATAGATAGTCCAAATCCTTAGGGAAAGATCATGCAGAAGCTTGTTACTATCCACCACCAGTCTCATTTCTGGTCTCTGCTAGGTCCTTGTTTCTACCAACCAACCCCATATACTTATTTTGTGATTTTTTTTCCCAAATGTGTTACATGCTTTCATTTTTTCCATCTTCTACTTTTTCTCTGGAATTTCTTTCATCTCCTTAGCTGCCTAACAAACTTCACATACTTTATAAATAGCTCTATTATATTAATAACAGTTTTATATCATTTTTACATGTTTCTTTCCTGATAATCAGTTTTAAGCAAAATAAAGTAATAAAGCAAGATAAATTTAGCGCAAACAATACTACCTCACACACAGATGTTCAAGAAATGTTTGCAAATATAAATGTAGATGACTAGAAGTATCTTCAAATAAAAATTAAAAATGAAAAACAGAAGGCGGGCAGCCCGGGTGGCTCAGCGGTTTAGCTCCGCCTTCAGCCCAGGGTGTGATCCTGGGCCCTCGGGATCAAGTCTCATGTCGGGCTCCCTGCATGGAGCCTGCTTCTCCCTCTGCCTGTGTCTCTGCCTCTCTCTCTATGTCTCTCATGAGTAAATAAATAAAATCTTAAAAAAAAAAAGAAAAAAACAGAAAGCAACTAGTATACTAGAATATCCCTTTAATATACTTTTATTTAGATTTAAAAATGAACTTCCCTTTCAATATGAATCATGGAAAATTTATGAGAGATTCTGTGTGCTCTTTGACATAAGAATTAAAAAGTGTACACTACAGATAAACATCCAAAAACACATGAGCTGCTCACTCATACTTTAAACAATGGGCATATTGAGAAGGCCCATAGTCTGGGACGAAGGTCTAAAGTGAAGTGGCTCCTACCTGTTAGATCTGCACTCGGCCACCACCCCAAGTCACAGGCTTTGCAGGTGAACTCATCTTGCACATATTCATTCTCTTTGCAGGCCGTGCAAATCCAGCAGCAACTCACTTCTCCTTTCCGGATGACCTGTAACATAAAGGTAGTTCATATGCCTTTAAAGATGGTCTCTGCAGAAAGTCTTCTATTTCAGGTATGGACTTTTTCTCATACTAGAAAAAAGAATAATTCTTCAGAACATCCTATATGCTGAAGAACCACCTAGGTTCTCCACATGTACATAACATGCATCTGAATATACCTGATTATCTTAGAGTTCAGATGTGAATTTCAGTTTATTCTATGCCGAGTTTGGAGGCTTGTCAAAAATAATGCCTTTTATAAAGGGAATTGATGACATTATCTTTTTCAGAGTTAAAAAAAGAGAAATAGTTGAATTTTACTATTTATATTCATTTGTATTATTCTCAGAAAAATAAAAATAAATTTTTCTTCTCTGAAAGAGCAAAGTTTAACCACAAAAGTTCTTATGTAATAAAACCTTATTAATTCAAAAATCTGAGGAATTATGGAACTTTATAATTATGCAAGTCTGAGCAACTTTATAGACATAAAAACAGAATGATGGGTAAGAAAGTCACCCCTATTACTGGCCTTGTGACTTGCTCTAGAGAGCTTAACTAGAGATTACATAAATTGTTGGAAGAAAAATTACTAGTCCCAAATTACTGAAGAATCGTTTATTATTTGAGTAGTTTAAACTTTCTCCCATTTTCAATCTGTTTGGTAAGCAAATTTCACTTGACACAGTAGCAAAGAAAGTCAAAACACATTGCATTCAAAGTGACTTTCTTATAAGTAGCACATTTTTGGTCCTTCTTTCATCTCCAGTCCGAGAACTTCTGTCTTTTATTGAAGTGCTTCATACATTTACATTTAATACAATCATTGGTGTGGCTGGAAATGAAAATTTTGACCAGATGCTGGACATTGTGTGCATGTAGGTATACTGTGCTGGATGTTTTTCCTTGAAGAAGTATTGGCCTTTTTTTCTGGTGGGCAGCTAAACTACTTGTGACTCAGTTTGAGCAGTTTTTAATCTTTTAGGACAAGTCTAGAAGAGTCTCTAGGAATAATTAAGCCTTATTAAGGTGTGACCACCTGGGGTTTCTACTTAATTCTTTGTGTATTCTTTGTGTATTCAACAAGGTATCTCCACTCTGGCTTGTGGAAAATGAAGCAATTCCTGGATCTGTGTAAACTCTGGGATTCCAGCTCCCCGGGAATTTTTTTTTCACCCGGACTTTTTGATTGTTTTTTAAAGATATTTATTTATTTATTTATTTATTTATTTATTTATTTATTTATTTATTCATTCATTCATAGACACAGAGAGAGAGGCAGAGACACACACAGAAGGAGAAGCAGGCTCCATGCAGGGAGCCCGATGTGGGACTCGATCCCGGGTCTCCTGGATCACACCCCAGGCGGTGCCAAACCGCGACGCCACCGGGGCTGCCCTTCACCCAGACTTTGAATTCTGCGCTACTCATGTGCAGATTGGTGTTCAGTCAAATGCTCAAGAGAATCCGTATGCCAACTTCTGGGACTTTTTTTCTGAATAGTTTTCCTCTCCCTTACACAACACTACAAATTCTCTCTGCCTTGGCCTTCCTAAACTTTGATTTCTGTCTTCTTGAATTAGCAAAATCACCAAGCTCTGTGTTCTCCTTTATCGAACAAGGAAATTGCCTCCAGGCAGAAAGCCTGAGTAATTTTTAGGGTTTGCCTTGTTTGCCTTTACTTCCCTGCAATCAAGGTCATACACCATTTTCCAATGTCTGAACATAGTTATTTCACATATTATTTCAAGTTTTCTAGTTGTTTACATCAAAAGGCAGCCTAGGCTCTGTTACTATTTCATGGCTACAAGCAGAAATTCTTCCCTAATAAATTAAATATTAAATACATTAAACTTTACTAAATGTGTTCATATGCAAAATCAGACATTATAAGCTGTAAATATTGCTATACCTTAAAAGTCATATAAACTCTAGCCTTTGTGAAAATAAAACTATAATCTCACAGAGAAGGCCAAAATTTATATCCCTATCTCAGAATTACATATAAAGTATCAAATGATAGTATATTTTCAGAAAACGTAAAAGGTTTTCTTTTTCTTCTTTTACTTTCAGATAACTTTAGAAAGTAGAAACAGACTAAGTCTTAAAAAAAAAACAAAAACTCCCTCCAACGTCAAAATAAGCACGGAAAATTTATATTCCAAATAATTTTTAAATGATATGAGAAAAATTGAGTAAATGAGTACTGCTTTCTTATTTTAACTGGTATAAAAGTACCATAAAAGCCATCACAAAATACTGTATATTCCTTTAGTCAACTTTGTCTTTTTCTCTTACAATAAAATTAATGCTACTAATTCAACAAATTCAAAAGGTGGTAATGCTAAACAAATTTATTTATGCAGAATGAATAGTGAAGGTAGAGCCTGTGAGTAACTGGCACTTGGAAAGTATTTAAAATTATATTTTAAATGACTGAATAAATGAATAGCTTATCCCTTTAATAAATAATGAAAAAGGAGATGCCTAGAGTTATATTTTATGACTCCTTCTTTATTCTGCCACTAAGTCCTGTACTTTTGGCATACAATGTCTGTAATATCTTATTTGTCTTTTTTTTTTTTTTAAGAGAGGGTGTGGAGGTGCAGAGCAGGAGAGAGAGAGAGAGAGAGAGAGAGAGAGACTCTTATGCAGGCTACATGTCCAGCATGGAGCCCAAAGGGGAGCTCAATCCCACAACCCTGAAATCATGATCTGAACCAAAATCAAGAGTAAGGTACTAAACTGACCGAGCTACACAAGTGCCCCTGATTTGTCTTTTCCATTGCTCAGTCACCCTTCTAGGCTGAAATTTTATCAATTTACACTTGAATTCTGGTCCATGTCTCTTAATCATACAACATGCTCTAATTCCTTCTTGCTCCAGAGTAATTTGCACAGAGCTGCCAGGATCACCTAAATAGCTCATGGGCTCCTCAAGAAAAGGGACCAAGCTGACTTTCATTGTTTTCAGATCATAGTCATCAAAGTACAGATATGTACAAAAAACATACAGTAAGTGGTCAATGGATGCGTATTGAATGAATCATTTTTAAAAATACAATTAGGCCACTCAAAGAAGTTTAGTGCCTCTTCGCCCCAATACCTTTGCAATGTATACTCTTTAGTCAGGCATTCACTTAGTCCCCGGTCCTTGTTTCTGCACCTAACTTTATCTGTTATTAATTTCTTACATAAGTCTGCCAAATGAGGACAGAGCTTCTGTGCCAGCCCCTCACTGTGTCTTCATTAATGTCCACGTAACTGTTTGTTTTACTTTGTTTGTTTTGGAAGGAGGTTTCAAGTACAACAGAGACATCATCAAATTTGTGTTTCATTTGACTTGCTTTCTACAAGGAGTATTTTGACTACTATGGAGAATAGAGTTGTAAAGAAAAAGAGAGAAAGAAAGAATGTGTGTGTGTGCATGTGTGCATGCATGCACATGTGCACGTTTATATGTGTGTTTTAATCCATGGCTCTCACATGGAGCCATACAGTAAACAAATAAATTTGTTTTAATAAAATAATGAATATTACCTTCCATTCAGAAGGTCTTTTCTCCATCGGTCCATCTGTGTCACTACTTTCAAGGGCAGATACATTACAAGCTCCAGACAGTATTTCTGAAGCAGTAAATCCTTTCAAACATTGCCTAACTTACAATTCTCTAGTAGCTGAAATACAGTTGGTATTTTATTATCACAAGTTAGATTTTGTCCTCTAATTTTTTCATATCCATATAATAGATATGTTTCATTCAGATACAGTTCTTTTTAATTCTAATTTATGCCCAAATCTCCCCAATAGCATGACTATTATTATTTTTAAATTTTCTGCATTTTTATGAGTCATGCTTACTGACTTTTTTTTTTGCACATATAATGGCTTCTCCTGATTCATGGTCAGTCTTTGTCCAGAAGCACATGATCCTCCTGACATATTATCAGATGGTCAATAGAAGCCTAACACTTCATCACAGCGCCTACATCATTCATCTCACTTCATCATATCACATAGGCATTTTATCAACTCACATCATCACAAGAAGAAAGGCAAGTACAGTATAAGAAGATATTTTGAAAGAGAGAGACGCTATATTCACAAACCTTTGATTACAGCATATTGTAATTATTATATGTCATTATTAGTTACTGTTGTTAATCTCTTACTGTGCCTAATTTATAAATTAAAGCTTATCATAGGTATGTAGATCTAGGAAAAAAAGATAGTATATATCAGGTTTGGTACTATCTGTGGTTTCAGGCATTCACGAGGAGGAGGGTGTCTTGGAACATCCCCCAAATAAGAGGGGACTACTATAGTTTATTCAGTAACTGAGTATTTTTTCACTTTTGTTACAAGCAAACACTTTTTCTGATAGCTTTGAGCTCCAATAACAGTTTTGATATTTTACTGAAACTGCCCTTGAAGGACCAAGACTTACTAAGGGCCTAAGTCTGCTTTGACTCTTTATGTCCTGTGTACACAGTCCTCTTTATTGTTACTGAGACTAAGTGACCTGCTGGTACATACAATGCCATGATTCAATTACATACACCCTGTAGGAGTCTTAAAGTATTTATGCAAGAAAATCAAGTGTTCATTTTGTGACTAAGTCTCTAAAGTAACCTAAAATGGATTTTTTTAAATTAAGGTTTTATTTAGAAAAAGAATGAGGGGTGACTGGGTGGCTCAGTGGTTAAGTGTCTGAGTATTGATTTCAGCTCAGGTCATGATCTCAGATCATTAGGTAGAGCCCCATGTCAGGTTGCAGGCTCCCTGGAGAGTCTTCTTGAGGTTCTCTCCCTCTGCCTCTCCTTCCGTCTTTCCCCCAATATGCCAGTGTGCTCTCTCTCATATAAATAAATATATCTTTAAAAAGAAAGAAAGAAAGAAAGAAAGAAAGAAAGAAAGAAAGAAAGAAAACAAATAGTATCAAGAGAATATAATGAAGGATAGGTAACTGTGACTCAGAGGAAACAGAAAATTTTCTTCAGAAGAGAAATGCCTGAAAGATTAAAGAGAATGAAGAAATGAGTCTACTCTAATTATGATGTAGGAGAATCAGCTGCATGAGAGAAGAGCTAGCCCTGCCCTCCTCTGTCCCCACAAAGAGAGTTGGGGCAACAATCAACTTGAATATGGATGTTCTTCTCCCACTGCACTGAGTTCCTTGAAGGAAGGGGCCCTGTTTAAGTTTCCTTTACATTCTGCCTGCTAGTGAAGTGGAGCAGCTGAAGGAACTCTATTTTAGAAAAGCTCCACCTCTGCTGTTTTTCTACTAGTCCCCGTTTACTTACGTTCTGTATTTTGCCTCTAAATAAGCCAAAAGGGGAAATAAAAAAGTTAATCATTCTTTGAATTTTGTCCTAGGCCCCAAACAACTGATAACACTAAAAAAAAGCCAGATCCCAAACATGTTCCAGGAGATTAGCTTCAAACAAACTTTGGTTGATACTGACATCAGTACCCCTAGTTTCGGTAACTTATGGAATAACACCTATTGTTCACCTGACGCTCACCTTTGATTGGACCTACCCTGGATTCCTGAAGAAATGTGTATCCTAGACCCTTTTCTAATGTAAACCCCTAGCCTCAAACAATAACAAGACTCATTCTCCTTTCCTTTCCGAGTCCCAGACACTCTGTCTGCTATTCTCTGTCATTCACACTATTCAATAAACTCTTATTCCCTTTCTGCAGTCCCTGGATTTTTTTTTTTCATGTTTGATTTCTATACTACATGAAGCCAAGGGCTCTTGGCTGGTCTTGTGGGACCCTCACCTGGGTTCTTGGACCCAGCCTGCCTACATCACTAGCATGGCTCTTTGCACACATTAATTATTTAATAACATAGAAGGAAGAAAAGAGGAAAATAATATAGACTATGACATAAATAAAAGAAATGGAAATGACTTCAAAGAATGAAAAAAAGAGTAAAGTGAAGAAACCCTTAGAAAAACTAAATAAAAAATACCAATGAAAAAATCCCTATAATTTATTACAGGGAAGACGTAATAAAAATGGCATAGTGATATAAAATCATCACAATGGACATATATTGAACCAGATTGTGTGCTAGGACCTCTCTACAGAATTACACTAACCCTTCACAACTGCTCCATAGGGTGGAGTTAATTATGTGCACTTTGCAGATAAGGAAGCAGCTGCAGAAGGAATTCATATCTTGTGCAAATCTATCATGTTATCTCCATTATTTCCAAAAGCTAGGTTCTTCCTAGTGTAACAATGGCTGCCAGAGTGATGACATGTTATGCTGAGAACCAAAATTATATCTCAGAGGTTGGTAGATATATATTCAATTAATCAAACTTTGTCTATGGTGACATAGACATGGTACTACACATAGAAAAAATTTTTGAAAAACCCAATTGTTAAGGCTAAGGAGCTCAAAATCTAATGTAATGTGTTAGATAGACAGATAGAAGGAGGAACCAAATGCTTATGAAGAACATATACATTCAGTTATTCATTCATTCATTCATTCATTCATTCATTCATTCATTTATGACCTTCATTTAGAGTGTCTACAGGGTGCCAGGCACTATGTCAAGGCTAGAAATAATCAGAGAACAAAACGAATAATAACACCATCCTTGAGGAGGGGGTTAATATTATCTATTATTCTAGAGAAGGGCTTTGGGAAAACTAAGGTGAGAAAGAGGAACAGGGTGCAGGGCAGGGATCAAGGCAAGGCAAGTGTAGCCCCTTCAGGGTTGTGTAAGTATGCACCCTGCACTTGCATAACCTTGAGAGTGAGTGCCTCTTTAAATTCTGGGCCCTAGGGACCTCACTTGTCTCATGATGGCCCTAACCCTGATGGGGGTGGGGAGACACCTGGAATAAGGAGACACAATTTTGCATGTGGTGGTTAGGTAAGACCTCACTAACACATTGCCATTTACTAAAGACTTGAAGAGGGCAAGGGTATAAGCCCTGAGTATGTCTAGTGGAAAAAGTGTTTTAGGCCAAGGGGACAGCTAGAACAAAGATTTGGTACTAAGAACATATTTATGCTCCCTTCTCTATTTTTCAGTATGTATGTGACACTTCAATGTTTACTTACAAAAACTAATGGAACTGCTACTGCCACTATACAATATCATGTGATTTAGCAGGAGCACCTATCAGGATTTATCCCCAAAAATTGGCAGACAGGCTGGGTCTGAAGCTAAGGTGATCACCAACAACTTCAGTAAATCAGTGATTGGCACAGACTCTGGTCAATGTAGGAGAGGCAAAGATGTAGGTGTTACTCAAAGTGGCTGTGGATAAATTAATAATTCCACAGAATTTCTCATTATGACCAGTGCTTGCAGTTTCCTCCTCATCCAGAAGGACTTTAGTAATTTCATGTTTTCACATGCACAATAAGATATCAAAAAAAAGTATTTTGTCTTCATTTTTTTTCAAACTAATAGCCAATAGGCTTTTAGTTGCTGAGAAGATCATATCACTGTTATGTAATCACAAGCTTCTCAGATAAAGGATTTTTTTTTTTATATTCCTGTGGGCAATTTATATTCAGATCTTGCCATCCTGCAGTGGAATTTAGAAAGTATTACATAATGGACAAACCAAATCATCATTTCACTGGTTGCCAAAATGGCTACATTAAATATGAACAGATTAAATGAGTAATTTGCTTTGATTCACAATGTGAGAAAGAGAAAACAGAGGTGGATGGGACTGTCGTGGTCAATGATGTTACTTAGCTCAGCTTATGGCTGTATGAGAATAATCTTTTTCTGAAAAAACACAAGCTGAGGTATTAAAGTATGGAGTTTCATATTTGCACCTCACTTTCAAATGGCTCAGGGAGAACATAGGGGGAGAAACAGAAAGAGAGGGAGAAAAAAATTAAGAGAAAGGAGAGAAAATACAGCGAAGGATTCACAATTACTGATTGTAGTTGGTGGATATATGAGTGGTCAATCTAATGTGTTTTTTCACATTTGTAAGTTAGAAAAAAATGAGGTAATTATTAACTAGCAAATAGGGAGAAAGTTGAACAAAAATAAAACATTCATACAGATATGGGAAGTATTCAAAGATAATTCACAGTTAGTAGGCATGAAATAACTTAAAAAAAAAAATCTCTGAAAGCTTCAGGCAGATGGGGCTGGGTGGGCGGGGTAGTGGCAACAGGCCTTGACATGCCCGTGCAAGCTACCTAGTGACCAGAGAGTAATGACTGTTTGCACCATGGGAACATTTGAGGTAGATATTAGTCTAAAATAATTTTCTTAAAATAAATAAATAAATAAATAAATAAATAAATAAATAAATAAATAAATAAAATAAAATAAAAATAAAATAATTCTCATGCCACCAAATTCAAGACAAAATTCTTCTTCCATATCCAAGTATATTCAGGCAATTTCAAAGCACAAGCACTAGAGGAGAATGAAACTATTCCAAATGCCATGGCCTAGCATATAAAAACAAAAATATCTACAAACATATGACACATTTTGAACTCTGAATTCGGAGCAACTGCAGATACAAAAACTGAATATAAAATAATTTGTCGGGGATCCCTGGGTGGCTCAGAGGTTTGGCTCCTGCCTTCGGCCCAGGGCATGATCCTGGAGTCCCAGGATCGAGTCCTGCATCGGGCTCCCTCTGCCTGTGTCTCTGCCTCTCCCTCTCTATATCTCTCGTAAATAAAGAATAAAATCTTAAATAAAATAAAATAAAATTTAATAATTTGTCCAGCATGATCCATATTGTGACCTAGAAGAAATTCGGCAGGTGAGCTACTCAGATTCAATTGTGAGGGAAGGAAGAGCGGAAGGGGGTGCATCATATATGCTCTTCCCACCCCACTTCCCTAATTTCTCAATCCCAAGTATTGAGATCAAAGGGACAGTATCTCATCAGGTAGTGAATTAGTAGGAAATGGTGTTATAGCCTCTCTTTGGTTTTTTATATTTACAAAAATTTTGCAATGTTTCCATCATTGCAGAATAAATGGCATGGTAATACTTTTCAAAGTTCATCTGATTTCACATAATGCAATGTTTCATATTCTATCACATTACCAAAGTTGTTTTTCTCTCTAAGGATATTTAATTGTGAGATTGGCAAGTGTGTTATAACCTGAAGTACAAACATTATAACCTGCCTACATTTTCTTCTCAACTTTGATTAAGAGCATGGGTCCAAAACACATCTATTTCCTGTAGCTTTTTTTGCATAAAGTAATAGGAAGGATTGCTGGCAAGTAATATATGTTCTATCCTACAAAATTCATCCTTATCACATTTATTTTCTTATCATTAGGAAAGGTAGGGTGGTACTAATTGCTTGACGATTTTGGCCAAAATGGGTATCCAGTCATTCAGAAAAACAGCATCCCTTGTAGAGTAATGCTGGAATTGGGCTAAGTAAGCCACTGTAAATATAGAGAGAGTTCTTTCAAGAGCAGGAAAATGATGCTAAAGAGGCTACAGAAAGAATGATTTAACAACAGGCATTAAAGGGATCATCTTAGATTGCTAAAAATGACAAGTATTCTGCAATGTGAGGCTCTCATCCCTAATCTCTGCGGAGTCTTGAAGTATGAGATCTACAACAAAGTGGCTGCTTTTTAATCACTGGCCTATGTTGAAAGGTGATAGTGTCAATGTGAAAATTAATATTAGCAATCATATTTTTAAAGAAGGATATTATTAGAAACTCAAAGTTTTCTATATTGACAATTTCTCTCAAGTAACTATACTTAGCTACAGAAAAACCAGAGACAAACTCCTCTAGCAGCATTACCTAATCATGCATATGGCATTATTAAATCTAAGGACACATAGTTCCAATTAAAGGTTAATGTAAATGGTTTCTTAATAGAATGTCCTAGCTTCCTTTCCTCTTTGAAGACATCTTGGATCACGATGAAAATGAACATGTCCCTTTTAGTTTGATACTCAACAAATCTGTGGTTTGGCCTCTTTGCTGATCTAACTGGAGTGGGAAACAGAGTGGCATGGAAGCTAAAGCTGAGCAAGGGGCTGCAGCAGCATTAAGTTAAGCAATCTTCTGAGATCCACATTGCTAACACCTTTTGAAACTAAATTTTTATCTTTCCAATAGAAAATGCCAACAAATAGGAAAGAATCAGACTTATCCCTTGAAAGGAAATTAGTTAATCTAATTCCAAAGTCTGTAATTTGTAAGATATATGTACTTGGGTTTTTCTATACATATGTAAGATGTATTTTACTATATGACAGTATGGCATGTGTAAATGAAGAAACACTTGTGATCTATTCTGTACATTCACATAATTTCTCCAGAATTCTGTTTTGACTGGCTGGGTGAGAGCAGGAGGAATCAGGGCTCTCCATTCTTCATACCCAACCCCCCAGCCCCAAAACCATCCTCTTAAAGTAAAGAACCCAAAGGCAAACTTAAGGGGGAGAAAAAAAATAGAAGAAGAGGAGGAAAAGAAAGAATAGGAGTCAGTGAAAGCAACCTGCAGGGTTTTTTCCCTCGACTCCTCAGCTGGTTTCCCTGCTGCTATTAAACTCTTCCAAGCTCCTTCACTAATATTGCTTCCTCAATTCTAGATTCTATGCCCTGTTAAAGTGGATCTCTATTTATAATTTGATTGTGAACTACTGAGAAAATAAGGCTTAGCAATTGAAGCTTGCATTTGTAGGAAATATACCAGGCCCTCTAATGACAGGTAGTTGATCAACTAGAGATGGTAGGATGAAGAGAGCTCTGGGCTGGCTGGAGCCCACTTTGGCACTTTCTAGCTTGAGAAAGCTTGGGGCCAGTGACTCAGTCCCTCAGGGCCCTAGATTCCTCAACGGTAAAATGGGGCCATAATATCTACTTTAAAAGGTTTTTTTTTTTTTTTTTTAAAGGCGTTGTTTTAGGGATCATTAAAGTGTTGTCTGTAATGCATCTATTATTGTACTTGCACAGGAATATGCTTGATAAACATTTGTCCCAGACCTCTATAGTCTCCCTTCGCATTCCTTTCACTGTTCCCTTTGCCTTCCCACCCCTTCTCAGCTCTTTCCTGCCCTTCACCACATCAAGAAAAATTGCTGCAGGCTTGATACAGGAGCCCATCACAGGCTCGTGCCAGGCCCTTAGTGTTTGCTTGTAGGTCCACTGTCCACACGTGTGCTGCCTCAGATCCTCTTCCCTGTGCCTCTCTCTTAGGCTCTTAGCCACTGGCCCTTAGAAAGACCTGGACACATCTGCAGCCCTTACCTCAGCCTCTATCACTATTGGCTCATTGCCTCGTTGTCTCTCCCATGACTCCATCACTGGGTTTCAGAACTGCCGCCGTTGTACTCACCACAACAGAACCCCAGACCAGACTGCAGCGGACCTACAGAGGCTTTGGTCCTCTGAATGTTTCTAATCTGAAAAAAGACCACGAACGAGACTGATTCTGGCTTCCCCAGTAGCTGCCTAAAGGGATCAGATGATGTTACTTTCTATGAGCAAACTTTGACCACAGGAGGTAGAAAATGGTATGGCACAGGCGCACACGTTCTTCTCCCCTCCTTGCTCCAGGAGACAGTTTGAGCAGCCTGTCCAGAGAGCTCTGTGTAGTGAAGTGGCGTCTGGCTCAATAAAGCATCACCTCAGGGATGGTGGTGGTGGTGGTGTTTTCCCATGCTTTCATGGCTTCTCTCCCCTTTCCCTTCACTCTTAGACCTCTGAGACTCTATTTCCCAGTAATGCACTAGCACTTAAGTCTTGCTTAGTTTTCATGTCTCAAGGAAACCTGTGAACTACATTGTCCAGGCTTTCTTGCCAATGTCTACTGGGTGGTGTCAACAAAATGCAAGGACCTAATGGGAGATTGGAGAGAAGGAGAGAGAAGAAGCCAAGGTATCCTCTCATGCCCACTTCAGGGGGCATCTCAGGAGCAGCTGTGACTCCTCCTTGAAATCCCTCTGGCCCAGGATGAGGATGATTCTTGCTGTTGCTCACCTTTGAGGTGCCCTGGTATCCTCTTTCACTTTTAGAACCAATTTCTTATATTAAATTCCCTCTATCAGACAACCTGGCAAAGGGTCCTTTTTTCCTGTCTTACCCCTGACTAAAATAACACACAGCAAACAAAAAGTTTGATTTTATTTAACTGTGTTTGTGGAATGGTTAAAATAAATTTCTGCTTCTGTAAGATATTTATATTTCTAAAAAATCAATAACATAAGAAAACTGGACTTTTAACTACTTCAGGGGAAATAACCATAAGAAAGTTCTATGGGTTATCATAAAAAAAAGTCAAATCATTTATTTTAGCACTTTAAGTGGAATTTGATATTTAAAATGAATAATCCTTTTCTAAATATTATGTTTCCTAGTTAATGCAAGTGCAAGTCTTACAATCACCTTGCACGTTGTCGTCTCTCTCCTATCTTTATGGTGGCTACTGAGGGATCTAGCTCTCTGCATCCTGGGCCTGGTAGGTGGCAAACTGGTGGTGTAAGAATATAAGTGCTATCATTTGGTAAATGGGATTCAGATTTCATTTGTTTCCATACCTCCCTTGGTGCTTATGGGAAACAAACAAACACTCCACCCCCCACCCCACCTCCACTACAGGTGCCGCTGAGAACAGGCATATTTTCCTCCTGCAGGGTACAAAATATTTCTAAAATTAGACCCCAAGAGATTTGCATTTATAGTGAGTGCTCTGTAATGGCTCCGCGATGATTTCTGGGATCTCCTTCAATAACAAACACTGCATGGGCGTAATGCAAACGTGTTGCCAGAAATACTTTAGTATCTAGGCATAGAGATGCATGCAGACAGCCTTTCCGCTGAACTTGGGGAGGAAAGGCCTTTCTTCTGGAATGTACAAATGGGAATACACATGATATGTGAGCCCCCATTCATGGCCTGCCAGCAAGCACACTAACAGCAGGATATTGTGAAAGGGGGCTAGAGTTAAGAGAATCTTTAAAATGATTTGTTTTCTCTTGTCAGGGTTTATTTGTTTGTTTGTCTTATACTCTGAAAAACCCAACTCTGTAGTTCCATAAACCATTTTACAGTGGTTGTCTGCAGCAGAGACAATGCTACCAACACAAGCTTGAGCCAGACATATGATCTCTGTGAGTCACAGAAGTACATGAGCTCAGGGCTTCTCTATTGTCCACATGGTATGACTTCAAGTCTCAGATGTTCTGTTTTCCCCAACATCCAAAAAAGATGACAAACAAGAATCCAGGGTAGAAATAGTCAAGAAGGTATGGGCCTCTGAATTTTAAACCATCAAACAGCCTCATGTGAAAGAATTTCATTACATTAAGAATCAGAAATGGGATTCCTGGGGAAGAGCCTTACTGACATACAGCCCATGCACACTGGTTTGGTTGCAGCCATGCTTACACTGCTGAAATACTTCTGTACAGAGTGGAAACTCGTGGTATCTTCGAGTCTCCTGACTGCCCCACATTACTCCAGCCTTGCAGGACTCCTTGCCCAAATCCTCCCACAATCCAAGGACTAACCCTGGGCATGGCAGGAGGCCTCCTGCACTCTGTCACAGCACCAGGATGGGTCTGTTCTGATCAGTTTATCATGACAATTATTAGGTACTTTTAATATCACATCTGCATAGAAGGCACAAGATATTTAAAACTAGGTTGAGGGGCACCTGGGTGGCTCAGTGGTTGAGCATTTGCCTTCAGCCCAGGGCGTGATCCCGGGTCCTGGGATCGAGTCCCACATTAGGCTCCCAGCAGGGAGCCTGCTTCTCCCTCTGCCTGTGTCTCTGCCTCTCTCTCTCTCTCTCTCATGAATAAATAAAATCTTCAACAAAAAAAAAGTTTAAAACTAGGTTGAATAAAACTAATTTAACCTTATGTGTCAATTTTTGTCTAATAAAAAAAAATGCAATCAGTCAGTCAAACAAACTAGGGTGAACTGTCTCAGAAGTCTGTTGCTCCCTCCAAGCAGCTGGTTGAGAATTTGAGTCCATCATGACAGCTCTTTGAAGATGTTGCAGTTTCCAAATCCTCTGTCTTTACTGACCAGTAGAGGTGAGGCTCCTCCAGTTTCTGCACCAGCACTTCTGCACATGGCCACACCCCTCAGTGTAGCTGGCAGGGCTTCCCTCTGTAGGGGTGGCCCCCCAGCTCCCAAGAACAGCAGGCAGCCTAGTGGCCGGGCCAGTGGGCCAGCGCCTCGCACAGTATGTGCTCCAGCCCAGCTGTGCCGTGTGACATTTATGTGACAGCCTATCTGCTCTCAGAGATGAATCACAGAAAATTAGAGAGGGGAAAGATCTACCAGGTCATTTAATCCATCCTCTTGCCAGCTGGCAATCACTCCCCTACACTCCATTTCCTAGTGCATCATTTAGTTTGGTTTTAAATAGCATGGATCCAGAGAGCGCTGTTCACATGCTTTCTTCATGGAGACTTCTCTCTAGCTTCTCCAGCCAAAGGCTTGGTATTTGATGTTTATTTACTCTACTGTTATGCATACAGCAATATCCTGGTTACTCACTTGCCCCAGGCTGATAAGAAAGCTTCTAAGAATAATTAGGAAGTGAGGACTCTCTCTTGGCTAGAAAATGCCATTTTCAAGAAAATCAAAGAAAGTGGTGGTGAAAAGAAAAACGATAAGCAGCTTCTGTGTTAGCTCTTTTCAATTTCTTTTATGTTAATTATGCGCTTATTTTGTATTGTTCAGCTTCTGCTTTTTTTTAACAATAGCTACAACTATGACTAAACAGTATCATTGGTTTTGGTTTCCACATTTACTTCTGTTTCGATTTTTATTTTGCATACTTGTCCCCTTGTTTTCTATATTGGATCGAAGATTCCGGCTCATCACTGCAATTCAAATAAGGACTATTCTTAAATATTCGAATGGTTTGCCTATATGGTTTCCTAATCTTTCTTTGTTTTTCCAATTTTAGCAAAACACAAGAACAAAAACAGAAAGGGTGATGCACCCTTTCTGGACAGTCTCGTTGAAGAAAAATGTCTGTTTCTTTACATAGGCCCATGCAACTGGCCACCTCCTGTCCAAGGATGCATCTGTAGCCAGCTTACCTTAATTTGACCCTTTAAGCAAGGCTCACTGCACACAGACCGTACCATTCCACTCTTGTTCATTTGGATTTTGTAATCATCGATGTTCAACACACCTTCATGCCAGGTTCCAACATGTACGTAGTCATAGCGATTAGCTTCAGTGTACTGCAGATTCATGATATCATACCTACAAAGAAAACAACACGTGTGTGTTGGAGAATGTGGACATGATGTAGAAAACAAAGAAACTTAGTAAAAAAAATATAATAGAACGGAGATAAAAGCTAGAATCATCCTACATCCTAATGCCTACCAATATTTAGTTCCTCATGTTTCTTCTGATTTTCCAAAATGAGTATTTCACTCATTAGTCTCTGTATATCATCTATATCTGCTAAAGGATGTACTTCTCTTGTACTTTCCTCTGCTTATTCTCCCCTCAAATAATCCTGTTTTGTTGAGTTGATTACCATCTCCTTCAAATCATTATTCACTAAGTTATTCTTTGAACAAGTCATGATTCTTGAGAACATTAATTTCTTAACTTGACTGCTTTCATTCTAATGTCCTTTTTCACATTCAGTTGTCATTTTCATCACGCTGGATTAAAAGAAGTGAGTTTTACCAAGTCTGGAACTATTTTAGGTGCTAATAAAGCAAGAAATCTGAGAAACACAGCTTTAATTAACAAGGATGTTGGGGATTTAACATCTTGAACACTGACATTTAAACTGGTCTCTTCCGTTATTAGGACAACCATTTCTGAATCTAAATAATCAGTGTCAGTTATTCCAGTAATTTCAAATGCTGCAATGCTACACTATGGCAAAATCTACATTAGAAATCCTCACTGTAGCCGGAGTGTGCTCTGGGGGGCCAGACCTCATCATTTTTCAATGTGAGCAATGGAGAACATTCTCCAATGCGATGAAAAGAGCACAGGACTTGAACACTAGAATGTATAAGCTAGAATCTCTTTTCTAACATTGCAACAGTAGATTATACTACCTAGGGATGTTATCAAGCTCTTAAAGGTTCACAGAGTTCTTGTGGGGATTTATTAACATAAGGCAGGTAAAACGCTATCTCACAATTGGCACAAATGCATATGTAAGGCAATATCACTATATCATTCATATTTGAATTACTATGAATGCCCTAAAATACTCTGGTTGTTTTCATCACCATAAGAAAACTGGAGAACATCTTTGTACTTGCAAAGCTGTCTCTCTCCCAGTCATTGGAAATTCTGTGGCATTCTTCAATATTCTCTCCATGTTGCTATTTACTCCAAGTAAACTATAACTCATGTGGCAGTGTCCCAAAAATGTCTGCCTGACTCCCACTTACTGGCTCTGCAAAATGGGATTCTTTTTGGTGCAGTACCTGTGCAGCTCTCACCTAGAACATAAGAGGCATGGCCTCTTCCTCTTGGTGCCTGACCCTGAAGAAAGACAGTGATTAACAGGCATTCCTCTTCCTCACCTCCCAACCCCCCAAACCCCTACCTAATCCATTTTGCAATTCCTTCTCTCAAACCTGAAACCTGATTCAGACTGAGTCCTCCTCAGCTCAGTACTCCAGGAAGCTATTGTCAACCTTAGTTGGCATTCAAGACCTATTGGTTAGATCTGGCTTAGTTTTTTATCTGGACAATTAATATTCTTCGTGGGCTTTTCCGTCTGTTCTTAATGTGTCTGCCACAAACAGGGTAGCTAGTGGGCTTCTCCAAATCCACATTCTGGCAATTTATCTAAGGGGAAAGGGGACTTCTAGGAGAGGAAAGGATGCATGTTTTTTCCAGGAGAGCAGTACCTACTGGATGAGAAGAGAAAATGGCATGCCTGGAGCACATTATTCATCTCTTTGCTGTTCTGACTTTTGGCTAATAGATAAAGGTTCCCATTCTTCTTGCTATGGAGCCATACCAGCATGCTCTTCAGAGTAGCTCTCTGATGGATAGTCAAGTGGGTATTAACTGTGGGCCGATGGCTCCTACTCATCTTGCTGAGCAGTGGTGCTAATCTACACCTCCAATATTTTTCCAGTTCGAACTCATTATAGTTATAGAACCTGTTGTAAATGTTTAGTGAATAACTTCCTTTAATTTTTATGCTTTACCCCATATTGTTATTGACTCTCCATACATACTTTCAGTGAAGACTCTGGTGCAATGATAGCTTTACGGTAGCTTTTCCCCATAAGTCAGTTTCCTAAGATGTATTTCAACTTCCTTGTTTGCTCTTCAACAGGAGAAATCAGTTCACACTTTATTAGCATTTTAGAAACTGAAAAATCTGTAATATTTTGGCATGAAAACGCATTTTCAAAAAGTTCCAAAAGCCAGAGGACACAAATACTGAAAGATACCAAGGGAAAAAACTGAGATACTAAACAGAGGCCTTCCCCTGTGCTGTGTGTGTTAATGAACACTGCTCTTTTCTCTTGACCCCAGAGTCCCTCCTCAGCATGTTGGCATTTATTTGGAATATCCTCATGCTGTAAATTACAATTTTATAGCATCCTCTCGATGCACTCAGTTTATGTTGCATGATGATTAACTAAAATAATTACAAGAGGGACCAAAAGCACGAATGGGGGTATGAGAGGGGATAGAAGCAGAGGGAGGTATCTGAAACAGAAACTGAACACAGATTAAGCTGACCAGTTTCAAGCATGAGGAAATGATCCTTGAAAAGGAACCCAGGGGAAAGCTCACTATTTGAACATGTAATTACACATGGAAGAAAAACAAGCTAAAACTGTGTGCCAATAATTTGGATAACTTACAGATAAAGAGAGCAGGAGAAAGCTCATATGTATGGCATGTCTAAAATGCATCTGATCCTGTACTAGGCACACTGTGTATGTCATCTTATAGAATCATGAAGGAAGGTTCCCATTCCAAATCTGACAAGGTATGGAGCCTAGTTTCCAGTGGAATCCAGGTTTGCAACCATAGGCTTAAAGGAGAGAGTGTACGTGTTCTGAATCTCAGGTCCATTTGCTCCTTCTGATATTATTTCCTAGGGTGCCAGGCACCCAGAAACTTTCCACATTCCCCGGCCCTGACTCCTTCCATCCACCCCACTCATATGTTGATTTCAATCTCCTCCTACCTAACTAGAAGCCTGGAAGGAATCTGATAAATTCATCATTGTAATTGCTAACAATTACTTATGTCACTTCTCCTTGCTAGGGCTATTGGATTTTCACAGGGAGGATCCATGTAGGCTCCAAAGGCACTGTCTGCACATAGAACTTAAAACTTACATGAAAGAAAGAGGTATGTTGAGAATTACTGAGGGTCAGATAGTCTCTTTCAGTACCTCTGAAATGACATTAAGAAGGCTGCCAGCATCTTTGCCTAATTTTAGGATTAACTAAAAGGCAGCGTGTTGTGGCAAATAGATTATAAGCCTCAGATTCAGACTGCACTGCCTCTACCAGTTACTCTCTGCATGAATTTAGGTGAGTTTCTTAGTTTTGCTGACACTCAGTTTATCATCTGTAAAAGAGGATAATGATATGCCGATAGCAATGAGGATTAAATGATTTGATGTTCCATTTTAACACAACATATGCTTCCCTAAAACTTAATTCTGTAAAATCATACACTGAAAGATAACAGGGCTTATGAGAGGAAAAAAAAGAAAAACAAGATTGTGGGATACTGTATAGCAGCCAAGCCGAGGGCCTTTTTCTTTCTTGCAGCAGACTTTGATCTTATCCCATGATTCTGATTATCCCTTGCCTAGACAAATTCATATGGACAAATAAAACTGCTCTTTAAACTGACATCATTCTCTACCAATCACATGTGAGCTAACTGATATTATAAAAGCAGCTGTTGCAGAACAGACTATATACAAAATGACTTGGTGAAAATACATGTATATCAGTTAGGTTTAATTTTTCTTTGCTTCTTGATTAACTCTCTGGAATACCAGAAAGAAAATTCTTTTCTTTTTTGTGTTAAGAGACGTGTTAGTAGGAACATAAGTTGGCCTAAAGGAAGGGGATACACAAGTAGGACTTGGTTCTCTTCATATATTAAGCTCTTATTAAAATATTACACAACCAGCATGGCACTGGGACTAATCCATCAGAAAGATGCTGGTCTGGTGCTGGCACTGCCAGGGAGGGGCCCACTACTCAGGTATAATCTCTTCAGTTTCTTGGGCTTGTAGGAGGTCCCATGCATTCTGAGGAAAGGGCCAGGGTAATAAATAGCTGGTGGGGAGGTGGCGCTGGAAGAAAACAGGATTGTGGGTGTTTACCAACAAGTTTTCAACGTTTTATAACATAATTTCCATCTAAGATTTGACCTGTCTTTTGACCTATCTAGTTGTATCTATCCTCATGACACCTAGAAATCATGACACCAAATGGACCCAAGTTGCCATCTGTCTAGCTCAGGGAGGGTCACAAGGTTATTCGAACCCATTACAGAAAAGACTGCTTTACCTTCCAGGAGCATCCCCTTTCTCATCAAACCACACCTCCTCTCCAGACACACCGATGAACGTGGACTTGATGAGGAAGTCCAGGAGTTTGCTGCCGTCGATGGGCTTCATGGCATCACAGAGGCCCACGTGGCCTGGGCAGAGGGCGTGGTGCATGTTCTGCAGCCCGTGAGCCATGGCATAGATAGCATTGATGACAAACCCCATTTTACTGTCCTGAACATAGTTTTCTTCTAAGCTTTCATTACCTGCAACATAAAACAGACTGCTACCAAGGATGCAATAATGAGGTCTAGGATTATATGTTCAATTCTTAGATGCTTTTCGGGGGTCTCACTGGAGACCCAAGGAAGGAAAAACCAAGTTCACTTGTTCAAGCCTCATGCATGTGACTAGTTCTAATTCTATCTGCAAATAGTTTATTCAATTTTATTTTCTGAATTCAATAATGGTTTTATAACATATGAAGTAAACTCCATAGAGGTGAAAATAAAGAACTTTCAAATATTGCAAGGAAGTCCTTAAGGAGCAGTAAAAATAACTCATTCCCTCTTGGCTCACAGAGACTTATATTAAAACTCTCCCTCTATCACAGTACTGGAAAAATGTTTTTTATATCCTCTATGACAATTCACAATCTATAATAACTCAGTTTGTGTGTTACCCAAACCCTGATATTTTTTCTTGATGATTCCACTAATTTTTCCATCTCTTGGGCCACAAAAACCCAGATTAAGAAGAACTAGGTAAGGACACCTGGGTAGCTCCGCGGTTGGGCATCTGCCTTAGGCTCAGAGTATTCTCCTGGGTCAGGGGATCGAGTCCCACAATGGACTCTCTGTGAGGACGCTGCTTCTCCATTTTTCTACATTTCTGACTCTCTCTGTGTGTCTCTCATGAATAAATAAATAAATATTTTTTAAAAAAAGAAGAACGAAGTAGTATGAATCTCTCTTTACATATGGTTGAAACTATAGAAATATTTGAATCAGATTTGCTGATTATTAGAAACTCAGGTAAATTGTTTCTTTTAAAAAAAAGATTTTCTTTATTTATTCATGACACACACACACACACACACACACACACACACACACACACACAGAGGCAGAGACACAGGCAGAGGGAGAAGTAGGCTCCATGCAGGGAGCCCGATGTGGGACTTGATCCCAGGTCTCCATGATCATGACCTGAGCCAAAGGCAGAAGCTCAACCACTGAGCCACCCAGGCACCCTGGTAAATTGTTTCTTGACGGAAAAGTCATACAACACATTTAATTTTAGACTTTAACCTTTACCCATGAATTTCAAAAACCCTGCAATCATTTCTACCTATGTCACAGTGATCAAAAGTTCCCCAACTGCCAAGCAAGTATCACAAGAATAGTATAAAGTTAGATATGAGCTCCATACAGAAGTTTCAACTTAAGGACTTAGGTATAGATGAGAAATTCAGAAACCAATTGGATATGTTGAAAAAAGATAATAGGTTTATAAAACAAAATAGATTTGGAACACATCACTGGCATAATTCAGAGATTTTGTACTTAGTTCCAGAAATCTGCTTCTCTCTACAGCAGACTTTCCCTCCCTTTTCCCCTTATCCCCACCCTAAACTAATAGTGAGGGATCTATTCCACTTATGCTTCAAGTGCTAGAAGCTGGGAAAGGCCATGAGTTCAGCCATTGATGGGGTTGAGAATAGCACGAAGCTCCTTGTTCCCCCAGCCAGCTGACCTCTTTCTTCCACCCTAGGTAGATCACTGGACACTGAGGTTCCTACCGGAGAGTGGCAGAGAAGTGAGAGAAGATTGAAGTGTTTGGAAGATATAAGATGATAAACAGCTTTGACTTTGATGTTAAGCTTGAGAAATAAGACATTGCTAAAAAGTTATTTCTTCTAAAGATCTATTTATTTATTTGAGAGAGAGAAAGAGAGAGAGAGCATGAGTAGGAGGGGCAGAGGGCGAGGGAGAGAGAATCCCAAGCAGACTCCAAGCTGAGTATGGAGCCTGACACCCCTGATGCGGGGTTTAATATCATGACCCTGAGATCAGGACCTGAGCCAAAACCAAGAGTCTGGTGTATAGCTGACTATGCCACCCACATGCTGCTAACAAGTTATTTTTTAAAACTTAATTATTTAGATATAGTTGAAAATGTGACAAAAATACTTGTAGCTACCCTAAAGTGAGATACAAAATACCAAGGACAGATTGAAGATGGGAAGAATTCCATCTCACCTTGTCTTCCACAATTGCTTACTAGGAAATTATTAAAAATGTGATTTACTCAAAGTAATATTTTCTCAATGGAAAGGAAGAAAGGAAGTAAAAAGTAAGACAGGCAGAGAATACACTTTAAAACCGAACCACACAGAGCAAGTATAGAAGTTTATATAAAGCAGAAGCCAAACATCCCTGCAAAATTGTGAAGTCATTGAAACAGGGTAACTTGGTTTGTCACCAAGAACTCTTGGCTCTTAATGTTAGTTTCCTTTCTATCTCTTTTATATTTGAATATTAAAGAGATAAATGACTGTCATCTATCTGTTAAGTTTGAAACAAGGCTTTAAAGACTGTTTGAAACCTCCAAGTGCTGGAACTAAATGTTAAAACTGCTAGAATGAAAGAAGTTACAAGGAATTAAAGAAAGGGGGAGAAAAAAAAACAGACAAAAATTGAGAGGCAAATAACCTTCAATGCAGCAGCCTCTTAAAGGGTTCTAGTCAATACAAAACCACCTGTTTTAAGTTACAGCTATTAAAGAACCCAGGAGCAAACTGTGAGAAAATAGGAGAATAAATACCTAGTGTTCTTCATGAAAAATTCTCTGTTGGGGCAAGCCTTAACAACCACTGAGTTTCTTGCTTTTGTTTGGTAACTGCTATTAAAGACATATTATATATTTTCAAAATTATGTTGATGTCCCCAGTACAAACTTTTTAAGCTAGGATTGTCTGGTGGGTATGTTATTTATAAGCATTGAGACTGTAATTGCTCTTGGATTTCTCTGGGATCAATATTTTCCTTTTGATTCTTATTTAAGGCAGTCATATAACTTATTGTCCAAACTGGGCCACTTTTGAGAGTGAAATAGTAATGATTCTGGAAGCACAGGTGTAACCAGACAAACTGGTTAAATGGTGACGTTTCTTGAGCCACACCAGCCTCTAAGTGTATCTATTACTGCTGTTATGATGTTATTATTATATGTATATAAAAATACATGCATTTTTGTATATGTACAATAAACAATTAGTAGACTATTCTTGTCAATTTTAACTAATTTTACATTAGATAACAGTAGGTAAATGTTAATGGGAAGTATACACATTGACACTAGCTACTATTTTTGGATTGTTTATACGTTGTTCAAATAATGAGCTCATGATAATCCTGCCAAATAGACATTAATCTCCCCATTTACAATTGAGGAAGGAGCAGTGGTATCCCAAATGCAATCCTGATCCTTATTTTTTCTGTTACACTCGGGCAGTGTGGGTACAGATATAGAAATCTACAGATGCAGAACTTTTTTGGTGGTTGAGGAGAGGGCATCCTACTGTGGATCATCATCAAGCTTGTTTAGGGCTTGCTGTTTAGGCTCAGAGTATTCTCCTGGGTCAGGGGATCGAGTCCCACAATGGACTCCCTGTGAGGACGCTGCTTCTCCATTTTTCTACGTTTCTGACTCTCTCTGTGTGTCTCATCAAGCTTGTTTAGGGCTTCTCCCTAGGATCCTTCCAGATGTGCACAGCTGTCTCTCTGAGTAAAAGTACCGACACCCAGTCTTTTAACAGCAAACTATGACAAAGAAGCTCATCCTGTCAGTATTCATTATACAGGCAGCCAGGAAGCTAGGCACATGTTTGCAGGAAATATTTGTAATTCACACGCCTTTCCAAAATAAACACAAACCGTTTGTGTGTTTGTGTAAATGTGAAGCGAGCACATGTACTTCTTTACCTTGCAAGTCCACTGGGTCTGCACATGAAGGGGGTGCCACCATCAACTACTACCCCAGCTCATTATGAGCTAGCATTTGGGAAGGTGCAACATAGAAAATCATCTGGCCTTTATGGGACCATTTTCTTTGCCATAGCAACTGTCTCAGATAATGTTGCAAGAATCTGTCACTGAATAAACAGAATATGTTAGAGGTTTCCCTGTACCTCCCATATCCTATATTTTCATGACCAGTGAATAGAGAATCCAATAATAATATTGTCACTTGGTGGGAAGGTGTAAACACTGGGGTTCCCTGGGATTTAGTGCCCTTTCATAATACTAATGTCAGGATTTTTAGTGAGAAGGGGATTTTATGATTCGGTTTTCTGTGGTGTGTTAACTGTTATAGACCACTAGGGTATCATTAAATCATTACCTTTCCTAATACACTAAATAGAATCAAATAATTGTAGTTGACTGTGTTTATTTACCTTCAAAAGAATACCTGCCTAACTACCTCAGAGTGGATTGTAAAAATAGCTACCTTGATTCTAAGCAGTAATCTTGCTCTTATTGCTACAACACAATAAGGGCTACAAGTTGTTGCTTGAGTGAGGCAGCACACATGGTCTTCACAGGGGGGAAGGAGGGAGCACTGACTGCATACCCTCTGAAAACAGGATCTTCATGGCAGTAGGGGGAAGGGTTGGAGGTTCTATCTGCTTCCAGTTAGGACGTCTATTCTGTAGAATGGTATAGCATAAAGAACTCTGGACGAGGCACACGAACACCTGGGACCCAGATGCAAATGCAGATGCAGTGCTGCTACAATACATCGGTACATTTCCAGCATGCCATGGAACTTACATAAGTCTAGACCTCCTTGGGTCTCAGTTTCCTAATTAAAAAAAAAAAAATACAAGTGGATCAGCTTATCTTTCTAAAGATCGCTTGCCACTCTAAAGTTTCTATGTTTTGCTTTTCCAATTCTACATTTACTGCTACATGGCAAAGCCATTCACATAGTCTATCGTTTTACTCTTCACACAACAATATGTGATAGCTTCTATGATCACTCTTTTACAACATGTGAAGACTAAAATTAAGTCACAAATGGGGACTTCTTTCCCTTTGATTAATCCTTCATTCCCTTCTTTTCTTTCAGGTAAATGCTTCTATTAAAGAGACTCCCTATTAACTAGCACTTCAGGACTTCTGACTTACCTAATGGTAAGAGATGAGTGATTCATTTTAAGAAGAAACTGGAAAAAAAAAAAAGAAAAAAAGAAAAAAAAAAAACAAAAGAAGAAACTGGGCATGCTCAACTCTGCCCTTTGCTTTCACATTTGGAATCCATCATCTGACAGTACTCAAAGGTTCTGGCTGGTTCTGAGGCTTTGGGTAGATGTGGGCTGTTGTGTAGCCCTGCCAGTAGGCTAGACAGGTTAATCTCTCTAGTTCTAGGATCAAGTAGTGAAAAGTCTATCTTGGCCATATATCTAATCTATGTCCTTAATCCAGTGTGGTTTCTGTTTTTCAGTTAGTTTTTTGGTTGTTTTTAACTTTAAAAAAAATGGGGGGGGGTTATTGGCTAGCTTAGTCAGTGGAACACTCAACTCTTGATCTCAGGGTCATAGGTTTGAGCCCCATGTTGGGTGTGGAGATTACTTAAAAATAAAATCTTAAAAAAATTAACTGAGGTATAACTCATATATGGTAAAGTGCAGAAAACTTTCTTGTACAGATCAATAAATGTTTACATAAGTTCATAACCATGTAACTGATGTCAAGATCCTAATTTAGAGCGTGTCCAGAATGCTTTTCTTTATTTAGAGCTTCCTAAATCCATCCCAGCAATGTTTTGTAGTTCTTCAGTGGGCAGAATCTACGTATTTGATTTTTATTATGCTGCAACAATTGGCATATTTGAAAAAAATGTTATTTGTTGCTAGTATATAGAAACACTCTTGATAGTTGTATTTTAGCTTTGCATCCTACAAGCTTGCTAAATTAATTTATTAATTCCAATTTTCAATAAATTCTTTTGAATTTTCTATATATACAATCACATTACTAACACAACATCTGTTTGACTCCTGTGTCTACTTCTTAGTTGCGTAAAATTTGGGAAGGAAGTACATTGTCTGTCCCACTGAAATCCCAGGGGTCGTAAACTTAGGGTCACGTAGCTAATAAGTATAGAGGCAGTGGCCTCCAGTCCCCTTGGCAGGGACCAAGTGGCATTATGCATGCAAGTATCCAAGCGCTGGAGAACTCCCCTAACAGAAAAGACATTTGTAAGCAAAAACAATCAGTTTGATATTTATTTTTTTCTGAGTTTATAATAATAATTGTCTCAGTTTGAATGCTGAAAGTGAAAGGATAAAGAATAGAGATTGAGAGAATGTTGAAGTGTAAAAGAGTACTTTGGCTGATGACTGTTCTATTTCATTAGAGCAACCCCACCAGTATGCATAAATCCAGTTGCCTTTTCAAATTTAGACCCTCAGTATTAACTTCAAACTAAAAAGAAACAAAACAAGCATTCTTCTATCTCATCATAAAATAAGGAAGTATTTTGGGAAATAGTGATAAACATAACTATCCCAGAGAAAATATTCTTCTGATTTCTTGGCATTTATAACTCTGCACAGCCTCTCTATCTGAAAGCATTATATACTCAGTATATCATTTGATACACGCTAAATTCAGATCAAAATAGAAAGGGCTGTATTATTTTATATTGTTAAGAAAATAAAATTCATATTCCTCTAACTGACCTAAATATCAGATTAATTGAAGAAAGATTAATCAGATCATTTTAAAAATAATGACCTCAAAGGATGAAAGTGCCTTCAGTTTTTCTTGAAGATCTAGACTGTTAAATTTTCTTTCTGCTTTTCCAGGGAGAATTTGTGATGAAATTCACAACTGCCTAGGCTTTCTCTGTTCACACCACAGAAAAATATGATCCCTCCATTATTTTCTGTTCAGTTTATTAAAATGTAAATTAACTCCTATGTAGGATAGAAGAAAGGAAGGTTCATTTAACCGAGCATATGTTATTATCACTGTTATTATTAGTTGATTTTCTATTGCTTAAACCCACCTGGGTTTAACATATGTGAGCAGTACATTTTTCTAAATTCACCATCACAATCTTTTGTTAAGAGAGAAATCCCCCACTTATATGACACGTGAACAGCAGGCTCTCAAATTGATGATAATATATGGTAAGCCTCAATTCCTTGAAAATACAATTGCATTTTAGGTAATTCGTTCAAAAATTATGGTGTGTGTGAAAAACAAATGAGGACAATTGCTGCTGTGTTTAAATGATGCTGAGAATCCAGTCAGTAACAGTACGTTGAATTAGAGGGATAGTTCAAAGAAAACAAGGGCAGCTTGCTATGTGCCTTTGCCTTTATTATTGATCTGGCACAAAATGCTGTCATGAAGTTATAAACCACTCCCCCTGGGTAACTAATCTTTGCGGGTTTGCAGTAAGCATTTGGCAGGTAATCATAGAGATAAAGTATGTTACAGAGAGCTGGCTGCTTTAACCACAGAGAGAAGTTAAAGTGTTGCTAAAATTCATCAGGCACCAACTCTTTTCTCAACAACCTGTGGGGTCAGATTCCTTGCTTACTCCTCTGGGTCTCTATCAAACTCTAAGAAGGCGTATCTATGCTCACAGCACCACTTCTGCTTACTTATGGATGATAGGAAACATGCTTCCTTCTACATATGTAAGAGAGTTCCATGATTCAATGCTATTATGATCTATTTTGAGTTCCTGTCAATAGTTTATCCTTTTTAATGTACCTCCAGGTTTATGTTGCAGTGTTTGGACTGAGCTAATAGGTTAGAGTGGATTTTGCAGAAATATAATAGCTATTTGTAAATATTCTACTGATCTCTGAGCTATTTAATTAGGACTTAATATAACGTTGTCTGGTAGGCAATATAGAGTCTTATTTATTACAAAAACAATACCATAGAATTATATGGCATGGGCATTTTATGTACTTTAATAATTGACTTCTTATTAATACAGTAAGTATCTATAACTTGACAAAATATCATACATAAGAAACATACTTTGGTACATATTAAACAATTTCATATTCTTCAGCCTTTTCCCTGGAATTCATATGCCAAGTGGATAAGTTGGAAGCCTGGAATAGAAGCCTATCAAATTCTAAACAGACTTTGGGATTTAAATATAGATTATAAGGTTTATTAGCATGCCTGTACCACCTAAGAATGAGATCTACTATGGATTTTAATTTATGGTTCATCTTCCTAGGTCACTATTAGTTGGTATTTTATGTTGATATTTTAAGTAGACAACAGCCCGTGTAGATCACAACACTATCTGTACCAATGTTGCAACTGTTGGGATTTCTTGAGTGGCATATTCCTTTTTATGCAGTGTCTTCCAATAACATCTCTTGAAAGAATCAAATTTGGTATTCCTAAGGCCCCAATAAGAACTCATGGCTAGTGAGACTTTAGTCAATATGTGTCGCAGAAATTGAAAGAGTGGTTTTTAAGATTAATGTTGTCAAGCACATACAGGAAAAGAATTCTTAGCAGAATCTGTTGATAAACAAATACAGGGTGCAGACTTTATTTAAATCCGCTTGGATGTCAACTGCTCTGCTCAGATTATAAAGGGCATATTTAAAGAAACAAGAATGCCAAATATAGATTCTATAAGAAGGACCTCTTTGAGAAGTTAGAGGGCTGATCTGAATCTATTAAAATTATATTCAGAAATGGAATACAAGCAATATAGCCTAGTTGGCCAAATTGTTTCCCATACAGTGTGGGTTAACAATTCTGAAATAGCTGTACATGCACCAAGGTTGAACAAATAAATCAATGCATGGCAGATGGTAGAAGCCAAGTTTATCATAGTTGGAATGGAAAGTTACAGATAAGCAAAGGGGGAAACTGGAATAAACCGTGTGGTACTGGAATCAAGCTGAAGGCATTAGCATGAATTTAAGTTTAGCTTAATATATTGATAAGTTTATATAGAAATAATTATATATAATTATATATAGTATTATATTTATATAATATATATAATATATATATATATTTAGATGTGGACTGGTATATAAATATTTCTCAATTCAGTGGACTGAAGCTACAATACCCAAAAGCAATAAGCACACTCAGTGCCCAGGTCTTGGTTTCTAAAACCATTTTCTAGTAAAAAGAATCAAGACTCTTGGAGAAATAAACAATTGTAGGGCTGGGGCAGAAAATGTACAAGATGAGCCTAGAGCATCCTGCAATGCCAGAAACTAAGGAAGTGCTAAAAAAAAAAAAAAAAAAAAAAAAAAAAGATAAATGTCAAAAGGACACTAGAGTCAACTGAAAGACTACCCAAAGGTCTTTCCCAAAGCTGAACAATTTAAGCAACAAAATAAGCAATATAGTATTAAATTATAACCCAAAGTATAAAATAGAGTCACAAGTCTATGTTCATATACATAAATTATTAAATTTAAAAAAATAAATGGAGAAGAGACAAATATAAACAGAAGAATTCCAAAAAATGTATGCCCTGCCCTTAAGAAGGTGAAGAATAATTCCCCATCCCTTAAAAGTGGAATACACTTAATGACTTGCTTTCAAAAAGCACAGTATTAAAAGGGGTATTACATTTAGTGACTTGCTTTCAAAGAGCACAGCATTAAAAGAGGTATTAAAAGAGAGACCTGGTAAATACTACTTAGACAGGTAATCAACGTTACATCATCAGTAATAAATTGATAGGGTACTCTCTTAATCTGTTGTGTTGAGAAGACACTTCATGTCTGTGGTCTTCCTCCCAAAACCCATAATCCCAGTCTGACCATAAGAAATACATCAGCCAAACTCAACTTTAGGAATATTATTTTTTTTAAATTTTTTAAGTTTTTATTTATTTATTCATGATAGACACACAGAGAGAAAGAGAGAGAGAGAGGCAGAGACACAGGCAGAGGGAGAAGCAGGCTCCATGCAGGGATCCTGATGCGGGACTCGATCCTGGGACTCCAGGATCATACCCTGGGCCAAAGGCAGGTGCTAAACCGCTGAACCACCCAGGGATCCCCAACTTCAGGGATATTAAATAAAATATCTGACCAGAACTCCTGGAAACTGTTAAGGTCATCAGAAACAAAGGAAGTTCAAGAATTGTCAGAACAGAGAGAAGTCTAAGGAGACAATATAAATGAATATAATGTGATACATTGGGTGGGATCTTGGAACACAAAAAAGGAGAACTCATAAAATATGAAAAAAAAAACATGGTGTTCAGTTAATAATAATGTACCAATATTGGTGCATTAATTGTGGCAGATGTAACATAGCAATATGAATTGCTCACAATATGAGAAACTTGAGTGCAGAGAATATAAGAACTCCCTGATAAAAATCTGCAACTTTTCCTTAAAATTTTTCTAAAATACAAGCTTTGTTTTAAAAATCTGCAAGAATTCCATCAAACCTGACCCAGCATCATATACAGAGATAACATGATCAAATGTGATAGGAATTTAATGTGATAGAAATTTAATCAGGTGCTTTCTATGTGATAGGAATTTAATCAAATGCTTTACACATATTATCTTATTCACCTCACCATGACTTATGAAATCAGTAATATTACTATATCCAGCTTACTTACAGAAAATCCAGGGACTAATGGGTTGAGTGACTTGTTCAAGATCACATAGCTGTATAGTGGTGGTGACTAGCCTGACACCTAGCTGGTATGACTCCAGAGTTCTCATTCTTAAGTATTATGTTGCTCTGTCTCTCACTTAGTTGTAATCCAAGAGTGCTATTTTACTCAGCAGGTTCATAGAAAGATGTGGTGTTTGCCACCACATTAATAAATGTTTGTGTGTGCAAAATAAAATTCTCCCTTACTTGTAGATTATATAATCTATAAAGAGGACTTCCACATATTTCTTCACATGGTGAGGTCACCATGATTTATTTCACATGGAACGTGTTGACATAGAGGCAGAATACTTTGCATGGCTCTTTCATATAGATGTTCCATTCATTACTCTATAGAGAAGATTTAAAAACAGACAAAAATTATTTGAAAAGAAACATACCACTAAGAATTAATATTCTAGATTCTATGACCTCAGATTGACCTAGCCTCAAGAAACTATTAACTGATTTCCTAAGATTTTATCTGAGTTCCCAGACTACTCAAGGGTCAATCCTTCTGGACACAATTGTCCATGGGCTTAGCTGGAAGTGTACCTTTCTGTTCTGGGGGAAATAACCACAGAGGTTAACTTAAGAATCTAATTAGACAAGAACCCTTGGGGCATATAGCCTTGGTTGGCAATAACAGTTTGGAAGTCACAGAATAAGAACAAACTTAGAGGAGGCTCTTAATGTACCAAAAGGAACTCTCTCAAGTAGCACCCACTGTCTGTGCCTGTAGTTAACCTAGACTGCTAACTTAGACTATTGGGGTCAGGTTTTTGCAAACTGACCTTGTTCAATCTCATCAAATCACACTCATCAAAAATGCATTTGAGGAACATATGGAATTTAGTATCACTGGGCCAATATTTCTGTTGACTGTGAGATTTTTTTGTTTTATGGGAATTTTGCTTTCTAGGATGCCAGGTGTTACACCATTTTTGGATAATGCTTCAATCATGGGATTCAGTTCTACTGAAGTAATTGGGCAACGTATCAAGATTTTTCCCTCATGGCTTCTAGTTATTCTTAGATGAGGGTATATGAGACAAACACAAATGTGGTCAAGATGATTCTCTGTCTACACTTATTCCTTGTTCATTTTCATACCCAAAGGGGACTTTTTCTAGTGTAATAAAGCCAATTATTTTTCATTAGGACTTGGAATTTAGATGAGGTACATGTGCCTGACCACCTCTTAATGTAACTGATACTAAAAAACATATAAACAAGTATCCACCTCTAGAGAGAAGGGAGAACACAGAGGCCTTGACACCCACTAATCACTAAGGTTCAGAATTGAGATAGCAAATATAATGGACAGGGTTAGTCATAACCAAGGCTATATTGAAGGAATAAAGAATGGATACATGAAACTCATCATAAAGGTAGGAAAAGTCTAGGTTTATGTACTAGATTTATATCAAATCCTTTGTAATTTGAGGATAATCCTGGCTTCAGGTTATAAAATTGCGTAATAGAACTTTTCCTTACCATGGGTATATGTGTGTATGTGTGCATGTGTGTATGCTTGTATATGCTCTGGGTTAAATAGATGCATGTGTGCTTTTAAAGTACTGTACTATTTTGAGGCCTGATATTCTGCAGCATTTTTCAGATGAACTTAACATACAAAGAAGCCTCCTTCTCATTAACGCAAGTCATGCTGAGTTGTCACAGTACTCTGAGTGAAGTTAGAAACATGATATTAATCCCCCTCTGCTGATTTCCTTCATAACTAGGAACAAAAAGGCAGCAGTAGACATGAATTCCACCCTTAACTAGGGATAAAAAAGCTAATTTAGAGGGGCATCTGGGTGGCTCAGGTGGTTAAGCACCAGACTCTTGATTTCAGTTCAAGTCATGATCTCAGGCTGGTGAAATTGAGCTCCACGCTGGGTATGGGGCCTGGTTAAGATTCTCTCTCTCCTCCCTCTTCCCCTCCCTGCTGGCATTCTCTCTTTCCCCCTCTCTCTTTCAAAAAAAAAAAAAAAGCCAATATAGAGATTGATGAAAAATGAGCACTGGAACCAAGGCTTATATATTCACCCTGTATATGCTCAGAAATATTTGGGAAAGATAACCCAGGGAAAAAATTGATCAGTATGACACTGCCACATTGATCAAATATGACAGCTGCTTCTAGTGGTGAGGTCAACATGAAACCCATTAAAAGAATCTTCTCTAAGAACATTTGGCATTGATTTTTCAGTTGTGCCCCCTGAAAGTTCACAGAACTATAAAGTGAAGGCAGCAATGATTTTGTTTTCCTTCATAACTGTTGAATCAGAATCACCAGGTACGTCTGCAACTGCTCATATAGAAAAGCACAAAAATACAGTAGTGTATTTTTTTTCAAGTTATATTAGTCTAGGGGAAAAAGTTTGTTTTGTGTACCAAGGGATACTGTGGTTTATTGGGGAGTTTCCAGTGCCTCTGGCTTCCTTGAATGTGATGGAGATACAAGTTTTAGAAGCCCAGATAAACTTGTATGCAAAGAGTAAGAATAGCTGCAGGCCACTGTGCTGCCAGAAATCCACCACAACACATCCCCTATTTCTACTGCAATTGCAAAGCCACCATCATATTGTCAGAATAGACTCTACCTGCAATGGAAACACACCTTCCTTCTTTCCATGCAGCAATAAGAGCTATTTAGACATTGTTTTCTATATTATCTCAATGTTTCTCATAGTGAATGACTGACAGCTCAGGAGAAGGATCATGACCTAACGGAGGCTTGATTATTCTTGATGGTGACTAGAGTACACTTGAGCACTTTCAAAAGGAAACCTAATGTGATGACTATAAGCTATTACTTGAGATTACTGAATATAAACTGTAATATAAATGAAGTGTCTATTTAATATATTAGTCAAATTAGGAGCTCTTAATATCTGTAGAAATAAAATAAGCTGTGTATAAATGGAAAAACTGAGGGTTGGGAAGTTCAGGAAATTATTTCAGTCTGAAGTAGTAAGTGAGAAAGTTCTACAAATCTCTAAAAAGATAGAACCATAATTCTGTTTCATTTTAAGCTTGTGAACTAAGTGTTGTTGGAAGAGAGCTGTTCAAGGCTCATATCCATCCAATTGTCTGAGGGGAAGAAGATGTTAGTTAGTAGCTGTAATAATAGGAATTTTTAATATCTTTTAAAATAAAATTTTAAGGATAAAGCAAGCTTATGTATTTATTTAACAGAATAAGAATTTAATACTGTAGTGACTACATTCTCATTTTGAAAATCACTCAGCCGTTCATGGTGCACATTCCATATGTTGGAGACTGTGCTGCTTGTATATTTTAAAGAGTCAAATTGCACCGATCCACCTCTAAGGACAACAATTTAGAAAAGGAATCAATCACTGTAAAATTCCAGGGAGGCTTCATATAGGAGGTTGGACATAGACTGTTGTTAAGTAGATGTAAGACACAGAGTGAAGAAAGGAAATAGAAGAAGAAGAGGTTCCCTGAATAGCAATATTGACAGAAGTACAAATACACAGTGTGGAGGAAACAGTAAAAACCTAAGCCTTTATTAACTTGGCTAATAAAGATACCAATAATACTATTATTTACTGAACTTTAAATAGCCTGTCAGAGAGTTTTAGACAAAGTAATAAGCCAGAATCCAAGCAGACTTTCAATACTGAAGATTCAGGTTTCTTTCTGGCACCAACACTCCTTATTTATTTATTTATTTATTTATTTATTTATTTATCTATCTATCTATCTATTTATTTATTTATAGATTTTATTTATTTATTCACGAGAGACAGAGAGAGAGAGAGAGAGAGAGAGAGAGAGGCAGAGACACAGACAGAGGGAGAAGCAGGCTCCATGAAGGGAGCCTGACGTGGGACTCAATCCCGGGGCTCCAGCATCACGCCCTGGGCTGAAGGTGGCACTAAACCACTGAGCCACCCGGGCTGCCTACCAACTACTCCTTTTTAGGCTTTATTTTCCTAGATGGTTGTCCAGTCCTCAGTGACTATTTTCAACATGCATAAACTGAAGAGTCTTATTCCAACCCAGTGAATTAGAGGCCCTGAGGAAGATAGGTGAATTTAAATAGGCAAACAAAGCAAAGTTAATGTTTTCCTATAGTTAGTTGGGTTTTGGATCTCAAACCAAATTCAGAATCATACAGCCTGGAATAGGCCACATAGAAGCTTTGTTCTACCTGAGCTTGTTAGACCCGAGAAACTTCAAGCCTGCTCGATCTTTTCCAAACTTTCCTGCTCTCCAAACCTCCAAACTTTGAGATCAGATTCTATCACCTTGAAAATGTCAATTTATAGTATAGCTGACAAAGCCCAATAAAATGGGGCCCTTTTCATCCATGGTAATAATATACCAACAATGATAAAGAAACTATGGTACATCTAGACAAGAGTATATTTATTATTCAGTGGTAAAAGGAAATACTATTAAGATGTGAAAAGACATGCAGGGCTTTTAAATGCATTTTATTAAGTAAAGGAAGCCATATGTAAAGAATATACGCTATGTAAGTCCAAATAAGAGATATTCTGGGCAACGTAAAACTATAGAGACAATAAAAAAGAATCAGTGGTTTCCAGGGGCTCAGGTGGGTGGTGAGGGATGAATAGACACAGAACAGGGGCTTTTCACAGAAGTGAAAATACTCTGTATGATGCTATACCAAGAGCAGTGGTACTATGGACTTTGATTAATAATAATAGGTCAGTGTAGGTTCATAAATCATAACAAATGTACCACTTTGGTGGGGAATGTTGATTCTAGGAAAAGCTGTACATTGATGGAGACAGGGAGTATATAGGAAATCTCTGTACCTTTCTCTCAATTTTGCTGTGATTCTGAAACTGCTTTAAAAAATATTTAAAATATATATGTATAAAAAAATAAAATATATATGTGTATATATATTTATATATACTATATACCCTAGCATTCATCTAATATTTGCTCTGTTGGGGGTTAGGAATATTGAAAGTTTTTATTTTTCCTGTTTGTACACACACATTTATATCATTGTATATTGGATCATTTTCTTAGTATAAATCCTTTGCAGTAAAATTTCTCAATCAAGATGTTTCTTTAGACATTTGATATATTTTGAAAAAACCGTCCTTCAAAAAATCTATACCATTTATTCTACCATTAGCTTCATATTTGAATGTCCATTTTACCATATCTTGACCAACACTACATACTACCATTTTGTAAAATACTTCCCACTTTGATAGATGCAAATTATACCTTTGGTTTGCTTTGGTTACCAAAGTAAACTTTTCTCTTTAGTGAATTTTGTATTCCTGTCAGCTGCCACATTAGTTTTTAAATTAAATAATGATATTTATAATAGTATGTTCAAGTAGTTATAATTATTTCACTTATGTGAATTTTGTTGTAAATGAATTTTAAAAATATAAGTCTCTTTTGCCGAGCACATTACTGTGCTATATCTTTAGAATAGGAATTTTCTGGCAGGAAAGTTGTTGGAAGTAGTACTTTCCAAATTTCTGCTATAGCACACAGACCCTAAGTTCTACAAGACAGCCAAGTCATATGCAGGTTGTGATCCCAGGGTCCGGGAAGCTAGCTTAATATCTCCGTCCTCTACTTTTCACATTTAATTTATTATTTACTTTGCAATATGGACCTTTTAGCAACATCTCTATCAAGTGAAGTAATTTTATTGAAGCATTCAGTTTTATTATTAGTTTGCCATATAATGAAATGTATAATAACATTTGATGGCCTCTTACGATTTTAAAACCTTTGGTAAATTCTTATGAAAGGAGGAAACATGGTAGAAGCAACAGGCATAGTGAGGTAAAAGCATTCCTAGCTTTTCTAATACCACCAGGCAGAGCCTGGGAAATGAAAGACTGAGAGAGGACAAGACTGGGCTGCTAGATTCTGCTGAAATCTAGTCTAGAGGAAAAACCCTGTTCCCAAGGAGTATTGCCTGGGATGCCCTATGGCACATCTCTAGAAGGTGCCATTCTCAGATAATGCAATGAAAATGATACCCCTGGAGTTCTGCAATACAAAAGTCCTTCTTGGAACTAGAGACAGAGTCCAGCAAATAAGTTAAGCAGGAAAGGGAGAACCCGTGTTGGGATCTTGGAAACAAGAAGTCATAGAGGAGCCATGTAGACATCTGCAAACTAACAGTGACCAGATGGTACCCTTTTAATGGACTGGTTCCAGGGTAGGACTTTTCTATCTAGGAAGGGGATTGTGAAGAACAAGTTTTTAAGCAACTGTGGTACTATATAAGCTGCTAGGGAAGGTACCCAGACACAAAAATATAGAGTTAATACTGGACTGGGCAAATGACAAAGCCACGAGCTCAAGACTAGGAGGAATAAAGATGATTCTTGTTGAATTGAGGGATGTAGCAGATATTATTGGTGTCCTACCCAGATTACCTTTCCCAGTCAGAATACTCATAGCCCTGATATGCTAATAACAACCTCCTACTACCTTCTTCTATGAAGAATTTCTCTCATACAACCTGGAAATGCCTCAGCAGGAAGATTGCTCCTTCCTACCACTTTCCCTACACCCTAGAAGAACTAGGCCAAATAACTGACTGCCTCTAACATTCAAAGACTAGCCCCCTTGCTAATTCTGTGGCCAATCTATATTCCAGCACATACTTGTGGGATCAGACTGAAACTTCTCTCCAGCTGAGAAATTGCTAACTTATTACCCAGCCCTTTCCTGATTCCCTCCTTATCCTTCTCTTGAGAATACAACTCAATAAATCATTAGCAAAAGAATCTCTGCCTCCAGTTTTGCTTCTCAGAAACTTATGCTAGATAAGAGAGCTGACCTAGAATCTATTAAGCCATGGTTAATAGACTCAAGATTCTAAAAATCTTTCTAACTTTTCCACTCCATATCAGGATTGTGGGGCACTTTTCTCAACTACTATGAACATTGGGCCCTTTAAAGGTACCTGCTAAAATGAAGATTCCTGGGATTTATCATAAATCTGCTTAGAAAGCATAACCATTGCTGAGGCCAGAGCACCCTGGGAGAATCTCACACACTTTAAAGATTAATAATGATGTTCCAGGGCTTGGAGTAGGAAGAGGTTTATTGATGGAAATCAAGTGGGTGGGCAAATGAAGAGAAGAGGACCACAGGGGTTGGGCACTGGGCTGAAGCAGAAGTTGAGGGCTGAATGCATGTATAGCTAAACACAATGTGAGGCAAATAAGAGGAAACCCAGTAATGAAAGTGACTTTCCCAGAGAGAGATTCAGAGCTTAGTAATATCTACTAGAGAATTATGTGTTCTTTGTTAGTTTTCTATCACTTCCTTGACCCTTGGTGACCCACCTTATAAAATGGGGATAGTGAGACCTTTTACCTAACAACTTATATGCGTGTCATAGAGATAGACCAAAACAATGTGCTGGGTGCTTTAAACCAGTTAGAAGAAAAGGCATTCCATAAACACAATTTTTAACACCACTGATACCTTCCTGGCTGAGTTTCAAAATGACGGGTTAAGTTTGGGAGCCTTATAATATTCATGAAGCTGTAATGAAGTTCAAGAGGCTTCAGATTTAATCTTCAAAATGTCAGTCAATGAAAGGGATTTCTTATTCAATTTCTAAATAATTCCTAACTAAAGGCAGATAGTACCTACAAGATTTCTGTAACTGGAGATTCATATTTGCTTCAAGAGTAAAACTCCACAATGGATAAGTTTTCTCATTAGATTTTGGTTGAATTTAATAGGAAAAAGCCTTTAAAATGAAGAGAAATTCTTTATATACAGGAATTCAAGCAAAGATGAGATCTAGTCATATATCACCGGAGCCATGGAAGGGTCTTGGGCTGAGAGAAAATAAGGTTGTCAAGACAAAGGCCTCAAGCTTATGGTGATTTATTAGTGGAAAACAAGGCATCATGGCACACTAATAATAACATGTGAAGATGCAGGTAATGACACATATGGTGCTTTCCACCACACATAACCTCTACAGTACAGCATACTCACTTTCCCTAGGACTGTCCGTACCTAGCCAGACATAAGCTGGTGGAAACACGTATGAGACAGAATAGCAGATTTGCATTCTTGTCTTGGCTTATTCATATTGATTCTTATTCAATGCAACTGTAACTCACTAACAAATTCTGGTTTTGACATCTCCATATAGGAAAGAAATAGGGTCAACTTTCTGAACATTGTTTGAGAAAATTTACATGGTATTTGTGTTGTGTGACTATGCACAAGATAGTAAATGTTTCTGGGTCCAGCTTCATCATCTTTTTTTTTTTAACATTTTATTTATTTATTCATGAGAGAGACACACACACACAGAGAGAGAGAGAGTGAGAGGCAGAGACACAGGCAGAGGGAGAAGCAGGCTCCATGCAGGGAGCCCGATGTGGGACTTGATCCCGGGTCTCCAGGATCATGCCCTGGGATGAAGGTGGCGCTAAACCGCTGAGCCACCCAGGCTGCCCCATCAGCTTATAAAATAATTTGTATTCTAATTATGTATAGATATTTTTATTAAAGGTCATCCATAGGTTTAGAGTAGGGCCCCTCAGTTATCAATGACTGTCACTGGCATTTAGCAAGGATGACTAAAGAGTCCAACTTTTTGGTCACTGGTTTTCACCTTATCATTCCCCAAACCTCACACTAGTAATTAGGGTCAGATGTACCTGTGTGCTTCACTTCTTTACTTCTGTTCATTCTTGTTAGAAATCCTAATTAGCAGTGAAATGGTTAAGAAGAAGTGAGCCAAAGGGAGAAAGAGAAAATCAGTCTGAAGGAAATAAATATTGGAAAGATAAAGAAAGAATCAGAGATTATTTGCTTAAACTGGGTAAAAAAAATATGATCAGTAATAGAACATGGATACAAGAATCAGCTCCTCGTTCTTTTGATTCATTTACAGGCATTGCAGCCACTGTTTGCACCCATAAGAAGAGGAACTTAACTCCTTCCTGGAAGTAACACACCCTCAATGACCGGAATGGTTCCTCAGCAAGAAATGTGAGTCTCTCCTACCAGCTAAATCCTACCGATGACAACAGATGACTTACCATCTATGTTTGCCCACATTACCAGGAAATGTAGTACAATCTATTTCTAATTCCTTTCCTGACCATTGTCCCAAATAATATGTTCAAAAAATATTTAGGTTTAATGAAGTATGATTCTTAATAAGAAATACTTTTTTTTTTTTCTATTTGGTATTCTAGAAAATGGATCCTACAACTGAGAACCATAACAGGGATGGGGGGAAACACTTGGCGTTTGTGTTAGGAGAGAATCCCAAACAAATAAGCACATATCTCAGGCAAATTATTGTCTATTAAATGCCAGGAACTACTCCTCTGAGAGATTATATTCCAAGCCTATTAGATAGCAGGCATAGCCAAGATCATTTAACTGAAATAAGAAAGTGTTTTCTTAGGAAGACAACCTGCTCTGAAAATGAAGAGTAATAGCTTTTAACTTTTTATGGTAGCAGAACGGCCCCTTTCAGATGTTCAAATTTCTGCAAACTTTGAATGTTACATTACATGGCAAAGATACTTTGCAGAGATAATTAAGGCTAAAGGGCCTTAAAAAGAAGGAGATTTTTCTGGATTATCCAGGTGGACTCAATCTAAACCACTCAAGCCTTAAAAACAGAGAAATGTGGCAAAAAGATAAACTGGAAAGATTTAAAGCATGAGAGGGACCTTACCCATCTTTGTCGGAGTGGCCATATGGACAGTGTGAAAAAGTACGTAGAAAACTTACAGGAATAACTGCTGGCGGAGATGTAGAAGAGATATGGGGACCTCAGTACTACAGCTACAAAGGACAGAATTCAGCGAACAACCTAAATGAGCTTGGTAAGGATTCATCCCCGGATTCTTATGAGGTGCTACATAAGACTCAACTGAATCATGTTATACTGAGCCGTCTGACCTACAGAACTGTGTGATAATAAGTGGTAATATTTTAAGTTGCTAACTTTATGATCATTTGTCAAGGTTGATATGCCTAGTATATTAGCCTCCATCTACAGAAAATAGACAAGAGACCCCCATGGAGAAGACAACTAGCTTTCTAAAATCTACCATCACAATAAATACTGTAGTGACCTAGGAATATTTAAGAAATGAAGAAAAGCTTATTTCTCTGAAATGTTAACTGGACAGTGTGCTGTCTCCACTCTAGTTCTATGATCTTTTCTGATTTCCAAGCCATCACAGACACTGAAGGCCTACATTTCAACCAACGAGCTGACTTTAAGGCAATCTTTCAAGGACAGTTGTTTGCCAGACTGTATTTTTTCACTGCCACTTGCCATAAGCTCAAACCATTTTTAAAACTAAACATGTTTGAGGTTAGAAAGCTTTCTTTTAAGAGAAAATGGGACAAATTGAAATCTACATACTTATATTCTGATTACCTCTCTTCAAATCCCATGAAAAGGGTATTAAGACCCTCATTTTGCAGCTGAAGAAACTGACCTTGCTCCCAGCTCCGTAACTAGTAAGCAACACACTAGAGATGGAAATTTACTATCTCTTAAGTTGGGGAATTTAAAGGACTTTTCCAGGAATAATTACATTTCCTGTTTAAGACAGGTTTCTGAATTCAGTAACAGAATTTTAAACCACAGAGATATATACATATGCAAAACAGTAAACTAGTCTCTCTTCCTTCGTTTATAGGATACCTTTCCCATTGTTTCTTATTCACTATCCATTTGTTTCCAGCTAGAAAAAAATATTAAGTATAAAAACACAATATTGTCTTATTCTACAGAGGCTGATTTTTTCTCCCCTGGTGGGTTCTCTCTGGGCTGGTACAACCCTTACAGGCAGGGTGGGACATGGTTCTAAGTGGGCTCTGGGATGAGTACATTCTACCAAACATTCCAGGACAGCTGAAGGAAAATTCCTGGCAACTCCTTGAAATCCAGTCATGTAGGTGTCTAGGTCCTGCCAGGATGGTGGCCCCCATCACCTCCTCTTCTGAAAATTCCTCCACCCAGAGGCAAGGTCACAGGGCCCTCTGCACTCTCTCTTCCTGTGTGAGTCTGAACTTCACAATTAGCATACCCATATTTTTTATAGCATGGACTTCCCTCTCCTGTCAATTTCTGTGTCTCACAAATTAGCATGTCATTATTTCAGCCTATCTTGTGATATACTCTCAAGTCATGTTACCTAATTGAATCATGTGAATATGTCCCATCATTTCAACTAGACTATAAACTTCTTTAGGCACAAATATCAGTTTATTAACCTTTTGTACCGTACAGCATGCCATTATGCACTCACACAGTTAGGGATGTTTATCACACCTGTGATAGATTTACTTACATTTAAGCCCAAATAGGTGATGGATCCTGCCTTGTTACTCAATACATGTAGTAAGCCCTGTTTGTTCTGACAAAGACATCAAGAAATTTTAAATAAAGCGGCATCATAAAATAAAATAATTAGTAGAGTGGGAATAACATCGGGCTAACAATGTAGCGTTTAGATATGGGTAAGAGAGGCAAATAAATAAAAAGAAAAAAGATTGTTTTTAATCCAAGATAAAATTAAAATTTTAGGAAAACAACAACATAGCTATAGCATGTAAGGGTTGGTTATGCATGATATAAAGTTTATAATGTAAAAAAAGACAAGTGAAAACAAATTTGATAAGATGATGGGAATGTCAGCTATATTCCAATGGAAACAGTAAAAAGATCAGTGGTTGTCAGGGGCTGAGGGGAGTGTGAACTAATGAATAGTCAGAGCACAGAAGATTTTGAGGGCTGTGAAAATACTCCGTAGGATTCTATAATGGTGGATATGTGTCATTACATGTCTGAACTCATATAATGTACAACACAAGAGTGGGTCCTAATGTCCTAATGTAAATTATGAACTTTGAGTGATAATGATAGGTCAGTATAAGTTCATCAATTTTTTAAAAAAATGTTACCACTGTGGCAGAAGATGTTGATAATGGGGCAGGTAATGCATGTGGAGACAGGAAGTATATGCAGAAATCTATGTACCTTCCTCTCAATTTTGCTGTGAATCTAAAACTGCTCAAAAAAAGAAATCTGAATTAAGAAAAAAAAAGAAAAAAAATCATCAAAAAACAAAACAAAAAGACAAAGATTCTCTCTGGAAAGTTCTCTGTCTCTTATTTCCTAAACTAATAAAATTATTACATCTAAGACAATCAAAAAAGTTTCTTTCCACAGGAGAAATAGAAACCAAAGCACTGGCCAGCCCAGGTGGCTCAGTGGTTTAGTGCCTCCTTCAGCCCAGAGCCTGATCCTGGAGACCAAGGATGGAGTCCCATGTTGGGCTCCCTGCAAGGAGTCTGCTTATCCCTCTGTCTGTGTCTCTGCCTCTCTCTCTCTCTCTCTCTGTGTGTGTGTCTCTCATGAATAAAGAAACAAAGTCTTAAAAAAATGCACTACGAATCTTCAAAATTTTCCTTCCCAACCAGTGGATTTAAAGAGAGGCAGAGTATTTCTCAGTTGCTTAGTCATGGCCACACACCCATTCCTTCATTCAAGAAAGTTCCTGCTGCACAATTTGGTAAACCAGCTTTGTAGCTTATATAGTTTTGCACCGTTTTTACCCTTGAAGCTAGCAAAAAATATGCCCAACATAGACATGGTATGTTGGTCAGGATAAACACTTAGAAATTTTGAGAAATAACTTGTAGGGAAATCATTTAAAGTAATGTTGAAAAGTTTGAGAATATTTACTTTTGGTGCCTCTCCCTGTATCTATATACATCTGATCACTCCCTCTGAGGTACCCAAACTCTTATCATTGCCCTCATGATGCCCTCTCTCTACAACATCCTAACTCGGTCAAGAAAAAAGATATCACAGAACTGTGACTGCTCTGGGCCCCAGTCCTCCACAAAATGTGAGTTCATTCCTTAAGACTCTGTCTTCCACTATGGAATGTGTGGCAGCATTCAAGGTAGTCACATGTGTCCACCCAAGAAAGCTCTTGTTGGAAAATAGGTAATAGGAGCTTTGAGGCAGTAAAATATTTGGGCCAGGGAATCTCTGAGTGATGCCTATTCTTGTCCCTCATGCATTCATTCAACTCAGTGTATTACATATTCCCCTTGTGACTGTGCTTGGTGAAGGAGAGAATGTAAAAGTTTATCCTGCATTTACAACTTTTAAGGAAACTGTGGTTTAGAGGGAAGTTTGATAACTGCTATAGGAAATACAAAAACTCTTCAGGGAGAATTCAAAGATGAGCAAGTAAGAGATGGTCCAAGGTGGGGTGAGTTGGGGTTGGGAGGGTCCTCTGATGTGGTGTTTACCAACAGATGGGCAGGTTAGTCTGCCCCACACCACTGACCTCGCCTGATTTACTGGAGATGAAAGGCCACTCAGGTTCAAGCTAGTAGGCTTCTTTTGGTCACAGGATCATTTCTTCTCAGGCAGAGACTCAAATAAAGGTTGGGATAAAATTCCCAACCTCTCAGAAGCAATAAAATTCCCCTAAGCTGAGATCCTGGAAGTTTGTGAATATATCTGATAGCTGGGAAGATCGAGAATTCAAAAGAACAGAAAGAAATATCAGCTAAACCTTTTGACAACATGGAAAGGGCATAATGATTTAAGAATTATGATATATAAGGTGAATATATATAATATGTAGATAGGTAAATAGTTTTAAATATATTGTATTTATGTATACATAGAGAAATGGATAACATTATTCAGACAGTAATACTATCTAAATATTTATATAAGAGCACCACATAATTTGTTTCATTTAATTTTGATCTTTGCCCCTTTAACTTTGGTATACACTTCCCAAGTTATGGTTGAGGCAACTGAGTCCCCAAAATGTTAGAAAAATTTTCCAAAGTCACGCGTATCAAGGAATAAAGTCAGAAATCAAATAGTGATCTACTAAGCCTAGTGTACAGAACTAGGCTAGAGTAAGAGTTGGGGATGTATGTGATATTTGAAAGAAGATTAAGGGGAAAAAAGGAAGCTTAAGGACAATAGGTCACATTTCTATTTTAATTGTAGCAATCTTTAATTAGCAATACTGTCCACAGAAAAATTTAAAATCTAGAGAACAATGTAAGTAATTGTGATTACAGAAAATCTCATTTCATTTCTGGGATATTATAACTGCGTAGGGAAGGTAGCTTCATACATTTGGCAACTTTATACTGTACACAGATGTGGCCAAAGAAAACATAATTCACTTTTATGAGCAACTGCCCCTGACCAAGATGAATAAATGCAATGCGAAGCAGGGAAAGACTGAGGAGGCAGCTATCCCTCAATCTGCAAGGTGCCTGGAACACTTGTTGTCAAAATCCAGTCCTCATAGTTCCACCATCCTGACCTTTAGCCTTCCTACTCTAAATGCCCTTCATGGAGATTTCTCTTCAAGTGTTCATGTTTAAAGTCTTTGGTTTGTCTTCCATCAATGAAGAAGCTGGGGAAAGACTTGGGTGAGGTGGGTCAGAGGGGCCAACCTGAAACCATCAATATTGCCTCTATTGAATTATCTGATTTTCCTTGGAAACCTAGGGAAGAGCTGTGTAGGAGGAGCTATTTAGGGGAAGTGCTCAATCTTCCAATGAGCTTGGATAACTGCCCTGCATTTACCTCCTAGCCATCCCTCCTGTGACACCTGAAATGCACTTAGTCATCATGACGTTGGCCCACTTTTAAGATGTTACAGGAAATAGCTTTAATAAGCCATTTTTAGATTTCCCATAAACATAATGTTAAGGAAAATATTAAGGATATTACAGAGTCTTTATTATGGCCCCAAGAGAAAGTTATCCCAGGACTCTGTACTAAGAAGAGCTCCATTTCTATGAAATATCATAAGCAATTGGTGTTTTTGTATCTTTTGGACACTGAGTTTCAAAGCCATATTTGTTGCCCATCTCTAGACATAGAACATAATCTCATAACAGGTATATGGTAATAACATAATAATGGTATTATTTTGTCTTTATTCACAACTTTGACTTTATCTGATTTTCCTCTACCCTTATTCTACAAAATTTCCATGTTTTAAAAAGCCATATTATAACTGTCACAGCCAAGAGGGGCAGGAGACATGATGACTAAACGCTATGTCATATCTATTGGATGGCATCCTGGAATAAGAAAAAAGAAAAGAAAAGAAAAAAAGGACATTGGATAAAAAGTAAGAAATTCAAAATAAAATATGGACTTTAGTTAATAATGTGTCAATATTATTTTGTTAATTATAACAAATATAGCATACTAATGTAGCATGTTAATACTACAGGATTGTAGGATATATAGAATCTTTGTCCTTTCCTCAGTTTTTCTGTAAATTTAGAACTATTGTTAAAAAGAAAAGTGTATTCATGTCAGTCAAGGTTACATATAAAGCACCTCATTTTATACCATAACTAACTTCTTAGAATATTTATTTTGCATTCATTTAACAAAAAGTCATATGTTGGAAGTTTTGTAGATTGCCTTAAATAGTTACTGGAAAAAGGCTAGGTGCTAATGCATAAAAACATGCAGATATGTATATATAACTCTTTAATTAAATACTCTAGCCTATGCCCAATTTTTCAAAATATCTTTAGTCTATATGGGCTGTTCCAAATAACTAGAATACTTCTAAACAGGTCCTACATCCTATATCCTGATTCATTTATTTATTTTTGTGTGTGTGTGATGAGAACTCAGATCTACTGCCTTAGCAACTTTCAAATATTTAACAAAGTATTAACTATGGTCACCATGCTATACATTACACTCTCATGATTTATTTATTTTATAACTGAAAGTTTGTATCTTTTTTGTTTGTATTTGTTTGTACTTTTTTATCCATGTCACTTTTTAAAAAAATTATGATACATAGATATAGTCTCAAAAACACAATTTAGCTTTTGTTCATATGTTTTCTTTTCAACAAACGCCATTCTAATATCTATGTGACCGTATCCCTAACTTGTTCATATCACTGTAGAGTCTAAAACTTGTGCTCTCATGACTTAAGCTTATCTATAAACTGAAAAAGTCACTAATGGTTTTAAGGACTCAAAGGCCAGGACTGATTTCTTTTATTGTGTAAAGGTTTTAAAATGAGGAAGCCTAAGTTTTATAATAAGAATTTTTAAAACAAAAATAATTTTAATTCCAAGAAAAGGTAATCTGATAACACAGTAAAGAAATCACAAAAGGTTAAGTTTTTAAAAATTATAAAGCTGGGAAAATATTCCACCTCAGTGATAATAAAATACAAATTAATATTACACTAGTTTTCACATATTATTTTAGGAATTTTAAAAAGCATAATTCCTGTAAATAGTGTGCAAGGGACCTTTGAACAATCCTGTAGAGAGGGTGGAGTAGAGAATGAGGGGTTCTTAGCCATTTGCTACATGACAAGGTCTTCTTACTTTCTGAACATATAGACTGGTGAAAGTGTCACTAAGAGAACATAGTTAAGCATGGCTGAGGACATTTTATTCCTAGGAGATGATGTAAATTAATTTCTTAAAAAGGGGGAAATAATAAGCCTAAAATCTTCAGAGACCTTTGTACTATGCCATAGGAATTTCTGCACACTGGGTTTTCTTGCAAGAACTATATGTGTTCTGAAGCAGTAATGTTGACCTATCATGTCCCACACGAGAAAGGAAATTCTAAAACTGCTCTTGAGTGTCAATTATTGTAGGTTAAACATGAAAGGTGGAAACCTTAAGTAGAGAGTGGTTTGCTATGTCCAATGAGAAATAAATCCCTTTGTTTTTGTCTTTCCTAAAATGGGAATAAGTTCCATTTCCAAAGCCTCTAAATAAAGAAGTCTTTACTAGCAGAAGCATGAAAACTCAGTACTGTAGTACCTAATTATTATTTAATCTTACCATAAAAGAAAGGCATTTTTGTTGATAAGCCCTTTTGGCTGATGTCTCTCAGCCTTGGAGTTCTGAATCTTTCATTTACTGTCTTAATAAAAATTTCCTACAATTCATTTAGCCCCGGTAAAGAAGGGAATTTCTTTTTATCTTTGGAAAAATTTTCCATGCATTTGACAAGGTAATTTTGCCAATTAAAGGTTTAAGTGAGTTCAAAACCAAAAACTCAAAACATATATGCACATGTACCTTGAATAAATAGCCCCAGTGTGAATTCTGATTTCATACTTTCATAGATTGTATTACTACCCATAAACATTAGATACCTTAGGATGGATTATGTATCTTCTCTCCATTGATATTTGGCTGAGCCATAGGACTGGCTTTGATCAATGAAATGTTACTGAGTGACATATATAGTTTTTAGCAGAAGCTTTGCCTCCAGATCACATTGGTCATGTTCTGTTTCCTTACAACAATTATCAATGTGCCAGATAGAAGCTGGTCTATCAGACTAGGTCCTATGGTGAAGAAGACATAGAGTAGTCTCTTAACTACTACATAATGAACATGTGGCATGAACAAGGAATATTTTTTTCTTCTCAAAAGACATTAAGTTAGGGGTCATCTGTTATAACAATGTATTCTCACCTCTCCTAACTAAACGAAAAGGGAAAATTGATACCTAAAAGTAGGAGAATGCTGTAACAACAATAAAACAACCATGAGGAGCACCTGGGTGGCTCAGTTAGCTAAGCATCCGACTCTTGGTGTCAGCTGAGGTCTTGATCTCAGAGTCTTGAGTTCAAGTCCTGTGTTGGGCTCCATGCTGGGCATTGAGCATACTTAAAAATAAAATACACTAAAAAATGACAATGAATCATTAAGTATGAGGCTTATAAAAACAGGAAGCAGATGGTGAGGAACTGTGACCACGGTCTAAAAGGACATAAATCCATTATTATTCAGTGGCAAAACATTCAGTAACATTGTTACCTATAATAACTTGGAATGCAGGTATTTTACCAGATGAACTTGCATGCTGAGGCAAGGAGGTAGGCATATTAAATATGCAGAGATAAAAATGAAATTAACTCTCATTTCCAACTCTTAAAAAATAACTGAGAAGATGTTTATGCTACAAAGAACAAATGAAAACTCAGTTTCATGGCAATGACCAAATCAAAATTCTTATTTTTGTGATAAAGTCTCTGAAGTAATTAAGCTGGCACCCATAAATCTTTTAAATCAAGACAACTGCTAAGAGAGAAGAGACTAAGACTCTAGTTAGGCTCTAGGTCTAAGATACAGCAAGAGTCCTGGAGAATGTTTGACATCTTGATGCATATATGTGGGAGAAAGATGAAAATCATTTATATTGGGTAAATTAAGAGCTGGACAAAAAAATATCTGTAAGAATACATACAGACTATGTATTTTATGTGGCTTTACAGAAAGTTGAAGTGTCCAAGAAATTAGTTCTTTGTTTCTCTGTGGTAAAAGCATAGTGTTTGGGGTGTAGAAGAACAATCCCAGCAATGGAAAACTAAAAAACAAGTATTAGGGAAATGGAAGGTCTTCCTGCATACAGATATCATTCTGGTCAACCAGAGGCATATGTACTCAATGGTCTAGATTGTGTTTCATAGAAACACAGTGAAATTGAGTGTTTAAATATGTTCCTAAAGAGCTATATCCTTTTCTCATCGCAGCTGTTAATAGATGTAGTTCTGCTACAAAAGAGCTACAGAAATTACTATCAGAAAGGACTTAGAGAAGCTAATCCCTCACTCTGTCTAAACATTTACTGTGGTGGACCTGTTAGTCCATATAGATGCCCACATCTTAAAGCCTGGAAACTGTGGATAAATTAGGATATGTGGCAAAAAGTTAGGATATATGACTTTGCAGATGTGATTCAATTTCCATTGAGATGGGAAGATTATCTTTGGTTATCTGGATGGGACTAATTTAATCAGAGTCCTTAAAAAATAGAGAATCTTCCCTAGCTTTGGTCAGAGAGATATGTGACTATAGACATAGGGTCCGAGAGATGCAACGTTGTTGCTGGCTTTGAATAAGGAGGGAGGGAGCCATTAACCAAAGAATGTGGGTGGTCTCTAGAAGTTAGAAAGAAAGCAAGACATAGACTCTTCCTTAGAATCTTCCTAAAGTTAATGCATTTCTGCTGACATCTGATGATTTTCACCCAATGAGACCCTTGTTTGAGTTCCAGCCTATGGAACTGTACAATAATAAATTTAGGTTGTTTTAAGGCACTGACTTTATGGTAATTTGTTACGGCAGCAATAGAAAATTAATATAGTAATTGCCCAATCTGGACACAGAGAAACATAGTATATAGCCATGATTTGTTGATTTTGGAATGCTAATGCTTTAAACAGCCCACCAATAAATAAAACAAATGGAAGAGACTGATTCAACATTAGAAATTACTAAATTCTCATTAGCTATTGCAGCTGCCACAGTCACAGCCAAAACCTTGGCAAGCTCTCAACTTGAACAGTGATAGATGATTACAAATTTTAAAAATTAAAAAAAAAAAGAGCTAAAAGGCTTGTAAATTTTAAGTATGAATTTCTTTCTATCCTTAACGTAAGTGCTTGGCTTTATTTCAGAGATTCTGATTTAATTGGTATGGTGTGAGACCCAACTTGGTACCATGAAATACCTTTTTCTTTTTTCCAAACAAAACTTGCTTTGTCTTATTAAGTCACTTCTGTTAATATAAATTGGAATGCCTTTTTAACGGCTTTCATGATGACTTTAACAAGCCAGAATTGAGAATCACTAATCTAAGGGACAAGATTCTTCTTCATATCATCTTAGGGTCTGGGCTATTAACTTAGCCACATGGATTAAATAATAGTATTCAGTTGATTACAGTATTAGACCAGAACTGTTTGAGGTAAATCCCTATGTATTCAATTTATTGATATTTCTAGCAAATTTTAATACTAGTCTCATGTAGTACCCATGAATGCCCATCAAACTTCTATAAGGATTTGTGGTCACGACCTCCAGAGAAAGGTCAACTAGTAAATAAATAGAGTGGCCATATAGAATTATGACAGGACATTGACATAGGCACAGGTGATTATGATAGCAATGTTAACACTATTTCACACAAATCTTTGGTGTGAGGTTTGAAAAGCAGCTCCTGGATATGAAGTATCATACCCAAGTGTACTACAGAGGCCTAGAGACAGGACCTAGATTATAAATGTAACTGGTAGGCTGATCACATAGGGCCATGCCCCCCTACTCATCAGAGCACAAATATATACTATAACTTAGGGTATGAGGTTAGTAAAAAAACAAAACAGAACAAAAAGCAGGCACCAGAGAATTCATCTCCAGAGAACACACTGAGGAAGTTTTCCAGAGACATGGTAACCTACATTTCACAGCATCTAAAAAAGAATCATGTTTAGTAGCTATTATGACCCAAAACTTGGTTCACTTTAACTATTACCTTCATATAGCAGAAATATTTATGAAGAAGTTCGAAAGTCATACTGATTAGTAAATTCTAACAAACCATTTATCTTTTGTGTTTGATTCCTTTATGATGCAGTTTTCCCAATTATATATCTCCATAATGAAGAGGACCAAAAAATAAATAAAGAAGTTAAGCATACACCTCCCACAAGATCCAGGCATTCCACAGCTAAGACTTGCCCTAAAATGAAAGAAAGCATATGTCTGTACAAAGATTGTACATGGATGTTCTTAGCTTGGTTTGTAATAACCCAATATTGGGAACAACCCAAATGCCCATTACCAGGTAAATGGATAAACAAATTGTGTTATGCCTAGATAATGGGATACCACTCAGCAATTTTAAAAAATGAACTGTTGATACATGCAATACAATGATGAATCTCAACATAACTGAGCTGAATGAAAGAATGGAGACAGAAAAGAGTGCACAATATACAATTTTATTCATACTAAAGAGTAGGGGGTGCCTGGGTGGCTCAATTGGTTAAGCCAGGATTCTTGATCTCAACTCAGGTCATGATCTCAGGGTTGTGGGATCAAGCCCCAAGTCAGGCTCTGGGCTCAGCACAGAGTTTGCTTGTCCCTCTTTCTCCTCTCTCTCTTTCTCTGTCTGTCTCTCAAATAAATGAAGAAAATCCTTTAGAAAAACAGGAGTAGAAACTGCAAATAAACTATTGTGACAGAAAATTGTATGTGAATAGGAGAGAGAAGAGGTTTGGGGAATGGTGAGAGGGGAGAGTTTTCAGTAAGACACAAAGGAATTTGGGGAGTGATATAGTCTTTATCTTGACTGTGGTGATGACTTCCTGGGCATACACACATGTCAAAATTTATCAAATTGTTCATTTTAAATACATGCAGTTTTCCATATGTCAATTATACCTCAATAAAAATATAAAAATACAGGAAAAAGACTAACTTGGCTATACCCCAAGTATGTTTATTTTATTTTATTTTTTTTAAAAGATTTTATTTATTTATTCATAGACAGAGAGAGAGAGAGAGAGAGAGAGACAGGCAGAGGGAGAAGCAGGCTCCATGCAGGGAGCCCAATGTGGGACTCGATCCCAGGTCTCCAGGATCAGGCCCTGGGCTGAAGGCAGCGCTAAACCGCTGAGCCACCCGGGCTGCCCCCAAGTATGTTTAATCTACCATCATGAAAAGACTGTAACTTCTTTTGTATGTATGGTTCTTATGGTTGCCGAAATTATGACTTGACTTTATGTGAGTTTTCCCAGGAGCAAACACGCATAAGAAATGAAATGCAAAACTGTTTTACTGGTGAGAAGCATTACAACATATATGATATAGAGTAACCCATATGTAACCATTTGGGAATATCTAAACATATACTAGCACTTTACATCAAGGTGAACTCTTTATTAAGATTTTAATCAGGGGATCCCTGGGTGGCGCAGTGGTTTGGCACCTGCCTTTGGCCCAGGGCACAATCCTGGAGACCCGGGATGGAGTCCCACATCGGGCTCCCGGTGCATGGAGCCTGCTTCTCCCTCTGCCTGTGTCTCTGCCTCTCTCTCTCTCTCACCCCAAAGTTTAGTGGCTTAAAACAACAAGTATTTATTTAGTTCATGAATCTGGGAGCCAACTAGGTAGGAAGTTTTGCTGCTTTGGGTTGGACATGACTCAACTCAGCTAAGCTCACTCATGTGTCAAGTGTCAGCTAGTATATTGGCCCAAGACTGATTTATCCAATATTACCACAACTAAGAGGTCATCCTATTTCTGCTCCAGGTTCTCTCTCATATTCTAGAAGGCTTATTCAGGCTTATATATCTAGCTGAGGAAGGATATCCTTTCCCCATACACAGGTACTATTGCTCCAGCTTGGAGACCACCATTCACAATTTTTAGATTGTTACTAATTTTCATAATATATTTGCCTCATTATTAAGTTTCATTGGAAGATATTCCCTTCAAGAAATGGTATGGGAAAGTTGAAGAGCCACACACAAAAGAAAAAAATTAGACCACTTATTTACACTATACATTAAAAAAAAAACTCGAAATGGATTAAAGACTTGAACATAAGACCTGAAACTATAAAATTCCTAAAAGAAAGTCTTGGCAATGTTTTTTTGGTTTTTGAAATCAAAAGCAAAAATAAATAAGAGGGACTACATTAAATTAAAAAGCTTTTGCACAGCAAAGGAAACTATCAACAAAATGAAAAGTCAATATACTGAATAAGAGAAAATATTTACAAGTTTTAGCTGATAAGAGGTTAATACCCAAGATATATAAAGAACTCACAGAACTCAATAACAAAAGAAAAAAAATGGTGAAAAAAAATGGGCAGGGGATCTGAATAGACATTTTCCAAAAAAAACATATAGATGGCTAACAAAGTACATGAAAAGATGTTCAATATCACTCATCAGGGAAATACAAATCAAAACTGCAATGAGATATGTCTGTTCAAATGTCTATCCTCAAAAAACAAGATACAAGTGCTGCTGAGGATGTGGAAAAAAAGGGGACCCTTGTACACTGTTGGTGGGAATAGAAATTGGGGCATTGTACTCTGGAAAATAGTATGGAGGTTTTTTCCAAGAAATTAATAATACAACTTTTATATGATACAACAATTCCACTTCTGGGTATTTATCCTGAGGAAACAAAAACACTAACTTGAAAAAATATATGCATTCTAATGTTCATCGCAGCTACTTAAAATAGCCAGGACATGGGAGCAACCTAAGTGTCTCTCAGTGGATAAATGGGTAAAGAAAATATGAGAGACCTGGATGGCTCAGTCACTTGAGCATTCAGCTCTCGGCTTCAGCTCAGGTCATGATCTTGGGGGTCATGGGATTGAGCCCTACATAAGGCTGTATATTCAGTGCAGAGTCTACTGGAGATACTCTCTTCCTCCCTCTTCGCACACCCCATATTCACTTGTTCTCTCTTAAATAAATAAAAAATATAAAAAATATGTAAATATATAATAAATTATTTATATAAAATATAGTTTATATTATATATCATATTATTTATATAATATACAATATAAAAATATATTTTATAAATATATTATATATATTTATTATATATATTTTATAAAATATATTTTATGTTATATATATCATGTATCCAACATAGGAGCACCTAAATATATAAAGAAATATTAACAGATCTAAAGAGAGAAGGGTGCCTGGGTGGCACAGTCTTTTTAAGCATCTGCCATCAGCTCAAGTCATGGTCTCAAGGTCCTGGGATGAAGTGAGCCCTGCTGCCTGAGGCTCCCTGATCAGAGGAGAGACTCCTCCTCCCTTTGCCCCTCCCTCTTGCTCATGCTCTTTCTCTTTTTCAAATAAATAAATAAATCTCTTTTAAAAAAGTTAGGCTTTGATGTTTCAGTCAGTACCATCTCCAATCCCTTGATATACCCAACTAATTAAGCAGTGATGTAGACTTTATATGAAGTACTTTTTAATTATCCACATGATTCTCAAATTATTCAGCCTAGGCTCAGAACTCTTAATATTTAAACTGACAATCTAGTGTATGTAAACTCTCTATTTAAATACTGACATCTGAGATTAAGCCCAATAAAGGCTTCTGTGGAAACTAACCGCAGTATCAAAACTTTCCAAAACACCAAAATGATCCAATTACAATGGGTAAAAGTGGTGATGGAAAGAGCAGCTATCAATAGTATGGAAGGGTTCGTTCAACTTCCTCACATTAATTTTCATAAATGTGTCTGCATATTCATTAGAAGACTGTGAAATTTATTTGCTATTCAAGGATCTCTACTAGTTAAGAATGATACATAAATGAAGGTTTAGTCATTCTTCAATAACACTGAAGCCAATTTCATAGAAATGCAGACATTAAAACTGAAGAGAAAGGTAAATTTACATGAATGTATACACACATAAATAACATAAACATTGCTGAAGATAAAGAGAAAATTCTAGGATTCCTGCAGCAGAAAAGATAAAATTCTAGGATTCCTGAAGCAGAAAAGATTAATAAAGTTCATGAAGTAGTTCCAAATAGAAAAGTTAAATAAGCCTTTGGTATTCCTTAGAACTAAGAACAAAGGAAAATATTTGCTAATCTTGACTCCAGAATGAAATGCAAACATAAACATGTTTATTAAAGGTTGTAATCACATAAGAAGCTCTTAAAAATAGCTCTGAGAATCAAGCATAATATAAGAACAATTCATGAATGTGCTTTTTTTTTTTCTACTATGAATGTTAACCAAGTTCAGATTTTAACCTTGACATTGGCATGCACTGTGACAACTGGAAACCCAAAATGATTTTCAAAACCGACATGGCTACAGGATTCTAAATTTGTTTTGAAAGCTTAGGTCACAAGATATTTTCTTGGAAATCCTTGCAAAAAGGCATCTTATTTAATAAGTAGTATTTTGAATTTTATTCATAAAACACAATGACCAAGTGACATTTATAGCTGCATCACTAATTAATAGACATCTCAAAATTAACCCATCTGAAATCTAGCTCCTGATCCTTTCTGCTTTTCCTGGAGTCTTTCCCAGTTCAGTCAATGGTGACACCATCTTTAATGCCTGTCCATCATGCTGTGTTATCAACCCAGTATAGACAACTGGCTTGGAATGACACTGTAGTAGACCAAATGTGCTCTATTTTGTCACATTAAGCAATACTAAAAAAGGACAGTGAACAGCAATGTCTCTATGCAGTACTGATAATAATAAAACTTACTATTTAAGAAGTCTGTTAAGAAGTACGGTAGTTCCTGGGAAGGCAGAAAAGGACATCCAATGGAGTTCACCAAACCCTGAAAGACCTGGAACAATGTGCTGTACTTTCCTGTCATGCCTTCAGTGAGCAGCGCATGGGAATTATCTGTCCTACCAGGAAATGTCACTCCTATTTACAGATGAGAGTGCAGAGTTTCTAGCCACGTATGTCTACATACCCCCATGTTAGTGGTGTGGCCCTGGATAATATTATCTCATCTTCTCCTGACATATATTGACATGAGTTATAAAGAAGAAAAAAGTATCAAACCAATGCTGCTTCCTTATGTCTGTGGCTAACATTTCCTAAGCAGGCTTGCAATAAAATCTCTTCCCTCTGGCCTGAATACTAGATACCTGAATTCTCAGTTTGCTTTTCTTTGACCTACATTATTTCTTCTCACAACTTGCTCCATCAGAGACCAAAGCAGTTTTTCCAGAATATAGAAACATGAATCCTTGGGGTAATATGTACACTCTCCTTATTCTAGCTATCTTATAAATTAAGATGGTAACTTAGTCTTTGGAACTCCAGCCTTGACACCTTCCACTCTAATTCAACAAGTTGCAATGGGGTTGTAACTTCTGAGTTGTTATTTTGTGAATGTGAATTACCTGTGCAGATTCTTTTAAAGTTGGGATTTTCCAGAAGATGTCCTGGTAGGCGGCACTGGAACCGATGTTGCCAGAACTCAGGAAACCAGGGATTCCTCGTATTAGTGTCCAGCCTCAGCTTCAGGAAATAATCATCAAATGACCGGACCTCCGGAGATTGCAGCTTTATTGTGATTCCCCCGTTGGCTTCCACCTCATAACCTTCAATGACTTCATCTCTGTCTGCCCATCCATCACTAAAAAAAGTTCAGGGATTGGGGTGGGGAGAGAGAAAGACAAAGGTCTCACAAATACATCTCAGCATTATGCATAAATGAAGCATTCAGCAAGGCTGAAAGTCTATTTTAAATCAGAACTGCTGGTTTATCAATGACTTTTTTTGGTGGAGAATAGTAAATTCTGAAATCATAAAGTCCTGTCTGTTTTTCACAATAGTGAAAGTGATGATGAAGATCATGTTAGTAGCAATGACAAGAACTAATATTTATTGAGCATTTACGAGGCATCAGATTCTGTACTATTTACTTTTACTCAGTCAGATGTTCACCAACTAACTGAAGTCCCAGTGGATCCAGGATATGGATCCAGGCAGTCTGGCTCCCAAACTCTGTGTTCTTTAGGCCACAAATCCCATCAGCTACTGTCCAAATCAGAATAAAATAAAACCCATGCACTCAGGGCTTCACAATAAGAGCTCAGCAAGATTTCAAGGTTGCAACCAAGATCATTATATGAGCTACATTTAAGGAGTAGAAATTGATTTACCTCAGAAGCATGACAACCACAGATTTTGCTCCTGGACATTGTTCAAAATTGCATTGCCTAGAAGCCATCAGATGCTTCCCCCTCAGTGTTATTTCAAAATAACAGCATTAAAAGAAAACAATCCCACTACCCAAAATAAAAATAATCCTGCTCACTAAAAGGAAGTTAACTGGTGTTTTATTCAGTGAGTTTTTAATTTGGTCACCTTCTAGAACATACATATTGCTCATGAGTGATGTAGTTCCAATTTAATTCAAGTATACATCTGAGCAGAGCCAAACCTCTTGTGAGTGTCTGTGATCTCTTCCCAAGCAGATGCCAAAGAAAAACTGCAGTGGATAAAGTTAAACAGGCAAAAAAGACTTTATTCAAGATTATTCCAATAGGCCAAAGGCACTGAACTCCACTCTGCTGAAACAAAAGTTGGGGAGATTTAAGTGCTGATGTGAGCTAGTGAGCAAGTGCTAGAGGACACTGAGGGGAGCTTGGTCAGTGTGGTTAGACCTGTATGTTTAATAATTGTCATTTATCTAAGTTAGGTTCCTACCTTCCCACAGAAACTGGGAGACAGGGATTTGCTATCACTCTTGATGACTACATTTCAAAGGGATGGCGTCCAGGTCCCTGAAAAAGGAATTTATCTGCTGTAAAACTGGCAAAAGGCTAAGTGAAATTGTAGACCTCCAAAGGAAAAAGAAAGAATTTATAACATTTTTTGAATTAAAAGCTCTAAGAAGAGGGAAGTCAAGGGGCCCATAGTCAGGAAGATACTTGCCTAAAGTTGAGTCAAACTGAAGAGAGTATTAAGATTGTTTTGGTCAAGAGGTAGATTTATTTATACCCACAGAGTCATACCCTGTAGTTTCTGGAACATAACTCTGCCAGAGAAAGTGTTTTATCACTTGCTTCTCACAGAGCAGGGACCTGGGCCAAATATATATGACTGACCACAGTTAACTCCTTGTTTCCTGAGATCAGTTGGGGTAAATATGTCCTCTGCTTAGTTGAGTTAACTGATCCAGTTCTGTTCCAGAATCTTCCCAGTGAACCACACAAGAGCTGTCTTTTCAATAGACCAAAGGTTGTAGAAGGTACAGCTAACTTAACATAATCCAGAACTAAAGGGACCTTATGGCATTGTGTGGTCTAACTAGCCAGATCAGAGAATGTCTATACCTTCCTAATCCATTGGAATAGAGATTTTACAATCTTGCACAGATCTTTCCTACCCCCCCCATTTCCTTCCTTCGTCCTTCCTTCCTTCCTTCCTTCCTTCCTTCCTTCCTTCCTTCCTTCCTTCCTCCTTTTCACTTACATAGATGTTCTGTTATGCTCACGATTCAATTGAGAATGAGACACACTATCCTCTGCCCTTAGTGTTAAAGACTTGTGGGGAAAATAGAGACTAAACAAGAATTACAAACAGTGTAAAAGTAAAGAAGGAAAAGTGACCAGTACTATGGGGAGGAGGGGCTTGGGATCTTAATTTAGGTGTGTATGTATGTATATAAGTGTGGGTAGGGAGAAAGTAATTAAGCATGACTATCCTAAGAAAGTTATGTCTGCTCTGAGACCTAAAGCACGTGTGGGCATTAGTCAGTTGAAGAGATGGGGAGGGACTGATATAAAAGATTTCTGTTAGGTTATCTAATATACAGGAAAGAGTATGGGCCATTCAAAGAATTTGGAGAGTCAGTATAGTGGGAGCATAGAAGGAAATATAGCAGGAGACAGAAGTGTGGGGATAAATCTCAGTTTAGTAACTGTTAGCCAAAGGACTGCAGGAAGTCCTCAGTGTTGTAAACCGATTACATAATAAGGCCACGGAGATCTGCCCCCTGGTGGTTAATGACCTGACTCTAACAAGTCCCACTCTACTATCACTGGATATGATGGCCAGTCAAACTGATTTATAAAAAGAAGACAACCTCATTTATCTCCTACATGCTCAGTCTACTTAGAAAAGCTTGAACTAGTTTAACTATTTAGATTTTTTCACATTATATCATAACTACATTTATAGCAATTTGAAGACCTGAACTATACGGTCAAGGATAAAAATAAAACCAGTTAGGCTTTCAAGAAATTCTGCTTATGACTATACATTTAAAATCAAAATGACTTATAATTTGAAGAAAAAAAATTCCTTTTTGACGTAAAATTAAACTTGAAGTGTGTTTCTCTCCCAAGATTTAATATTATACGAAACTTTTCTGTGTGTGAATATATAGTCTGAATAAGAAACCCACAAATTTTTAAGTGTATGCAATGAGCCTTCTATACTGTTTATTTGTATTTCTTTTTTTTTAAAACATTCCCAGATTATAGAAGCAAGTATCATGTATCAGCACTAGAAGCAGAGTAAGTGCGACCTACTGTCCTTTTGCCCTACAGCACAGAGGAGCACTTCATGGGAGTAAACTTGAATATAGACCATTTGAAGTCATATGGTTTAGTGGAGCACAGCCTTACATCTCCTTTGCCATTGGTTAAAGCCCTTACCCCTCACCATAGATGATTTCATTCCAGAAATTAGAGAGTGTTAAATCCAAGAAGTCATGAAATCAAGGAGAACCAGGATGTGACAGGAGAAAATATTCAACTAGGATTGGTTGGTGAATACTTTTGAAGTGTTAATTGCCTGACTTTTGTATGAGATCTCAAATCTATCACAGGTAAGGTGTTTGGGAATGCTAAGAAAAAGTTGCTGAAAGACATCCATAAAACAATCCTTGGTTTTTATATATTTAATCATTCTGTCTACAGACCACTTGCCAAATGTATTTACAGATAATTTTAAAGGATTTTTACTGTTCAGTTGTGTTGGATTTTTTTTTTTAATAAAGATATTGTTTTGGTGAATTCTCTGTGAAGCACACTTGAAAACAGGGAGGCACCAGTTCTCCTGATACCTGGTTTAGGTATTAACTTTTGTTATTGTTGTTGATAGTGGTGGTGATAGTGTGGACTATGCCACCAGAGATGACCTGCAGGTTCCTACTCACCCCAGGTGTCTACAGTGAATCCTGCTATGCTGGGCGCTGAACTCTATGAGGCATATTCACAGCCTCCAGCAGCTTCTGCTGCCCCAACTGCTCCCTAATGATAAGTTCCTTTTCCTATCTGGGGTCTGAAAATAAAACTTCAGAATGTGGATAAACAAGACAAACATTTAACAGACAGCTACATGTCTTTAAATATTCCTCACAACGTACAAGAATCCTTGTTCCTTGTCCCCCTCAACATTTTTATACAGCAGTTCTTTCACAAGGCTGTTCTCTTCCCAAAAATCATTGTTCTAGTGCCTGTGAAATTCCACAATCCCAATCTGAATAATAATAAGATTTCTTCCACTGAATAAATTCTGATGGAAACAATAGGAAAATATTGTTTCTAATTCTACCAATTATAGCTGAACAGGAGCTGAGTCCACTTCTGTATTATATAAATTAAAATCATATAATAAGCAGATTGATAGTGAAAAACAAATGCAACAGTATTCATTTAAAAATTATTTAAAGACATTTTAGAAAAACATATTTATATTCAATTAAAATAGTTACAAACTAGGGAGTAAAGCAATCTGATTTGTGTTGACCATAAGTAACTGTGTGTACCTGATAATAAAGCTGTCATTCTTTAAAAATATTCCAGAGATTACCATATAACCAAGAAAATGAGAAAAGGATGATAAAAAATATTTTCAAAAACATTTGTAAACAAGCACAGAATTCTGTAAGGACAATGCTAACAACACTTATCAAGGTTGAAGAAACATGATGCAATTTAAATCAAGTGATGTCAATTGTGGGAAATTTTATGGTGGCAATGTTAACTTTTTTTCAATAAGAATTCAGACTGGCTTTATTCATTCAACATTGATTCACTAAGAATCCTGTACGAGTGAGGCATTTTGCTTACTGCTGCACATGCATTGCTAAGCAGTACAGGCAAGGCCCCTGCTCTTCAGGCAATCACACTGGTGGAGAGGGCCAGCCACTGAATACACAATAGCCACAGGGAGTTGTACCAGCTGATAGGAAAGGAAGGTGGGCTATAGAAACACAGAGAAGGTGCAGAGTTCTGGCAAGGGAGGTTTTGCCCAGAAAGAAGTAACCTTTAAGATGAGGCTTAAAGGATGAGTTGAAGTTACACAGTAAAGAGGAAAGTGGAAGAAGGACCAGCTCAAGAGAGTACAAAGCATCAAACAGCAAGGTGTTCAGTTTGCTTAGAGTGTGCCAGGTAAAGAATGATAGGTCAAGCCAGTGAGATCTAGAACAACCTGAACATCCTTGTTAAAGGTTTTGGATTTCATTTTTATGGCGGTAAGAAACCACCCAGATTTTAAACAGGGGTATGACATAATTGTTTGTTTTTAAAAAGATCATTCTAGAAAGTACTTAGAGTGTAGGTACTTGTGAAGGTTCTTTGCCTCTAGAATTCTCAAAAACTCTGGAAACACAAACATAGACAGGAGCACACACAATACACAAATAAGCACAGGCTAATTACATTGTAATATGAAGGCACAGTGGAGGTGTTGATGGACCAGGATTTGGGGTAGTCATCACAATTAGCTTATATTTAATTTTTAAATTAGCTGCTATGAACCCACAACAAATGTAAAACTGACACAAAATGTAGATATTTTTTATTTAATTGTGTAGTATAGGCACTTAGAGGTCCTTCAGCTCACTGAAAAACAGAAGAGAAGATGAAGGAGTACCTTCACCTTTGGTTGTCCTGTACTGTTAGAACTCAAACAGAAGCCTTACTTCCAGCCTTACGGTATTTCGGTAGAAAAGTGACTGAGGTGGAAGAGGGAAGGGGATAGTATATTTCGGTAGAAAAGTGACTGAGGTGGAAGAGGGAAGGGGATAGTGTCAAAAGGTAAAACAGCAAGAATGAAGGGAACTCTCAAGAAGTTGAAAATTCATGTAAAAGATCCAGGTCAGATCAATAATTCTTATTTTCCATCTTTTCCTCACCCCTTTCCTCCAACTCATCCCTCTCATTCTGAGCCTGAATCATTTGTCACCTGGAGACTCGTGACTATCCTCCTCTCCTAGCAGAAATGTAGGGCAAAGATGATAAACATGGCACACAACCATGCAAATGTGGAAGCCATGTCCTAAAACCTCCATACAAACCAATTTTTCATGTATCAAAAACAATTTTCAGCCAGTGTGAAAGAAGAGTGGGCCAATGAGGGGAATTACTGTGGACAAAGTGGGTCTTTATCTTCCTTCAAATCCCACTACTAAGGTAGTGCCCCATTTTGTCTCTCCTTCAACTAATCCTGAGAGACAATATGAACTAGGAATTGGTTACTTAAACTTTTTAAGCCTCTGTTTCTCCACCTATTTATTGGGAGTGGAAATGGTGTCAACCTCTTAGATCATGTGAGAATTAAATTATATGATCCATGTGAAATACTTAGCACAAGATGAAATCTTACTAGATGTTAACAGTTCTTTATCACCAGTCTATTCATGATCCAAGCTATGTCTGAGCTATATCTACATAGGGGAAAGATTTCTCTGTGAAAGCACCACTCAAGGTGGTCCAAAGATTGGTACACATTCTTAAAACTGTTGCCAGTCTAAGACAGTAAGACAAAGACTGAGACTAAGCACTTAGAAAAATGTATAGCAGTTAGACATTGTTGCAAGATCTAAAAACATGATAAGTAGACTCAGGTCATTGCATAAGGTGTAAACACCTTATTTTACAATTTATATGGTGAACTGCCTGTAGCTCAAGCTGTATGCATACCATATGCACTAGAACCATGTGACAGTGTGACAATTCAAGGTTGCTTTGCCAACTGTAACCCAAAAGTATACAAATATCCAGTATATATATTGCATTTATTTATAATATATGCATTTATTTTTATAGATTTGTTTTTATAATCATTTTGAATTTTAATCAAGCCTATTTTATAATCTATCTTGTAAGATTAATTTCTAAATTAGAGAAATAAAATTCTTATTATTTGCTTTAACTCCAATTATATGCCACACAAGCATCACTGAATATTTATTTATTTATTTATTTTACAAGAAAAGGTATACAATCTGCTGAATGTGGTAACAGTAGTATTTGAATGTGGACAGTGGAAATGATTCCATAGAAACAAGGGCAAAAAAAGTTCTGATGAAATTTACCTGAAAATATGTTAGCTCATATACTGATTTGGATTTTTATTTCCAATTGATGGTGAAGTGCTAAAACCATAATGTATTATTTATGGAGTTGTTTTACCTAATGAATTTGTGAAATCATCAAAATTTACTAATCACGTATACATTAAAACATTTAAAAATTCAATTTAAAACCAAATAATTTTTTGAAATAAAAAGTATTAAATTAAAAAGCCAATAGAGGGACAGCCCGGGTGGCTCAGCGGTTTGGCACCGCCTTCAGCCTAGGGCCTGATCCTGGAGACCCGGGATCGAGTCCCACATCAGGCTCCCTGTATGGAGCCTGCTTCTCCCTCTGCCTGTGTCTCTGCCTCTCTCTCTCTCTCTCTCTCATGAATAAGTAAATAAATAAATCTTTTTTTAAAAAGCCAATAGAAGTATATGTTCAATATTTTACATAAAATATTAGTGTTTCATGGGTTTTTAGGAAGTGGCATTTGGGCTTGCTAAAACTAAAATACACATACAGTTGCTAAGACATTAGTGAATGACTACATCAAAGATATTTGCTTAGAAATGTTTGCTGATTCTGGTAAAGAAAATAGCTTAAGTTTTACTTTCCAATGCATCATAGCTCAATGATTTCTGAAACTGTCTAATGATATGGAAAACCAATTCATTGAATAAATGAAGCTGGCAAAGCATTCTTTTATTGTAACTTGACAAATGTGCGGATAAATTCTTATGTAGCAGTTCTTTTAGTATGTGTGCAATTTGAAAATGAAGATTTAAAGGAAGAAAGCTCTGCTCTTATTTAAATTCTCTTTTAGCTTCAATGCTGAGAAGCACAACTAGCTCTAGATACGATAAAATTATGAAGAATTACTTTGTAAAAAAATGTGGTTGGCAGTTCGTGTTTTGCATTAGGGAAGGTTCTGATGCTGCAATTGCCAAAGGCAAACATTTTGGAGCAGCTACCCAGTAGCTTATGAGACAATGTAACTCAATGCAATGCTTTCTTCATGGAGAGAGTCTTGATTTTTTTTTTTTCTTCAATCGGCTGAAGTAAACAACAATTAATGACATAGTACAAATTTCAAGTTATGTAAGAACAAATGCGCTGAAGGTGGCTTTCACTGGTCCATCAGAATGGATCATTACTATTTTTTCCAAATGCTGTGTTCTGTGACTTAACACTTAGACTGAAATTATTCATGATGGGGATACCTACTTCAAGAAAATCAGTAAATGTTACAAATTAGGGCTTCTGTTTTATGGGCTTTTTCCCCCCACAGACCATTGTGATAATATGGAACCTGGCCATAAACAGTTATTATTGGTATTGAGCGGCAAAGTTATGTCAAGACTGAACTATAGAACAAACTTGGTGTTTCTCAGGACAAGAAATCAGTTTTGTCTCAATATTTAAACATAATCAATAGAAAAGTCTGATTTGCTCTATTGACTGATATCTTTGCTATATTTAATGATCTTGTATTTCCTGATGAGCAGGAATTCTTTGTTTTTCCTTTTTGAAAATAGGAGCTAAAATCAAAGAGCAAAATTAAAAGTCAGAAACTTTGAAGAACAAGTTTTTTTTATAGATTGCTGTATCACAATTTTAATTTAAAAATAATTGTCAACAAGTAAAAAATGATCTCAGCATTATCATCTGCAAAGCGTTGTCAGCAAATACTTTATGAATTGAATTGCCTTGGTCTCCTTGGGCTGCCAGAATAAAAGACTACAGACTAGTGGCTTAAACAACAGAAACTTATATTCTCATAGTTCTAGAGAACAGAGGTCCAAAACTAAGGTTCTGATTCAGTTTCTAGTGAGAGTTCTCTTCCTTCTTTGCAAACTCTGTCCTCACATGGCCTTTCCTCAGTGCATATGTATACTGTGTGAGAAAGGCAGAACAAGCTCTCTGGTGGTTTTATTTATTATTATTTATTTATTTATTTATTTATTCTTATAAGGATACTAGTTCTATTGGATCAGGGTCTTACCCTCATGACCACATTTAACCTTAATTATCTTTCTAAAGGCCCTATCTCCCAATAGAGTCACGTTGGAGGTTAGAGCTTTAACGTGAATTTTTACGGGACAGGATTCAGTCCACAGCAGATGGAATTTTATTAAATTGGTCATTCATTTAAAAAAATCCTCATATAAGAAATTAGTGGATCCAGAATTTTTTATTTCATCAAAGGATAATTTAAGTTGAACTAAAAAGTTATGGGATAAATTATTGAAACTAGCTAGTGATTACAGATTAAAGATGACTTTTGAAAATAGAGTATCACTCCCTTCACTTGGGATAAAAAATTTTAAATGAATACCCCAAACTCACTGAAATTGCTATAAAATGTTTCTTCCATTTCCATCAGCAGACCTCTGTGAGGCTGATTATTCTACTAGGAATGTTATGAAAATTAAATAAAGAGCAGTACATATTCACATATTATGCAAGTGTGATTGTTAACCCAAACCAGGTTAGATAATTTAATAAACTCATTTATCATATTAAATTTAAAATATTTATATGCATGGTGTCTGTTCAAAGTATATATACAGGCATTTATTTAACATAGCAAACTTCTACTTCAGTTATGACTTTTTTTTTAAGTAGGCTCTACACCCAGTATGGACCTCAACATGGGGCTTGAACTAATGACCTGAGATCAAGACCTGAGCTGAGATCAAGAGTTAGACAATCAACTGAGCCACCCAGGCACTCCCACTTAAAATTTTTTTTTTTTTTTTAATTTTTTATTTACAATTACTGAACATCTAAAAGTTATGAGTATAATAGTAATTTTCTCTACTAATCAACTAGGCACACACTCTCAATGGACAATAAATACTGTTTTGATAATTCTCTTTTGTTTTGTTTATTTTTATTATAGTTACTGAAATAAGATTTTATGTCTGTTAAATCTAATAATACAACTTTGGACTTGCATTCTGCATGTCTTTATGTTGTATTTGACTTCCTAGCAATTTATCTTAATTGTATTTTACCAAAGTACAATTCTTAACTAGATTGGACTTGAAGAAGAAGAACAACAACAACAACAACAAGATGGAGGAGAAGAAGGAGGAGGAGGAGATAGAGACTTCGAGAAACACTGTTTAGAAGATGTTAAGGTAAAATTGTTAGAAGTTGTTAATGTAACATGCTAGTTCAACAGTGCAAAAAGGGACACCTCAAAACTCCATCTTGATGATCATGTCCACCACGGAGAGACTTTTCATTTTGTTGGGAAGGTTGTGATGGCTTCAAAAATTTTACAGATCTAAATTACCAATCTTTGCTAGTTTTAAATCCTTGGTTGTTTTGTTGCTACTGAACCTTTATTTTTTCATGTCGCTATGCCAACCAAGTGAGAGGTTGCAGTTTCTCCCATAATTGTTAAGAGCCAACTAAAGGAATGCAAGAGACCCATTAAAAAAAAAAAAAAAAAAAAAGAGTGCAATAAAGGGCCAGAATAATTTTGATTAAACCATAAATCAGATCCTGGCATTTCTTTGCTTAAAATCCAACAAGCCTTTCCTTCTCACCCAAAGCCTTTCAATGAGTACCTCCAAAGACCTTACATACTCTCTCTCTCATATCTACTATTCCAACCTTTGCCTTGCTCCAGCCACACTGGCTGCCCTACAATTCCTCAATGAACAAGGATGTCTTGGCCATAGGATTTTTGCACTGGCTATTCTCTCTGCCTGAAATTCTGGAATTCTCTTCACTTGAGTATTTTAATGGCTCACTCTTTCATTTCCTTCATGTCTGCCCAAATATAACATTTTCAGAGCTCTTTCTCTACTTAAAATTGTGTCCCTTCTCTCTATTCTTTTTTTTTTTTAAGAAATAATCAGGTTTTTTATTTTATTTTATTTATTTATTCATGAGCAACACAGAGAGAGAGGCAGAGACAGAGGCAGAGGCAGAAGCAGGCTCCATGCAGGGAGCCCGACGTGGGACTCGATGCCGGGTCTCCAGGATCACGCCCCGGGCTGCGGGAGGCGCCAAACCGCTGCACCACCAGGGCTGCCCTCTATTCTTTTTTCTCATTGAAACTTATCACTAGGGGATCCCTGGGTGGCGCAGCGGTTTGGCACCTGCCTTTGGCCCAGGGCGTGATCCTGGAGACCCGGAATCGAATCCCGCATCGGGCTCCCGGTGCATGGAGCCTGCTTCTCCCTCTGCCTCTCTCTCTCTCTCTCTCTCTCTCTCTCTGTGACTATCATAAATAAAAAAAAAAAAGAAGAAGAAAAGAAACTTATCACTAGGGCACCTGGGTGGCTCGGTGCTTGAGTGTCTGCCTTTGGCTCAGGTCATGATCCTGGGGTTCTGGGATTAAGTCCCACATCAGGCTCCCCACAGGGAGCTGTTTCTCCCTCTGCTATGCCTTTGTTTCTCTCTTTGTGTCTCTCATGAATAAATAAATAAATCTTTAAGAATAAATAAATAAATAAATAAATAAATAAATAAATAAATAAATCGTATCGCTACCTGACATACCATATAAACTTATTTTTTTTTATCCCTCTAGTATATGGAAGCTCCACATAAGCAATGAGGTTTTTTATCTTTTTTGTTCCCTTATGTAACCCCCAGCATTTATAACAGTTGTTGGCTCATAGTAGGTACTTATTATATATTTGTTAAATGAACTGATGAATTAATGGATAAAAATCTATGAACCATAGATTTGTATTTGTATTCAAGAATTCATAGAGAATACCATAACAGTGATAGGCAGGATTGGCTCATATCAGCTGGTAAGAATCTATTGTTAGCATCTTTTCCCAGTTTTGTATAAAGTAATTTCACGTCAGAAGGTTGAAATTTGCCATAGTGAGAGTATTTACTTCATAAGTATATTAGAGTTTTTAACAAAGTATCAAAACAAAAAGAGTCACTGAAATTTATTAATTAACTGAAATTTATTCTCTTATGGGTTTAGAGGCTATAAGTCTGAAATCATGGTGCCAGCAGGACAGTGCTCCCCCTGAGACTTTTGTGGATCCTTCCTTGACTCTTCTGAGCTTCTGATGCTAACCATCCATCCACAGCATTCCTTAGCTTGCAGCTGCATTGCCTCCATCTCTGCCTCTGTGGTCACATAGTGTCTGTGCCTCTGTGTCTCTTCTACCCTTAAAAGGACATCAGTCATATTGGATTAAAGGTCTGCCTTACTTCAGTATAACTTCATCTTAATTAATTACACTGGGAATAATTCTATTTCCAAATAAGGCCACATTTTGAGGTGCTGGGGAGTAAGAAAAATGAGCAAACACTAGAAATCAAGGGTTTATTGTTCTGCTTTGTTTCATATTTTAAGAGAGTCAGTTGTTAAACATTTACAGCACACCACTAACTAGCACATGCTGTGACACTTTCTCTGATTTTCAGGATTAGTTGTGAACTCTGACCTAGATTGTAAACTCTGTTAGATTAGCTAAAGGTGATTTAAATGATTGTTGTTTAGTTCTAAAATATATATAGTAGAAATGAAAAGATATTATTTTTTAATAAACAGTTTATGAAAGCTATGGTTATATAGTTTATACATTTGGATCATTTTATTTCTCAAGAACCCAGATACTTACATGCTAAGGAGAATTAAAAAATATAAAACACCCAGAAACTGACCAAAACAGTTTTAGCCTAACACATACTATTATTTTTAAAAAGAAGATTTATAGTTTATGCCTGCAGTTATTTGAATTTGGAAACAATAATTATAGCTTTTGCATTAGAATTAGATATGTACACTAATGTATGCTTTAGGTCCCTCAGCTTTGAGTTATTGTTAACGATAAGTTAAATTGTATATGGGACTTAGTAAAAGATTCTAATAATATAGGAAAATGAATACAAAGGTATCATATATCTGTATAGTATTTTTTATTTTACATTCATGTAATTCATTTACAGTACATTTTGACTTACTGAAGAACAAATGTAGATCCAACATTAGCTGATTCAAATCTTTTGCATTCTTTCATTTAATAAATATTTAGTGATATCCTACTTAGTGCCAAGCACTGTTAAGACCTGAAAATACATTAATGAATAAGACCAGAAATATCCCTATTCTCATTTAAATTCATAGATTGGACTTTTACTTCTAGCTTAGATGGAGTAACAAGTACCAAATTTACCCTTCTGTCGGAAACAAAGACACTGGACAAAATATATAAAATAATGGCTGTCAAGACATTTTACATCAGGCAATGAACTTTAGGAATCTAATGCAAAGTCCCTGAGGTCAGAATAAGTAGCTGTGGCTGTACATTGCTCACTTACCACAGAAATCTAGGCTCAAAATCTTTACTATACTATACTATATCCTGTCTACCATATATTTGCTAGTGTCTAAAATAGTATAAATTTTCTGTTTTTAGTTTTCTAAAAGTCCTTGTTGGGGGATGAGAAGGTAGTCTTATTTTGGTTACCCAGACTAATGAGTGACCCTGAGAGCAAAGCTGGAGAAATCTGTGAGCTCATTGGAGCTCAAGGCAAGTCAACTCTTACCTGAACCTCAGTTAGCATACCCTGTTTTCTATGTAGTTATGAATCTAGAAATACTTCCATGTTCAAATTAAAATGATATCCCAAGTTCCCTTCAGAAAAATTGTAAAATCATGCCCTAAGGGAATGCAGTATGGCTCAAAAATCATATTGTGTGATTTTTATATTTATATTTATATTTATCCTATAAACTATCACCTATAAGACCCTACTAGGACTAGGTCAGAATGGAGCTTAAATTCTACAAGGTTTGAATTTGAGGCTTTAGCTTTTGACTTCACTGGAATTAAAAGTGAGCCATCCAGGGCAGCCCAGGTAGCTCAGCGGTTTAGCGCCGCCTTCAGCCCAGGGCCTGATCCTGGAGACCCGGGATTGAGTCCAACTTCGGGCTCCCTGCATGGAGCCTGCTTCTCCCTCTGCCTGTGTCTCTGCCTCTCTCTCTCTCTCTCTCTCTGTCTCTCTCTGTGTGTGTCCCTCATGAATAAATAAATAAAATCTTAAAAAAAAAAAAAGTGAGCCATCCAACGGGTTCCCCTCATCACTAAAATTTCCATTACTATTTCTTTTTTAGTGGTCTCTGGTTCTAAAGTAGTCCCAAGGTTGAAAGGGGAGGGGAAATCTCTTTAGGGACATTAGACTGGAAGCAAGAGCTATACATGTTTCCATGAAATAGAAAAAAAATAGAAGTGTTCCTTTATGGAAGACAGTAAATACTCTAACCTCATTTGATTTACTATCAGATGAGAAAAAGGCACATGAGTATACATGGAGGCAGAAAAGGTAAGTAACATGAAGAAGTAATGAGTAACAGGTTTATAAAACAAAAGTAAAGGAGGAATGCATTATGAAGATCTTGAGTTATTCTCAGCAATCACATGTGGCTGGGCAGTTTCTTGAGTTGCAGAGTCATTGGATAACTAAAATGAAACTCCCAGATGAAAGATCTCACAGCAAGAATAATTCTTCAGTGCTACAGATAATAAAATTTTGTGTCCTCAGTACTATTTGCAGAAGAAAGGAAGAAAAGAACCGAGGAAGGAAGAGAGAAAGAGGGAGTAAAAAATAAGCATATAAGGTCCACAGTGGTGGGAAAGTTAGCAGTACACATGTAGAGGGCTAAGTTTCTGGTGCTGCTTTCTTTCTTATATTGAGATGACAACCATGCTGTCAAGATCTCTTGCAGTTTTTTTTAGACTGATTTATTTTTCTTATTTGAACAAAAGGTCAAAGCACAGCAATTCATGACTTTTCCAAAGTGAATCCAATGGTTCAGTAACTTCATTCACTAATTCTCTTATCAGACTCAATGCAAATTATCCTAATCTCTAATTTCTAGATCCTATCATATGAAGGGGGAAAAATGTCCTACCAACTTTATATCAAAAGATATATGACTTGTTAATTCATCCAAATTGTTCAAACTATTCCCGACTTTTATCACTGAAAGTAGATTTAAAAAAAAATTGCTAAAAATTCTCACAAAAGGGTCAACTAAGTTCATACAGATATTCCTCTTACACAATTACCTGGAAATACAAAGAACAAGAACAAACAGCATTTCTCAGGTGCTAGAAATGGAAAGTAGAATCAAAGCCAAACAATAAGCATGACGTAATTTAACAGCAGGCCATAAGAGTTTGGCTTCTGTAGAGAAAACCCTAAAGAATTGGAAATGGGTTCTAACAGCAAACTGGTGATGTGAAAGATGGTTTCATGAACCATGGAGGTCAGAGGGGTTGACATTAACACCCTAGTATAAAGCTATGAGTCTTGACATTTTTCAAAATCCAATAGAATGGAACTGAGAAATGTTGGCCACCAGACTGAGAAGGCCTGAAGTCAGTCCAGGGACAAGGGTTGGCAAAACATAGGGAAAAAGTCACAATGTACATGTGTGATGTCTGAATTTATATAACCTATATGGTACAAGAGTTATAAACACAGAAATTATCATAAAAATCAGCCTAAGATTATTAAAGCCCTCTAGAATCCAAATGAAATGTCACTGAAAGTCAATATTTTAATATACTTTCAAAACCTAAGGAACTCTAAATCCTCATCAAAAAATAAACTTATTAAAATAAACTCATAAACACACGCAAGTGTGCATGCACACACACACACACAAATTAACATTAAATCCACAAATGGACTAAACTTTCCTTTTAAAAGACAACTGTTCTAAAACCAGATTTAAAAACCTAGCTCTATGCTATTAGAAATTTTTAAAACAGTGATATAAAATGATTGAAAGGAAAGGGGTCAAAGATCTTACTCCAGGAAAAATGGCAGTAACAAACTTGAATTATCTATTTAAAAAAATCAACTTCTAGAGGATGGCAGAGTAGAAGCATCCTTGGTTCCCCTTGTCCCACAGATACACCTAGAAAATACCCACATCAGTGTAAATGACCCAGAAAATGACCTGAGGATAAGCAGAACAGACTTTCTATAGCTAAGCATAGAGAAGAGGTCACATCAAAGAGGGTAGAAAGGGTAGAGATGTAGTTGGGAGCCAAACTGACCCAGGGGACTGTCCACAGAGGGAGAGATATTACCAGGGAACTGTACAGAGAAGAGAGAGGAACAGAGCCCATGCCAGGCATGAGGGACCTGCATTGGGAAGACAAATCCTCATAATATTTGACTTTAAAAATCAGAGGGGCCTAATTTCGTGAAATCTTACAATCAGTGGGGTTTAACACAAGGAAAAAAAATCAGGTGGCTTGACTCCACTCTGGGAGAACCACACGACAACAAGAAACTGAGTCCCTGCCCTTAAAGAGTAGCACAACAAACAGCCCCATTAAAATACAGCATAGAAGCAGCAGTCTGAAAACACCTAGGCTACATAGGAAGACTTATTTACAAATCTCAGAGCATCTGTTGGAAGAGCAGGATCTTTAGGGGACTTTTAGAAGAACAAAAGAGCTGGCAGGCACCATTTCCCTCCTCCACCCTACATATGCCCCACTCCCCCAAGCCTAGAAACAGGCACACCTGTGGGAAGCAGCACAGCCCAAACACTCTCCACCTACCTTGCTAACAGTACACCCCACCCTTGTATTTTTCCATGTACCTGCCCCCTCCAGGCCAGCCTTGGCAGTTTTCCCAGGTAACTATAGGCACCCTTCTGCAGTGGATCTGTACAGACTTTGCTGGCACCATGTACCCCATCCCTGTGTTCTCCTACAGACCCCTGCCCTCTAACATATCCTTGGCCAGGGTACTTGCAAAATGGTGCCATAAGCTTGCCAGTATGCAAGCAGACCCAACAGGAGCCAGTATCACTCCAAAGTGACTCCTACCCTGGGGAAATGGGAAGATAACAATACACACACCAGTCTGACTGCAGCCCCAGCAGTGGGCTGGAATAAGATATCTAGTTTGACGGCAGGCCCTGCCTACCAATGAAAGCTTTTCAGGGGACAACATAGAAAAAGCGCCCTGTAGATTGGTGCTACAGCAGCTTTGGCAAATGCCTGGTCTGGTGTAACTCAAGCCTAAGGAAGCCCCAGACTGGTGCACTAACAAGACAGGGACCAAACACTCCCCACAACAGGCAAAGAGAGCCACTGCAGATAACCAGACTGAAGGCAAACACAACTGAACCACAATAGTAGGGCACAAACAACACACACAGGAGACACCCCTGAAGTGTCAGGTTCTTGAAAGGCAAGGCACTACAAGATCTCTTCTCCACAAGGCCATTAGTTTCATGTGCAGGAGACCTCGCTCACATTCCTAATACACAGAAACAGATGCAGAGAGTTAGAAAAAGTGAAGAAGACAGAGGAATATATCCTAAGTGAAAGGACAGGACAAAATCCCAGCAAGAGAGCTAAACAAAATGGAGAATGAGTAATATGATAGAGAATTTAAATTAATGGTCTTAAAGACACTCATTGGACTTGAGAAAGGAGTGAAGGACCTCAGTGAGACCTCAACAAAGAGACAGAAAACAAAAAAGATACAAAAAAAGAAGAACTCAATAACTGAAATTAAAAATACACTAGAGGGAATAAACAGTAGACTGGAGTAGACTAGAGGAAGCAGAAGAATGGATTAGCACCCTGGAAAACAGTAATAGAAAACAATCAAGCTGAACAGGGGAGAGAGAGAAAAAAAATAATAAATGAAAATAAACTTACAGAACTCAGCAATACCATCAAGCATACTATTCCCATTATAGGGATCTCAGAAGAAGAGAGAGAAAAGGGGGAAGAAAATGTATTTGAAGAAATAATAGCTGAAAACTTCTCAAATCTAAAGAAGGAAACAGAAATCCAGATCCAAGAGATACCACCCACAATAAAATCAACCCAAGGAGATCCATACCAAGTCACATACTAATTCAAATGGCAAAATGTAATGATAAAGTGAGAAGTTTAAAAGCAGCAAGAGAAATAAAACAGTTACATACAAGGGAAGACACATAAACTGATTTTTCAGCAAAAATGTTGCAAGCCAGAAGAAAGCAGCATGATACATTCACAGTACTGAAAGGAAAAATCTACAGTCAAAAATGCTGTATCCAAAGGCTATCATTCAGAATAGAAGGGGATATAAAGAGGCTCCTGGATGGTGCAGTCAGTTAAGTTTCTGACTCTTGGTTTTAGCTCAGGATGTGATCTCAGGATCATGAAATCAAGCCTCATATTGGGCCTCATGCTCAGCATAGAGGCTGCTTAAGACTCTCTCTTCCTCCGACTCTGTCCTTCCTGCCATACTATCTCTCTCTTAAATAAATAAATAAATCTTATAAAAAGGAAAAAGGAGAGATAGTTTCACAGACAAACAAGTTAAAGGAATTCATGACCACTAAACCAGCCCTACAAGAAATGTTAAAGGGACTGTGAGTGGAACAGAAAGACCATAAGCAGGAGTAAGAAAAGTAGGAAGCAAAAAACCAGGAAATTTAATTATATCTATAAAAATCAATCAGGGGATACACAAAGTAAAAGAATATAAAGTATAACATCATACACCTAAAATATAGGGGGGGAGAGGAATAAAAGTTTAGTGATTTTAGAATGAGCTCAAACTTAAGTGACTGTCATCATGATATAGACTGCTATATGCAGAAGATGTTGTATATAAACCTAATGGTAACCACAAATCAAAAATTGGTAATAGATATGCAAAAAATTAAGAGAAAAGAATCCAAATAAATCACTAAAGAAAGCCAGCAAACTGAGACAAAAGAGCAAGAGAAGAAAGGAACACAAAGAACTACAAAAAAAAAAAAAAAAAAAAACCCAACAACAACAGAAAGCAAGTAACAAAATGGTAATAAATACATACTTATCAATAATTACTTTGAATGTAAATGGACTAAATGCTCCAATCAAAAGATATAGGGTGATGGAGTGAATAAAAAAGCAGGATACATCTATCTGCTGCCTATAAGAGACACATTTTGGACATAAATACACATGGAGATTGAAAGTGAAGGAAAGAAAAGCACTTATCATGTAAATGGAAGTGTAAAGAAAGCCAAGATAGTAATAATTATATTAGACAAAATAGACTTGAAAACAAAAAACTGTAGCAGAAGAAAAAGAAAGACACTATAAAATCATAAAGGAAACAATCCAACAAGAAGATATGACAGTTACAAATATTTATGCACCCAACATGGGAGCACCCTAATACATAAAGCAGTTAATAACAAACATAAAGGAACTCATCAATGTCAATAAACTAATAGTAGGGAATTTAACACCCTATTTACATCAATAAATAGATTATCCAAACAGAAAAAGAGAAAGATGTTCACTTTCACCACTTTTATTCAACATAGTACTGGAAGTCCTAGTCATAGCAATCATACAAGCAAAGAAATAAAAGGCATTCAATTAAGTAAGGAAGAAGTAAAACTTTCACTATTTGTAGATGACATGATAATATATATATATATATATATATATATATATATATATATATACTCACCAAAAAACTACTAGAACTGATAAATAAATTTAGTAAGATCACAAGACTCAAAATCAATATACAGAAATCCTTCTCATTTCTATATACTAATAATAAAATAGCAGAAAGAGAATTTAAGAAATCAGTGTAATTTACTATTGTACCAAACATAATAAAATACCTAGGAATAAACTTAACCAAGGAGGTGAAAGACCTGTACTCTGAAACAATAAAACATTGATAAAGGAATTGAAGACAACACACACAAATGGAATGACATTTCATGCTAACGGATTGGAAAATAAATATTGCTAAAATGTTCATACTACCCAAAGCAATCTACAGACTTAAAGCAATCCCTATCAAAATACCAACAGCATTTTTCACAGAACTAGAACAAACAATCCTAAAACATATATGAAACCACAAAAGACACTAAATATCCAAAGCAATCTTGAAAAAGAATAAAACTGGTTGTAGCACAATCCCAGATTTCAAGATATGCTACAAAGCTGTAGTAATCAAAACAATATGGAACAGGCAAAAAAGTAGACCCACAGATCAATAGAACAGAATTGAAAGCCCAGAAATAAATCCATGATTATGTAGTCAGTCAATCTTTGACAAGGCAGGAAAGAATATTCAGTGGGAAAACAACAGTCTTTTAAACAAATGGTATTAGGAAAACTGGATAGCTACATGCAAAGGAATGAAATTGCACCGCTTTCTTACACCACACACAGAAATAAATTCAAAATGGATTAAAGACATAAATGTGAGACATAAAACCATAAAAATCTTAGAGGAGAACACAGGCAGTAATTTCTCTGACATAGGCCATAGCAACATTTTTCTCAGTGTCTCCTGGGACAAGAGAAACAAAAGCAAAAATTAACTGTTGGGACTACATCAAAATAAAAAACTTCTGCACAGCAAAAGGAAAAGAAAAAAACAGAAAAAAAAGACAACCTTCTGAATGAGAAAAGATATTTAATCTTGTTTTATAGTGGAGAAAAATTTGGCTTGAAAAGTTAAAGAAATTACTAGGGTCATACAGCTAGAAAGTGGCAAAGTTACATGAAACAGTGCGCAACATCGTTAATCAGGAAAATGCAAATCAAAAGCACAATGAGATACCACCTCACACCTATTAGGATGCCTTTTATGAAAAAAAACTAATAGATAACAAATGTTGGTGAGGATATGAAGGAAAAGGAAACCTTGCATATTGTTTGGGGGAATGTAAATTGGTACAGTCACTATGGAAAACAATATGGAGGTTTCATAAATAATTAAACATACATTTATAATATGATCCAACTATCCCCCACTGGGTATATAGATCTGAAGGAAATGATACATACACCACCATGTTGTAACATTATTTACATAATCAAGACATGGAAACAACTAAGTGTCCATTGATGTATGAATGGATAAAGTAGATACAGTATATATATACACACACATACACCCACAATGGAATGCCATTTGCAAAAACATGGATGAACTTAGAGGACATTATGCTACGTGAAACTGGCAAGAGAAAGACAAATACTATATGATCCCACTTATATATGGAGTCTACAAGAAAATAGTTGAACTTGACCTCATAGTAACAGAGAATAGAATGGTGGTTACCAGTAGCTGGGTGATGGAGGAGGTAGGAAGATGCTGATCAAAGGGTACAAGCTTCAGTTATAAGATGAGGAAGCTCTTAGACCTAATGCATAGCATGGTGACTGTAGTTAATGATACTGTATTGTACAGTTGAATTTACTAAGAGAATTGACCTTAAACATTATTACACACACACACACACACACACACACACACAAAGTGGCTGTGAAGTGATAGATGTGTTAATCTGGTTATAGTAATCATTTCACCACATTATAAATTTATATACAATTGTTATTTGTCAATTAAACCTCAATGAAGCTGAAATTTTTTTTAAATGCAGAGCATAATCCCAGATTAGCTCCAGGATCCAAACAGTTTAAAATGACACGATTAGGGAATTTTAAACTGCATTTCTGACTATATATTCGTATTGTGTCAATCTTACACTTTCTGATCATTATATTTTGGTTACAAAGGAGAATATTCTTGTTCTTCAGAGATACATGCTGAGCTGTTTATGAGTAAAGCATCATGATATCTGCAATTACCTCAATTAATTCAGGGGAAAAAGATAAAACAGTGTACAAAATGTTGACAACTGGTGACTCTAAGTGAAGAATACTTGAGGATTTTTGTATTACTCTTGCAACTCTTCTGTAAGTTTAAAATTTCTTTCAAAATAGAAATCTGGGGTAAGTACCATTAGTTCACCTTCTTTTTTAAAGGATATTTTACCAGATATAGACTTTAGGTTGACTTTTTTTTTTTTCTTTCATCACTTGTCTTCTGCCTTGTATTGTTTTCTGATGACATGAGCATGATCATTCTTACTACTGTTCATGAATATATAATGGCCCTTTATCCTCTGGCTACTTTAAGATTCCCTTTTTTTCTTTGGCTTGTAGCAATTTGCTAGAACCAGTGTGGTTTTTCTTTGTATTTGTTCTTTGTATTTTTTTTTAATTTGGAGTCTCAATTTTAATTGAAACACTATGAATTTGAGCATTGAGGAGTAACAATGAAATATGTTTTTAATTTCTAAAGTAAATGATTAGCTGTATTAGTTTTAAAGCAGTCCTTTGTATTTTGTTGTCTTCTTGGAAGTGTGGGTTGATATTTTTAATCAAAATTAAAATTTTAAATTATTACTCAAATATTTTTCCATTCCAGAGGTTCCCTGGAAAAGGGTTAAAATCACCCCAATTGAGAATCACTGACCTACAGTAGCCATTTCTCTGAGACCAGAATGGCTCTTCTCTTTATGGATGGCCTCAACTGAATGTACAGAATGTTTAATGAGATGGCTCTACTCTGGGTAGTCAGAGCTCCATGGCCTGTCAGCACCGTGCAGCCTCTGGAATCTCAGCTCAGCTTATATCCTCTTAATAGTCATAATCTGTTAGGCCTCATGGAGTCTTGGTTTATACATTTTCAGTTTATATTCAGCCAAAGAGTCAAGTGGACTCCTTTGCAGATTTGTGGAGCTTTTTCTCAATTTAGCTCCCTAGTCTATGTTACTCTGCCTTGCAAATTACTACCAGCACCTGCTGCTCTGAACTCTGAATTTTATTTTTTCTACCTACCAAGATTTCTGTTCTCTGTTGAGTTCTACTGCCCAGAGCAGTGATATGAATAATGATCCCTGGCAGAAAACTGAGGCTGATGTAGACATTATCTTGTGTGGTTCCCTGTCTCAATGATCACAGCCCTGAGCTATCTGTTGTTCTATGATTGAAAATAGTTGCTACACATTATTTGCCCAGTTTTATTATTATTTACAGTGAGAAATTAACACAGCATAAGCATTACTTTTTCATAGCTTATTCTCATAACTGTCACTCTGTTGAGAATCTGAATGTTTCTAGTTGCTCTTGTGGTCTCAAGAATTTTTCCATTTGTATGTTTGTTGTCAGGTTGACGAAGCATCACAACCCTGCCATTGACTGTGTTTCTTTGCCAGCCTTACTGGGTTAATAGTTATATACTTTGATATATGCAGATAATCATGTGCCCAGGATTATATAGTTTTTCTGTAAATATTTTCTGTGTAATAGATTGTGTCTCCTCTCTCTTAATGTTACCCATTACTTCTTTTACATTGTTATGTATTTATTTTTAACACCAATCTTACCTACCTTTTCTTGCCTTTGGGAAATAACTTTGTATTAAATGAGCTAGTTTCTTTGACTATGGGTATGTAATTACTTAGGTAAGAATTAACAAACATTTCTAAATACCACTCAAAAATACTTTTAAATGAGTAACAACAAAAAAAAATTGGAAGAATTAATTAACGATTAGTACTATTTTTCCCATATTCTTTTTTGCTTAGAATTTCTTCTGAGACTAACTTTTGTGATACAAATCTTATCATAAGCCAAATTCTGAGACTCTTTTATGACTAGCATAATAGGAAGTGAACTAATCAGGGACTTGGGGATCAAGATTTCAGTCATAGCTTTGCTCCTGACTAGTTATATGATATTTAGCAAATCACTTAGTACTTTTGGTCTCAGTGTCCAAATCCTTAATGGGATAGAGGCTCTCAAATATCCTTTTCAGTTCTAAGTTCTATCTTAGATTTTAAAGGCAACTGAAATGTTTCTCTTTTCCCAAGGTAGCTAACTCAGACTCTGAAAGAAATTATAATTATTTAAAATAGTCTTCTACTATAGTCAGCAAAGGACAAAATATGATAAATATGAAATTAATTAGAAAATATTTAAGGTGATTTAGTAATGTAATTTTCTATTATAATTTCAGGGAAGCAAAAAATTGTCTTATTCATTTTTTATGTTCCTGTGGATCTTATACATGGTTGATCTTGAATTGTTTCCTATATTTATATTTCTGAAAAAAGAGAATAAAGGCTGAAGTCATTTCTTGTGACAAAAGAAATATATCTCTCCTCTTTTCAAAATGTGGCGTTTTTTGTGACTGTCTCACTGCCTATTCCACCTGCTTCATTTGGATTATAAGTGAGTTGGTCCCATCTTGGGCCTACACCATGCTGAATTCTAAACTATAGGAATATGGGACTCATGCCTGTGTGCATTTGACAAACTTGTGTTGAATGGAGCTCTATACAAGGTGCTGTGAATAAAGAAACTGCTAAGCTACTGAAATCTGCTCTAAAGGAGCTCAAGATCCAGTGGAGGAAATTAATAGGACAACCAATAACTATAAATCCATATGATCAGTTCACAAGGTACTAGGGAAGCAAAGACAATAAATCAAAGTAAGAAATATAAATGGGTTTTTCATTTCAAGATTGGATTTGAGAATACTTCCAGCATTGGCCTCTTTCTGGACCTCACCTAAGTCAGGATTTTTCTTGTCTCAGAGTCTTTGCTCTAGAATGTTCTTTTATCTTTACTTGTTGGCTCCAAGTTTCAGTTCAAGTATCTCCTTGTTTAAGGTCTTCCCTGTTTACCTTATCCAAAATAGGCACACTTCCGTTGTTTAATTTCTCTAATACTTTACTTTCAGCTACTTTCTATTATTTACAATTAACTTATTGTGTCATCTCCCCAGATGGTTGGAACCTGTTTTGATCACTTCTAGGTCCCTATTACCTAGGAAATGCTTGGCTTGTAGAAGCCACTGAAAAATATTTATTGAATGAAAGGAAGGCTGAATGAATGAAGTAATTGGAGAGTAAATATCTCTCCTTTCACCTGTTGTTACCATCCAAAAAATGCTAGGCCATTAATACAAAAAAAATTACCTTCAATATTTCATGTTCATTAATTCAGAAAATATTTATTGAGTCAAGTATTGTTCTAGGCCAGAGGACATGATATGTAACAACAAGCATTCTACCTTGTTAAGAAAAATACTGTTTATTACTTGCTCATTCTGATTGCTGGTAGTAAGCTTGAACTAAATAAAACCTAAAGTCTCAAAATGAATCTTTTTAACTCTTCTTTTTTAACTTTTTGCTAAAACCTTTGTTTTTTTTCCCTAAGATTTTATGTAAATTCAAGTTAGTTAACATAGTGTAATAGCTTCAGGAGTTGAATTTAGTGATTCATCACTTACATATAATTCTCCATGCTCATCTTTTTTTTTTAAGATTTTATTTATTTATTCATGAGACACACACACACACACACACACACAGAGGCAGAGACACAGGCAGAGGAAGAAGCAGGCTCCATGCAGGGAGCCCGATGTGGGACTAGATCCTGGGTGTTCAAGATCATGCCTGGGCTGAAGGCGGTGCTAAACCGCTGAGCCACCCGGGCTGCCCACCACATGTCCTTCTTAATGTCCATTACCCATTTAGCCCATCTCCGCACCCACCTCTCTCAAAAAACCCTCAGTTTATTTTTCTTTCCCTTCCCCTATGTTCATCTGTTTTATTTCTTAAATTCCACATATGAATAAAATCATATGGTATTTGTCTCTCTCTGGCTGACTTATTTCACTCAGCATAATATACTCTATCTAGTTCCATCTGCATCATTGCAAATGCCAAAATTCCATTCTTTTGATGGCTGAGTAATATTCCATTGTGTGTGTGTGTGTGTGTACATCACATATTCTTTATCCATTCATCAGTCTGTAATTATCCATAATTTGGCTATTATTGATAGTGCTACTATAAACATTGGGGTACATGTGCCCCTTTGAATCAATGTTTTTGTATCCTTTGGATAAATACCTAGTAGTGCAATTGCTGGATCATAGGGTAGTTCTATTTTTTTTTTTTAAAGATTTTATTTATTTATTCATGATAGTCACACAGAGAGAGACAGAGAGGCAGAGACACAGGCAGAGGGAGAAGCAGGCTCCATGCACCGGGAGCCCGATGTGGGATTCGATCCCGGGTCTCCAGGATCACGCCCCGGGCCAAAGGCAGGCGCCAAACCGCTGCGCCACCCAGGGATCCCGGGTAGTTCTATTTTTAACTTTTGAGGAACCTCCATACTGTTTTCCAGTTTGCATTCTCACCAACAATGTAAGTAAGAGGGTTCTCCTTTCTCTGTATCCTCCTCAACATCTATTTTTTCCTGAGTTGTTAATTTTAGCCATTCTGATAAGTATGAGGTGGTGTCTCATTGTGGTTTTGATTTGTATTTCCCTGATGATGAATGATGATGAGCATTTTTTCATGTGTCTATTGACCGTTTGTATGTCTTTGGAGATATGTCTGTTCATGTCTTCCGCCCATATCTTAACTGGATTATTTATTTTTTGAGGGTTGAGTTTGATAAGTTCTTTATAGATTTTGGATATTAACGCTTTATCTGCTATGTCATTTGCAAATATGCTCTCTCATTAGATTGAGAGATTTCTTGATTGTTTTCTTTGCTATGCAGCAGCACTTTTTATCTTGATGAGGTCCCAATGGTTCATTTTTTCGTGTTTCCCTTGCCTCCAGAGACATGTCTAGTAAGAAGTTACTATGGTAGAGGTCAAAGAGGTTACTGCCTGTGATCACCTCTAGGATTTTGATGGTTTCCTGTCTCACATTTAGGTCTTTCATCTATTTTGAATTTATTTTTGTGTATGGTGTGATAAAGTGGTCCCGTTTCATTCTTCTGCATGTTGTTGTTCAGTTTTGCCAACACCATTTGTTAAAGAGATTGTCTTTTTTTCCATTGGATATTTATTCCTGCTTTGTTGAAGATTAGTTGACCAGGTAGTTGTGGATCCATTTCTAGGTTTTCTATTCTATTCCATTGATCTGTATATTTTGTTTTGTGCCAGTACCATACTGTCTTGATGGTTATAGAAAATTTGAAAAGACCCATAACTAGGAAAGAAATTGAATCAGTAATCAAAAATCTACCAACAAACAAGAAGCCGGGCCTGGATCTCTTCCCAGGGAACTCTACCAAACATTTAAAGCATAATTAATATCTATTCTTCTGAAGCTGTCCAAAAAACAGAAATGGAAGGAAAACTTCCAAACACATTCTATGAGGCCAGCATTACTTTGATTTCAAAGACCCCAGTAAAAAGGAGAATTATAGACCAATATCCCTGATGAACATGGATGCAGAAATTCTCAACAACATACCAGCTAATCGAATCCAACAGTGCATTAAAAAGATTATCCACAATCAAGTAGAATTTATTCCTGGGATGCAGGCATGGTTCAATATCTGCAAATCAATCAATGTGATATACCACATTAATAAAAGAAGGGATAAAACCAGATGATCCTCCCAATCAATGCAGAAAAAGCATTTGACAAAATACAGCATCCGTTTTTTAAATAAAAATCCTCACGAAGGTAAGGATAGAAGGAACATACCTCAACATCGTAAAGGCATATACAAAAGACCCATAGCTAATATTATCTTCAATGGGAAAAACTGAGAGCTTTTCCCCTAAGGTCAGAAACATGACAGAGATGTCTACTCTCACCACTGCTGTTCAGCATAGTACTGGAAGTCCTAGCCTCAGCAATCAGACAACAAAAAGAAATAAAAGGCGTTCAAGTTGGCAAGTAAGTAATCAAATTTCCTTTTCACAGACAACATGGTACTCTATGTAGAAAACCCAAAAGACTCCACTAATTATTTGCTAGAACTGATATAGGAGTTCAGGAAAGTCGCAGGATATAAAATCAATGCACAGAAATCTGTTGCATTTTTTAAAGATTTTATTTATTTATTCATGAGGGACACACACAGAGTGAGACAGAGAGAGAGAGAGGCAGAGACACAGGCAGAGGGAGAAGCAGGCTCCATGCAGGGAGCCTGACATGGGACTCGATCCCAGGTCTCCAGGATCACGCCCTGGGCTGAAAGTGGCGCTAAACTGCTGAGCCACCCGGGCTGCCCCATCTGTTGCATTTCTATACACCAATAATGAAGTAGCAGAAAGAGAAATCAAGGAATTGATCCCATTTACAATAGTACCAAAGCCCCTAAGATACCTAGGAATAAACCTAACTGAAGATGTAAAAGATCTGTACTTTGAAAACTATTGAACACTTATGAAAGCCATTGAAGAAGACAGAAGGAGATGGAAAAATATTCCACACTCATGTATTGGAAGAATATTGTTAAAAAGTCTATGCTACCCAGAGCAATCTACACATTTATTGCAATCCCTATTAAAATAATACTAGCATTTTTCACAGAGCTAGAAGAAATAATTCTAAAATTTGTATGGAAGCAGAAAAGACCTTAAATAGCCAAAGTAATGTTGAAAAAGAAACCAAAGCTGGAGGCAACATAATTCTGGACTTCAAAATGAATCATTTAAAATGTAAGCACGCACAATATATGGAATAATGATTATAGTATAAGCAGCACCAAAATCTAGTGTGATAGATTAGGTAACTGAGAGACATATTTGCCTCCCTCCCTCCTTGTTCCAGAAAAAGGAGTTGAACTCCATGTCTCTTGACAGTTGAGGATAAGCCACATTATTTGCTTAGGCTGATGAAACATTAGCAAATCTAACACAAGAAGAGATTTTTGAAGTTTCTTGCACAGTTGGGTTTGTCCTCTTGCACTTCTGCCATCACCATAAGCCACACTTCACCAAATAACTCCCCTCCCCCCAGACCGTGTCCAGGATGAATATATAAGTAGTAGACATGAGCCTGATGGCCATCAGCTTGGAGCAGAGCTTCCCAGTAAAGCTCAACCAAATCAGCCACAACCATCTCACCTGTAGATATGTGAATGAGGATAAATGATTGCAGTTTTAAGCCACTGGGGTGGTTTGTGATAGTGCATGAATAACCCATGTGTCTATTAGAATGTGAAACTCATCCAGATACAAGCCTCACAAGTGCTGTTGAAATCCTGAGTACAGAAACTTACATGTACATGTAACCTATGTAACTTTTGGTTTTATGCTGTTGAATACATGGAAGTTATTTAGGAAAACATCAGATGGGCCTGTGAATTAGCAAGGCACAAGAAGGGAGGTTTTATAGCATACTTATGCAAGAAAAGAAGCAAGTTTTGACCTCTCTAGTCATATCTGTCTTTTCATTTAAGCCACTTTAGCATGTTTTAGAAGAACTTTGTGTTGGCAGGTAGTTTTGTGTAGTTTTTCTCTCTTGTGTTAAATATGTATCTTTAGAAAAAGACTGGGAGAAAATGATAATAATGCATATGCTATGACAGCAGTTTCATGAGCTCGTCATTGAATTAGGACTCTGCAAAGATGAGATAGAGATATTATTTCCATTTAATAGATGAGAAAACTAAGGTTCTGAGTCTGTAAGTAATTTGTCCAGGGTCACAGAGCTGGACAGTGGCATAGATAAAATTCTACCCCAACAACATGGTTCCAAGGTCTATCCACTTAACTCAAAGCAGCATTGGAGTATTTCTGGCCTATGACTCATATATTACTCACATATAATACAGAAACATCTGGCTTCTCAGTACTGTTTCCTTCACAAATTCCAAATAGCTCAAAATTGATTTTAAATACTGCAGTTTGAGCAATTTAAGGTTTGCAAAGTGCAAGTGTTCTGAGTGTATCCCTTTGTATTGAGTCTGCCAACTGTCATCTTAAGCTTCTGTCCATCCGAATAGGGAAGGCAGCAGAGTATCAAAGACTAGCACATGGGAGATGGGCACCCTAGAGGGTGCAGGGCCTGAAAGGCAGGTTGGGGCTGCCTTGATAAACCTGGTAGTCATATATGTAACTTCCTTTTTGTAGCTGATCAGAAATGTTGTTTTAAAAATCAGAAGTATAGCTGTTTTTGTCTACAAATGTATCTATTAAAGAGAGAATCTGCACCTGATTGAGCATTCTTTGTCCAGGATGCTAAAGTAATAAATGTTGCTTCATTACAATATTAATGCAAAGAGAGGCTTTTAAAGTTAACTTTGTAAATTTTAGGGTTATGTGGAAATTGGAAATTTTAGCTTTTGCCAATCTGCTTTTTACTTAGTGATGGATAAGTTCATGGAGATAATCAGATATAAAATGAACAAGTCTTGGTCCCAAGCCACCTCATCCAATTATAACAAATTTAATAGTTTACAACGTTCCCTTCAAGTTCCTCTCTTCTCTTTCCATACAACCATAGAGTTTGTCATCCATACAAACCTCTATTTGGTTTTTTAATTTCCTCTGGTGGAAGGATGTACCATTTCTGGGGTAAATGCAACCTCACACCTGATGCATTTAGTTGACCGTCTCAAACTTAACATGTCCCAAACCAACTTGCTCAAGTCAGAAATAGTCATTCTTACCCCACCCTCTTCATCCTTAACATCTAGCCCATCACTAAGTTATTCTGAGTGTAATTGCAAATATCTTATGGATGCCTTCACTTCCCTATGTGTTTACTTCAGTATGTGTCACAAATTGCATCCCACACACTATAATCTGTTTTCCATATTGATTTAATAGTTTCTGACTAATTTTTTCTAGTTCTGTACCTAAACCTTTTAAATCTGTACTCCTAGCAAAGCTGAGTGTTTTTTTCCTTCAGTGTAAATCAAATCTTTTACTCCCTCTTGTAAAATGCTTCACCCTTCAATACATTCATATTGTGCTTAGATATAACTATAAACTTTGGCCCTACATTCCCTGATAGTCTCATCTCTCTGCACAGTACTTATCAATGACGACCTTCTTTGATTGCATTATATATTATTCCCATTCCCACATGTAAATTAAATAAAACATGTAAAGCACTCAAAATTGTGCCTAACAGATAGACTTAATAGGCACATAGTTAGCTATTTTTATTATGTTGCTGGTGTTTATTTATTCCAGGCTGCTCCTCTATTAGAATTTGAGGGAAGGGCCTGTGTCTATTTTATTCAATGTCTCATAGCTTAATACCTGGAAAATATGGTATGTGTATTTCATAATTTTAAAATATGTGTTTAATGAAATCTATATTTAGGGAGTTATAGCATATAGAAAGTTATTTTTTAAAGATTTATTTATTTACTTTATTGAGAGAGAGAGCAAGAGAGCATGAGCAGGGGGACAGACAGAGAAAGACGGAGACAAGCAGGGCTTGATCCCAGGACCCCTAGATCACGACCTGAGCCAAAATCAAGAAGCAGATGCTCAACTGACTGAGCCACCCAGGTGCTCCTAAAAAGTTATTTTTTATATTGAATTGAAATTTATCTGTCATCCAAATGTTAGACCTATTGTAACATTAAGATATTTTAAGTTATATCCTCTGATACAGTTACAGATACTTATATTTATCTTTTTGTTAAGTTTTTATTTTAATTCCAGCTAGTTAACATATAGCATTATATTAGTTTCAGGTGTACAATATAGTGATTCAACAATTCCATATGTCGCCCAGGGTTCATTACAAGTTCCCTCTTTAATTCCCATCACCTATTTAATCCATCCCCCATGCCCCTCCCCTCTAGTAACTATGAGTTTGCTCTCTGTAATTAAGAGTCTGTTTCTTCATTTCTTTCTCTCTTATTTTTTCCTCTTTGCTTGTTTTCTTTCTTAAATTCTACATATGAGTGAAATCATATATTTGTCATTCTCTAACTTATTTCACTTGGCATTATACTCTCTGGCTCCATCCATGTCCTTGCAAATGGCAAGATTTCATTTTTTTAAGTAATCTCTACACCCCAAGATCAAGACTTGCACACTCTACCAACTGAGCCAGCCAGATGCCCCTGATTTCATTCTATTTTTATCATTAATAATATTCCATTGTGTGTGTATATAAATATATGTCACATCTTTATCCATTCATCAATCAGTGGACACTTAGGCTTCTTCCATGTCTTACAATATCTTTAATATTGTAAATAATGCAACTATAAACATAGCAGTGTGTGTATCTCTTTGAATTAGTGTACTTATATTCTCTGGGCAAATACCTGGTAGTGAGTTGCTGGATTAGAGGGTAGCTCTATTTTTAACTTTTTTGAGGAAACTCCATACTATTTTCCACAGCGGCTATACAGCCTTGCATTCCCATCAATGGTACACAAGGTTTCTCTACATCATTGCCAAAACATGTTGTTTCTTGTGTTGTTGATTTTAGCCATTCTGGCAGGTATGAGATGATACCTCATTGTGATTTTGATTTGTATTTCCCTGATGATTAGTGACATTGAACATTTTTTATGTTTCTGCTGGTCATCTGGATGTCTTCTTTGGAGAAATGTCTGTTTATGTCTTCTGCCCATTTATTAATCAGATTATTTGGTGGGTTTTGGGTGTTGAGCTGCATAAGTTTTTTTTTATATATTTTGGATACTAACCCTTTATTGGATATGTCATTTGCAAATCTCTTACTCAGTAGGTTGCCTTTTAGTTTTGTTGATTGTTTCCTTTGCTGTGCAGAAGCTTTTTTATTTTGATATAGTCCCAGTTGTCTATTTTGCTTTTGTTTTCATTGCCTCAGGATATATATATATATATATATATATATATATATATATATATATGTGTGTGTATATACACACACACACACACACACACACACACAGAGAGAGAGAGAGAGAAAGTAGTTGCTATGGCCAAGGTCAAAAAAGTTTCTGCCTATGTTCTCTGCTAGAATTTTTATGGTTTCAGAGCTCACATTTAGGTATTCCATCCATTTTAAATTTATTTTTGTGTATGGTGTAAGAAAGTGGTCCAGGTTCATTCTTCTGTGTGTTGCTGTCTGGTTTCCTAGCACGATTTCTTGAAGAGACTGTTCTTTTCCCCATTGGATATTCTTTCCTGCTTTGACAAAGATTAATAGACCATAAAATTGTGGGTTAATTTCTGGATTTTCTGTTTTGATTTATTGATATATTGTCTATTTTTGTGCCAGAACTATACTGTTTAGATTACCACAGCTTGGTATTACAACTTGAAGGCTGGAATTGTGATGGCTCCAGCTTTACTTTTTTTTTTTTTTTAAGATTGCTTTGGCCATTTGAGCTCTTTTGTAGTTCAGTACAAATTTTAGGATTCTTTGTTCTACAGATAATTGTATTTATCTTCATCTATCTTTACTGTCACAACTGAATCAACATTGAAGTCATCGATAAGTCTCTTAAAGTGATTGAATTCAAATTTTTAAAATTCTAATAACTCTATAAATCCTAATAATTTTAAAAAGTCATTATTGTCACATAAATGTGTGATGACTACGCATTTAAAATTTCCTACAAACTTTCAAAAATTTCATAGTGTAAGAAAACTCAATATACAAAAAATGCACTTTTTAATTTATCAAGTGCTACTTTTCTTTAGAAGATTTTTACATTTGAAAAGCATATTCTTTCAACATAGCATTTCTGTTTATTTTTTAGAAACTTAATTTATTGATAAATTAAGATTTTTATCTATAAACCAAAGTACTCCTCTTTTATTAATACAGTAAGTTCAAGTTCTTAAAAATTTTTAAAGATTTTATCCATTTATTTGTGATAGAGAAAACAGGAGCATGAGTTGGGGGAGGGACAAAGGGAAAAGCAGACTCTCTGCTGAGCAGGGAGCCCTACTCTAGACTCAATCCCAGGACCCCAGGATGGATCCCAGGACCCCAGGATCATGACCTGAGCTGAAGGCAGATGCTTAACCGCCTGAGCCACCTAGGCAGCCTCCCAGTTCAAATTCTTAAATGAAGCACTAGAATCTTTGTAAGAACAAATCTTTAGATTTTGCCGATGTGTCAGCAGAGCAATATGCTTTCAGTTAAGTTTTCAATATGATAATGAAAAGGACTTAATGTTTAGATAGGAAGGAATAGAAAGATTGGAAGGCTCAGTTGTTAACAAGTTTTGCTGGAAGGGACTTAAACATTGGCTTTTAAAAACCCAATTTTAAAATCCCTAATTCAAGGGATGTTGATGATAGAAAATACTGGAAGAATGTGCTGCTCCTGTAAACAAGTCTAAAAACTGACAGCCTTATAGATTTTTGAGAAATACTAAAGAACTCAAATGAAAATAGTGTTAAGTGGTAAGCATATTACCCCTCTAGGGGAAAATATAATGAAAATCAAATGTTTTAGTGGTGTAGAAACATTACATGAGACGGTGAGATAAACGATGGTATGTTTGATTAGTATGGACAGGCAATCCAATAATTTGGCTCAGAAGAAAATAAATACAGCTTCAGAGGATTTAAGGGACATTTTTATTCAAATAATCTAGATTATTACTTCAATTTTAATATAAAATTTGCTATTGGCAAATAAAAAGTTTCTTTTTAATGGAAATAGGTATTTTTCTATAATAATAAGTGTTTAAAGACTCTTCCTAGAATTTTGGCTGAGGGCTATATGAAACCAGTTTAATGCAAACCCCTGACTTTATTATACTTTTAATTACTTCACTTAACCATTTTGATATGAAATTATTGTGCCACTTTTAGGAAACATCTTAAAGTATATATATGTATATATATACATATATATATATATATATATATATATATATATATATATATAAAATCATACTTAAACTAGCTCAACTGAAATCAAACTATTTATGACTATTTTTGTAGGCTTCAATATCCTGACTCCCTTATCCATCCTCTATACTGCTACCAGAGTTTTCCCTAAAGTAGGTTTTATTATGTTGCTTTTTATCTTCAAAATACTGTTTCCCACAGTACCCAGCATAAACTGTAAGCTTCGTAGCCTAAATGTGCTACCCCTTGATAATGGTGATCCAGACTATGTTTACACTATAATTTGATCTCTCAACTTCACAACCTCTCTTAGAGCCTCAGCCTCTATGTATGATTTATTATTTCCCCCCTACATAGCTTACTTATCCCTACTATCCCCTCCTCTGACTTGCATGGCCCCCAATTCATCTAACTAGACAAATCATATTCTTGATCCAAGACCCACCTCAAGAGTAATCTCTAATTTTCTTTCTGTAGTAGGCAGAATAATACAAACAAATAAGATGTCCATGTTCTAATCCCTGGAACCTGTGAGTAGATTACCTTACATGTACAAAGAGACTTTGCAGATGTGCTTAAATTGAAGATTTTGATATGGGGAAATTATGCTGGATTACCTAGATGGGGTAATTAGGGATTCTTGTCAAGGAAAAAGGAAGCAGGGGAGTTAGAGAAACAGGCATGATAATAGAAAAAGAAGTCAGAGGGATGCAATTTCTGACTTTGAAAATGAAAGAAGGCCATAAGCTAGGGAATGCAGACAGCTTGTGGAATCTGGAAAGGGAAAGGAATAGGTTCTGTTCTGCTTCCATAAGAAATATAGCCATGTTGATACCTTTGCTTTAGCCTAATGAGACCCATTTTGGAATTCTGATCTCCAGAAGTATAAAATAATAATTTTCTGTTATCTAAAGTCACCAAATTTGATAGCTTTTGTGGTAGTTTTTTATAGCAGCAATATAAACCTAATACAGATATTAGTACCTGGAATTGGGGTGCTGATGTAACAAATTCATAAAAATATGGAATGAACTTGGAGTTGGGGAATGGGCAGAGGCTGGAAGAATTTCAGGAGCATGATCAAAAAAGCCTAGATTGCCTTGAATAGACTGTTAGAAATATGGGTGTTAATGACTCGACTAGTGAGGACTCAGAAGAATGTGAGGGTGAGCTTGGTAGAGAAAGCACATATTGTCAGTCTTAGAGAATACCCAGATCATCATGAACAGGCAGTTGACAGAAATAAGAATATTGAAGGCAATGCTGTTGAAGAGTCAGATGGAAATGAAGAACAGGCTATTAGAAAGTGGAGGAGAGAGGATTCTTGTTACATAGTGGCAAGGAACTTAGTTGAATTGTGTCCTGTAATTATATGGAAAGCAAGGATTATGAATTTGGGCTTTAGCTGAGGAGATTTTCAAACAAAGTGTTAAAAAGTGCCTTCTACTTTCTTTTAGTTGTTTATAGTAAAACGTAACAAGAAGTAGATACATTTATGGAAGAACTATTAGGCAAAAATGAATGATTTGAGACATTCTCAGACTTCTGGATTGTAAATACGTCAAAATTAGAAGACTTGCTGTTAGAAACGTGTGCTTTGGAGGAAAAGCCAGGAGTCTGGCTGGATGACTGTTGGCTAATGCATGGGAGGCATCAAAAGGTCAGATTATTCAGCTGTACAGTGGACTCTTTGAAGAGATTAGATGTTCTACTCCTGATCTCCTCAGCTGTCTCTGAAGGCAAAATAGAGACAGGATTATCTAGGAAAGGTCTGTGGAAGAGCCTCATGTCTAATGGGACAGATTTCCTTGACATGTATGAGAGACCCACAAGGTTTTTTAGTGTGTTCTGCTAACATAAAACACTGATAACTTTGATTAAAAAGGCCAAAGTATATAAAATAAAACTGTCAGATTTATGAAATTATAAATGTAGGAAATAGGCTGATCAACTAATCAGTGCAAAGTGTGCTATACCTCATATAGAAGGAAGCATACCTCTGAGGGCAGAAAGCCTCAAGACCAGAAGGCAGAGCCTTGGACTGCAGAGGATTATTTCCAGGCCTTGAAATCTATGTTGCTTGCCTAGCTGTATTTTGAAATTGCTTGGGATTGGTGTCTTTATTTTTCCTTCCATTTCCTTTCTTGTTTGAATGGGAATATTGATAACTGGTACCCCATGCCTGTCCCACCGTTGTATTTTGGGAGCAGATAACTTGTTTTCTAATTTCACAAATGCCAGGTTAAGAGGAATTTTGCTCCAGAATGGATCAGGTCTTACTCATACTGGATTCACATGTTTTCAATGATGGAACTAGGGAATTTTGAGTTGATGAGATATAGATAACATTTTGGATGTAAGTAGATGCTGTGATGGATTGAGATTTCTGGAGATGTTGCGATGGAATGAATGCATTTTAAATGTGAGATTGATATGAATTTTTATGCACCAGAGGACAGACTGTGATAGACAGAATAATGGCCCCCTAAATATGTTCACATCTAAATCACCTATAAATATATTGTTACATGACAGAGGGGAATTAATATTTCAGATGGAAGTAATTCTTCTTTGATATTAAAATTATGTTACATTGTTTCTTTTTGCTCACATTTATCTGGTATACTCTTGCACCTTTTGTTATTTTCAAGTTTTCTGAAAAATTTATTTTAGGTGAATCTATTTGACCTAGTTTTGTTGTTTCTTTGGAATCCAATTTAATATATTATTTTTATTATAGTCAGTGAGTAAAACCAATATTCCTTTTATTGAAGTGACACGTATATTTAATTCAGTTTCTGCCAAATTATTATTTTCTCCTTTTTTTTACTCTTAAACCCTTTTACTAGGTGTTTTATTTGCTTTGCTTCTTTAGTGTGCATATGTGTAGGTGGATGTGTATGTGTAGTTCTTCTGATAGGAAAGTTTTAATTATTACTCTATGAGTTGACTTTTTCTTTTACTTTTAAAAGTATACTTATTTTTCAACTATAAAATTCATCTGAAAAGCACATAAAATGTGCATACTTCAGTGAATTTTCACAGTGGAAACACTCATTTAATCATGGCTGAGGTAAGGATATTGCATATCCCCAGTACCCACAAAGCCCCTCCGCCGTGTCCTCTTCCAGTTACTACCACACTTCTTTTTAAAATAGAACTATGATTCTGACTCCAAACTATAGATTATTTTTGCCTGTTTAGGATTGTATATAATTTGAGTTATATAGAAGTTACTCTTTTGTGTTCTTTTGATCAACATTATTATGTCTTTGAGATTTATCCATATTATTGCATATACAATAGTTTGCTTATTCCTATTCTGCTGCACTCGTATGACTATACCATCATTTATCTTTTTTACTTTTGATGAATATTTAGGTTGATTATATCTCTTGACTATTAGAAACACTGATGTTGGGAATCGGGGTGGCTTAGTGGTTTAAGCATTTGTCTTTGTCTCAGGTCATGATCCTGTAGTCCCAGGATTGAGCCCCAGCCCCACATCAGGCTTCCTGCTCAGTAGGGAGTCTGATTCTCCCTTTGCTCCTTACCCCACTTGTGCTCTCTCTCTTTCCCAATAAGTAAATAAAATTTTAAAAAATAGAATAATTTCAAAAAAGGAAAAAAGGGGAGATGCTTGATGAAGATAAACTAGAAATAGCTGATAACTCTATAGGGACTCTGACTTTTGCTAGTTCTTTAAATAAAGCCAACCAGTTATAAGTGTTTTAAAGAAAATCCTTTCATTACTTAAGTCAAGAGGATTATACTGTATTTTTTGTATCTTCCTGAATTTGATTTTATACTACTAAATTTGTTTGCACCTATCGAATGAGTGGTATTGGCATACTTTATCAAATAATTTTTTTAAGATTTTATTTATTTATTCGTGAGAGAGAGAGAGAGAGAGAGAGAGGCACAGACACAGGCAGAGGGAGAAGCAGGCTCCATGCAGGGAGCCCGACGCAGGACTCAACCCTGGTCTCCAGGACCACGCCCTAGGCTGAATGCTGCGCTAAACCGCTGAGCCACCGGGGCTGCCCTCAAATATTTTTTTATCTTTGGTTTTGATATTGTTACAGAAGTTTTATTAAATGAATTGAAAAATATTTACTTTTTAAATCTCTGGATGAATTTGTATAAGATAATAATTCTTTGACGCTTGGAAAACCATCTGGCAAATCTAGTCTGATTTTAAATGAATCCATTTTAGACTGCTGATTTTATTGTTTGATTAAATCTGTGAATATTCAAGTCTTGTATTTCTTCTTGAGTCAAGTTGGCTAAGTAAGCTTTGGGTTATAATTTACTGGCATCAAGTTTTTTATGGTATTTTATAATTTTATTTTAATTTCTTATGTATCTTATGTTATAGCCCTTATTTTATTCAAAATATTGTTTATTTGTGTCTTCCTTCTTTTTATCCATACTAATAACCTCAGAGGATTGTTTTAGTTTATTGGTGTTTTCTAAGAACCAATTTTTACTTTGGTTTCTCATCTCATATTTTTTTTCTCAATTTCATTAGTTTGTTTTATTTTAGATTTATTCTCTCTTCTTTTCTACCTTCTTAAATTGCGTATTGAGCTCATTTATTTTCAATCCTTCTCTTTTTCTCATATAAGCATTTCTGGGAATAAATTTCCTTTGTATAATCCCTGAAGGTATTTCCCATAAATTTTAATATCAACATTTTTCTTTGTATTCAATTAACACTATTTAAAGCTCAATCATCACTTTAACATAGTGTTTTTGTATTTTTTGGGTAAATACCTAGTAGTTGAATTATTGGATCATATGATAATTCCATTTTTAATTTGTTGAGGAACCTCCATAACTGTTTTCCACAGTGGCTGCAGAAGCTTGCATTCCCACCAATAGTACACAATGGTTCCTTTTTCTTCACATCTTTGCCAACACATGTTGTTTCTTGTGTTGTTGATTTTAGCCATTCTGGCAGGTATGAGGTGATACCACATTGTGGTTTTGATTTGTGTTTCCCTGATGCTTAGTGACATTGAACATCTTTTAATATTTCTGCTGGCGATCTGGATGTCTTCTTTGGAGAAATGTTCATTTATGTCTTCTGCCCATTTTAAAAATTGGATTTTTTGGAGTTTTTTGGTGTTGAGTTGCATAAGATCTTTATATATTTTGGATATTAACCCTTTATCATATTTACATCACCGGGGACACCTGAGTTGCTCAGTGGTTGAGCATCTGCCTTGGGCTCAGGTCATGATCCTGGGGTCCTGGGAAGGAATCTGGCATCAGACCCCCTGCAGGGAGCCTCCTCCTCCCTCTGCCTATATCTCTGTCTCTCTCTGTGTGTCTCTCATGAATAAATAAATAAAATCTTAAAAAAAAATTATATCACTATGTTGTACTGAAAATTAAAGACCAAAGATATAATATTTAAAGTACATGGCATAGATTTTGGTACTTTTTGGATCTTCCAAAGAATATGATTTAAAGGAATATAATATTTCTTTTGGGGTTCTTTATCAGATGTTATTTATGCTAATGAACCAATGAGAGAAAAAGCAATCACTTCAATCTTGATTCCAAATTATCTAGAATACCTAAAAATTGAAAAATTGATAATAGATATAAAAAAACCTCAGATGGTCTAAAGATATACTTTTGGTAAATTCTATTTTTTTCTTAATACAGCACGAATTTTAATACATTGGATGGAATTATATAGCTAAATAGATACAGATTTTTAGTGGCATCTGAACTGCATCTTGAAAGTAAAACAATAATCTTAGTGAGGATAGCATAATAAGAAAAGGATAGAAAATGAGAAAAAAATTCAAGGCAGAAAAAAATAAATTTTGTTTATGAACAGTTGGATTTTTCAGCAGAAGAATGGTCTGAGCTTTACAGACTGATCCTCCTTTTCTAGCGTCCCTGTGCGTACACTCTGTCCCACGAACATGCCTGGCACTCACGGTCTGTCATTCACCCTCTTGAATGTTACTTTTTTCTCCTCCAATCCAAATTTCAACCACTTTAAATGGTCTAAATTAAGCCCATCTTGCCCACAGTAACTTATGGTGACAACTCCCACTTTGAATCTCTATACTATTTACATTCTTTTCTCCTTCAGTTTAGCTTTTTGAAATAAATATCCACTCCATTTAATGTTTTACAGTTGCCACAGCACTCACAGCAGTCCTTCAACATAAATGTATCAATGAAGTCTTTATGGCTGGACACCAATTTCTTAGAATAATTAGACACTAACATCCTGGTCCTGATGCATTTCAATATCATGTAATTACTAAAGCAATAGGCCTTCTTGGGAGCTAAGCTGTTTTCTGTTTCTGCATTCATAAAGCAGACATCCTTTTACTATTTCAAGCCTGTATCATTGAAGTGAGATAAATATTAATTACTAATATATATTCAACATTCTGAAACATGCAAATAAGCTTCATAACAGCAATAACTCTCTTATATTTACTTTTAAAACAACTGAGAACATTTTTCTTTTGCAAAAACATTTTTTAAAATATTGTTAAGAATAAGAATGATTAGCAACAATTGACAATTTGTCCCAGTCAGAGATTTTGTAGCCAAACTAAATATCTTATGCATACAGTTAAAGAAATTACTTATTTCTTAAGATTATGGAGGTTATATTCTATGCAGTGTTCTCTAAAAAAACAAAAAACAAAAAACCAAAACTAGATAGATTGATTTTATTGAAATGGCTCAAATATCTGGACAATATTGCAGGTATGCAATTTTTTAAAAAAATATATTGATTTTAATTTAATTGAAAACATTCAGATAGAATATAAAAATATAGTGACATACATTATTTGCCATTATTTTTTCCATAAGTTTTCACCTATTCAAAATACCTTGAGGGGCATGTAGGTAGCTCGGTTAAGCATCCAACTCTTGGTGTTAGCTCAGGTCAGATCTCAGAGTTGTGGGATGGAGCCCCACAGCAGTTGAGTGAGGGGTTGGCTTTCAAGTCTCTCCTTCCTATTCCCTCAGCCCCTCCCCTGTCCTATGCTCCCTAGCCCTTTCTCTCTCTCTCCCTTTCAAATAAATAAATACATCTTAAAAAAAAAAAAAAAAAAAAAAAAGATACCTTGGCAACATTCCTGTGTTTGGTTCCTCCATTTAAGCGGCAGAAATAAAACACATGCACCTTAAGAATAAATAAAAGGCATCTTAAGAACTTCAAAAGTCACATCCTTATTACAATCACATAATAAAAGAGACTTTACATTTGTTCTAACAGGAAAACAATTGCAGAGAGATTAACTCTGTAATACATCCTTTATTCCTATACATCTATATAATCATATATATTGGAAGAACATTTTAACAAAAGATAAAGGGTTGAATTCCATTACCAGGAACACATAACAAATACTGTGAATGCTTCAACATTCAAATCAAAATGAAGGCAGATTTGCCCATAGTCTTCTCATAATTGCCTTCCACTTAACTACTTCTAATAAGCCTCTAACAATTATCCATCTGGGGGGAAAAAAAAAGTGGGGGCAAGTTCCAAAGCATTGAATCCAATCCCTTGTACTGCTGAGCAACCGCCTTTAAAGGGGGGCATTTTGCACATACCATCTGATTTATAAAAGGAGCACTTTCTAAATCTTGATCTGCCATTAAAAATCTACAAGAATGCTGCCTCATAAGTGCTTGGCACCACTTAGAGTTTGAAAGAGTGAGAACCAAACTGAGTGAGTGTTTTTGCTCTTTGACAATGTGGCTAGATTTCAAAACATTTAACTAGGATTTTAGAAGACACAGGCAACAGTCTTAACAATAAGGTTATTTATGATACAATCCCATATTCTTCTGCAGTGGTCTTGCTTTATGTTTGAAGAATACATCCTTAAGTGATTTATTTTCACATATAAAAATATGTGGAATATTTTCTGTGGAATATTTCTTTGGAATATTTTCTCCACCACTAGGGTTATACCCTCTCTCCTCCCAGGGCAGGCTCCAAGTGTTCCACAGGCCCCTCAGCCCATCAACCAAAGGGTCCTCACTGTTTGGGTCCTATATCAAGTCCTACACTACTGACATAACCAATGAATATGGTCACCAAATGCCCTACCTAATACAAATGCCAGAGGACCAAGAAAAAGAGGGCATTAAATTTTGTTGAGAAAGTAAATTTGACACATAATATCTTCTTATGTAATGACTTAGCATTCTAATAACTCATACAATATTCTTCTTGGATTCATTGACTTCTAGGCTAACTTTATCAACTTGTGCTATAGGAAAAAACCTGCCTTTCGTCCCCAAAATATTTTGTGTTTTCATTTCATCTCAGATACTCAATGACCTCATTTTATAACTACAATCAAGTAGCTCCCTAATGCTTATTTTAGGAATAAAGTCCACATTCCTTTACAAGGTATTCATAGTGCTCCATTTATGGCTGCAAGCTTTGTTACCTTGTTTCCTTTCCACTTCCTGCCTCACAGTTCACTGCAGGGATTGGTCAATTCCTAAATAGGATCAACTCTTTAATTTTTAATCTCTGGGTCACTGTCTTTACTACTAACAAAAATTCCATAACACTTTTGCAAAAGCTGTCTAAATCTTACCCAACAATCAAGGTATAACAGAGCAGAAGGAAAGCTAAGGACAAAGGGCAAACTGACACCCAGCAATACCCCCCCACCCCAACTCTTGAGTGGGATATATGTGACAGTCTTACAGTTAAAGCTTTGCTAGAGGGAAAAACAAATTTAGCTTGACAATAGCAAGGCCTCCAGTATCCAGAGTCTTCTTTAGCATATGAAAGTCCTTTGGGGGGACGCCTGGGTGGCTCCACAGTTGAACACCTGCCCTGGCTCAGAGCGTCATCCGAGTTCTCAGGATTGAGTCCCACATCAGGCTCCCTGCCTGGAGTCCGTTTCTCCCTCTGCCTAGTCTCTGCTTTTCTCTCTGTGTGTCTTTCAGGAATAAATAAATAAAATCTTAAAAAAAAAATCCTTTTGGATACCTCCCTTTTCCTTACCTTCCCCAACTCCCAACTATATAATTAGCTATTCCTCACAATCCCAGTGCAGCATTTACTTCTGCCCACAGGTCCTGTCCCCGTGCTTTAATGAAATTACTTTTTTGCACCAAAGAGATCTTAAGAATTCTTTCTTGCCCGTCAGCTCTGAACCTCACCAACATTACAAAACTACAACAAAGGTATGTGAAACATACTCTGCAAATCTTCTATCAGTCCTCACTTGCCTCTTCTCTTTTTATCTAAACTTTTAAAATATTCTCATGCTGTTCATAATATCCTCTATAGACTACAGATATTTTTTACCTGAGGAATCTACTGGAATCGTTCAGTGATGTGTTTATTTTCTAAATACTATTTACTAATTCTACCATTCTAGGCAGTAGAAAAGATACTCTGCCTTTAAGCAACTAACAATCTGGCAGTCTACAACCTACAGGTGCAAGGACAACTTTTATGTTTATGCCCAACAAAGTAAATAATTTTGTCTTTCAAACATAAAACATCACTAACAAATGATTGCTGATTGAAAATCATATGATGAAATAAATCCTAGCTAAAGTATTAGGAGATTATCATATTAATAGACTAAGGAGAATTTGCATTTTTAAAAACAATGAGCTCAGAAGAGATCCTCAAACACCTTTCAGTGATGTTTTGGAAAGATGGGTATTCTTTGAGCATCTCAAATTGAGTTAGGGACCAATGGGGCTAGGCAGGGAAAGGCCCAGAGTCAGGCTCCCACAAATCTCTAGGCTCTCATAAGTCCCAAGGACACCAAGAGGGCCCAAGGTCAGGTTCCCATAAATCCCAAGGACACTGAGATGCAACAGAGGTAAGGCAACAAAAATCTCTGATAAGGAAGTAAATCTGCCCCCCTGGCTCCCAAATGCCAGGGAATATCTTCCTTTGACAGCTACCAAGTAATATCCGAGACTCAAAATAGTCATATGTCATTCACTCAAGAAATCTCAAGGCCATCAACTCCCTAGTCAGGTTTTCTATAAAAGGCCAGCCAGAAACACCCTCAGTGGCAACCCTGTCAGGACCCCTCTCACTTCTGAGAGCTTTCTCTGTATCTTTGCTTAATAAACTTCTATCACTTTACTCACTCTCCTTTTCCGTGAGATTCATTTCTCGGCTACATGAGACAAGAACCAAGCTCTCCGACTTCAAAATTACAGAAAATAGCTGAATGCCTACTTCATGCAACTATCATACTCATAGGGAATGTATTAATACAGATCCATATGGGAAGGCAGAGGTAATGCTACTCTATACCTGGACATAGTTTTGGAATGAAGCCAACACTGATAGAACATAAAAGTGTGGAGGACCATAAAAGTGTGGAGGACCACTGGGCAAAACTGAAAAGCAACTACCATTTTCTTCAGAGCTATGGTCATAGGCAAGAATCTAATTCAAATCATTAGTGGCAAAATCTTGTGACAGATGAAAATATAAAACTTTAATTTATCATATGCAAAGAATATGTCAATTTAGGCTTCATCAATACCATTTTGTATCTGAATTCTATGAAAATTTAGTTTCTAGCATTTTTTGGTTTATATTTGAACAGATTACTTTCCTACATTACATTGTTAGTAGTGAGTTTGACAGTTAGATAGTCAGGGCCAGGGTCCCCAACAAGAAAATATGGAGTCAGGACAGCTAAGGTAAAACAGCACTGACATCCTGTTTTGCAGCTTAGACTGGAGCATAATTGCATTCTGCTTTGCAGCCTTTGCAGAAGGATATAGGATTATTTAGAAGACAATTAAGCACAAGGTGTTTGTCCCGATCATAGGCAAGGGGCAGTCAAGACATATGCCCTCATATGTCAGCAAAATAAAGACCATCAGCATGGACATTAACCAAATAGGTAGACAGATACCTGACCAAAGTCCCGATTGGCATGACTCAGCACACCCTGATTTGCTGAAGATAGTTCCGCAAAAGAACTTATAAAAATGCCTAAATTTAGAAACTCCAAGCAACCCCCTCAGGCCTCCCTCCTGCTCCGGGAACTTCATACTATTGCTCAATAAACTTTGCTTTGCTGCCCACCACTCTTCATCTGGTCCTACCTCTTCATTCTTCGAAGTGGTGTGACCAAAACACCCAGGCACTAAAGGCAGAGAATTTCTGCAACAACATTACTCCATTTAATCTACTTTGGCAAGTATTTCTTGGGCACAAGCTTTCTCCTGGGTTTGAGTTCCCTCATCATCCTGGAAACCATCCTCTGAAACATGAGGTTGGACCCAGATTTCTTGATCTGTGAAGTGAGTGTTTATTCCATGACCCCCATTGTCTCTTTCAGTTTTAAATTCTATGCTAACTCTAAGGTTGTCATTACATGAATATGAGGCATGAACTCACTCTGAAACTATATAAGGATATGCAAATATGACTTAAAGAAATGCAACATTGTGCATTGATGTTTATATTTTTATCAGTCGGTAACTTATGGAATCTACCTTGATGTCTGCTTCAGAATAAGGGCAGAATTTATCTTATGGGTCAACTGATAGCATCATAAGGTCAACATTTACTTAACATTGCATGTACCATTTCACCTGGCCTGCTTCAGGACTCTGGGTGGTGTAAGAATAAGTTCTTTCCTTAATGTATACACACTGGTTTGTTTTTTTCCCCCTGTACTTATCAACCTTAAATAACTTTTGTAAGAAAACAAAATTAATTAGAACTCTAATGAACTTTTTGGGAAAATGGTGGCATGTTTCTTGTCTGTTATTTATTGCCCTCTCAGACATTTCAGAATACCTTTATTAATGTCCATTTGAAAACTGCTGTGGGCTATGCTGGCTACTGCAGTCTGCAAAAGACCTGTTTTCCAGATCTCAATTTCAGCTATTTGTCAAGTCACTACCTCAGAATGAGATGAATGTTACATTTATTTTGCACTACAGCCTCACTATGGGTGAAGATTTAATGCAATATGTATGGCTATAAATGTACTGTTCTTATGAAATAGACTGATATTTTTAAATGATATGCAACAGAAGAAGTCAACTATTTGTGAATTAATGCAGACATTCACTTGGAACTATATGGAAGACAAAATAATTGTCTTCCATGGTCATGTTTTGTCATGGTCAGGCTGCATTTTAATTGGTATTAGAAAACTTTCAGAGTGAATAATAATAATTTTTTCTTTAGAAAATGATAAGATTGCAGATACCAAATATAAGAGTGCATTTTTAAAAAATGAGCATTTCACATTTTGCCTTGTAAAATATATCATTATACCAATATTGTATAGTGGCTACCATCAGTGGCTCTTAAATCAGTCTAAGGTGAAATCACTACTGCTATTTCTCAGCTTGTTTAACTTCTTGGTGCCTCATAGGTTATTAAATGGTACATTTAAAGGATTCACTAAAGAACATGCCCTCAACAAGAACTAATTGTGAAGTAATTAACCCCTGTTGCTCATTTAGAAAAATAATGTAGGAAAGATACCTGTGTACATGTTCATATTAGGAAGTATGTAGTACATTTTTTGTAATGGTTCTTGAGTGAATATAATTTTGCACTATTTACCAGAGAAATCCTAGCCTTATTTTTTTTCTAGCTTTATTAATGTATAATTGACAAAAATTGTATATAAAGTATGCCATTTGAGGGCAATCCTGTCTGAGATCCCTCTCACTTTTGAGAGCTATCTGTTTCTCTGCTTGATAAATTTCTATCATTTTGCTTGCTCTCAAAAAAAAAATTAAAAAATAAAGTATGCCATTTGATATTTTGAAACATGTATACATTATGAAATAATCACTACAATTAAGCTAACTTCCTTTTTTTGTGTGGTGAGAACATTTTAAGATTTACCTAGTTAGCAATTTTCAAGTATATAATACAGCATTGTTAATTATACTCACATTGCTGTACATTAGATCTCTCAAATTTATTCATCTTTCATAACTGGAAATTTGTGCTCCTTGACCAGTACTTACTTCCCTTTCCTTTCTCTCTCTAGCCCCTACAAATCCCCATTTAAACAGAGAAAAGTTAAATTCTTCTAACACTAAATTTTATAAAAATTTATAGTTCTTTACTCGTATAGGTATTTAATAAATGTCTGCTAAATGTAATAATAATCTGGATCACGATGTTGGAAAGGGTATACATTAGGTATTCCACTGTGATGAATTCTGATTGTGCCTGATTGGTATTATCTGTTCTTTCAAGTACATTTGTTTAAAATTCTTTCGAAGATTAGTTTCTCTCCTAAGAAACTCTGCGAACATCTAACAAAACTCAGTGATCAGATTGTGATAGCTATGACTCAAATCACCTCTTGATGGCATAAAATAGAATTTTGATAGCAGTTTCTGAGAAAAATTTAAAATTTAGAACAATGGTTTTAATGAGGAACATCTGATGTCTACCTATATACCATTAACGATAGCCATCAGAGAATTATAAACAATATTCAAAAGTAGAAAGTTCATGTTGATCACTTAAATGTCATAAAATAATAATTATCTTGTATTGGGTATTCTGTTTCTGACAGTGTGCCAGGAGATCAAAAGATAGATCGTCACTTCATCACATCATTCTGACCTCACACTTCTGTTTCATAGAAAAAATGATCCACTGCTTTATACTGAGAATTTATTTTAATATAATAGTTTAACCAGCAGAAGTTTTTATTTTTGGTAGATCTAAAATTTGACTGTTATGTGATCTTGGCCTGATACTGATACTGTAGCCTGATCATGATAGAGCAGTTAAGTAAATTCAAAATCCAATGAGCGTGTAACAATCCACTGCCTTAGAGGACATGGCTCAGTGCTGGGGATACAAAGAGAATGAGAACCTGGGATCAGTGTCCCCAGGAGCTTAAAGCTGGAATGGGAAGGTAGGACAAAGACACTCATGCGCATAAGTTATACAAGACAGAACATCATGAATTATGAGAAAAGAAAAAAAGTTCTTTCTTTCAGAAAGAGAAGTCATAACCATGTGACAGAGGGAAAAGGATCTCAAAAGCTCAATTAGGAGGTAGTTTGTGAGCTAAGCCTTAATAGGATTATTTTTTTAAAGATTTTATTTATTTATTCATGAGAGAGAGAGAGAGGCAGAGACACAGGCAGAGGAAGAAGCAGGCTCCATGGAGGGAGCCCGACGTGGGACTCGATCCCGGGAGTCCAGGATCACACCCCGGGCTGCAGGCGGTGCCAAACCGCTGCGCCACCAGGGCTGCCCTTAATACGATTATTTTAATAAACTTTTAAAAATATAAATCTCTACAACAGAATTTCATTTATCCCACTACTGAATAAGTATTTATTGGGCATCTTCTGTTATCAAGTATGTGGTTGTCAGTGAGAATACAGATATGAATAAGTATTTATCAGAAAATGCAGGAAAGATAAAAAAGTAAACAGATAATAATAACAAAGTAGTCAGTGGAAATGAAGAAGTATTTTCATTACCTGGGAAAAGGAAGAACTAGATATTAATAAAGGCTTTTTGGGGAAGAAGTGATGAATGAGCCAACTTCTCTATAAGACAAGTAGACATTATAGAACTCAGGTGAAGTTCTAGGAGATGGTAATGGGTTTAGCATTTTTATGTGTTCAATCATCCAAAACTGTTTGTAAATTATTTACATCTTACCAAATAAAAAACTTTTGAGCTAAGAGAAGACATGAAAAATCCTCAGAAGTGTCATTAGTTTCATATGGCTGGAAAGCAAACTGGTTAGCAGAAGTGGTCAAAGAAGGTGGTGAATTTTAAGGATGGGTCAGATATGAGCGAGATTATATTCTAATGAGATCCCCCCAGGGGCAGCCCGGGTGGTTCAGCGATTTAGTGCTACCATCATCCAGGGTGTGATCCTGGAGACCGGGGATCAAGTCCCACATCGGGCTCCCTCCGTGGAGTCTGCTTCTCCCTCTGCCTGTGTCTCTGCCTCTCTCTCTCTCCCTCCCTCCCTCCCTCTCTCTCTCTCATGAATAAATAAATCTTTTTTAAAAAGATCCCCCCAGAAGCAGAAGGAGAATGAATTTTTGGAGGAGCATAAGGAAAACAAGTTACAAAGAAAGAAGAGTACATATGAGAACTGATACAGTTCTTTACTAGGTCAGTGGGATAGGGTTGGAAATATGTGAATGACTGCAGAGGCGTGAAAGAAGGAGTTCCAGTGGAACCTGGTAATTAGGTATTGATAGCAATGCAAAGAGTCAAGAGGTGGCTAGTTTGTTCTGATAGGCTTATCAGTGCCATTTCCTGAGATTAAAAAAAAAAAAAAAGAGGAAGAAGATGGGTATCTGAGAGGAATAATAAATTTACAACCTTGTGAACTGCAAAATGTCTTGTCTATTGGAAAAATAAAGCACCAAAATAAAAGTAATTTTCAGATTTATAGGTTTATTCTATTACTCAACTGGTTACCTAATCTATGGCTTCAAATAAAGTATGAAAAGCAGACCTGATGTAAACCTGATCACAGCTTGTGTAGTCAAGTAGTCAATCTCATAAGGACATTAGTGAAGGTATAAAGCCAGAAATGAAGATCCTAATGAAGTAGTCCTCATCATATAGGTAAGGTATTACTGGAATATATGAGTATGAATAAAATCCCCAGGAGATTGGGTTCAACAAAAAAAAGGACATAAAATATTTGAAAAGAGTCAAGGAAGGAGATTTTGAGTGACAAGAGGGAAGAGGAGAACCAGGGAAAAACTGGTGCTAATGTGCTCAAGAAAAAGTTTAAAGGACAAGTGGCCAATGAATCAAATGCTAGGGAGAGATCAAATGCGATGAGCACTGAAAATGTTTCCTTAGATTTAGCTACAAAGAGGCCACTAGTATTATGCATATCTTTGAAAATTCAAAAATACTACTACAAATTTGTGGGTCCATACACATGTAGTAAAAGTATAAAAGAGTAAAAGCATTGTCAGGAAATCCCGTACCAACTTAGATAGTGGCTAATTCAAGAGCAGAACTACAGCATTGCTCATGTCCATGCAACCATTTGCACTGTATTTTACAACAGTGCCCTTGGAGTTGAGCTACATAATGATCCAGCTCTGGGGAAATAGCAATTGAACTAGCAATTAGTAAGGGAAGTAGGCTTCATATGTCTCTGTAGCTTTAAAACAACTGAAACAACATGACAATATATTAACATTTGTTTAAAATGACTAGTGGTTTCATGGGTATTTGTTATATTATTCTCGTATTATCTATGTGTTAGAAACATTTAAATAATTTTTTAAAAGGCATTCTTAACACTTGCCTGGTTTCTCCCAACTTTGCCTCATGTGTCTTTTCCCTTTGCTGATTTGCTCTGTATCCTTTCATTTTAAAAAATTGTATCCATGAGGGCCACTACATACTGAGTCCTCTGAGTATTCCTAGCAAATCACTGAGCCTGGGAGTGGTCTCCAGAACCTCCTGACACAGCTAGGTTCAATGCATCTTCAATTGAAAAAGTCTCTGAGGGAATCTGAAGAAATGCAGCCTGGGGTAACAAGTCTACTGGCAGCCAACAAAGAAAAGCAGATTCCTAGTTCATGGTTCCGACTCCTCAAGTTCCATCTATAACATGCTGCCATTGACTGGCAGAACGGAAAGCCCAGTGAATCTTGATAAATTTGACTCTAGTGTGCCTCAACTTAGTGATTTCCAGACCATAAAACAGCTCAGTGATTCCAGACCATAAAACAAGGATACCTACTAAAAGACAATTAACACATTTTTGAGAAGGTGGTATAGGGCCTTTTAGTAGACATGGAATAGTTTATCAGATGAAAAAACTGATCTGCACATTTAATTTCTATATTATCTTCTCTTCTTGTTATAGATTGGATTCAGATGTGTGTAAGAACAAATCCCAAATCATTAGCTAATTTTTTATAGTTATGGCATCTTGGAAAGTGACTTAACCTAAGTTTCAGCTTGCTCATCTGTGAAATGATTTGCCATGAGAATTAAATAGAAGGTACAAAATGACTGGCACAGAATTTGGCATATAATAAGCATTTAACAATATTGTTCATACATGATTTTGCATATATCCCTGTGTACTGCCTGCATTTTGAGTTAAGAAGCCAGAACAAGTGGTTAAAATTTCAAGTCACTAATCAAGACCAAAGATGTTTCTGAGAACTCAAGATTAGGAAAACATGAACAGGAGAATTAAGTATTGAGGAACTTTGGAAACTACTATATGAGCCATCTGATCAACCATGTTAAGCATGAAAAATACACACACACAAACACACACACACAGACATTCTACTCCATGACACAAAGTGATTTGTGCAGCCATTATTGACTAAATTTAATGCCCTGTGGAAACTATAAATCAAAATAAAACATTACATGCAAACTTTCAAATTTGCTCACTTCATGATGGATTTTCATGCTTATTATTATTATTATCATGCTTATGATACTTTTGAGATTAACTCTTTAATATGTATTTTTTTAAAATCACACTGAGGTCTTAATTTCATTGACAAGTTAAATTCTTTTGTATTAAAAATCCTATTTAAAAACTATTGTCTAACCAGTATACTGTGTGGTAAGAATCTTACTCTTATTTTTTGTGGTTTGGCTGCATCTTCTACAGAAATTAAATATATGATAGAAATGTTGTTAAAATTCTATTACTTGAGTGATACAGTATATAATGATCACATTCCAAAATTAAACTGGATTATCTAATGACTCACTTGAGAGTACTGAATATGCCTATCTAATTTGCCCTGTTAGACAGTAAGCAAAATTTCCAAATCATATACCCTTAATATGAATGCATTTCTTTTTTTTTCTTCTTTTAATAATAGCCATCTCTAAATATCAGGGAGTACAGCAAATGCTTAGTTGTAGCATTGTACTTTTCAAAACAATGATATTTATTTAGCAAAAATTAAATTCCTTGATTTACTGGAATTAAATTACTACTTAGGAACAGGAACGGTATTAATATACAGTTTTCATTAAGATGCTAATTTATTTAACATTACTTAACTCTCTAGTGAGTACACATTCTATTAAAAAAAACAGAATTCTGAAGTAATGTAATTGCTGAATATTCCCTACAGTATAAGAATTGCACGCATTCTTTCAAATTGATTTGTAATGGCATTATAGCAAAGGCTAAGAACTCATGCATTAGCCTACTTTTTTTTTCTCATGAGAAAATTAAAGATACAAGTATAAATGAAAGACTTGATATTTCTGTAATTGTGTACTTGTTTTTTGTGAAAATAGATTAAACTAGCCTAGTCATTTTGTTATTTTGTCCCTAAAACAACATAGAGATTTTAGTCATTGAGATAAAAAGAAATTAAGATGCAAAAGGTTCTGGTGCCAGCATGCAGATAGACATAGAAAAAAAACTGTTAAAGCAATAAATAAATTTATGCTTGTGTGCAAGGTAAGGTAAGAATCTAATTTGGAGTCTTTCTAACTTGCTATTCATCAGCACACTGTTTACTAAACAATCCTTGCCCACTATTCTGTGACTTTTTTTATCATGTATGTATAATGTTATATATAAAGCTATAGAGGTGATTAGGAGATATTATAATCCCACTACCTAGACAATAGTATTACATTCGGTTAATTCTTTCCAATCTTATTTCACATATATGTTTTTTCTCACAAAACTCAAAACATGCTAATAATTTCATATTCAGTGATTTATGATTATAATTATATTTATGATTATATTATATTTATGATTATAATTTATGATTATATAATAAAAATGTTTCCCATATCAGGAAAAGTTATTTTTAAATATTTTTATGTCTATAACAGAAACAATCCTTACTTCTCCAGTAGCTAGACATTTTGGCTGTTTCTGACATTTTTTTTCTATTGCAAATAATACCAAAGTAAACATCCTTTTTCTTACATTTTGGTCAGTATCCTTGAATATTTTCTTTTTTTTTTTTTAAGATTTTTATTTATTCATTCATGATAGACATAGAGAGAGAGAGAGAGAGGCAGGCAGAGACACAGGCAGAGGGAGAAGCGGGCTCCATGCAGGGAGCCTGATGTGGGACTTGATCCCGGGACTCCAGGATTGCGCTCAGGGCCAAAGGCAGGCGCTAAACTGCGGAGCCACCCAGGGATCCCCTCCTTGAATATTTTCTAAGAATAAAGTTAGGGAGGGGAAGTAGTGAATCAAAAATAAAAAAACTTTTAAATATTCTTCATACATATTACTAGTATGCTTTCCAGACTATTAGAGCCATTCACACATTCAGCAGTCTCTCAGAATGTTTATCTATTCAAAGTTGCCAGCATGGAGAAATATCATGTGATTATTTGTTTAAATCTTTTGTAATTTGATAGGTAAAACAATGCATCAGATAGTTTCTGTAATATCCTTTGTTATTAGTTAAATTATATACATATACATACATATAGACATACACATACATACTTTCAGAGAATAACATCAGCAACATGGCTTAAAAAATGTACCAGGTTTGTGTCACCTCTCCCACCCCACAACAAAATTTGGCATCCATTTTATGGAAAAATGTGTCTGTGGAATCCAGCGTTCTATGCCAAGGGACCCAGGAAGAACCTTGCCTAGTTATGCATCAGGTGATAGGCTGATAGACCACAGCCCTGACTGTGGAACCTGCAAAGGCCCATGAACCAGCTGCAGCTTCTCTCAGCTGTGGTCCAGAAGTCCCCAGAAAAAAACAAACAAACAAAAAACTCTCTTAGACAATCACCACAGATAAGAGAGCCATTGTGGAAGTCCAGTTTTCTAGTAAAGTTCCAACACGTTGATCACATACATATATACACGGGAAAAAAAGCAGGGGGTGGGCGGCAGGTTTGTACGCTCGGAAGAGGATAAGAGGAACAGTTGCTTTATCTGCATGAGTTCTCTTCCAAGGTGGCACAGCACAGGACCAAGAGCAATCTTCTCAGCACATGATTTTTCCCACAGGGGGAAAGTAAAAGCATGTGACTGAGTACCCAGCTTCCCCAGCTATGCAGGATGCTGTTGTCAAAGAGCCATTTCTCTCTCAGTCTTGGCAATGTATTTTGGATATGATACCAAAAGTACATTCAACAAAAGCAAAAATCAATAAGTGGAACAATGTTAAACTAAAAAGGCTTCTGCACAGCAAAAGAAATAATCACCAAATGAAAAGGCAACATTTGAGATAGGAAAACAATATTTGGAAATCATATCAAATCAATGTAAATTGGTACAGCCACTCTGTAAAACAGAATGAAGTTTCCACAGAAAAATTAAAGGTAGAACTACCATATGATTAAGCAATCCTAGTTCTATGTATATATCCAAAGGAAATGAAATCAGTATTGCAAAGAGATATCTGTGCTCTCATGTTCATTGCAGCATTATTCACAACAGCCAAATGTAGAAATAACCTAAATATCCACCCGTGAATATTACAGAAGATATGATGTATATATACAATGGAATATTATTCAGCCATAGTAAAGGAAATATATTTGTAAAAGCATCGATGGACCTTGAGGGCATTATGCTAATTAAAATAAGCCAGACAGAGAAAGACAAATACTGTATGATCTCACTTATATGTGGAATCTAAAAAAAAAGCAAAACTCATAGAAACAGAAACTAGAATAGTATTTCCCAGGGACTTGGATGTGGGGAAATGGGGAGATGTGGGTTAAAGGGTACAAACTTTCAATTATAAGATGAACATGTTTTGGGACTCTAGTGTACAGCTTAGTGATTATACTTAACTATACTGTACTGTATACTTGAAAGAAAGAAATGGTAAATATGTGAGATATTAGAGGTATTAACTAACCATACTGTTGTAATCATTTCACAATATATTAGTATATCAAATCAACATGCTGTACACCTTAAACCTATACAATGATATATATATATATATATATATATATCATTGTGTGTGTGTATATATATATATACACACCTAGTTATATCTCACTAAATCTGGAAAAAGAGTAAATAAATTTTTTCCTATACATTCACTCAAAAAATATCTGTTAGAGAAATTAATTTCTATTTGGTAATTATCTGTTTATGTCATTTGCCCATATCTTTTCATATCTGTCTCATATTTGTTACAACATTACAGTGTGTGTATACACCATACACGTTTTTGTATATATTTATGTATTCACACAGAGTCTTTTATATACGTTGAGAATATATTACCAGTTTGTTTTTCTTTAAATTTGATCCACCCTGCTCACAACACCCCCCTATGGTGACCACCATTGAGCAGCTGGCAGGAAGAGAGTACGTAGTGGAGAACAAAGGCTTTGACGAATACACGAAGGAAGTAGGAATGGAAATAGCCCTGTGAAAAGTGGGTGCAATGGCCAAATCAGATTGTATAATCTGTTCTGATGGCAAAAATCTCACCATAAAAAACTGAGAACACTTGGAAAACAATACAGTTTTCATGTAATCTAGGAGAGAAATTTAAAGAAACTACAGCAGATGGCAGAAAAACTCAGACTATCTGCAACTTCACAAACAGCACGTTGGTTCAAGATCAGGAAAAGGATGGGAAGGAAAACACAGTAACAAGATAATTGGAAGATGGGAAATAAGTGGTGGAATGCATCATGAACAATGACACCTATACTTGGGTCTTTGAAAAAGTAGCGTAAAAATTCCATCATCATTTTGGACAGGAATTAGCTATGAGGATGAACAAGCTCATTTCAGTGAGCAAATCTCCATATTGATTTTTTTATTACTGTGTTCAATTACCTTTCATACAAACACTTTACATGCAACTATTTCAAAGTATTGATTTAATTATAATCCTTTTGGTTAGTAAATAAATTTGTTTAAAAATATTAAAAAATAAAATTTGGTCTATCATGATTTTTGTAGGCAAAAGAAGTTTAAAGAGCCAATTTTATTTATTTATTTTTAAAGATTTTATTTATTTATTCATGAGAGACACAGAGAGAGAGGCAGAGACACAGGCAGAGGGAGAAGCAGGCTCCATGCGGGAGCCCAGCCCCGGGACTCAATCCCAGTCTTCAGGATCAGGCCTTGAGACCAAGGCAGCACTAAACCGCTGAGCCACCCAGGCTGCCCCGAAGAGCCAATTTTATAAATACTTTCCTTTTTGATTCATTCCATTACCTTGAAATATTTATCTATATTATCTTTCAGCATACTGTTAATATAATATATATATAATGAAAGTTATAAATAGATACAGAGATCTGTCTAAAATGTATTTGGTTTATGCTGTGAGATAAAAATCTAATGACTAAAATCTAATGAAATGGAGAATATATCTGTATAACTTTTCAGCAGATTCTTAAGATTTTAAATGAAAATGTTTGTCTATTGCCTTCACCTGAGGGCAACATCTTGGCTGGTCACAGATTTTCTTCAAAATTCTATGAACATTTTTCAATTTTCTTCTATCATAAAAACCTGAAGCTAGCCCAAGTTTATACCTTTGTGGCCAGTCTTTTTTTATTTGTTTTCTTTTTTGTTCTTTGCTTACTTATTCATAAGAATATTTTATAATTTTGAAGTTTATAAATATTGAAAGGATGTGTCTAGATGCCTTTTTTTAAAAATTAATTTTATCTGAAGTATGGCATGCCCTTTCAATGAGTCTTTTCTTTGTAACTGAAGACCTTTTACAATTATACTGTAAATAATTACTTCTGTTCTAATGGCCTTGGCCTCTCTCATGAGAATGCATGTAGCGTTTAGTTTGCATATCTTTCCTATTTTTTCCCATACCGATAGTATGCTTTCTCATTACTTTTATTTATTTGCTTTTCTCTCTCTATTTTTGGAGACCATCTTAAGCCTTTTCCTCAAAATGAGATTAAATGAAATCACATATCCCAACAGTTTTCATTACTGGCTTTTTATTCAAATCACTTCTGAAATTTAATAGTAATAATAATAATAACAAAGATGGCTAGGCTTAGGGCTAGGACATTGCACAATTCATAAGACATTCTATTCTCTGTTGGTAGTGATTGTTACAGTTGTTCAGTGATGTGGAACTGCCTAAGTCCCACTCTAGACCAATTAAATCAGAATCTGGGTGTGGGATAAAGCATTGATATTTAAAATATTTTCTTGGGATCCCTGGGTGGCGCAGCGTTTTAGCGCCTGCCTTTGGCCCAGGGCGTGATCCTGGAGACCCAGGATCGAATCCCATGTCGGGCTCCCGGTGCATGGAGCCTGCTTCTCCCTCTGCCTGTGTCTCTGCCTCTCTCTCTCTCTCTCTGTGTGACTATCATAAATAAATAAAAATTAAAAAAAAAATTTTAAAAAAAATAAAATAAAATATTTTCTTCAGTTGATCCTAATGTTCAGTCATGATCAGGAAGATGGAGAGCCAGTGGCACAGGCATAAGGCTTAGCACATGTTCTGAAACATACAGTGCTCAGTACAGATTAAATATCCACAGCTTCAGCATCTGCATCTGCATCATCATTTAGTTATCCATAGTGTCAATTTAATTCTTTAGCACAGATTTTAATCTACTTTTGCTATTCCATTTTTTTTTAACCCTCCTTACTGTATCTCTGCCTCATGTTCTATTCTTTTGGCTGTCTATCCTTGTTTCATGAAGACCATGTCTTGTTTATCCTATTGAGGATGTCAAGAAATTTTCTAAACTTATTTTCTAATTAGATGCTATTTTCAAAAATAAGAGCTCTATCCAGGCACAGTTTTGCTAATGAACAAGATGTATGGCTTGGTCCCACGGATTGCTAAGAATGTCTTATCAAACATCCAGGTAGAATGTGAACCAGCATGCACAGATTCTCAAACATGGTTCTGTTGAGTTAGGGAAAGCTTTTATCTTATCGACTTTCTCTGGTTCTCTGATTGTTTGAAGAGATAGAGTACACTCCACTACATATACTGAAGACAGAAGTATTCCAAACTCCATCCATTTTCCTTAATTTATCATTCAACAAATATTTACAGAGTCATACTCAATGCTAGGTAATGTCCTAGATACTAGAGAATACACGGGTGAATAAGCTAGACTATGTCCCTCCTTTCACAGAGCTTAGTACTGGAAGCAGACAATAATCATCTACATGAATAAGATAATTTCAAATAGTATATTTTCTTAATGTACTATTGCACATTAAGAAAATAACATAGGACAGTATAAAAAGGGTCTGGAAGGGAACAACATTTACTTGCTGGAAATATACTTATTGGATGCCATGTGTCACTATCAACATATCTGCTCTGATATTTCCTAAGACATGGTAAATTGTCACATGGATATGGAGGAGAAGTTCTATGACTACTTCAAAAGACATTTACCAGAAGATACCTGTCCAATGTTCTAGTTGGTCTTGGGCCAGGACCTCTTTGCCAGGAAGCAGAGAATGCAAATAAAATGTCTCCCCACTTTCCTTTAGAGTACTGGAGCTTAGTCTATTGTGAGAAAGTATCTATTAGTTACCAACTAGTTCTCATCTCAGTCTAAAATGTTAAATTTACCCAAGACCAACAATAGTTTTACAGCCAAATTTAGTTGGAAAATTATTACGTTCTTTTTTTCTCCATGTTAAAGGTCATTTTGTGGGAAACTGAGAATAGTGACATCTATCCAAACTGGAACAGCATGCTTAAATAGTTCTCTTTCTCTTTATGCTCTATAAAACAACTCTTTGCCTATGTTGCAAGGCCTTCAGGCTCTTCAGCTCACCTTCCTTTCCTACTCATTTTTAATGTCACTGTGTCTCTAGTTTTTGTCCTCACTGCATTGTCCCTATTCCTGCCCATGCCCTCCAGATATATGTCTTAATCCAACTGTCCCTTGGCCTTTTATTCTAGCTTCATGTTTGGATATGGTCCTTTATTTCTTCCATGATCCCACAATGTGTCACCTGCCAATAAATCCTTCCTGATTCCTTCACTTAAGCCAGATTTCCAGTGCAGCTGACTTAGTCAGGTACTGGGATTCCACTAGTTCTATAGAAGAATTCAGATGAAGATGACTAGCCAGGTTAAGCCAGAGATCCCATTTAAATATTTCAATTAATGGCTTTCACTCAGTGGCTCTACCCTGGCTGTTGCCAAGTAGAATGTTTAGATTTTGAAGATACAACAGTGAACAAGGCATACAGGTCCCTGCTAAAATGGAAGTAACAGTAAATGGAGTAACAGACAACTATTTCTATGTTAACTAACAATTTTAAAACAGTGTGATAAGCATGGCGATTGGGGAAATGCAGTTATCTAAGATTATATACCCATCCTACATTTGAGTTATATGGAAAGAAATTATCTAAACTAGGTTCTGATGGATAAGTTAAATAGGAGTGAGCAAAGAAAATATATGGGAGGGCAAGAGTCTTCTAGAAGCACTAACTTTTAATCATGAGCATGCCCAGGTATTGAGATCAGCACAGCTTTGCTGGGTAGACAGTTGGTAAGAGCTTGGATAGAAAAATGTTGATCAGTTCTCAGGGTACAGCCTGGGCAAGAAGCCTTCATTATTCTAGATGTGATGAATTATTGTTAATTTGTTCATTCAGCAACTATATCTACTTTCAATACAGAGCATGATTTTGGGCCACAATACCAAACATGGGAAGTATGACATCTTCTCTCATCTATTTTACTCCTGCCTTGCATGTAGTGAGGTCTACTTGTAGGGTATTTGGCTCCAGTGACCCCTCTGAAGTCAATCCGGTGGAACAAACCCACAGGTAGATAAATCAAGAATAAAATAGGGGCAGCCCTCATGGCGCAGCGGTTTAGCGCCGCCTGCAGTCCAGGGTGTGATCCTGGGGACCCGGAATCAAGTCCCATGTCGGGCTTCCTGCATGGAGCATGCTTCTCTCTCTGCCTCTATAAATAAATAAATAAATAAATAAATAAATAAATAAATAAATAAATAAATAAAATAGGAGAAAATGATAGTTGACATTTACTACTTGCAAAAACTCCCTAAGCACTTTATTGACGTTGTCTCATCTAATATTCAACAGACCCTAAGATATAGGTGCTCTTATTATTTCCATATTACAGGTTGAAAAAGATAAAGTAAATTGGGTAAGATGGCACAGCTCATTGGGGCAGGCCCCAGCGAAGGCCATATGGTTCCACAGTCCTCTCCCCAGCTGCTATCCCAAGAGATGTCAAGAGAGGGCTCTGGAAAATGCTTACTCCTCAGGGTATAGCTTGAGGAAAAGGAACTGGGAAGCAGTCAAGGAACCAGAATAGGGCTTTGCAAGGGAAACCAACTGAAAAAAACACCTCCTGGAGAACCTTGTCATGAAGACTCAGAACAGTTTCAGTAGACTGGTGGGATGAAAGCTGGATTGGAGACACAGCAAAGAATAAAATGAGGAAGTAGAAGCAATAAGAAAACATTTCAAGAAATGCAGCATTTGAAAGAAAGGAGAGTTATAGCTTATGAGAATTGGAAAGTTGAGGAAAGATGTTTTGGGTAGTTTGTCGGGGTATCTGAGAAGCTTTATAAAAAGAGAAAACAGACGCCTGGGTGGCTTAGCAGTTGAGAGTCTGCCTTTGGCTCAGGGCATGATCCCGGAGTCACCAGATTGAGTCCCACATCTGGCTTCCTGCATGGAGCCTGCTTCTCCCTCTGCCTGTGTCTCTGCCTCTCTTTCTGTGTGTCTCTCATGAATAAATAAATAAAATATTTTTTAAAAAAGAGGAAACACTTCTGGTGGAAAAGGACAATTTGAAAATGCAAATGAGAGAGAACAAACATAGGGTTTAGGTTCCAGAAGAGGCAAGAGGAAATGAGATTGAGAAATAACATACCTTAAAATCAAATCATTAAAGGCTTCTTCTGGTGGAGAGACACAGAGTTCTTTGAAGACAGAGAAATAGAGGAGTTTCAACTAGGTACATCTCAAATATAAATCAGAGAAATCACTCAAGGTTTGACAAGTATAGATTGAGTGCTGAAGGCTTGAATCTAGAGGGAATTGCCAAGTTCTCCTTGGAAATGGGATAGGAAATCAATAAACAATAAATAAAAGATTGCTGAGAAGACAACCAGCTGAGGCATGCTAGTGTGGATGCAGAGTGGAAGCTTTTTTGATATGGTTTAAATCATCTAAATAATATATAGTAACCAAAAAGCAATTCATAACACTTTAAACCTATGATTTTCTTGTTTGAAACATATAAACAGATTCAAGTCCTTTTGACCAAACCTATGCCTTGGTGGCTGACTGCCCACACACACACACACACACGCACACGAATTAAATAAACAGTCCCTTATTTTACTAATTCAAGCCACTGAACCCCAACACAACAAACCCAAAATTTTAGATCAAAATATATTTTATATACCAAAATATATATATATTTTTATATACCAGAAAAGGTCAAATAGCTCTTTCAATGCAGGGAAAACTGAGAAAAGGTGTGCTTAATCTTTCAAGTCTTATACCAGAGAGCAGCAACAAATGCTGTATGTGTGGAACAGAAAATTTTCTATGCTATTTTAAAAAGGAAATCCTAGTTTTACTGAGACTTAAATCACACCTTATTCTCTTCATTTTACTACTTCTTCAATACTGTTTTTCTTCATATTCTGTTTCTCTTAATCTCCTAATTTTTTAATACAACTCCATTGTTAGGAAAATGTGATTAACACTACATCCTTAAGTAAATAAAATTAAAGAAATTTTAGGTGTCTTGGTTATTCAGTTACTGTCTGCAGTTTTATTTGATGGGAAAGTGGGAGGCAGAATGAAGGGGGAAAGGTGGTACGAGAGAACTTGATGTTTACAAATTGCCTACAATTTGCTGATATTATAGAGAGTATAATAAAATGCTTTCAGCTGTGTATGTGATTCATAAGTCATGAAATCAACATGGCATCCCATGAACCAGGCTTTTAAAAAGTGTAATAGAATAAAATAAAGTGAACAGAGTACAATGCATATACTAAGAAAAAGTTTAGAGAGACTTTTGTCTCAGTTATATACAAATACACATATACATATCCACCTGTGAACCCCAGATCATGATATAAAATGTATTTTTTCCTGTGAATTATGGTCAAAAAGCTCCAAAATCACCAGTTTAATGTTTTGGGCTAGCAAGAATTCATTCTATTTTTCCCAGCATCCAGTTTCCTTTTGAGGCCTTGAGATAGAAATTCCTAGATCCACTTCCTGGTATGGAAGCTGGAGAAGTCAAATCAGCCAACATGAAACTCCTTCCTGAGACTTAATCTTGAGCAGGAGACACAAGGATGAAAATTGTAAATAGTTGCCACATACCCTTTCTAGTGATGGCTTCTAGACCACCCTGTTTAGGTTAGGAGACCATTTCTCTGATTCCTGCTGCCTTAGTTTTTGCCCATTGCTGCCCATTCTCTAGCTTCTTGTCAATATTTTAAGTCCTGACTTCTTTCTGATAAATTATTTTTGCTCATTACCTTGAGTCAATTTTTGTCATTCTAATTGAAGGACCCTACATTTATGTGTTGGTTCATTTAAATCTCAAAACTATCCCGTGATGTAGGTATTATTTTATTTAAATAATGAGACAAGTCAGACTCATGGTGATCTGGTAATTTTGCCAAAGGTCATTTGCAGGTATGATATTCAGACTAGGTCACTGTGGCTTAAAGTTTATCCTCTTTCTATTAAATAATGCACACTGAGCTGGCACTAGCAGACAGTGATATATTTCATATGCAGAATAATTTTATACAGAAGATTTTTCAGAGAATAGTTATTTGAGTGAATCAAAATCAATAGTTTTCCATTAACTTCAAGATAAAGTTCAGCAGTCTCGAGATCTCACAGAAAGTTTTAAGATTATACATGTTGAGAGAAAATATAGCTTAGACTGGTTTGCTGATATTTCCATTGATTTTAAGAAAGAAAGGTCTATTATCCTATGAGTTGCATCCCATTAGCAATAAACCAGAGTTCTGGAACTCTCAAGATCTATCAAATGAAGGTGAACAGCTCAGAAATTATCCTAAGAAATGCATCAGTGTCAACAAATAAGAGACTGGATAATTCAGCTGAACAATACTATTTTTCATCAACAATTATAAATTCAGCTCATCCATTCCTCTAAATCTCCTCCTCAAAAGCACACACACACACACACACACACACACACTCTCAATCATTTATTCCTGTAAATTCTTTCTGTTACCACCCCTCCACACATACCCTGTAGTACAGTCTCTCATCTTCTTCAGTTTGCATTACTGCTAAGGCTTTTAACTTGTATTCCTAAGCCAAAATTCACTTTCCTCAAATCCATGTTTTTCATTGCTGCCAGAGCAGAACATGATTCTCTATCATTCATGCTTGAAACTCCTCGTGGACTTTCCATTATTTAAAGAATAAATTATAATTTCCTTATTTTAATACATATTAATATTCATCAATATTTTAAAGCTTAGAGTTTTCCAAACACATTTTATGTGGTTTTATATCTGTGCCATTACAGATGCTGCTTTAACTGTGTGGAATGTCCTTTCAAATTGCCCTCTTGGAAAAATCCTATTAATTCTTAAATACCCAGTTTTGATGTTACCTCCTCCAGGCTGTCTTCCCAAATATTTTCTAATACCACTAAAGACTTAATCACACTCTCCTTTATTATCTCTGTTTTTTGTATATACAGTCTGTTCTTGTTCATTTATTCAACTATTATTTTACCGAGGCACTATTCTAGACTCTGAGGATATACCTATTGAGTAAAACAGACAAAAGTATCTAAATTCTTAAGACAAAACAATAATGAGGAAAGTAAGTAAAACATATCAAAAGTAAGACAGATATAACTTCTTAGGAATAAAAAAGAAAGAAGTATCAGGTATAGGGGGCAACATTTCTATGAAGATAGGGAAAGGTTTACTGAGATGCATTTGAGGAAGGGAGAAGGTGTGAGTCTTTGGAATATCTGAGAAAGAGCATTTCAGATGGAGGGAACTATAAATGCAAAGGTGCCCAGGTAGGAATGTCCTGGGAGAAATTAAGAAAGAGTGACTGGAATCAGGGCTAAAAGACACAGTCAGAGGAGACCAGGTCATGTAGGATTGGGCATGAGTTTTGAATGAGATGGGAAGCCATGAAAGGGATCAAAGTAGGATAAGAGATATGATCTGAGTTGATTTAAGCTCACTCTGCACAAATTCTGCCCTCATCCAAATGGCCCAATCAAGTGCTGAGACCAGATTAGACAGGCAAGGTGTCTTTACTTTCATGTGATTCTTATGAACAACTGTGAAAACAGAGCATCTGCTGCTTTTGGCCCAAGGTAGTTTCCAACTAAGACCTGCCAGATATATACAGCAAGTCTGTCCTTCATTTCTAATATTTGAATGTTAGGTCGCAAATAATTCAAAGGAGAATAGTGTATGATCTACTTTCTTTAGGGCTGTCCATCTGTGAAACTGTCAGTCACATCTGAACATAAAATTAATGCAAGGACAAACATAAAAGGATTTTGAGGTTAGAAAAGCACTATGCAAAGAGTACTGGGAAACTAAGTTGGAAGTTATTTTACTGGTGATTTAGTGACATCAGCCAATTAAAAGTAGACTGGGAGAAAGAAGGGATGGTGGCATGGAGTTGATATTTAAGATGCCCTATTGTGAGAAGGTAAAAGATCAAAGTTTCCACAACATATTTTCACAGTTTTAATATAGGCAATGCTCTAATCATTTAAATGCTCCTATTTGGAAAGAGATAGATGACTACTATAGTTGCTACTTAAACTTATCATATATTCTTCTAGTGATCTTGTTTTTAAGCCTGAAAATTAAGGAAACTCACACTAGCACTTCATTAATCAAATGACTGCATCTGAACTGAAAAGCAAAATGTTAGAAACCCCGAAGTTCCTTAAGACATTTGTCTTCCTAAAATAGTCCCATCTGTCACCTTAGAGTCAAAAAAAGCACAGGAAATTATGGTATGCCTTTCCTAACCTTTATATAACAACGTCATAGTTCTCACTTACTAAAATATTTCCAGTAACATGTTTCTTAACTTTATCAGCTACACAACTTGTCATGCCCCTGTACCTGCAAAGAAAAGGTAGGTGAAATTTATATGGACTGCACACTAAGGTGAGCTCTGGAACCAAGTGGGTCCAGTCCTGGCTGCACCACACACTGTGTGATATTGGTCAAGTTATTTAATCCCTCTGTGACTCAGTTTCCTTCTCTGCTAAAAGAGGCTAATTACCTACCTGAAAAGTTAGTATGTCAATGAAACAGAATAGTAAGTAAAATGTTTAGAACAGTGCCTAGAACAATATAAGAGCCCAAACATAATGTTAAATATGTTGAAAATATGTAGAAAACTCTGGGGATATCAAAATACCTGTGTAGTATAGCAAATACTTCAATATCAAAAACAATTTAAATAAATATTTTGAATCTTTTATATGCCCATCTCCATTATATTTACCGCCAATCCAATTTACCTACGTTAGCAGTAATTTATATAGCTTTTCTTATATCTTTGCAACTCTTTTCATTGCTGAGGCCTATGTTCTTTCACCAATAGGGCCTTTTAGAAATGGAAGCAGCCACACTGCTGTGGGTTACAGTATAAGAAGCAGGGTGAAAAAGGGAGAGAGAGAGAGTGGGAACAAAGAAGAAAGCTTTTATTATGCAATAGCTCTTGTCTGGATAACTAGTGCTTCACCAGAACAGAGGATCAGCTTCCTTCCCAATTCTTAAGGCCTAGCATCCAACAAAAGATTCTTAGAGAAACCTCTCATATTGTTCTTTTCCTCTTTGTACAGCTTTACTAAGAGTAGGATGAGTCTCTAAAAGGTATGTTGATTTCATTACACATATATAAGATACATATTATATGTTATATATTTTCTATAATATAACATGTTATAATTGATTATTGTATACACTACATGGTATTATATAATGTATACAGTAAATAAATTATATATAATATATACACATATGTATATATGTATTTCTTAACCTGCTTTAACATTGATTCTTCTAAAGTAATGGGTCCCTACTTTTAGAATTGTTTCACTTACCCTTTCCCAAAACCTGCTTCCCCACTTCCATGCAACTGTATCTTTGGGCAGCAGTCAGCGAGATGGCCCAAGGCCCTTGCCAGATATAAATGGACATTTGATCCAAGACCATAACAAAGAACCTCTCTTCTTGGAGAATTTAGAACTGGGGCTGAGAAAGGTATTTCTTCTTACCCGAAAGACTGACCTTCTATCATGTAAATGTGGGTGCTTATTTACAGTCATGTATTCCACCTTGTGAGCTGAAGGAGAAGAGGAAGCTGGTCCACAGAGGGAGAGGGAAGTGTTTTGCAGAGGGATAGTGATGGGAAAGTGTCCTATTGACATTTATAGGTCTGCTACTAGCTACTTTTCTGATACCTGATGTGATCTTTCCCAGATTAAAAATTCATCTTTTTTCCCCATGTTAGTTCAAATAGGTTTCTATAACTTGTAACCAAAAGAGTCTTTATAAATATGTTCAGTTTCATCAAAGGACAACATATATGAAATACCTATTCTATTATGTTTCGAGTATACAAAATGAAAAAAAATATGATTCTGGCATTTTTGATGTTGCATCGATCAAGAAAGAAGAGATGTAAAACACAAACTGTGACAAAACATGGTAAACAGACCTATCTGTGAAATGTATTATAGATATAGCCATTAATAAACGATATTTAACCCTTGGTTTCTCAGCCTAATTACTCCTTTGATCTCCTCTTTGCTGAATATATCCACACACTGACTCCCAAAGATTATCAGATCCACCATCCTAAGCTATGTCACTGAGTCATCTCTTTCACCTGGATGGTGAGTTCCCTGTTGAGCTTTGCCCCCTTGCAGAAGACTGATCTAGGAATTCTACTGCCTTTCCAAGCCAAAGAATCTGTCACCAAAGCTATTGCTCTCAGCTAGAGCAAACTACTTTGGCACAGTCACCTGAGCAGTAGGTTCAAACCGTATGTCAAGGAGCCGTTGAAGGCAAATTGGTCCATACACCAATGATAGAGTATATTTCCTAATAACTAAGAATTTTCTCCTGGAATGTTAGGGAATAAGATTCCAAGCACAAAGAGACTGCCCTATTCATTTGTTTTAGTTGTTTTGGGCCCTAATATCTGTAGAATTTAAAAATTATAAACATAATTCAGCCTTGTTAAAATTAAAATTTAACATCAGAAGCTAAATGTTTCTAACAGCAGGAACTTTGGGAGAAAAGTTGAGCTCTGAAAACACAATTCAATGAGACAGCACTATATCTTGTTATATTGCTAAGATAAATATTTGCAAGCCATATCTTTTGAAGGGACTAAGACCATAAATATCAGACAGTTGAAGTAAAAGGTTCTATCTTGTAAGATTTATACATTTGGCTATAGCTATTAGAAAAGCATTTTGTTCCTTATAGGTTTTTCACTTACATTTTATTTCTAATTAATTGTCATATGTACACTAATCTCAAGACTATAAAATGTAGGTATTCTGGGAAAATGAATGCATTCACTATACATTTGTGACAGAAAGATGGAGGTTTTGAATATTTAAACACTCTCTATGATCTTGCTATATAGTTGTCTTTGGTCTATATAAAATCTGATCATATTCCCTGGACTTTAGAAACCTCATAGTTCTATCTTTATATCATTTTTGGTAATAATATAAATAAACAGTAACTAAGACAAATATTTTTAAAGTATAGATAATATCAATTTCTTCAAAATATTTATTTATAAAAACCTTGAATTTTAGAAATCATCAATTTCATTTCCAAAGCTTTGCTTGGTACAATCCACTGCACCTAGAGGTCAGTTTTATTTGAATAGCTCAGAAAGAAAAGCATTAAAAATGTTTCTTGAGCCACAGTTCCTCTTTTCCTTACTGTCTTATACCTGCCTTTTGCACATTTATATTACCATTCCTGCCCCTAAACACAAGTCAATTTGTGACCTTTTTTAAAAATTATCTTCCCACACAATTATATTTATGTTTGCAATGATTTGTTTACTCATATCTATTAGGAAATGTTAAAGTATGAATGACACACAAAGAACTGCAATTAGCCTTAAGAACAAAAGAATAATTTATCATTTTACCAAATGACAAAACTTACTGTTAATAATTCATAATAAAAACAGCAGCTACCAATTAGGAAAAAAACAAACAAATCACGTTGGGGATAGAAGTGACAAAGCCGGAAAAACCATCAAATTTGCAATTATCAGCTGCTCTAAATTATCAGTGATAGGTGATACCTACCCAAAGGTATGGCTATAGCACAAAAGAACAATTAATGAATTCATGGCTAATGGCTATATTTCTGGTTCTGTTCCTATTTCCCAAAATGAATAAATATAAGAGACCTCACTAACTAGAACTAATAAGGATTGTAGGAAATAAAAATTTGCTAATATAAGCTATCTCCAACCTAGAAAGGAGCTTGATCTGAAAGTCCTACTACTAAACCGGTTGGTTAGAATTTAGAATATATATATATAAAACATTATATATATATGTATATGTGTATATATACATTATAAAATATAAAATATATTTAATATATATATTTTAAACTATCAGTACTGGTCTGAATCCCCAAAACCTGCATAGCCAATAAGGTAATTAAAATATAAGGAAGGGGGCAGCCTGGTTGGCTCAGCGGCTTAGCGCCACCTTCAGCCCAGGGCGTGATCCTGGAGACCTGGGATCGAGTTCCATCTCAGGCTCCCTACATGGAACCTGCTTCTCCCTCTGCCTGTGTCTCTACCTCTATCTCTGTGCCTCTCATGAATAAATAAATAAAATCTTTAAAAAATAAAATATAAGGAAGGTTAACTGTCATCAACTGATGTAAGACCTCTTGGGTTCTTTGACTTGTAACAGTGGCCTTCAAAGATTTGAGGTACTTAAAAGTTAGCTACTTCTGCTAAACACATAGATATTTATTGAATAGATGTTTATTAGGTAGAAGGCACAATATAGTTCATGCATTACATTATTTAAGTCAAAAAATTCTCCAGTTTTCTGCCTTATTTTAGATGCTGTAATTATACCAGGCCTGAAAGAACTACTAAAGGCAGACACAGGAACACTTCAGAAATAGGATTCTGTTTACACTACGGTTTCCATTAGGAAAGCAGACATTATGCTAAACCAATGGCTGGACAGAGAAGCATTTAAGAATCAAGTCTGGAAATTTTCTTGAGGCTACAGACCACAGGCATAACTAGATTCTTATCTCCAATTTAGAGTATCTCTAAAATGTTTTAGCAAATCCATATCTTGAATACATTTTATTTCACCAATGGAGGCCCATTTACTAACTGAAAGTGTTAATTAAGACAATTTCACTAATATAAATCCATTTCTGACATTCAATATGCCTTTAAAAATTTTTTTAAGATTTTATTTATTTATTCATGAGACACACACACACAGAGAGAGAGAGAGAGAGAGAGAGAGAGAGGCAGAGACACAGGCAGAAGGACTCCCTCCATGCAGGGAGCCCGACGTGGGACTCGATCCCAGGACTCCAGGATCAGGTCCTGGGCTGAAGGCAGCGCCAAACTGCTGAGCCACCCAGGGATCCCTCAATATGCCTTTTAACAAAGCCGTCTACATTAATCAAGATCTAGATTACTGGAAGGCTTGTTGCCACTGCCTCTGGATTACTTATGGTTCTCTATCTAAAAGCCAAGTGACCTTCCCAGGACAGAGCATGATGAGCATATCATATGTGTTCTCTATAGGTGAAGGATGCTAGTGTGGTCCCACAGAATTTCTTTTCTCTGCATTAAGTAATTCCCATACTTCAGATTGCACCATTTCAAGATCTCTCATACTTAATGGGCTATAATATTCTTTCTGAAAGAGTGGAGCTGGGAAAGGGACAATATCATGAAGATGTCAGACACAGAACCATTATAACAAAGTGCTACAAGACAGAAGCTGACTACTGTACATTCTCTTTATCATTCCTACTATTTCTCAGGCAATGAAGAGAGAAAAATAATCACCAGATTCAGGAGGGTCTGGACAGAGCATAGGAATTTTATGCAACTGACTTTATGAATACTTGAATAAAAAAAAATACTTGCAAAGAAAAATACTTGCAGAGTAAAAATATACTTAAATGCTTGAGAATCTTTGGAGGCAGGATATGGTCATTTTGGAAAATATTCTATAAATGATGCACATAAAAATTGCTTCTAATGTCAACCAGATTTTTCGTATACTCATTTCTTGTTCTCAAGGAACTCTGACTTCTGATCCTCCTTCACCAATCTGATATAATAAAACAAGGTAGCATACTGCCATGGAGGTCATAGGGAGGCAGAGCTAAGTACCTAACAGGACTCTACTGCTTCCTAGCCATGTAATACAATATTCTGTGTTGTGAAGATGTGAGCCTGTCTTATCTCAGTCTGTCATAACAGAATACCATAGACTAGGTGGCTTATAAACAACAGAGATGTGTTTCTCACAGTTCTAGAGACTGAAAATCTGAGATCAAGGTGTCAGTATGGTTGAGTTATAGAGAGGACCCTCTCAGGGGTACAGTGACACACCATCCTGTCTGAGATAAAGAGATCTTAGTGAGAGGTGATTATGTCACCTATCATTTATGGTGTGTCTATCAGTGGTGTAACTGTGCCACCTCAGTTACATATACAATTTCTGTTTTGGATTGAATGTTTCTGTTCCACCCTCTAAATTCTTATGTCAGAACCCTACCTCCCCACAAATACAAGGGTCTTTGGAAGGAAATTAGGTAATGAGGGTAGAGGCTCCATGAATGGTATTAGTGCCCTTATAAAAGAGATACACCAGAGGGGTCCCTCACTCTCCACTGCGTGAGGATACAATGAAGAACTGGCCATTTGCAACCCAAAAGAGGGCCCTGTTAGGGCTCTTAGATTTCCAGGGAAGGCACTGTCAGGTAGGAGAGGAGCCAAGAGGTACTCCTGGTCAGGATTTGATGCATTTGTAGTGCTAAAAGAGTTTATGTAGATCACAGCTTATATACAAAATTTAAGTGGATAAATAAATATAATTATATAGATAGATAGCTATTACTAGATTAATATATACAAGAATTTTAAAAGGTACCAAAACCTTTATCGAATCTATTATTATTCCCTTTTAAGAAAGGTTTCATTTCTGATTCTTCCCACAAGACCATGAACTCCTCAAAGGCAGAGGCTACTTATTTTCCTCTAATTCTCCAGATGAGTCTCAAAAATAAGTTTATCAAAAGAAGTAAAATGTCAGGTATCTTCTATGTGTCCTGTCTGTTGACTAAAATCAGTGCCAATAGAATGGCTCCTGCTTCAACTTTGTATTTAAGTAGATAGCACTTTTCTTCCATAAGAATGACCCTCTTTTCCCTCAAAACATCTCAATCTTGTAATGAGAAGCAGGTGTTCTTCTCATTTCTTCATGGATAAATTACAAAACAAAGAGGTGAACAGACGGCTCGGGAAAAGCAAGCAGCTGCTGGAGGCAGGAGTGGATTTTGGTTATTCCGTGTCCCTGGCTAGCAGACTTTGCATGCTGATTCCCCCGCTGAATCTACTCCAGCAAAGCCAGCCATTTGCCAGAGTAGAAGCTGTGCCTCCTCTATAGTGGACACATATTCAGCAGTGAAGTTCAGGTTTTACTGCTGGAGAAAGTTTATTTCAGGACAAAGTTAGTAGGGATATATGTGAATTCCTGGCATTGAAAGCTGTGCCACAGAGAATGTCAGTAATTTCAGACAATTTATATTCAATTGGATTAGCCCCAAAGCAACACAAGCTTTAAAGACATCATGCACATAAAGTACCCAGCCTAGTGCTGCTGCCCTTTCAGAGCCGTCTCCTTTTTTTCCCCCTGCACTGCTCTCAGCACTGGGAGACTGACCTTTATGAATTGCATCAATTAGGCCTCTTTGTCCTATGTCTTAGCCAATGTGATGGCCAGCAGAAAATCAGACAGCAGCCGGAGACAGCGATCCTGGCTCTCTTCCTGCCAGGCTGCAGTTTGGTTCCTTTAAATGGGGTGCAGCTTCTTCTTGGTGGCCTATTTCTTACAGCCACAGATCATACCAGGTTCCAATAGCCACTCTGACCTCATGAACTGGCAGGCCCTATCTTGTTTCATGGTACTTTGGTGGTTCCCTTAATTTTGTCACACCTTTGAAAATAAGTTTCTTCATTAAATTCTTTTTATTTACCCTTCTGGATGTTTCATGTGTTTCCTACAGGGATCTTGACAGATATATTAATGCTTGCTCCTTTCCAGTAGAACCATCAGAGCTAAAGGTATCCTGCATTGCTTTCCATGATATTGAAGGCATTGGCAATCAGTAGATCAAGGTTTTATCCATGTTATGTTTGCAGCCCATAAAATTGTCAAGAGAAGGTCAATTTTTGCCTGGCTCCTACCAAACATGGCTCTAGCTGTGCTATACGTGTCATCCCATTCAATCTCCCCAAAAGTCCCACAAATAGATATTATTATCTCAATTTTAAAATGATGAACTGATGGCTAAAATCACACTTTGGCAGATAGTTTGCAGGTGATTCCAGAGCTTGTGTTCTTTTTACAACCTGACACTTCTCACTCTTCTGGGGCTATTTTCTTCACCATAAAATGAGACTGTTGGACTATATTAGTGGTTGGTTCTCAATCCTACAGTTGAATCATCTGGGGAACTTTAGAAAAATCCTCCAATTCAAAACTTCATCCTGGACCAATTAAGTTTATAAGCTCCTGTGTACTTCAAATAAGAACTAAGTTTGAGACCACTGGAATAAGTATCACATAAAAACTCTTCTAACTCTAAAATACTGTAATTATATTATTTTTTAACTTATTGCTTTAGTATTGGCTTATCATAATTTAATATTACTGGATTCTTTAATCTAAAAGTTTCTTCTTCCTATGTTCTAGCAAAAAATTTTCACAGAAAGTGTGAAATAGTGTCTTATACAGACACTCGTATAAGATCATTTTTAACACATCTCTTATCATACACTTATGGAATGCTAGCTATGTATAGGATCCCTTTATGTGTGAGGAGAACACAGTCCTTGTCCTCCAGAAACTCACAATCTAATGGGGAAACAGACTCCAAACCAGATACCCATACTGTAAATTGGCATGAATAATGAAAGAGATATATACACCTGATGTGTCAGCTTTAGAGCCTCTTACAGAAAAATAATGCCATGACCTGCACCCTAAAAATCTTAGTAGAAATACCTCAAAGACTTCATATATATCTTTTTCAAAGAAGGAGTGGGTCAATTTTATCCACATATGAATATAAACAATTTAGTCCATCTGAGCTGTGAATGTAGGTTGCTTGGCAACAGCTTTTACAGTTGTGTTATTTGCTCTGAACTGAGAGGAGTTGGTACTTTTCTCTTTAAAACAAAAGAATATTAATAACAGCAATAATGGTGGGTATTTATAAGTCTTTTGTGTAAGAACTGCACAATATTTTAGTTCATGCATGCCTTAAAGTCAAAGTTAGGCAGTTTTTAGAAAGGTAAGAAGGTTGAGGGAGAATCTCATCATAGTCAAATGCCATCATTAGGAGAGTATCCCACAGTCAGCTGACCTGGTTTCATGAATCCAATTGAACACATTTTTTATGCTTAATCTTCAACACATACAAGGTATTTTGTGAAAAGTTGGGGGAGACAAGGATGTATGCTGGAGAAGGAGCACAAAATGTGTTAAATACATATTCCCTCTGATTAAGTCATTTCATCAAATTCCTAAATCTTTTCATTTGATTTTACCTTAAACAAAAAATACAGAGCATCTCCCAAGCAAAGCTGTAACACTATTTAAAAAGAGCAATGGGCAGTCATAGAGCAGTAGCTATAGTAGAAAAAAATGTATAGTAAAGGGTGCATATTTTCATCATTAAAAAAAATCTTTTTAGATCAGGAAACAAAATACCAGTCATGCCACATGTCCACACCTTCCTGTAAAAAAATAGCTCCAAAGACAGAGAGGCACCTCCTTTGCATCTCCACTGACATAAAATATGAAAGTTAATTTACTTCACAGCATTGGATCCTTTAGGAGAGGTAATGACTTAAATATAAAATGCACAACAAATCTGAATGCGAACAAATGACCACTTAAAAATATTGCATCATACAGTTCTCATAAAGATGATCCCAATTTCAAAGTCCTCCCCATCTTTCATTTATTTATCAGTTCTAAATGTTAGCATATTAGTAAAAGCAAATGGTAGAAAACAATCTTGGATATGTGAACAATGTTTTGTATGTTATGTTTGTCATTTTGCTTGTTACTGAGTAGACAGATGGGCTCTAACTTGTCACAGCAAGCTTCAGCAAAAAAACAACATGAAACACTCACAGAAAATAGTGGGTGTCAATAAAGCCACAGGCTCATAGTGTCCATTAGTTAGTAGCTGTGATTTATAACCGGCGGTCATTGCAACAATCCATACCTGGAGGTAAAAGTGTCAGATTAGAAACAATATGTTCCAAATGTTTTTTGAATACATGTTTAGTGCTCTGTGTAACTGGCTACATAAATCTATACTACATGGTCTGAGCTTGTTCTTTTGTGAAACAATGTAAATGCGTCAACCCTGGACATCCAATCGTATATAACCCTATCATAGAGCATGGCTTCACATGCCTGAAAGGATATAGAGAATGCCACTGCCCAGTCTCATTTGCTTGCTCACCATGACACCAATCAACCCCCATTCTTCTATTCACAAAGAAATGTCTGTGTCATTGATTCCTATGTGCCAGAAAGAGGGGCAGATCTCCCTTTATTTGACATATCAGCCTCTCTGATAGCAGGGAGTGTGGTATTAAAATGGATATTTAAATCATTACACTTTACATTTGGAAAAAAAATGAAAATATATTGTTTCTCAGTATAAACTGAAGCATAATAAAATATGACCTAAAGAGTTTTATATGAGCTGGACTTTATTCCCTGAATATTAGTAACTTCCTGTGAGATACACTGGTGATTCCAACTTTATAGAGTTATATTTCTCAAAAGTAAGCATCAGGAATTCCAGCTTCTACTTGGAATACAGAAAGCTGAAAACAGTGTCACTTTCCCTCTTACATTAAAAAAAGAGAAAAATCTGCAAAATCACAATGTTTCTTGAATCTGTAAGATAAGAGGGTCAAAAAGCAAGCATATAGCCTTAAATCTAAGAAAAAAAACAAATGTTTCCAAGGAGAAACAGCACACTAGCTCTTGATTACCTAAGGCAGATGCCAGATACCCAAAGTTACACAAGTTAGTGGGGGTAATTCTATTAAAATTTACCAGCTTGCCAAAGGTAAAATGTGAGCTAGTGTGACAGCATATGACTCTCAAGAAGCAAAAATACTAGTAAACTGCATTGACTGTCAGACTCTTCACAAACCTCATTGGATACTACCATGACTGGAGGCAGCACTTGAATCTTAAGAAACTCACTATTGTAGTACAGGACCTAGGAAGGGCACAAAACCCTAGTTGTATCCTTTCCTTATCTTTTCTATGGAACAAAATCGTAAGTCTCTGGAGGGATGAAGAACACATCATCACACTCAAGGCACAGGCAACAACACTAAGTATTTGGAATAAGAAAACAAATAGTATTCTCTAAGCCTGGAGGAAGGGCAGAAGTATTCACTGAGTCCAGATCATTAGAGCGAAGAGAAGAATTATTGAGCAAGCCCCAACCTTGAGATGTAGGGACAAAGTACTGCCTAAGAGCAAGGCTGAACCAGAACAACAGAGAATGTCCCCCCAGTGCCTACTACCAGGCACTAAATTAATAAAGTAACAGCAGCGTACTACTACTAGGTGAAGGCCAAGAACATGGAGAGAGAATTTCTCTAAGGCAAAGGCAATAACAGAAAATCTAAAGGTAAAGCTGGAAAAGACACTGAGAAAAACTCTCAGACAAACCAACTTCCAGCCTACACACAGGAAATACTCAAGTTTTGTTATCTAATATCATCGCCACAAACCACATGCAGCTATTGAGCACTTCAATGTAGCTAGAACTACATATCGATATTATTTTAGATATATTGGGTTAAATCAAGTATATTGTTAACTTAAATTCATTTTTATTTTTACTCTTTAAAATAAGGCTGCTGAAGACTTTTAAATTACATGTGTGTTTTATATTGTTTCCATTAGAAAATGCTGCAGTAGAGGAACTTGAAGGTTACACAATTCAACTCCTTTTTTTTTTTTCTGAGATTTTATTTATTTATTCTTGAGAGACACAGAGAGAAAGAGAGAGGTAGAGACACAGGCAGAGGGAGAAGCAGGCTCCACGCAGGGAACCCGACGTGGGACTCAATCCCAGGTCGCCAGGATCAGGCCCTGGGCTGAAGGCAGCGCTAAACTGCTGAGCCACCAAAACTGCCCCACAGTTCAACTCCTAATAAGACCGACCACTTATAATAAAGCCCTGGCAAAAACAAAACAAAACAAAATAAATTGCATACACATTTCTAGGAAAGAATACTTTTTACTTCAGTTTCTACTTCCTATACAAATTTTCCAGCTTTCAACAAAAAACAATTTATGAGACATATAGGAAGCAATTAAAATATAAACAAAACCAGACATGAATATGAACCAGAGGTTGAAACTATCAATAGGAAAATTAATAAATTATGATTAATATGTAAAGGGCTCCAGTGGAAAAATGTGGACAATGTATATGATTAGGTAGGTCATTTCAACAAAGGAATGAAACTAAGAAAAAAGATCAAATGGAAATGCTAGAAATAAAAAACATTAGAGAAATAAAAAATGATTTTGATGAGCTTATTAGTAGACTGACAATTGAAATGAAATTGATAGTGAAATTGAAGATACAGGATAAAAATTAACCAAATTGAAATACAAGTAGAAAAAACATTCTTTCTGTGAAAAAATATCAAATGACCTAACATACACAAAATTGGAATCCCAGAAGAGAAAGAAAATGAAATTTGAAGATATTACGTCAGAGAATTTTCCAAAATTAGTGATAGATGCAAAATCACAAATCCAAGAATCTCATAGAATTACAACTAGAATAAAAACAAAACACATACACAAATCCCTAGACATCTCATGTTCAAACTTCTGAAAACCAATGACAAATAGAAAGAATCAGATTACATACAAAGGAACAAATATAAGAATTAAGATTTCTCATTATAAATTATTGAAACTAGAAGATAAAGGAATGACAACATTAAAGTGTCAAAAGACAAAAATTAATCAACCCAGAATTTTACATATTGTGAAAATAACTTTCAAAAATAAAAGAGAAATAAGGACTTTTCTCCAGAAAAAAGAAAACAACATCCATTGCCAGTAGACATGCACTAGGATGTTAAAAAAGTTTGTTAGCTAGAGGAATGTGATGACAGAATGCAATTTGGATCCATAAAAATAAAAATGAAGAGAACCAGTAATGAAAAGGAACATAAATTTCACTTTTTCTTATTTTATTTCCTAAAAAATAACTGTCTAAAGCAAAAATTGAAGCAAAATATATAAAAATAAATGTATAACAAAAATGACAAAGTATGGGAAGAATGAATTGGGAGTATACTGTCATTATGCCTTTACACTACATATGAAATAGCATAAAATTATTTGAAGGCATGTTCTCATGAAATAAGATGCATATTGTAAACTGGAGAACAACCACACATACACCACACACACACACACACACACACACACACACAAATACTTCAAAGAGATATATAATAAGGCAATTGTGGAAATAAATGTGCCATTTAAAAGGTCATCCCCCCGAAAAAAAACAAAGAGAAATAGAAGAAGAAAAAAGAGCTAATATAACAAATAATAGAAACCATCTAAGAAGATGAGAAATATTAATATAATCATATCAACTAATTACAATGGTTTAAACAAACCAATTAAAAGAAAAGAGAGTGCCATAATCAATATACAAGCAAGATCCAACTATATGCTGTCTATAAAAAACTACTTTAAGTATAAAAACATAAATAGATTAAAATAATATAAAGTAGAATCAACTAGAGTATCCATCAATGAATGAATGAATAAATGAACAAAACGTGGTATACTCATGCTTGGAATATTACTCAGCTATGAAAAGGAATGATATACTAACAGAAACTACAACATGGAGGAACCTTGAAAACACTGTACTAAATGAAGTAAGTCAGACATAATGAGGAGTTACTACTAAGAGATGAGTTCTTGCTTTCTGAATTGATAAAAAAATATTTCAAAATTAAGAGAGTGGTAATAGCTGCACAACTGTTAATATCCTAAAATCAAAGAAATCCTATAATTTAAGGCAATTTTATAGCATACAACTTATATCTCAGTAAAGTGTTACAAAAAAGTGAAACAAATAAACAAATTTAAAAATAAACTTAGGGAACTTAGCGACTCCACCAAATGTAATAACATTTGCTTTATAGGAGTGCCAGAAAAAGAAGGAGAGTAAAGGGGGCAGATATTTATTTTAAGAGATAAAAGTTGGAAACTTCCCTAGTCTGGGGAAGGAAATAGATATCAAACTCCAGGAAGCACAGAGAACCTCCAACAAAATCAACAAAAGCAAATCCACACCAATTATATATATATAATTTTTTAAATCCAAACTTCCAACAAGTAAATGAATAAACAAATTGTAGTGTATCCATGCAATGAAATACTACTCAGCATAAAAAGGAATGAACTACTGTCACAGACATCAACACAGATGGATTCAAAACAATTCTGCTGACAGAAAGCAGATTAGTGGTTGCCTAAGGATTGGCAGGGAGTGGGTAGGAAGGGTTGGGAGGAAAGCATTACAAAGAGATGAGCAAAAACTTTTTGGGTAATGGATATATTCATTATCTTAATTGTGGAGGCAGTTACATAGATGTCAAAACTACACATTTTACATTTTAAACAACACCAAAAAACTTAGTGGTATTTTTACGTATAATATATATATATATTTTTTACATATAATTTACATATAATTTTATATATATAATTACAAATGGCAAAATATAGGGATAAAGGAAAAAATTGTAAAGCAGCAAGACAAAAGAAGACATACAAAGGAAAGTTACATACAAAGGAAACCTCATAAGGCTATCAGCGAATTTTTGAGCAGAAACTTTCCAAGCCACAAAAAAGTGGTATGATATATTCAAAGTGCTGAATGGGAAAAATCTACAGCCCGGTATATTCTCTCCAGCAAGGCTATTGAAGAGATAAAGAGTTTCCCAGACGATAGAAACTAAAATAATGAATGACCACAAAATGAGCCCTGCCAAGAAATATTAAAAGAGGGCACTTGGAGTAGAAAGAAAAGACCAGAAGTGACAGTAGGAAGGAAGGAAATACAAAAATAATAAAAATAAATATTTCTGTAAAAAAATCAGTCAAGAAATTCACAAAATAAAAGGATGCAAAATATGACACTAAATATCTAAAACATGGGGTTGAGAGGAGTAAAGGATGGGCTCAAATTTAAATGACTACCTATTTAATATGGACTACTATATACAGAAGATGTTATATACAAACCTAATAGTAACCACAAATCAAAAACCACCAATAAGTATGCAAAGAAGAAACAGAAAGAAATTCAAATATATCACTAAAGAAAACCAGCAAACCATGAAAGAGAGAAAGACAAAATAGGATCAGAGAAGATCTTCAGATCTTCTCAAAACCTCAAAACAACCTCAAAACAGCTAATAAAATGGCAATAAATACATACCTCTCAATAATTATTTTGAATGTAAATGGAATAAATGATCCAATCAAAAGACATAGAGTGGGATCCCTGTGTGGCTCAGCAGTTTAGCGCTTGCCTTTGACCCAGGGCGTGATCCTGGAGTCCCGAGATCGATTCCCGGATTGGGCTCGCTGCCTTGAGCCTGCTTCTCCTCCCTCTGCCTGTGCCTCTGCCTCTCTCTCTCTCTGTGTCTCTCATGAGTGAATAAATAAAATCTTAAAAAAAAAAAGACATAGAGTGACAGATGGATATAAAACAAGACCCATCTATATGCTGCTTCCAAGAAACTCTTTTTAGACCTAAAGGCACATGTGGATTGAACGTGGGGGGATGAAAAAACATAAATCATGCAGATGGATGTCAAAGGAAAGCTGGAGTATAACACTTATAAGAGACTTTAAAACAAATATTGTAACAAGAGACAAAAAAGGATACTTTGTAGGGACACCTACGTGGCTCAGTGGTTGAGCATCTGCCTTTGGTTTAGAGTTGTGATCCCAGGGTTCCAGGATCGAGTCCTGCATTGGGCTCCCTGTGAGAAGCCTGCTTCTCCCTCTGTCTGTGTCTGCCTCTCTCTCTCTGTCTCTCATGAATAAATAGATAAAACCTTTTTTTAAAAAGGATACTTTGTAATAATAACAGGGACAATCCAACAAAAAGATATAAAAATTATAAATATTTATGTACCCAACATGGGGTACTCAAATACATGAAATAATTAACAAAAAACATAAAGGAATTAATTGATAATAATACAGTAATAGTAAGGACTTTAACAATCTATTACACTAATGGAAAGACCATCTAAATACAAAATCAACGAAGAAATAATGCCTTTGAATGACACACTGGATCAGATGAATTTAACAGATATATTCAGAACATTCCATCCTAACTCAGCAGCATACACATTTTTTTAATGCATATGGAACATTCTCCAAAATAGATCACATATGAGGCCACAAAACAAGCCTTGACAAATTCAAAAGATCAAAATCATAGTATGAAACTTTTCTGACCACAGCACTATGAAAATTGAAGTTAGTCACAAGAAAAAATCTGGAAAGTCCACAGATACATGGAAATTAAATAACATGCTACCAAACAATAAATGGGTCATCCAGAAATAAAAGAAGAAAATTTAAAAAGTACATGGAAACAAATGAAAATGAAAACACAATGGCTCAAGACCTTTGGAATGCAGCAAAAGCCATTCTAAGAGCCATTTACAGTAACACAGGCTAGAAAAATTCCAAAAACACAAACTAACCTTACATTTAAAGGAAATAGGAAAAGAATAACAAACAAAACCTAAAACTAGCAGAAGGAAGGAAATAAAAAAGATTAGAGTAGAAATAAATGATATAGAAACTTAAAAACAAAAACAGTAGAACAGATCAATGAAACCAGGAGCTGGTTCTTTGAAAAAACAAATCAATAAAACTGATAAACCTCTATCCAGACTTATCAAGAAGAAGAAAGAAAGGATTCAAATAAATGAAATCAGAAACGAGAGAGGAGAAATGACCACCAACACCACAGAAATACAAACAATTATAAGAAAATATTATGGAGATGCCTGGGTGGCTCAGCGATTTGGTGCCTGCCTTTGGCCCAGGGCATGGTCCTGGACCACGTCGGGCTTCTTGCATGGAGCCTGCTTCTCCCTCTGCCTGTGTATCTGCCTCTCTCTCTCTCTGTCTCTGTCTCTCTCTCTCTCTGTCTCTCATGAATAAATAAATAAAATCTTTAAAAAAATTACGGAAAACTACATGCCAACAAATTGGACAAACTAGAAGAAATGGATAAATTTCTAGAAACATATAACACACCAAAACAAACAGAAAGAAATTAGAGTTGAAAACATTAGTACTCCTTTTTTTACTCCTTTTTTTCTTTCTTTTTAAGAATGTGTTTATTTATTCATGAAAGACACAGAGAGAGAGAGGCAGAAACATAGGCAGAGAAAGAGGCAGAAACATAGGCGGAGGAAGAGGCAGGCTCCCTGCAGGGAGCCCCATGCAGGACCTGATGTCAGGATCCCAGGATCACCACCTGAGCCAAAGGCAGATGCTCAACCACTGAGCCACCCAGGTGCCCCTCAGTACTCCTTTCTTAATCAATGATAGAACATGTAAAAAGAAAACTAAGAAAAATACAGAAGCCTAGAACTACACAAGGAAACAACTTCATCTAATTGACATATTTTTCCACTCAACTATACATGGATATATAATCATTTCAAGTGCACAGAGAATATTCTGAACCTTAAACTACATTCTGGGCCATAAACAAATTCTAACGATAATTTGTAAATATTAAAATAATTGCAATTCTATAAAGTATATTCTTTTTTTTTTAAATCTTTTTTTTTTTTAATTTATGATAGTCACAGAGAGAGAGAGAGAGAGAGAGAGGCAGAGACACAGGCAGAGGGAGAAGCAGGCTCCATGCACCGGGAGCCTGATGTGGGATTCGATCCCGGGTCTCCAGGATCGCGCCCTGGGCCAAAGGCAGGCGCCAAACCGCTGCGCCACCCAGGGATCCCTATAAAGTATATTCTTATATTATAATTAAGGTAAACTAAAAATCAATAACAGAGGGATACCTGGAAAATTCCTAAAATATTTTGTAGGTTAAGCAACACCCTCTAAATAACTTATAAGTCAAAGAGGAAATCTAAAGAACAAGGGAAGTATATTTTGGTTTAAGTGAAAAAAGAAAACATGACATATCAAAATTCATAAGACCCAGAGAATGGTGTAATAGTAAATGTTTGACAACCAGTCATGTGGAAAAAAAAAAAAAAAACTTATTTGTAGTACTTGCAAATTTCCATGATGTGAATATTCCTATCATGGTGGACAGCACAGAAAATGGCATTAGGAAGAGATGCTATAATCAGTTCTTATATGCCAGTGTAAAATTGTTCAATACATCACTGCATGCAGCTGAAGCAGTGCTCAAAAGGGTATTTACAGTATTAAAAGCTCATATCAGTAAAGAAGATCTGAAAGCAAGATCTAACATTGCAGCTTAAGAAAATATGACAAAAGTAAATTGAACCCAAGCAATCAGAAGAAAGAAAATATTTTATATAAAATAAAATCCAATTCTATACCAAATTCTCCCATAATATAGAAGAGAAGGGGATACTTTCCAATTTACTTTGAGGTCAGAATACCCTGACAGTAAAAACAAATGCATCATAAGAAAATAAAATTACAAACCAATTTTTCCCATGACCATAGACATGAAAACCTCAATAAAACAACAGAAAATACAAACCAAGAATGTCTTAAAAATAAAATATTTTATGGCCAAAGTGGGGTATCATATGGAAATGTAAGGCTGATTCAACACTCAAATATTGATCAATGCAATTCACTGGATCAACAGACAAAAGAAAAAAAATATGACCATTTTCATAGATGCAGAAAAAGCCTTTTTACAAAATTCAACATCTATGCATGGGAACAACTCTGAAGAAACTAAGAAGAAAATGTATATGCCATGACCATAGTAATATCATATTTAATAATGAAAACTGAATGTCATCTTGTTTTTTATATCTAGCATTTCCATTGGATTTTTTTTTAAAGTTTTCATCTCTTTGTTGAAACTATATCTGTTCCCCTAAGATTTGGAACAAAGAAAAGTTGTCTACACTCATCACTCTTACTCAACATACCTAACATTGTACTGGAAATCCTAGCAGAGGAATTGATGTGGCATTGTTGTTGGAAAGATACTTAAAGTGATGCCCTAAATAAACTTTGTTGTTGTTGTTCACATGTCAGCATCTTAGCCGGAAACAATTTATAAAAACTGACAAAACAATGTCTCAATTACTTTTCAGTCTGGTGATCCCATCCAAGATAAATCTGATAAATTAGAGCTTCACTATAAGCATTCTCATAACTTTTCAAAGATTCTTGTCCATTCATTTATTCCTGAGAGCAAATGATATGTTGACTTCATCTTCTAAAGTATCATTACTAAGCTAAAAGGATATTAAATTATAATTAAGAGTATGGGTTCTGGAGTAAACTGGCTGGGTTGAGATCCTAACTCCTATACTTATATCATCTTAGGTATAATACCAAACTTACAGGGTTGTTGTGAATATTAAATGAATTTATTCATGTAAGCACTTATAAAACTTTCCATACTATAAATACTCAATCAATGATAGTTATTTTTATTAGAAATGTATGTCCTATTTTGTAGCACTACCCTTTAACATTGTCTCCTCCCATTATTTTTGGAGAATACAATGGAGAACAGATTTCCATGACAAAACACAGACTCAGGAGCACCTGGGTGGCTCAGCTGGTTATATGTCTGCCTTCAGCTCAGGTCATGATCTCAGGGTCCTGGGATCAAGCCTCGCATTGCACTCCCTGCTCAGCAGGGAGTCTGCCTATCTCTCTTCCTCTGTCCCTCTCCCTGCTTATTCTCTCTCTCTCTCTCTCTCTCTTAAATAAAGAAATAAAAAAATCTTGAAAAGAAAACACAGACTCATAGGATAAAGTAGTTAGAAGACATTTTAGACATATTTTATACTTTTTTTTTCAAATATTGATGAATCCTTTATTCAAAAGCAATCTTGAAGACAAGGTAGTGGATAAAACTGAGTATGACCTTGGTTACTCTTTGTAAAAAGTAGGGAGCAAATTAGGTTCTATAGCATTCTAATCATGCCATCTCTCACTCTGCACAAAGATAGTAAATTTTAGATGCAGTATTTATAGATGATGTAACTGAATAAAAAGACAAATTGGAGAAGCTACCAGAATCCACAGTTCATATGCCTGGGAGACTGTCAAATATCTGACATCTCAAGAGAGGCTTTGGCAAGGTGTGGACTGCAGCGAACATGATTGAACTCTCTTAGATGCACATATAATGCAATTTCTCTATGTTGTCAGTTGAAAAAGAGCTATATTCTTTCAGGGTTACAACTGTCATTCTACTGTTCAAGTTTAAGAATCAAACATAGGTTCCTAATCAAACATCAATCCACTTCAGGAAAAGTGGGCTAGAAAAATGCTGGAATTAAAAACAAACATTGGCTTTGGGTTTTAGTTAACAGTTGAAAAGTGCTTTACAGATATATATGTGGCCCTAGAGTTTGGGACAATTTTACCTGCAGGAGATAAATGTCAGAAAAAACTTTTAGGATAAGTTTTCCAAATCTTAACAACAAAAGAAAATAATTTATTAAGAATTGCAGCTCTCTGTAGTGTGATTGGTACAGAAGAATGCCCCTTAAAACTGAATAAACTGTTTTGCCAAATAGAATACCCAGTTCCTTCAAAATAAATGACAGCCCATAACTTCTTTGAATAATCTCAATTTGGATGCAGTGGATGTCTGTTTGTGCTTTCTTCTAAGACTGGTCCCACTGAAACATTGATAGGTTGGTAGCATATTAAATTTGTATGGATTGGGCCAAATCTACTTGATGGGATCTCTAAGGTCTCTTCTAAGATTTCATAGTTCCAATTTATTGAATTAAAAATTGAAGACAGACTAACAGAATGAATATCATTACAAAATATTGTTGTGAAACTCTTATTTATGATACTATAATAATGGATATATGGGCTCCTGGGTGGCTCAGTCTGTTATGTATCTGCCTTGGCTCATGTCATGATCCCAGGGTCCTGGGATCAAGCCCTACATCAGGCTCTCTGCTCAGTGGGGAATCTGCTTCTCTCTCTCCCCTGCTTGTGCTCTCTCTCTCTCTTTCTCTCTCATCAAATAAATAAATAAAATCTTTTTAAAAATAGTGTATATATGTCATAATGCATATGTTAAAACTCATACAATGTACAACCCTAATATAAACTATGGACTTATGGTGATAATTATGTGTTGATATAACTTCATCAATCCTAACAAATATACCATTCCAGTGTAGGATGTCAGTACTAGGGATGCTGTACTTGAGAGTGAAATGAACAGAAGAGGTATGGAAACTCTGTATTTTTAGCTCATTTTTTCTGTAAACCTAAAACTTCTCCAGGCAAAAAATCCAATTAAAAAGATAAAAAGTATTGTCCAAGGTGAAACAAAATATAGCGTTAATCAGACAATTATACCTGAACATTGCTGTCTTCATAGAAGACAGAATCTTGCTAAATCCTACCACTGCTATTTTTTGAGAAGTATGGCAAATGTATTTTACTAAACTTCTAATGAGGTCATTAATTTGTGACTTGACAATGATCCTGGACCTTTCTTGGAATCACATCCAAGTTCCTTCACTTACTAATGTTGTGACCTTGGACAAATTAATTAATCTAAGTCTTCATTTTCTCATCCATAAAATGAAGCTAGTAATATCCACTCAGAGGATTATTGAAGAATTAAATTAATAGCATATTAAGGCACTCAGTATAGTGCCTGGAACATTATGATTATTTAATAAATGATAGACAATAGGGGAACCTGGTGGCTCAGTCAGTTAAGCATCTGACTCTTGGTCAGGTCATGATCTTAAGGCTCTGGGATGGAGCCCTGCAACCTGCAACTGACTCAATGCTCAGCATGGAGTTTGTTTGTCCCTCTTCCTTCATTCTACCCACCCCCTACCCGACCAAGTGCACCCCTCCCCCAACCCTGCTGCATTCAGGTGTGGTCACTCAATCAAATAAATAAATAAAATCTTTAAAAAATGAATGATAGACAACATTGTTTTGTTACTAGACATTAACAATATAGTACTGTAACAATACAATAACATTATATTGTTATTAGATGTGGAGATAAAATACACAAATGTGCCTAACTATAATTAGTGGCTACCTCAATGCTTTTGACAAGAAAAAATAAAACTCAAAGTCAGGACAGATTTTAAATTTATCTGTAAAAACAATATCTTGATGCCTTTGCTATTTTGTGTGTTTTTTAAATCATATTTAAAAAATAAAGTAAAATAAAATCACATTTTAAATACATTATATTATTGGTCTGATATTTGATCAGATTCAGAATCTATGAATATTAGAGAGATAATAACTCGATGGTAGTTCCTCTGATAATCAGGGATTCAGTTAGTCTTTCTATAATCCCACAGGCAGAAGTCTATCTCAGGGACAATCCTCAGACCCCACTGTGACAGTGGAGTCAGAAAGCAGAAGTCTTCTCATGATATACATAGGAGAAGAACATCTATTCAATAAGTCTTTTGAACTATGTTAACTTCTACTGTTCTTGCTATTACTATCTGCTTTTCCTTAGGGAATGGCATTGTGTAGGTTTTTATAATTTCTCAAGTATTATTATTATTACTATAATATAGTTTTATAAACCAAGAACAAAAATGGTCCATTCAGGGGCACCTGGCTGTTTCAGTTGGTTGAGCATCAGATTCTTGATTTCAGCTCAGGTCATGATCTCAGGGTTGTGCAATGGCACCCCATGTGGGGCCCCACGCTCAGAATGAGTTCACTTGTCCCTCTCTCTCTGCTCCTCCCCCCTCTTGCACTGTCTCTCTCTGTCTCAAATAAATAAAAATCTTTAAGAAGTGGTCAATTCATACCAGAAGCTCTGAATAATCCCACTGCCAAGATTTTTTTCCTATCTGTGTGCACGGAGTGCTACTAAGCCCAAATTGGTACAATTTAATGAAAAAATCTCCTTGATATAAAATAAAAGAACCACTTAGTTAAGGTTTCTCATTCATGGTATGTAGAAGACTAAGGCTTTTTTTTTTATTATAATACCTATTTTTTTTTTACTATGAACACTTTTATCTAGAAATTCAAAGACTTCCCTGCTATATTAGAAAGAGGGCCATTTCTTTTAAAAAGGCAATGACAAAGCATATACATGTATTTATATACAGCCAGTACCCACTGATAACCAAAAAAAGTTGTTTTCTGCATACTTTTTAATAAACCAAAGTAGATTTTAAGGAGGATTAGTCTTTGCAATTTGATTTCATGGGACTCTTTCTTTTGTCTGTACTTTAACTTAATAGTCAATTTGCTATTGGGGGGCATTTTGATTTTAAATTTAAAGTAAATTTATTTGTTAATTAATTAGACTTAATGTTACTTTGACTTTTACTCCTGCAATGAAGAATTCCAAATAACTCATCTCCTAGAGTCATTTTTGAGATGATGTTTAGTGACTGTCTTCTTAGTAGAAAATCTCCACCATTGGAAAAGTTATAATTGATGTGAATGGTACAGGAATAGGGACCTGAAACACAACTTAGGACACTCTATGTGGTTCTTCAGAGAGCCCTACTAATATTGAGTTCCATAGTCCACACTGTTAGGCAGATCAATAGTTTACCTTTTATTGACTTTTTATCCTTCTCCATCCTACTCTCCTGGCTCCTTCATTCCACACCTTGAATTATCTCCCACATAAACTACCAACAACCAAATCCTTGTCCTAGAGTCTTCTTTTAGGGAATTCCAAACTAAGATGCCTCTCTAAAGGAAAGAGAGAGAATTATCACACCCCTGTCTAATACTATGAAATCCCTTGAAATTTTTTTTCTACATAGCTCTAGAAGGAAAAATAGTAAAAGGGATTTATGCATATGATAGAGTGAGGGTTCTCATTCAATATTCTATTAAAATAGAAATAAAATTAATATAATGCTAAGATAAATTATTTTTCTTTTAAAAGTTTCTGGAGGATTACACTATAGCTCTTTAGATTAAAAAGTTTCCTATTTACTCAGAGTTAACTTCATCTCTTAATAATGCAATTCTGGAAAAAAAAAAAAAAAGAGCAATTGCAGTAAGAGATTCAGCGCCAGGTCCTGGAGAATGAGTGGAAGAAAATCAACCAAGGCCTATGTCTAGAGATCAATCACAAAGTGAGAATCATAGGCAAACCATATTGCAAATATGTAATCATAACTATACAAGAAGAAAGAGCATGAGCAGAAATTGGTCAAACCAATCACCTACAGATCATTGTAGAGCAAATAAAGAATCAGAATACAAATGCAGTAGCCATTTTAATTAAGAAAGCCAAAATGCCCTTAGTGATAGTAATGAATACCCAATTATACTCCTAGTGGCCAGATTGCTAGCAATACACAGATAATGTTCTAAACAGGCATTTTGTAAGTACAGATGCTTTCATTTGCAAGCAATGGGAAATCTACTAGATCTGTCCTAAAGAACAATGGAATTTATCACTCAGATAACTAGACAGTCCAAAGAAAGGTCAGGCTTTGATTAGTTTAGTTAAAGTGACTCAAAGATGACATGAATCCTAGTTTCCTTTCATCTGGTTTCTGTTTTCCACAGTATCATTATCATTTTAAGCTAGTCTTTTCTGAGATTTCAAATACCCACCAATAGATGTTAGAAATATATTTTCCTCAGTTCTTGCCCATTAGGAAGGGAAACTATCTTGTTTCCTGGAAATAAAGAGGAAATACTTTTCCCAGAAGTCATAAACAAATTTTTCATTTTGCCAAATTATTTTATATCCCTATCTCTAAGCCAGTCATGAAGCTAGGAAATGACTTTATTGATTGGCTTACATGAATCAGAACTTGCCATTGGTGTTCAAGATGGAACATTCCACCAAAATCACATCCCCTAAATGATATTTAGAACACAATTACCATAAAGGCATTTGGAAGCAAACAAAGTTGTGTTCTAGGCTACAACGAGATGCAGACATAAGGGTTAGATATTCCAGGCAAAGGAAAAGTATTTACGTGGTTACTCATAAATATTAATATATTGCATGGTTTAAAAATAATCTTTTATTCATTTGTTTTGGTAAGTACATTTTAGTTACATATAATTCCTAATGTTTGGATGAAACTGCCAAATATTCAAATAATACCATCACTTAAGAATGCACTGACAGCCCACATATAAACTTTTATGCTCACACAAATGTTATTTCATGTTTTATTACTACATTTGCATGTTAACTTACTATTAGGGTATCATTTAAGTTTTTTTTTTTTTCAAATAAGAAGACTATTAATGGCTACTATACCTGGCTGTTAAAATGGGAAACTATTTTATTTCTCATTGAGGCCCCAAGAAAATAAATGTCAAAATCCCAAGATGCCAAAGTGAGGCCTGAACTAATATGCAGGACTTTTTAAAAGGTTGTTTGTTAATTAAAACCAATTTTGTTACTCTTACCCTTCTCTGAGATTGGGAGACTAATATGGTTTAGGTTGAATTGGCCAAAGAAAACTGAACATTAGAAGGAGGACCTCCCTGGAGATTAATATACTGTGAATACCGTTCCCCCCCCCACCCCACTTCCTAGTCTCTACCTTAAACTAGTGAAAGAACTTCAAGGAAACTACAGAAAAGCTTGACATATGTCCTTGGGTCTTGGTAGACACCCTGTCTGAGCTATTTAATAGATAAAAGGCTAGATCAGCCTGTGAAGGAGCTGAAACAAGAAGGTTGTACTCTTTCCCATGATGAGTCAGACTCCATGATTTTTGTGGGCCAGATACTAGTTATGCAGAAGAGAAAACAATACTAGATTTTCCTTTGGCCTTCCTAGAAGTACTACCTAGAGGACTAAGGAGATACTAGCAGAGAGAGAGATTGAAAGCAGTTTCTCCAGGTACCCAGGATGATGGAGGAAACAAGCTATTCAGTTGGAGAAGATGTATTTCCTGTGATGAAACCCATGAAAGTGCTCCAGGAATAAGGATCAGCTTCGATTCTTAGTATTCCTCCAAAGGATTGATACAAGTTCACCAGCTGTAGTCAAATTAAACCTGTTCTCATTGTGTTCTCTTGTCTTTTCTCACTCTCTGCCTCCTGTTCCAAGCAGCAGTTGTTAGTGGAGGAGATAATGCTGCCAGAGGAAAAAGCTGTTGAAGCCCTTATCCAGTCAGACTCCAGATTCCTACCTTTATTAGGCCCTTTATAAGGGAAGGCAGAAGCTTTTAGCTTAATTAAAATTCAAAGTTGTTTATTATTACACTAGACTGGACATAATAATTACTGAACAGAGAGACTCTTTGTAATGAGAAGTGAACGTGGGACTTTTTATTTTCCAAGTTATGAAACCCACCCTGAATGTCATTTAAGGGCAGAAGACAAATTAGCACCCTTTAGTGCAAGATTAAAGGGAGAGTTGTACAGAAAAATAAAGATCCCTTATGATGGCACCCTCTGAGTTTTGCTCTTTGAACATAATGGCTACAAGCCTCTTCTGTCATCAGGAAGAGAAGCACAGGACTTATTTAGAGAGTTGTACTTAGCTGTTTTAAACATCATTGAGATAATTTTGTCACTAGAATATATTTTCAGCAGTCATTTGTTACATTGTATCTTAAAAAATACAGTACAGTTTTTAAAAAACAGTAAATTCACCATTTCAGTCAACACCTCCCCCATCCCCACTCTGATATTTCATTATTGACCAGTCATATTTAGGATATTTTTTTAACTCCTTAGAGTAAAGCATGGGGGAAGTGTTGTCTGTAAGTAATAATTAGATGATTCAATATATATTTTTATTAACAATTTATAATAGAATGGTTGAATTTTAGCTTTTGTGGGATCATGACATCACATCTAGGCCAATAAGGTTTCTATAGTAACACAGCTGGATTTCTGGTAGGCAGGCCTAAACTATTCATAAGTTATGAAGATATGAGAGCTTTTTTTCACCCTTGAAAATGGATCTGTCATAATGTTAGGAATATACACTATATGCCTGGGCACAAAAAATGTAGCTAAAACCACATCAGAACAGGAAACTATGATCTTCATCATATTTAAAATGCTGAAAAACTCACTTTTCTGTGGCTTAACATAGATCCTAATGGAGATAGACAGATAATCAAAAGGTGCATGCCATATAAAGATTATAAATGTAAACCTAGAATCGCGTGATACATTGCATTGTGATTTTTTTTTTTAATGTGGTACTAAAACATATGACGAAAGAGGATATTCCACTGGTGCTATAGAGGGTGGTCCTAAGACAATGAAATTGCTTTATCTTCCCACTGTAAGAATTATTTTTGTGCAAGTATATTTTAATGATATTCCTGACAAAAATAAAATTTTTCAAGGCTGCTGTATAGATGATTTTTTACTGTTTCCTTCAATGAAAAAAAAAAACAGTTCCTGTAATTCGCACAAATCAGATCTGAGGCTATCAGAACCAACTTATAGCTTTCAGATGAACTTACCTGTGGTGGGTCACAGGCCTAACCCACCTCTTCCTAAAGTCAAGGATGATGTACCCATGATATCCTCCTGGTGGAGTGTTCCCCTAAGGAGGAGAGGCTCTCTGGGGCCAAGGACATACACTATGCCTTTGTTATGAAGACTGGAAGTTTTTCCTGTAGCCGATTCTTTTTACTCTTAGAAGTTATTTAGATAGGATTGGTGTAGGGACAAAAGTAGTGCAGAGGCCTATTGCTTAAGAAGTGTGCTTGTTTCTGGAGAGTTGAATAGTACCAGTGATCTGTAGCTGCTATGGCTGGTTCAACCCTGATGAGACAATAGAGAGATACAAAGCGCTCTTAGGGTTCCTACAGTGTTTAACCCTGCTCTTTAGAAAAGGCCAGCAAACTTCTGGGTAGAAATTAAGTGCTTCTTCTGGCCTTTCTTATGTCCTTGTCTTTTTCTAGATTCTAATAGCTCCCCTATCTAAAATTTTCTTCTCTACCCTCAATACCCCCAGCCACTCTGCTGTTTAGCTAACTCATCTTTCAGGTCTTACTTAGTTAATGCTATTCTTTAAAGAAGTTTATCCAGCGATGCCAATCCAGTTTGTAAACCCTCTTGTTTTCTGTGATGGTAAACTTCATATGTCAACTTGAATAGGCTATGAAGTGCTCAGATATTTGATGAAACATTATTTCTGTATGTCTGTGAGAATGTTTCTGAATAAGATTAAAACGGTAGACTGAATAAAGCAGACTGACCTCCCCAGTGTAGATAGCTCTCATCCAGCTCACTGAAGTCTTAAATAGATTTAAAAGATTAAAAAAAGATTTTAAAAGAAAGAATTCTCTCTTTCTCTTTGTCTTCAAGATGAGTTAATGGTCTTCCCTTGCCTTTGGACTTAGACTAAGATTGGAACTTTTACCATCAGCTCTCCTGGTTCTCCTCCAACTTGCTAACTGTAGATCTTGAGATAGAGCCTCCACAATTGTGTGAGAAAGAGAAAAAAAAAAGGAGAGGAGAGAGAGAAATATAGATAGCTATAGATATAAATAGATATAAAATGTGAATCAAATAGCATCTGTTGCCTATTATCAGGAGTATAAGTTCGAACACTTCTGCCCACAACATCTCAATATCTGAGTCACTAAGAAAAATACAACATAGTCAAGCACTGCATGGAACAATGCTTTACTCACATAGAGAAGAGACAGGGCAAAATCAGCTTAAATAATGGGCATTAGTTCCTTGTGGCCATGGCCAGTGGGTCCCTTCTAGCAGCACCCTCTTTGTGCTGCAGCAGAAGGATCCTGTTTCCTCATTACACAGGATAGATAAAATAGTGAGGTTGGCCAGATACCACATGACACATATGCTTAAGCAGAACAAAGGAGTACATGTTGAGTCTGAAACATGGAAAGATAAGTGATAATCCAGCACTGGCTGAAGGATTTCTTGCAGGCCCAATGCTCATTCTTACATGGCTGAGAGGGAGCTGAGACTGTATACATGAGACTGTCTACTGGTTATCGGTTTGGTTTCCCTGGAGAACCCAGACTAATACATTTCTTTTTTAAAAAAAGTTACATATACCCATTACTTTAAAAACTTATATATCTCTATACGTATCTCTATATTTAATGATTGCTTCCACTATTAGCTTATAATGAAACAGCAGAACTTGATTTTTAAAAAATTAATCCCCCTTAAACATATTAGAATGTATAAATATAGATATATATTGCCCTTCAAAGCTATCAGCTTAAGAGACTTCACAATTGTGTATAATGCTTAAAGTATCGTTGCACTCTATCAGAATTAGAGTCAGAAGCAGAAATCAACCCCATGTCCTTTACTCTGTAAATATCCTCATGTTTTCCCCAGTGTTACCCCCTCCTTTACACACCTGTTTTGTTCTGTAGATAGGGGTCAATACACTGGAGTTAGTGTCAAATCCAGTCCAGAAACTGTTTTTCTATGACATACATGGTAAGAATCATTTCTAAATGGTTGAAAGGAGTAATAAATAAAAAAATTGCCATACATGAAAATAAGATGAAATCAAATTTCAATGTCCTTAAATAAAATAGCACTAGAACACAATAACACTCATTTGTTCACATATTGTCCATGACTGTGTTCACACTACAACAGAGTTGAATAGTTGTATGAGAAATCATCCATATAATCCATAAAGTCCAAATATTTAATATCTGGCCCTGTACAGCAGACATTTGTTGACTCTAGCCTAGAGTCTACACTGTACTTTGAGTAGCTTTCGACTGTTTCCACAAATACATTCCTTCTCAAGCAGAAATCAAGTAGAACCTGTTAAAATGCCCTCAAGGACTCCCCATTGTTTTTATGATACAACTCAGATTCCTACCTGGTTTCAGTGACTTTTGTGATGAGCCGAAGCCCCTTTCTACCTCTAGGATCACCTCTCACCTCTTCCTCCCATGCTCATCTTGCTTCCTACCCCATGCACATGCAATTCCTTTTGCCTATGCCATTCTGCACCTCATCCCAGCTCTGCTTACCTAGTCATGTATCTCATACTTCACCTGATATCTTATGTGTCATTTGATCCAGAGGCCTTCTCCAATACTGCAAGTTTAGGCTAAATGTCCCTCCCTGTATGCACTCTTAAATCTCTCCTTCCTCTTAACCATAATTTTATGAGGACAGAGATGGCATCTGCCTTATTCACTACTGTTCCTGGCATGTCACCTTGGAGGAACTTTCTATATCAGAGAGGAAGAAAGAAAAAAGGGAAGGATGATGAAAAGAAGGAAAAAAAGGAAAAAATATTTATTTTAATGAAAATACTAAAAATAAGTTTCAGTAATTTCTAAATTGCTTCTAAAATAGTTTAATCTACAGACTATAAATTGTAGAAAACAGGAAAAACATAATGCTACACCTTAACACAAAATATCGGGGCTTATGTGCAAGACAAAATCACATACAAGAACAGAGGTGAAGATTTTCAAGATTAAAGTTTTAGGGAAAATTTTAAAAAAAGCAAACTCTGATGTTCTTTCTGATAGCACATCAAAATTCAGAAACATGAAAAGGTTTCATTAAAAATAAAGTGAATTTTAGCACTGGACCTAATATACACATTCAATTAATTATACATCTCATTTCAGGTGAGGAAACTCAAAATCAGCTTGAATGACTTAATGAAATAACTGTGTTTATGCTGCTTTCCCTTCCTAATATAGCTATTTGAATTTTATTGGTTTCTGTATATATATTTTTTCTAAATGATTCTTTCCTAATTCTTGAAATCCCCCCCCCCCCGTTTATAATATTCCACCTATACATTCCTGCATGTATGTGGAGGTGCATGTACACAGACACACACACAAAACAATAACACATTTCAAACTAGAATTTACTCAAGTTTTAGCAAGGGATACAGAGACGGCTTGCAAATTTTTTATTTTATTCTTCCCCCTTCCCCCAAAAAACCCCACCCTGCCATTAATTTGAATTTCTCTTCTCTTTAGATCATTGTTCACAATTTCTTTTTACCAAGATTTTATAAGAAATGTACTTACATGCACATACATAAAATTGAACATTTTACAAAACAATACTTAATTATTACTATGTATGACATGCTGATTATTTTCTAAAAATAATATTTAATCTTTACTATATGTTATGCACTGACATTTTCTATTCTCTTCTCATACATACATATATGACTAGTGACCATCCATTCATTGACTCGATGCTCACTAATGGGATGTGACCTATAGTTTGAAAACCACTGCTCACTCCAGGCTGCCCCACAGATTAACCATTCCACCTCCTGTTTCATTTATTCTTAATTTTTCAGCATTGCTTTCTTCTTTGCATAAAACCTAGGTGTATGTTCTACCTGAGACTCTAAAGCCTTGTTCCTACCTTAGTGGCTTTATAAAAGCCTCTTCTTAACAAGGCTGGTCTCTTTCTGTAAAGACTTTCTCCCACCAGCTGCTATGAAGATTACATATTCTCTTTATCTTCACACATTTAAAATATTCCCATGGGAAGAAACTTTAGTTAATAAAATGCTTTCTACTTAAAAAAAAGTACTTCAAACCCATCCATCCGGATTCTGATTTGAATGCTGTTTCTTAAGGCAGATGTAGTTGATATCATTTCAAACTCTAAATGAGAAATGAGTGCAAAGAAAATCTAAAGCTTTTAAAAATAACCAAGGCTTGAGCAATCAAAAAAATTAGAGAAAAAAATCTCAAAATCATTTCTAAAACATAATGCAATTTGGCTCTTGAAAGATGGAGAAATCAGGCAAACTGTGGGTAGGTGGCTCCAAATCTTTGCACTGAAGAAATAAGAGAACAGATTTACTGTGATTAAAGTCATGATGTTGTCCTTATAATATTATTTCTAGCAAAATATAAGTTACAAATCATACTTCTGATAGGAAGCATGTCTCTTTTCCTCAGTTTAATTTTTATTTAAATAGTGGATTTACCTAGTGAATTCTGGACTCTGACACACAATGTCTTAGCAGAAGGCAGGATGTTACATCTGGAATTAGAGATGTATTCAGAGATGCTGATATTTTATGTTTGGTATATTTTACTGCTTGTTTAATTAAAGCAGGATCTGGATCCTTTTAGGTTCATTCTTCTGATTTATTTATGTTTTATTCAGCAAGAAACTAATTTATTTATGTCTGTTCTTCTGATACTAACTGACTTTGTCAGAATCTTGCAAGTACATCACTGATTTATGCATCATTTATGATTTCTCAGTTTCCCTAGTAAAGTTAAGACTCTGCACTCATGAATCAATGGCAGGGCACTTGCTTCTGAGAACATCTTTATTCCAAATATTTTAAAGTATTATTTTGTATTTGCAAAGACTTTGTGCCTCAAAAATATTTTCACGCATACAAAAAATAGTCTGCGTCTGTAATTACCTAGGAAGTCCATCCAGGGCACTAGAAGAAACAGTAAATAAGTGGATTAGACCTTATTCTCAAGCCTTTACAATCTAATCAAAACTAGAAAATTGTAGGGTAAAATCCAATTATCTGGGCCAGAAAATAATGCTAAGTTTTCCAAGACCCTGTGTCTATTCAGTATGTCACCACCATATTGAGAAATGATTTCGTTTTGGTGGGTAAAAGCTCTAGTTGTGATGTGACCCTTCCTCCATACCCTGGCTGGAACCTTGACAAACCACTAAATTTTCTAAGCCTGGTACTTTTTCTACCTCTAAGATGGAAATGATAATGGTGTCTACTCACAGGGTTATTATGACAATAAATAAGATGTATAACAAGAAAATAGGATATAAAATACTTGACAAATGTGTATGATAAAAGAATGTTATCATATTACAGTATTATGGTAAAGTGTATTATAGTACAGTTTACCTATTACAATACAGCTTATCTGCCTTACAAAATCTATTCTTCCTTCAAGATTCAGCTTTAAAGTTGCCTTTTCTGTGAAGCCTTCACCTTGCAAATATTTCTCTATTCTTGATGCTCCCAAAACTCATTTTACTTGTATTTATTAGTACTTTCATTTTGTGTTGTAATTACTAGAAATCTATCTCTTCATATAGATTGTAGGTGTCTTAAAAATAGAGGTCAGGTGTAGTTAACGTTACATTTCTATGCTCTATGATAGCACTTGGCACACAGCAGATACTTATATTCCTCTCTTGATTGGATAAATGAATGACTATTGTTGCATGAGCTGTCCCTTACTCTAAATGTTAGCAGAGCACAATAAATATTAATGACTTTTCATGACAGGTCATGTCATTATTTAGTTGCTCAAATGAATGTCTTAAAATATTAGTAATTGGGAGTTCTCTCATATCTGTACTAATGCTTATGAATCATAATTTTATCTATAAGCAAAACAGTGTGATCAATTGAGAAGGGTGCACTAAGTCTTGTTTATGAAGCATTGTGTCACAATACCACCACATTTCTGAAGTGTGATAATTGGATTGCCTGAGTCTTACTGGTATTATGACAAAAATTAAATGCAGACATTAACTAATCATCAGATGGATTAACAATGAATAGCTTATAATTGTTCATTTTTACTTGTAAAGATAATGGGGTTAACTATGACACTGAAAGTAGCCATCATATCACATTAGCTCTTAAATCAGGAAACATCCTCATTTAAATTCAAATATTTGTCAAAGAAGAATCATCCTAATGCATCAAAGTCTTTAAGACAAGGATTCTGAACAGAATGCTCCAAAGAAATCTTGATTAATGAAGTCAATGTACCAACTGAAACAACTGCTTTCTGGATGGAAAATTTGGCAATGAACAAGCTACCATGTAATAGCCATACTGCAGATTTTCAACAAGAACATTTGCAAAAGTTAACTTATTCTAGTAGGTATTCTGCTGTCACAACGAATGAGAGGTTTTCCTTATTTTGCTTTCTCCCCTCTTACTTCTCTGCCCTATGGTTTATTTGCACTCTTTAAATATAAGAACCTATATCACCAGGTAATTACATGTATTTGCCTTCTCGGTTGAAGGATAGATTTCCACAAGTCTATCTAAGTCTATCTAAGAATTCCTCAGTTTTACTCATTTTTTATAGCAGTGCTTAGCAAAATACCTGGCATATACTAATAGCTGCTCAATAAATCGCTGTTATCAGAATATATAGAGTTTGCCAAATCTTCTCTAGATTTACAATACTATACAACCTGGGGAAAATGCGTTAGGAACCAAAACTGAATGGGTTACTTATCTGGGTACCATGTTGCTCAGAAAACTGGTGGCCAACCACAGGTGATACTTACTTGGGGAAGGTTTTTTAAAAGATTCTCCTGCTAATGGAATGTTTAACAATTTATTGAGTGCTAACTGGACTTAAGTGTATGAGGCAGCTCATGAGAGCATAGTCACTCTGCTGTGAATGTTTTGTGGCTTAGAGGGACAGTATTAAGCCACACCTTCCATTATTCCCAGTTTCTTTTACACTGTTAAATTATCTAGCCAGCTCTAATGAACTTCTCTAAGAGATTTAGTTAGTTGAAGAATATCTTTTCACTGGAGACCAGGGAAGAGTGAACTTTAGATCAAGCTGTTGACATGGCAACAAAAGCTTTCACCATTCAAAAGAAAATGACAATATAGCCCAGATGATTTTAAGTGGCATTTTTGAGATAGCAATGTTTGATACTATTCTCAAAGTACAAGCCTACTACATTTTTCTACCACTGAATTATCCACTCCAGGTTCATAAATGACTAGATATAAGTTTGTCAAAATTAAATCTAAAAGGAAAGAAAATTAAAATTCTTAATGGTGGTAGGTATATTCCTGATTTTCAGTCTTTAGAATTAGCTGCGTTTATTTAAAAAAAGAAGGCAATTTTAAGTCACAATGGTATTAGTACATTTTTCATATGGGCAAATCTAATACATACTGGAGTCAGATTTATACAATAACTTAGAATAAGTTTTTATTAGAATAACTTTTTCATAACACACAGTCTCACTAGGACAATGAAGCTTATTGTTTTTGTCATGAATTTTTAAATTAGGAAAGAATACATTTTAAGAATATCAGAAATAGTGGCCATACTTTATTTAATAAAGGTCACTGTTTATAGGAAGAACATCTTAATTAGAGCTCAGAGTAAGGGCACAAAATTCAGATGACTCTACAACATCATTTACATATCTATTTGTTGTTTATTTGAAGAATAAATTTAGTGGAGGGAAGGTAGTTGTCGGTTTGTATGATAGAAAGCAAGATGGAGAAAAAGAGTAGAGAAAGGGAGATAAAAAGTAGTTGAAAAAAAGAAGATGGGGGTCAGATAGAGTAGATGCAAGAGCATTAACAGAAAAAAATATTTGCTTGATTGTCCTAATAACTAGCTGTTATTAAAGGAAAAGAACAAATTAGAAGACTCTAAGATCCTTCTATGCTCTTTTTTTTAAAGATTTTATTTAAATCCTCTGCAAGGAGCCTGCAGCGGGACTCCATCCCAAGACCCCAGGATCACCACCTGCGCCAAAGGCAGACGCTCAACCACTCAGCCACGCAGGCTTTCCTCCTTCTATGCTCTTAAAACTAAATTGAAATTATAAATGGTCATGATCTTATTTAACCTGGTTTTCTGGGAAAACAAATAATTAGATAAAGGTAGAAATAGTGGTTTGAGTGAATATTACAGAAAATAAGAACAATTCTGGAATAAGAAATTTTAAGCAGTTCAGTTCTGACCATGGGAAAGTCAAATAGGGGCACTGTCATAAAAGGGGACTATTTTAGCCCAAACAAACGCATTATAGAGCATGAACTCTGAATTAGCACAAGCAGAATATCATTTCCAGAGTAGGGTAGATCACAAGCTGTCACCATGCTATGTCCCCAGCTTCAATGGTGGTCTCCTACAAACTCACCCAGTCCTGTTCCTATTTGTCATGAATGTCATGGTCTTTGTTGCCTCTCTCATGCTCTCCTCTCAAACTGGCCCACATTCATTTCTCTCCCTGGGGAAGTCCTCCCCATTCTTCAAAAACAAGATCTAATTCTACCTTCTCTGAAGACTTCCTCTATATATTCCAAAGTAGTTATTGCACTTTGAAAATGACTCCACTAAATTATTCATACACTGCACCACAATTATTTTTTTCACTTATCTTCCTTCACCCCTCTACTTAATGGAGAGTTCTCTGAGGGCAGTGACCACATCTTTGTCTTGGCTTCAATACATCACTGTTAACAAAAGAAAGGACTGAACAAAGTTTGACTATCAAATTTCAGCAATATCAAAACAAGCAGTCTTTGCTGAATGTCTAGAAATAACTCCATTAATGTAATATGAGTGTGTGGCCTGTACATCTGGATGTAAGCCAAGGTCCAGCCAGAGTTCCCTCCCTGCACGACTGTGCACATCAGCAACAACCTAAGCAGTGGGAGCCTTCATGGATTTCTTCCAAGAGCCTTCACAATTGATCCTTATGGAGGCTGACTCCATTTACGCTCTAGGATCTCTCCATGGTACAGGCCATCACACCATAGCTGCTTCTGGTAAGGCCCCAATGCTTCCCAGTAAAAAGAATTCTCCAGACCTTATGATCAACTCAAAGTTACTCACCACTAAAACTGTACATTTAGATACTTATGATTTATCATCATACTCTATCTTTGCTGCTCTCCTCAGTTACTACTAAAACATTGCATTGCCTCCAGATGGCGCTCTCCTTTATTCCCACTTTTGCTCCCAATACATTTCTTCTGCCCTTATCTAAATTAGAATTTTCAACTCCCTACTACCCCCATGATTTTCCAGAAGCACCCACATGGCAAACTCCAAATCTAAAAAATTTCAACTGGCACTACCTTAAAATCTTTCTCCAGCAATTTACAGGAGTTTCTCATCTTTATCTTACTTGATTGGGTCACAAACTTTGACATTTGATCACTTACTTTGTGAAATGCCATCTCCCTGTGGCTGTTTGACATTACTCATTGCTTCCTTTCCATTTCTGCCCACACAAGATGTCTTTCCGGGATTCCAGATCCACCACTTCTCTCCATAATCATTTCCACTACCCTGGCATAGACACACAATTGTTCCCACTGCATCTTACTTTTTATAGTTATTTTAAAATACATATTTTACAATTTATATCTCCAGACTGCCACCTTCTTAAGTAAGCCTTTCCTGAGAAACATACCTAAAATAGGCACCTCCCATCATTCTGTATTACTGCAGCTCTTTGGTTTCTTTCATGGACAGTGTGTAATTATTTTATTTATAAATGTAATGTTTGTTATCTCTCTCCCTTCTCTTCCAGACCCATGATGGCTTAGATCATGCCAATCTTATTTATCACTGTCTCCTTTGCATATAGAAAGAATATTATACTAGCAGTTAATAAATATTCATTTAATTAATTAATTAATTAACTTCCACTGTAGTATAAGCAATGAGCTATTCAGTTGGATGTCAAACACAGTGACGTCCAAAATAGAAACACCTCTACCTTCAATGAATTTTCAGAGTCTCCCTATTCAATCTACTGTCCATATTATATCTAGAGAGATTTTTTCCAGAATACTCCTTGCTGTATTATTTCTAATTCTCTGATGGCTTTTGATCTTCCATAGGTGAAGTTCAAAATTTATTATTACCATAGCTAACTAGGACTTCCAATATCTAGTGCTTACTTACTTCCCCTTCTTAATCTCTGGACATTTAAACATTCTCATTTGAATTCTGTGCTTTAATCTGATAGAAGTTCTCTCTGAATCCACAGTCCACCATGTGCTCTCTTACCTTTCAGCCTTTGTGCAAATGTTTCCTTTCTCTTTCCTTGTTCTTCCCCACTCTTACATGCCCTAAACCAAGCTAATGTCAATTAAGGTATTAGTTTGTTCAGGAAGAGTTTAAGAAGCAGCCCCCTGGTCTCCCTGTGACATTTCCTTATAGAACCTTTTAATTCTCTTATCTTAGCACCAATGACCCTGAATTTACTGTATAATTAAGCTCTGTGAGGCTATTTCCTTCACTCTTGTAGTCTTATACCACAGCATTCGGTATCAAGACTAGCACCATAGTAGAGACTCAGTAAACATTTTCTTATGAGAAAAGATTAGAATAATTTTCCAATTAAGAATAGGAGAATAAGTTAATGAATGAGCACATGAAGGAACAGATACTAGTTAGGAGTATATATTCCTCTACAAGTAGCTGTAAATTCAAGCTAGCTGCAATAAGGAAGAAATTTCCAAACTAGGATGTGTATACCTAAAGAGAATAGTTTTTGAAGAGAACAGTTTTTGGTCTTTGAACTGGGTTTTGAGAGACTAGCCTGGGAAATTAGCCATCATGTATACAACATGACTTTGTGGGGGTGGGGGGGGGAAGAATCCTCCTTTACTATAGCAGCAAATAATTAGTTCAGTGAAAGAACACTTTCCTCCATTAGAACTGGAAAGAAGATGGAGATGGAAAAGAAGAAGATAAGTCCATCCTCCCCTCACCCCCTTCCCCCCCAAAAATATCAGAGCTATGTGCTGATATTTTTGGGCCTAAAGCATCAGTAAGCCTGATTTAGGTAATTCAGAGATTGTCCCCAAATGGAAAAACCCAAGTCACAAACTAATTTATTTATTCTGAGCTACACTGCAAATTAGAAGGCAATGCTGAAGCATTTTCAAAATTATGTCTTTTTAGAAAGGGACAGATAAGCGCTTTTTGATTCAAGCAATTGATGACTATTAATCCTTTTTTATCTGAATGAATCTGTCACACATTGATGGGTTGTCAACGTGGCGAGGCTACAGTCCTCAGTTATTCAGTCAAACTTGGATCTAGGTGTTACTGTGAAGGTATTTTGTAGATGTGATTAAAGTATTTAATCAGTTCATTTCAAGTAAGGGAATTATCTCAGATAATAAGGTTGAATATAGTCATGGACTTTTGAAAAATATAATTTGAGATGTCTGATGAAAGTTTGTGGATGCTTTTTTTTAAAAAAAAAAAGTTTTATTTACTTGTTTATTTGAGAGAGAGTATTCAAGCAAGGGAAGGGGCAGAGGGAGAAGGGGAGAAACTCTACAAGCTGACTCTCTGGCTGAGCACAGAGCCTGATGTGGGGGGCTAGCTCCTGGACCCTGAGATCATGACCTGAGCCAAAATCAAGAGTTGCTCTTAACCAACTGAACCATTCAAGTGCCCCAAAAGTTTAGGGATGCGTTTTAATAAAAACCTAATGGATTCTAGCCACTTGATACAGCAATTAAACTGAAGCCTTAACTGGATCTCATGTTAAAAAAAAAAAAAAAAAGCCTCCTGATACCATCAAATTGCTTTTATTTCATCATAATTCTAACCTAAGATCAGACTGCTCCTAAGAGACCCAAGAAAAATTTCATTTCCTAAATTTTTTTTTCATTTATCTTAAAATAAAAATTTTCCATCTGCTATAGCAAGTGTTAAAAAAAAGAAAAAGAAAAAATCTATGGCTTTACTTTGTTTCCTTTCTTTCATCAGACATATGTTTGTGTCTTCAAGTTTTACTGGAGACACGTAGGTCACCAAATACTAATGACCAAATGTCAGAACTGTCAAATCCTCCCAAGAATGAGGATAAAAACTCCCTGGACCAAAGACAAATTCAATAGTCATTACTTTCCAAGAACCCTAGCCATGCTATAGCAAGTAAACCAAATGGGTTTTTTTTCCCCTGATAACTCAAATACAAAGTAACACTGATAGAAGTTGAATGAGTCAATGGAGCTGAAAACAAGGGGATGACCAGTGTAAGTAGGTTATAATTACTTTATATTGAGAAGTTTTTTTCTGAAAGAGTCACATCAGAAGAGTGGTATGTGGAATAGGCACTCTATTTTACCCCATATGCTTAATTTATTGTGAGGTTAAAAAGATTCTTTCCCATTCCTGCTATGAATCTCCATTCTTCAGTACACACATGCCTGAATGGGCACCGCTGGAGCAAGAAACACAGTTCTCCACACCAAGCAACCCCTGCACTTCGTGCATTGTTGGATTGCTTGAAATCAGTCTTTTTTATTTGTATAGATCTATTCAGATTAAAGAATTAGTAAGTGAATAAGCCCTTTTTCAAATACTTTCCCTGGCAATGAGGTAGGAGGCGAACCCAGGATGGCTGGTAAAAGGATGTTAACTTCCACAATAGTGCCATAGTTTTGTTCTGCCTATGCTCCTCCCTTTTCTTCCCACCTCAAACCCCTTCTCTGTCCCTGACAAGCATACCCATATCCCGCCACTTCCTAGCATTATAGGAACAAAAGAGCAGCAGGTTTTTTGCCAAATCTGGTTCCACTGCCGAATCGTCTTGTGTTTCTACATTGTGGTAGGCAAAGAAAACATAGGATATAGAATTAGTATTATTATTATCATCATTATAATCTTATAGTATCTTGCAATGTGTCTGCTTCACACTGTGTTAAGAACTAACTTCACATTTATTTTCTAGTTTAATACTACAGTAACATCATAGATTAGGGTTATTATTCCTCCTATTTCACAGATTTTATAGAACTATGAGAACATGGAGTTCAGGAACATACGTTAGAAGCTGTGAAATTCTGGACAAATTACAAAGCTTCTATGAGTTGAATTTCTCCCTTTCATCCTTTTAGGACTTGCTTCAAACTCTAAGTTCCTTCCTTTTGATTTCTTCCCCAACCATTCCAACTCAATTTTCTCTGAGTCTCTGAAAAATTCTGAACATATAAAAGCCAAGAGAACCTCTATATTGCAATTGAAAATGTAATTATTCATAATTCAACCCTAATCTTTCATCTCAAAATAACAATACCTTCAGAAAATACAACACGGTTGTTCTTGGCATTTAATCACACTATGCAAAATGGCAATGTTCCATTCCTCAAGATTCCTTTCTATGTAAAACATTATTGTAATATCACTACATTTCTTAAGTTCAATGAGACCCAGAAAGCTGAAATGTTTATTTCAACTTCTACCTTCCCTACACTTCTGCCATCTACCTCCTAACATTCTAAAAAATATTTCGAGAGTAAAGTATCTACTACCCATCAGCAACACCAGGCTGAAGTGAATCATGGAATCCAAATTAATAATACCAATTGGATTTATAACATAAATGAACAAAATCCTAATGAATTGATATTCACATGTCAATGGTAATACTTCAGACATTCTTAACATCCTCCTTCCATGAATGACATACAACTTTTCAGCCCAAAACATCATTCTGCTTTGTACAACTCACTTCTCATTCATTCTCCATGAATCTTTTAAATCCATGCTGTTGTTGTTTTTTTTCCTGAAACCCTATATAGTAGGATTAAAAGGTATCTTAAAAGCCTGGAGCCATGGATATCAATCTTTTTATGTGATGCTCCATTTTTCTTTATTCTGTGAAATCACATTTAAAGTACAAAGAAGTGAATGAAGTCAGAATAGAAAAAGTTGGCAAATTTTACCAACCTTCACCTACTTAATCAAAAATGTCCCAGATCTTTAAACCATTTTGGGATCAAGTTAATTGCACTCTCTAGGACAAATCATCCCAGGTGGATGATTTTCTATTCCTGCCTTTCTGACTCTTAACCTAAAATTTGGAGCATTTGTTCAATTTTCTAAAAATAAAAATATCTGTTAACTGCAACATGGTCACAGCAAACAGTGTCATATTTGGAGCTAATGGATTCATATTTGAATTTTTATTATCCCAACTTCAAGCTTCATACTCTTGGGCAAATGAAATGACTTGAGTCTCTATTTTCTGTCTATTGTATTAATAATACCTATTTTAGGTGGTTGTTGTGAGGATTAACTAAAATAATCAATATAAGATTTCTATAAACTATAAGAAGATTAAAAAGTAATATACAAAGGTCACATTAAGATTTTCACCCATTGATGACACTTTTTGTAACATTTCAGAATTCTGCAAAATTTCATTGTTCTAGTCAAGTTATCATGGGTTTTTAAAAAGTAAAGTATTATGCTCACAATCCCTGACAATTATAGAAATTTAAGTGGGAAAACTAAACAGAGCTGGAAACTTCAAAATTACAACACAAAATGAATAACTATGATTGACAAATACTGATAGTCATTTGTCTCTCTTCTAGGAAGAAATATATAATATAATTTAATGACATAACATCTATGTGTACATGAAATATACATATATCTATAATATAATTATAAGATTAAAGTCCTATCTTAACTTCAAAATGCATAACAACAAAAACAACAACAATAAAATTACAATAGTCAATTCTTGTTCCAAGATGAGAAGAAAGGAGAATTGGCAGGGGACAGGGATAAGGTAAATCTTTATTTAGATGCTATTTTTATTAACCACATAGACAAGAAAGATAGAATATATATATATATACACACACACACACACACAGGATATTAGTCTTGTTAACACTGTTTCTTTTTGTGAATAATAAAAGTTGCCTGTTTTGTGAGTGACTTAAAATTGTGAAAAGATCTTTCCAATAAATTAACACTTTATGCTACTTTTAGTGCATATAACAAGTATTTCATTTTCAATACAAAAAATGTGTACAATTTTTTAGTAGAAACTCTTTACTGTTCACTTTAATAAAGGTTGAACAAGTATTTAAGGAATATCAGTTGGAAGTAGGTCACATTATCAGCCTTCTTGAAGTTACCAATGTGAAGCATCAAGTTGCCTGATGGGGAGATTACCTATTTAATATGCCTGTATGATCTAAGTCATCATAACCCCTCAGGACTTGTGTCCTTCTTTACTCAACCTTCAGCTACCTATAATTCTACTCAGGTGATGTCTGATGCCAGTAAATTAGGGTAACCTTTCAGGAAAAAAAGAGAAGTCACAGAAGGATGACAGGGAGTCTAGAGACTGCATACAAAAAGAGAAAGAGGTCACTTGGGACAGAGAGAGAAGCAAAGGAGAAAAATCACCAGAAGCTGATTAAAAGCTCCTATATATTGAGTGTCAAGTATGGTGCATTATCTCTGACTTTTGCAAGAATTCTTTAGGGCAAACATTATAAGCTCCATTTTACAGATTAGAAAATAAGCTCAAACAACTTAATATATAATAAATAAATAACTTGCCATGGTCCCACAGGCACTAAGTGTTCAGGCTAGGATCCAAACCCAGATCTGTTTGTTCCCAAATGCCTTTTTTTCTCTCTATCATGGAAACAAGTTGTCTACCTATTTTTTGAGTTGCTTCTCAATTTTAAATAGACGAGGTTTTGGCGGTAGTTGACAATATTATAGCCAATATTATGACAATATCTAGGCATATCTATATTTTGTATTGTCCCTTATGCCTTCTCTCTGCAGGAAAATAGGAATTGAAGTGCTACTTTAATAATTGTGCAAGTACTTGAAATAGAGCTTTGAGAAAAGATTACTTGAGAGACCTAACAGTTTCTAAGGCTGTATCTTGGGACTCATGAGATCAAATATATTTAAGAGGGAGACAGAAACAGACAGAGAAAGAATATATGAGTGCGTATGTTAGCCAAGCTCCAAGGGGCCCCAAGACTACTTACCAATCCAGCCACCAGAAAGAGAATAATAAATAAGCATTGCTTTGTAACCTGTTAAGGAATAATAGCCTTGTCCACTGACGATAGTTAAATCTCAGGACGAGATTTAATATCTTGTTAGATCTCAGGACACTCTCCTCTTCAATAGGAATGTCTATGAATAAGGCAAGGGACTAGCAGTAGGACTGGTCTGAGAAAACATGTGTAAAATTTCCCTTCTTTCTCAGGTGCACAATCTTCCCCCTTCCGGCATTGGCTTTACCTTCTGCTTCTGTATCTGTTGTCCTTACCACATTCCTGCCTTATATTCAACAGCAAAAAAAGGCCCCCAATATAAGGAACCTGAAATGATAGTCCCAGTTTTGTTTCCTAGAATAGATAATAACGTTGACCATGCCTTAGAGATGTCCACTATTCTCTTCCTTCGCTATGACACACTCCTTTCTTTGAACTCCTTCTACCTTCACAACCTATAGAGATCAGGGAAACGTGATTATGTTGCCACAAAGGGACCTCTGCTCCCACTACCCTAGGAAAGCATGCCCATGACTTTGCACATGCCTGTACATGTGCAATGTGTGAGAGAAGAAGCGGGCAGACAAATATTAATTGGGGAAAGGCAAAGTTGACCCCCACCTTAGTTACAATTCAAAGATTGTATACTGCTTTCAGTTGGCCTTTAGAAAACCTATGTGTCCCAGAAAAGGACTGAAAATAGACAAAGGGCTGGATCTGACTTAGGAAAAAAAGTAAAGCAATTTAACTTGAATATATCACTTCTAAGTATTTGTACTGAGGATTTTTTGCCTTTCTGCACTTAATTCCTCAGGGAGAAGAATATACTGCATTGTTATGATAACAATCAGGTCCCAATTGACTTAACTAAAAAATAAAGTTTAAAAATCTCCACATAAGAATTCACCAACCTTCTGCAACTTTCACCATGCTATTTCTGTGGCTTTAACCTTTTGAATCAGCTGTCAGATCAGCTAGCCATTAAGTTTGCTTCTTAGATTTTCACTCACCTGAAATATACATGCTGAGTTAAATAAATCCTCAAAAAAGAATAAAGAAAACGAAAAGCCAGAATATTGTAAAGCTTCCCAGAAAACAAGTGTTACCTTTTAAAACAAATTTTGTATGCTCTGAAAGAATTTAAAACAGTGGTTCAAATGGAAAAAAAAAAAGGAATCATAACACAATGATTTCCTTTATTATTTTTAAACAAATTCTTTGAATATTAAGAATATTCTGTAATTTAAAACACAGATTAAATTGAACCCCAAGGCATCACAAAGCTACTTTTCAAATTTAAAAACTTCATTAATTAGAAGTAGTTTAAGTTATCAAAATAATGGGTCACTGGATTTTTTAAATGCATTCATTTTTCATGAATTCATTCATTAACAAAACACTACATAACACTGTGTAAAGGGACCACCTCTGTCTAAGAGCTAAAATGGAAGAGCCCTATGAAAACAGCCCCATCCTTATTCTAGAGTGGCCAAAAACAGGGTTGCTGCCTTATGTCTCATCTCTTTTCCCTTGTATCTATTCTAGAACTCTGAGCACACACAAAAATGCACCCCTACTGAATTTCTGTGATGGTAAGCATTCCCAACACACATGGAAGCAAGGTTCTAAAGTGCTTTAGAGGTTTTTTTTTTAATTAACAAACTGAAGGTTTCTTTTATATTATTTTTTTATTTTTATTTTATTTTTTACATTATTAATTTACTTAGTAAATTCTTTTTCAGGAACATTGAAATTAAGTCTTAATTGTTTCTGAATTACCATAAAAATTCATGATATTTATTGTAAAGAATTTCTCAAGGGGGGCACAATGCACTCTAGTATCAGACCCACCTATCAATGTGCTGCCCTGGGCAGCATACTTATGTCATGTCAAAATTTCACAAAAATGGAAAGGGTAGACTAAGTGTTCTGCAAATTATTTTATTACAGTTACAGGAGATCATTCCAAATGAGAATGTATATACTAAGGAAAATGTGTCCAGATGGAGATTTGTCTGGGCTTACATGTACTTTTTGTGCTAACTTGGAAATCTTATAAAATTAGGGTAAATTGGCAAAAGGTTTCATCAATAAAAACCTCTGTGCTAGAGTACTTCTGCCCATTACCTTTTTATAGCATTTTAAATGGGAGTAGGAGATCTGCATTTTTCTTTCTTCACTAACATCATCAAGCAGCCCAAAAATAAGAGGTTTGTGAAGTTCCTGCTAATCCACCTTATAAATTAACACATGCGTAATGGTAGAGAGAAGACTGGCTGTTATCAGTTTGACAGTATCTAGTTATCACTTCTTTGAAAGCTGTAGGTGCATGCAATTAACACTCAATAAGAACATTATATTCAAAAATAACACATACTCTACATGTGATGAAGAACAAGGGAGTTCATTCTGATGAAAAGTTTGGTATAAATAGTGATTAAAAAAATAAACTTCCTGTTGATGTGAAAGATTTTTGCTATCCCAATACCTAAAGGATAAGAGAATTAAAGAGTGACTATAGTTAACACTCCAGCATCCAATTTGGGGGGAATCTAGGTAAGAGATAAAGTTGGTCATAATCTTTTCTGATTTTTCTCCCACCTGTGGAATTCAAATTTAGAACATAGAATCAAGTTTTAGAATTTCAAAAAGTCTTAAGAATCTTATTAAATAAAAGTTAGCTAAGGCTCCTTTGTACATATATATGTACATACATATGGGTTAGATATGTCCAGAAACAATTTAGGTGCCATCAAGCCCACTGATTCATAAACTTGGCCATAATAGAGAGAGCTGGTTGTCCACGGGAGAAATTAGCACTCCTCATTCCAGCATAAAGCTGTCACTGGAATGTGGCTCTCAGGGGTTATGTTTCCCACACTCCTTGAATCTAGGAGTGTCATTTGACTGAATTCTAGTCAATGGGATCTAAGAGAAAGTGATATGTGCCACTCCACATGTGTGCGCTCTTACATTTTCTCTGTCTCTCAGCTGGAAGTAGAAGACTATATGGGCCTTGTGGTTGACACAGCAACAGGATGAAAGCAGATGAAAATCTCAATAATGAGGAGAAGTGGACAACCACCTAGGAACCCCTGTGTCAGATCAGGAAATAGGCTTCACTGTATTAAATCACTAAAATTCAGGGATTTGTTTCTTATAGTAGCTGCTATTAACCTAATAAACAAAATGCTATACAATAGGAACACTGAGAGAAAGCCTATGACTGCAGTTTTTAAAAGATCTCTCTTAGATTGCCTTGGTGGCTCAGTCTATTAAGCATCTACCTTTGGCTCAGGTCATGACCCCAGGGTCCTGGGATTGAACCCCATATCAGGCTACCCGCTCAGCAGGAAGTCTGCTTCTCTCTCTCTTTCTCCCCTTTTCATGTTCTCCTTTGCTATTTCTCTCTTTCTCTCTCAAATAAATAAATAAAATCTTTTTAAAATATTTAAAAAATAAAAGTTCTCTCTTGATTCTCAAGCAGGCCACACAGCACCTATCCATGGCTCTGAATCTATAAATCTCACCCAGAAACAGAGAGGACATTCATGCCCACAGAGGAAAATAGCTTGTCTAGAATTATACAGCTGAACAGTGGAACAGCTAGGAAGAGAATGCAGGCTCCCTGAGGAGTTCAGCCTAAAGAAAAACAAGAAGACTGGACTTCATAGTAGAACCAGTAGGTATATATTTTGAAGCCAGCTCAGGTTAACACAATACATACTCCTTTCACTAATAATCACTAGAAACAAATTGTGTTAAGAACTGTAGATAATGTTTAATTCAATTTAACAAACCTTTACTATAGTTCTGAGTGCTAGGGCTGTGCTAAGCAGTTTAATTTTCCTTGTTTCATGTAATCTCTAGAGCAACCCTGTGAGATAGGTATTATGATAGCTACTTTTGCTGATGAGACAACTGAGTTATAAGAAAAAGAGGAACTTGCTCAAGATCCCATGCTCATAAGTAAAAGGCTGTATGGCTTCAAACTCTACAGATCCCATGCTAACCAGCTACTAAAGCAAACATGAGAATATTGGAAAAATCCTGACTCTATATACTTGTAATGAACATATGAGACATGGCATAGCTGCACAATTCATTTGGTATGTATGCAGGATGTATGTGCAGGTTTGTATAGGTATTGGCTCATGGTACAAATAATGTATACTCAGAGAGCATATTTGTGTGAATGTTCATTAGGAAATGCACTCTGGCTACCAGAGTCCTGTTTATCTGGGTCATCCAAGCTCTAATACACTAGATACTGACAGTTCTTCATTAACAAGGGCTTGCTAGGTATAGTTCAGCAATAGCTTCCAAAGTCTCTTTTGTAGGGCCTCACTCACTCAGGAATGCCCACAAGATAGCATTATGTAGTGGTTGAGGGCATATACTCTGGAGCCAGACTCTGTGGACTTAATTTCTGGCACAGACACATACGAGGTATAGAATCTTGGGCAAATCATGTAACCTCTCGGAGACTTGGTTTCCTCAATTATAAAATGATAACAGTGTCTATCTTAAATGTACTGCTATAAGTTAATATTTACAGAAGCCTTAAACTGGTCTGGCACATGGTAATTTACTATACAGATATTTGTTTTAAAATATAATGAAAATGCAAAGCATTCTCTTGACCAAAAAAAAAAAAAAAAAAAAAAGGCAATGAAAACCAGAGACATGAAAGAGGGACCACATGCATTCCTAAAGTGACATATTAATAACTTAATAACTCAAATTTTAACAAAAATATAAACCCCAGAATTTTCTAAAGTTATTTCACAAAACATCTCCTGAAAATGTTTTGTAAGGAAAGGCTATGACCAAATAAGTTTGGAAAACCCTTGGCAGCCATGAAATGCACCACTCAGCTCTCCTACTGTGAAGGCATAGATCCACTACCATATTTGCACAGAGGAGATGCTTTCCATAGGCTGCTCACAGCCAATAAATGAGCACAGCAAAAGTACTCATGCAAGACACAGGACCCTTCTGATGGACAATTTTGACCCCAAACTCCCCATCAATCTGATTAAAACATTCTTAGAACTTCACTGAAATCTGAGACTCTATTCATGTCTCTCTCTGTTCCTCTTTATAGATTTCATACTACATTGTGGTCTGAAGGCTCTTCCCTGCCTTTATTATTCATAGGCCTTCACTCCTTCTTCCCTAAAAAAAAGAATCTCCTGAACATCCAATCCCATGTTGGCATTTATTTCTTAGAATGCATGAACTATCACAAATGGGACAGGAGTGATATGAAAAAACAGAAAGAGGGAGTTTGGAGATCCATTCACTCACTGCTGACAAGAAAAAGAATACACTAGCCTACTTGATATGTGGGCTATGGAAAGTCCCTGCTAGAAGTAGTGATCCAATGGCTAAAGACTTTGTTAGTGATAATGGTGAGGACTGCCTATGCTATAGATATTCATTTTGAAAGAGATGATGGAAACAATGTCTGTGACAGGGAGTTGTCTGGTTGTTACGTTGGACTGATGCCATACAGAAGAACAATGAGGAACTGAGAGCCATAATAAGCAAGAGAACCTCACAGCTTGCAAAGAGGCCCTTGCCTCCTGTAATGAAGACACACACAGATGAGCAGAAGCTGAAGATCAAGCCGTTAGAGTTGCAAAGCTGCAGAAATGTTTTAATACCTGGCCAAGGCAAGTCTGTTACATTAGGTCAAGGCCCTGAATGGGAAAATCTGGGATTAAACACAAGATGAAGATATCTGAATGGATGCCTCTGAGGATGTTGGCTCTGCAGAATCCCTGAACCCTCAAGGCTTGCTGAGATAACCCACTTTTCCACAGAAAGAACTGGCACATCTCTCATGCTTACAAATGATGCAGAAATGTCTTCCGCACATGGCAGTAGCTGCCCTCTCAGGAGCTGCCCCACCTCTTCTCCTGGCTGTCTGGCAGGCAACTGAGGTTAAATCCCAGCATAACTCTGCTGCAGACATGCTGGATTTAATAATAAGGGAAAGAGATGATACGCTGATATTGTTGCAAGAATCAGCTAGCAAGTACTACAAGGAGCCAGGGAGTTACCCCTGGGATTGAATTTTGAGGGGACTAAATGGAGAGTGTCAGAATATAAGACTGGATATGCAAGAATTCATTGACTTGGGAAAATGGGATTTAACACTATGGCAAGGATGTCAAGGGACAGGGATTTATGCTTCGTGGTAGCTTCTAGAAGCCTGGAGAAAGCAATAGCCAATGCTGAGCAAAATGAACATGCTTGAGTTGCCCTGAAAGATGGTAGAAGAAGGAATGAAAAAGCTGAGGAAAGTAAGCATTCTGTAATAGACATATTACATATAGTAATATAGTCAAAGAATTTTGTTTCATAGGAATCCCAGAGGACACATCAACCATTATCAGGAATACACTACTAAGAGAGACACCAGTATCATGTAATTATTCAATGGTAAATCTCCTCCGCTGACTATATCTGATTATAGGGGAGACACTTATAGAGATGAGTTTATTAATATTCATGGGGATGATGGGGCTCTGATGGCTTTACCCACAGAAGCCAGGAAACCCAAATTACTGTAACAACCAAAGTTTTTAGAAGATCAGTCAAGGGGGTTAAATTAGAGGAAGCTATGGAGATTGTTTTAGAGTTTGTCATTCCCAGACAAGCTAGAAAAAAGCAAGAGCAGAAGAATGAAAGGAATAGACTCAATAAAAAGTCACAATCTCTTGCTCAGTTCACAGGCCTGAGCCAATTTTCAGATATAGAAACTTTTGACTGAAGAATTGACTTGTGTTCTTAGAAGAAAGTACCATGCCTTTCTTGATCCTTCTCTAAGGGGACCTTCAGCCCCATATCTATTAACCATAACACTGGAGAAAGGGAATACCCATACACTTCAAGGACTACTGGACATAGGGTCTGAATTAGCATTGATACCTGAAAACCCAAACCCAATTTGGCCCCTCTGTTGAAGAGGGGGTTTATGATGGCTGGGATAAATGAATACCCAGATAATGTCCAGTTTACACTGGGGTCATAAGTTTCATGGACCTACCCAATGGTAACTTCTCTAGTCTCTGAGTGTATAATTGGAATTGATATACTTGGCAGTTGTAGTCACTACAACATTGGGTCATTGGTCTTGGGAGAGAACAAATGAAAATTTCTTAAATTACCCCCACTTCGCCTCCACTGAAAATAGTAAATAAAATATATTTTTTTATCCTAGTGGTGGGAGACAGAATCACTATTAAAAGGCCTATTGCACTATTAAAATTCTAAAGGATTCAGCAGTAGCACTGCTAGCATCTTTATTTAACTCTCCAGGCTAGTTCTTGCAGAAACCAGATAGATCCTGAAGAATGAAGATTACCACATGCTCAGCCAAGTAGTAGCCCTCATTTCCACAGCTGTGCTGGATATGGCATTACTGGGGCATATTGTAAGGCTTTAAAAGTAGTATGCTACCATTGTTTTGGCAAATGTGCTTTATTATTATTATTATTATTATTATTATATTATTATTATTATTATTATTATTATTAGAAGAGAGGATCACAAACAGTTCCCATTCACATGGGATGAACATATTCATTTACAGTTGTACCTCAAGGCTATTATTTCTTCCATACACTATTTTGGTAAAATCCAAAGAGATCTGGATTGTCTGGCCATCCTAGAGAACATCCCTTTGATCTGTTACATCAATGACATAATTCTGCTGCAAAAGGATAAGCAAGAGGTCACTAGCACACTGAATGCCTTAGTATGCCCTAGATGCCTCAGTGATTCAATGACTCCACTTCAGAAAGTTTTCAGGGATCTAATCCCATTTTGGCATTGGCTTTGCTGAAGACTACAACTAAAGTAGTGCCACAATCCGTTTTGGGGGCACCACATTTCTCTTTAGAATTTTAAAGATTCTGAGACGTATATGCAGTTAAATGAAAAAAAAAAAAACTCATTTAACTTTGTTTAAGCCCAAATTTCCAAAACATATTTTACCTCTAAATCTTTTCTGAATTATCACCAATGAAATGCTCTGTTGATGTAAACACTGTTCTCAGTTGTTTCTTACAGCTTGGTGTGTATTGATCTTATTTTCCCTGTTAGATTCTCCTAGTTCCTGTCATTTCCCATCTGTTCTACTCTCCTAGTTCCATGATCTCCACAAAATATTTCCTGACTATGCTCTCCCATTGGGAATTCTCTTCCGAATTCTGATGGAAATTTTAGCTTGCCTAGTTGTTTACCATTTTCAATTACTAGACAATTTATAGGCACAGGTGTAATCTCCCCAATCTAAATTGTAGCCTTCTAAAAGGTAGAGACTTCTTCCTTTAGGATTTTTGTGTTCTGTTTTAACTTTCATAGGATAAAATACCCAACATGGAGTTTTTGTAGGATTTTTAAAAAATAGTTGACTGATAGGTTACAGCACAGTAATATTCTTGCTTCCACAGTTATCATATATAAACTAGCTCAGTAGTTCTCAAAGGTGTGTATCAAATTAATCTGGAGGGTTTGTTAATCACAGATTACTGGCCTTAGTCTCAAAGTGTTTGATTCATTAATTCTGGGTGGCTCTTGAGTATTTTCATTTCAAACAGTTCCCAGGTAACAATGATATTTCAGGACTATACTTTGAGAACCACAACTAGATAAATGAAAATAGTCTTTTTTGGTCATCCCTTCTATTAATGACTACATTTTCTCAAAGAAATTTTATGATACACACTTTTTAGGTGGCTTTTTTTTAGGTGACATTTAAAACTCAAAAAGTGACTGACTATCCATCACTTAAAAATCACATGCTTCATGAAAGTGTTCATCTATTTTAGCCATTATTATGTACCAAGGAAGAGCCTTGTTCTTTCCATTATACCTATGATAACTACAGAGTCAATTATCCAAACTGGATTACCTTTGTTCAGGGAAATACTAAACTGGAAAAAAAAAATGAGATTGCAGGCATACCTGGACTGTCTCAAAAATATCAGGATATAAAGTCCCTATTTGTGGTTATCTATAGCACCCTAATACCTTCTATCCTCAGAACTATTCCTTTCATCATCAGTCACCAGCACTGATATCCCATGGACTTCCTGTTCTAAAAAATGAATGAACAAGTCTCCATCCTATCACTTATTGTTGGCCCATTCCATCTATATCTGTCTCTCTAAGTGCTTTTTCTCTTTTAACACTATTTCACTATGCATCTTTCCTTTTATTGGGGCTTTTCAGAGGATGAACTAACTGACAAAGGACAGAAATCAGGTAAGAATCAAAATTGCTTCTAATCATAAAATATATCCATAATCTGGCCATTTTTCACTGTTACTATTCTTTCTACCCTAGTCTGATCCCCTTTTACTTCTCCCCTGGATGACTGCAATAGGTCCCTACCTCTGTGCCCACCCTGAATACATTCTACACATAGCAGCCAGAAGATCCCTTTTAAAATATCACTTAAAAAAAAATCACTTAAATTATATGTATAACTGAAAATTTTCACAAAACTCTAGCTTTTAGTACCTACAATTCACTTTAATATCCTTTATTATATTTTTTGATGCAGATCACAACCCGTTAAACTGATTTCATGACCTACCAGTGGGTCACAATACCTGTTTGAAAACTACTGGTTTAGGAAGAGGTAAAAACTTGAGAGTGTTGAAACTAGGTATGTAAATTGAAGAATAAAGGGGAATAAGAATATAAGAATAAAGGGGAAAGTAAGATAATTATTATATTAATGATTTACTTACATATACTGGGTATTTTCTATATGCAAGGAACTGTACTGAATACTTTAATGCCTTGACCCTTTTAATCCTTAGACAAATTAACATATGAAGACCCTGAGGTTTGCCAAAGGTCAAATGGCAAGTAAGTTGCAGAATCAGAACTCTAACTCACCTTGGTATGATTTCAATGCCCCTCTTCTATAACCAGAATAACACATTTCTTTCATGTATGTCCCAATATAATTCTATAAATTGTTTACATTAATTAAGAATGCAGATAATTGTACACTTGAAACTGATATAACACTGCATGTAAACTATATTGGAATTTAAATAAAATAATTTCTAAAATAAAAATGCAAAATAATGGCCCCATTTTTCCTATTTCAACATGCTGTCATGTAACTGTCATGACCAATATTTGTTTTAAAATATTACCACAAATATTTGCATTAAAAGGAGTATTTCAGAACATTATTACTCTCTAGATTTTCCCTTTTTAATAGGCAAATGCCAGCATTTGGAGATACACTTAGAAGGCAATAAATATTATTTATTGCTAGAAGATAAGAAATTTTATGTGTGAAGAGGCTAGTAAGTATCCCAGATGATTAGTTACATGGTCTCATTTTAACACAATCAAAAGTTTGTGACAAATCAATATGTTTATTCCAATTTTTCAACTTCTTTTGTGATAAACAGTCCTTTCCTCAACTTGTGTGTAGTGTGTTCCTTTTTAAGCACAGAGAGAAACCATTATATATTCAATACCAAAGCTTGTAAATGTTAATTTGTCATGGACCAGAGATTGACTGACAGGAAAGAACAAAAGGTGACAGACAGCTGTAATCTTCAACATAAGAAAAGGAGAAGAAAATGAAGCTTACCAAAGAAGCATAGAGGAATAAATAAAATATCCAAAAAAGGAAAGAAATGGGACAATGTAAAAGAGATAATACTGGACCAAAAGATTGATTAAAGAAAAAAGATTAAAAATAAAAAGAGAGAATTCAATGTTTTCTCTCTCCAATTCAGGTAAAATCATGGAGCACGGTCTCATGTAGAGGAGCCTAAATGAACAGTGGTAGAAGTATAAATCCAAAGAGCTATTAGAAGCAAATCAAATCCTCTTTGAACTACTTACAAAAAAGGGCTGAGCAAGAGAATCTGACTTAAACTAGAAGTAAAAGCAATAAAAGGCTTGAATAAAGAAGAAGGAACCTCTCCAAAGAAAATAATTCTGTAACCACCTGACTCAGTCATGGCTCAGCCTTCACTGTTTGTGCCAGACACTATGCTGAATGCTTGTGAATTAAATACAAATAAAACCTGGTCCTTACTCTCAAGGGATTCACAATCCTCTGGGGGAATTATACTAGTACACAAACCATCACAACACACTGAGGTAAGTGCTAGGACAGAAGAATGCACAAAGGGCTATAAAAGAAGATACAAAAGGGATGTGGGCATGTGGATAAGCAACCTAACTCAGACTAGGGAAAAGGCTTGGAAGAGAATAAATCAATGACCTTTCTTAAAAGGGGAAGTTACTTAGAAAGGAGGGCACAGAGTCTCTTTACAACCGCAGGGATCAAACATGTAAAGGCACACAGGTAAGAAAGAGGATTATAGCTGCACAAGGGATAAGGTAGTTGTATGATGATATTGAAGAGGTAGTCTGGGGTCAGGTCAAAAGAAGCCATGAATAGGATGCCAAGGATCTTGGACTCCATCTCAAAGACTACAAGCCACATTGAATTATTTAATCAGGGGAATGATGTGTTTTGATATAGCAATGTGGAAAACAGATGGGAATAGAGACAAAATTGGGGGACACAAAATTGCAAGGATGAATTAAATAAAGTCAGTTAGGAATTGTGGCAGTAATTCAAACAAGAAATGAAGAAGGCTGAAAAAAACAAAAAAGAAAACAAAACAAAAAGAAGTGATGAAGGCTTGAACTAAGGTAGGAACTATAGAGATGGAGATAAGGGGACAGAGCCAAAAACAACTGAAGAGATAAAATAGCAAAACATGGTGACCAAATGTATGGGGGTGTGTGTGTGTAACTTTCAGATGTGTGGCTTGGGTGACAGGGCAGTAGTTTGGAGTACCATTCCTTAAGACAATAAATTAAGAGGAGGTACATATGGGAAGGGATAGCAGGAAGATGATGAATTCATCTTTGGACATAAGGAGTTTGTGTTGCCTAAGGATGTTCAAGTGAAGGTGTTCAGTGAGTACATAGGCATGTGGATGCAGAGTTCAGGAGAGATTACTGGTGAAATCTGAATACTTGAGAGTGAGTGAGATTTCCCCAAGGAGAGTGGAAAGAGTCAGAAATAAAGCACAGTGAGGAAGGAACTTGTCAAATAGCAGGATTTAAGGAGCTAGCAGAAGGAAAGGATGGATCAAAGGAGACTGAAAAGGACTTTCCAAACAAGAGGGAAAATAATAGCATAATAAATGGAGAGAACAGAATTAGAGAAGATCAGGAAAACAAGAATGTTTAATGGAGACAAACTCAGCAGAGGAGCAAACAAACAGGGACAAGAATATAATAGATATAGTATTAGTCATCTATTAGTATATAATATAATGGTATACGAATCAAGTATACCATTAGATATAGTAACTAGGAGGCATTACCAGACAGATTCAGGCATAGAATGAAAAAAGTCTGATTACAGCGGATTAAAGAATAAATTGGGGATAACAGGGCTTTTATACTATTACCCTTTTACCACAACGATTTGGCCCAATATATCATCACTGATTTGTTACTGGCTACTGCTATTTGAAAAGAAGCTGGAGGGATCCCTGGGTGGCGCAGCGGTTTGGTGCCTGCCTTTGGCTCAGGGCGTGATCCTGGAGACCCGGGATCGAATCCCACATCGGGCTCCTGGTGCATGGAGCCTGCTTCTCCCTCTGCCTGTGTCTCTGCCTCTCTCTCTCTCTCTCTCTGTGACTATCATAAAAAAAAAAATTTAAAAAAAAAATGAAAAGAAGCTGGAGGTGTCAGTATTTTTCCATTTTGCTGGAGGTGTCAGTATTTTTCCATTTCCCATAGAGGACCAATCTTTGTATTGATGAGAATATTTTAAGTTCTACTTTCTTAACAAATTTCAATTATTAATACAATATTTTTGACAATAGTCACCATGTTATACATTAGATCCTCAAACATTATTTCATAACTGAGAATTTGTATCCTTTTACCAACTTCTCCCTATTTCTACCACTCCTAGCCTCTAGCAACTAATTTTCTACACTCTCTATGTGTTTAATTTTTTTTTTTGTTTCCACATACAATTGATGACATGTAGTATTTGTCTTTCTCTGTTGGGCTTATTTCAATTAGCAAATGCCCTCCGGTTTCATCCATGTTGTTGCAAATGACAAAAATTCTTTTTAAGGCTAAGTAATACTCTAATATATATATTAGATGTGCATAATTATATGTAGTATAATACATATAATGGAATGTATATACCACACTTTTTAAAATTATCATACATCAACAGATACTTATGTTGTTTCACACCTTAGTTATTGTGAATAATGCTGTTATGAACATGGGCATATCTTTGAGATGATTTCATTTCCTTTGGAAACCTGGAAGTTGGATTGCTGGATCATATTGTAGTCTTATTTTTAATTTCTTAAGGAACCTCCATATTGTTTCCCATAGTAGGTATACCCTTTATATTTCTACCAATAGTGTATGAGGGCTCCCTTTTGTCCACATCTTCAGCAATTGTTACCTCTTGTCTTTGTTATAATAACCATCTTAACAGGTATGAAATGATATTTCATTGTGGTTTTGATTTGCATTTCCTTGATGATTAGTGATGTTGAGAACCTTCTGAACCTCTTGGACATCTATATGTCTTCATTGGAAATATGTCTATTTATGTAGTCCTATGGGGATCCCTGGGTGGCGCAGTGGTTTAGCGCCTGCCTTTGGCCCAGGGCGCGATCCTGGGGACCTGGGATCGAGTCCCACGTCGGGCTCCCGGTGCATGGAGCCTGCTTCTCCCTCTGCCTATGTCTCTGCCTCTCTCTCTCTCTCTCTTTCTCTCTGTGTTGTGTGTGTGTGACTATCATAAATAAATAAAAATAAAAAAAAATATTTAGTCCTATGCCCATTTTTTTAAATGGGTTGTTTCAGGGTGTTTTTTGTTTGTTTGTTTGTTTTGTTTTGTTTTGTTTGCTATTGAGTTGTAGGAGTTCCTTACAGGTTTTGAATATTTACCTCTTTTTGAGTATGTGATTTGAATATATTTTCTCCTATTCAGTAGGTTGCCTTTTCATTTTGTTGATGGTTTCCTTTGCTGCACAGAAGCTTTCTAGTGTGATGTCATCCACCTGTTTATTTTGCTCTTGCTACCTTTGCTTTTGGAGTCAGATCCAAAAAATCCTTGCCAAGACCAATGTCAAAGAGCCACCCATGTTTTACCACCCATGTTTTCTTCCACTTATGCTTTCTTTCTAAATCCATTTAGAGCTGATTTTTGTGTACAGTGAATGATAGGGGTCCGGTTTTATTATTTTGCATGTGGATACACAGTTTTCCTAATACCATTTATTGAAGACACTATCCTTCATCCATTGTGTAGTCCTGACGCCTTTACCAAAAAATTAACTGACCATATATTCACGGGTTTACTTCTAAGCTGCTATTTTCTATTGACCCATGTGTCTGCTTTTATGCTGATATTGGACTATTTTGATTACTATAGTTTTGTAACACGATTGTAATCAGGAAGTGTGATGTCTCCAACTTTGTTCTTCTCAAGATTGCTTTGGATACTTGGGGTCTTTTGTAGTTCCATACAAATTTTAGGATTGTTTGTTCTGTTTCTGTGAAAAAGGCCATTAGAATTTTGATAAAGATTGCACTGATTCTGTAGACTGTTTTGGGTGGTACTGAAATTTTCATACTAATTCCTCTAATCCACGAACAAGAAATGTTTTTCCATTTATTTGTGTTTCTATAATTTCTTTCATCAATGTCTTTACAGTTTTGAGTATATAGGTCTTTCACCTTTTTTGGTTAAATTTATTCCTAAGGATTTTAATCTTGTTGATGCTATTGCAAATGGGATTGAATTCTTAATTCTTCTTTCCAATAGTTCCAATAGTAGTGTATAAAAATGCAATTGATTTTTGTGTATCAATTTTGGATCCTGCAACCTTATTGAAATTGTATATTAGTGCTAACAGTTTTTTGGTGGAGTCTTCAGACATATACATACATAAATATATATATATATATATATATATATATATATATATATAATATCATATGATTTTTATCCTTTATTTTGTTCATATGATATATCACACTGATTGTGGATGTTGAAGCATTCTCACATACCTGGAATAAATCCCATTTGATCATAGTGTATGATCATTTTAATGTATTATTGAATTTGTTTTGTTTGTATTTCATGGTTTTTTTTGTTGTTGTTGTTTCCTATTTTTTAAAGATTTTATTTACTTATTCATGAGAGACACAGAGAGAAGGCAGAGACATAGGCAGAGGGAGAAGCAGGCTCCCCACCAGGAGCCCGATGTGGGACTCAATCTCAGGTCCCCGGGATTATGACCTGAGCCAAAGGCAGACTTTCAACCACTGAGCCACGCAGGCACCTGGTTTATTTGTATTTTATTGAAGATTTTTACATATATGTTCATTAGAGATATTGGACTATAATTTTCATTTCTTATACTGTCTTTGTCTGGCTTTGGTATCACATTAATGCTGGCCTCATAAAATGACTTTGGAAGCGTTCCCTCTTCTTCTATTTTTCTATTTTTTTTAAAGAATTTGAGGATTAATACTAATTCTTCTTTAAATATTTGGTAGACTTCACCAGTGAAGCCATCTGGCCCTTGTATTGTATGGATGGAGGTTTCTGTGATTTGTCCTACATAACCAGCAACCCAGACCTGCAAATACACAGGCAAGTTAAGGACTGTTGTTTATGAGACTTGTGCTGTATAAGTGACCTTGGGAGCTTGGTTACTGGACATTACCTGATCTCCAGGTCTGCTGGCCCTTCTGGTCTAGATGTCAAAAGCTATAAAGTTTGCTTTGCATACCCCCTGGCTTCAGGCTGGGTTGGCCGCTCAGAATGGAAACCAGGAGGTGAGGCAAGCACATATGACCCAGTTTCTCTGAAGATGTAAAGACATGATAACACAGAAATGCAATTTGCTCCAAACTGCATGTAGGTGAACAAATGTTTAACTTCAAACCCCATCACTTGAGGGGAGGACACTCCACCCTGGCCTCTCAATCAGGACTCCAGCCTGGCTGTCTCCATGGGACTTTCCAGCTAATGAGGCTGGATGTTTTAAGTACCCGATTTGATGTAACTTTGTCTTATTCTCCTTTACTGCTTGCTATTGCCTTCATCTATGTGCAAATTTCCCTCTTCTTCTGTTTCTATCAGATTTTTATAGTATCAATGAAGTGTTTTTTTCCTTTTCAAAACTGAGAGTATGGCTGCCATGAATCTTTTTAGGACAGTCCTAGGCTTTTCTTTGTTGGGAGGTTTTAGATTATTGAGTAAATCTCCTTACTAGTAATAGGTCTGTACAGATTTTCTATTTCTAAATTTATGATCCATTTCTAGATGGATCTAGAAATTAAGTTGTCCTACTTATTGGTGTGTGATTATTCAGAGTACTCTCCTATAATCTCTTGTATTTCTGTGATATCAGTTGTAATGTCTCTTATTTGTAATTGTATTCATTTGAGTTCTCTTTCCATTTTTTCTTAGTAAGTCTACATAACAGTTTGCCTATTTTCTTTATTTTTCAAAAAAAATTTCTTAGTTTCATTGATCTTTTCTATTGTCTCATTAGTCTGTATTTCATTTATTTCTGGTCTCAGCTTTATTATGTTCTTCCTTTTGCTAACTTGGGCTTAGTTTGTCTTTATTTTTGAGTTCCTTGAGGCTTAAAGTTAGATTGTTTATTTGAGAGCTTCCTTTCTTCTTGAGGTATGTGTTTATTGCTATAAATTTTCCTCTTAGAACTGCTTTTGCTGCATAAGTATTAATATGCCGTGTTTCCATTTTCATGTGTATCAAGATATTTTATTTTTACTTTGATTTCTTCTTTGATCCATTGGTTGTTTAGGAATATGTTGTTTAATCTTCATGTATTTGTGAATTTTCCATTTTTCTTGTAATTGATTTCTAGTTTCATACTATTGTGGTCAGAAAAGTTGCTTGATCGATTTCAGTATTACTAAATTTATTAAGACTGGGTTTGTAGCCTAACATGATATATCTTGGAAAATGTTCCAGGTGCACTTGAGAAGAATTCATATTTTGTTGCTGTTGGATGGAATGTTCTATATAAGTCTCTTAGGCCCCTCTGACCTAATGTGTCATTTAAGTCCAATGTTTCCTTATTGATTCTCTGTCTGGATGATCTATTCATTGTTGAGTGTGGGGTACTGAAGTTCTCTATTATTGCATCATTGTCCATACAGTAATACAGATCTGTTAATAGTTGCTTTATATATTTAGATTCTTCAAAGAGAATCTTAGTTAAGGGAAAAATTCTTCAAAAGCTCAGTCAAGAGACAAATTAATTTTGTATCCTATGGTGCCAGCCAACCATGTCCAACTGGCAAGAAAACCAGTCTTAATTACTAGCTACATTAAACATTAGTTTTCAAACATTAAATACAAATGTAATGACTAACTAGATAAGAGTCAGACTCGAGATAGGTAGACACACAGAAAAATACACAGATATAAATAGCTTAATGAAAGAGTAAAATAATATTAGAGCTATTAAAGTTTGCAGCAATAAATAAAACAAACTAATTCTGGGACCTTCTCTTAAACCCTCATTCCTCTAACCAGTTCTCAGAAAATTCAATGCACTTAAACTCTCATTTCAAATTTCCAGCCATGTCTGGTATACTGCTTGCCATGAAACTTCCATCATAATCTTGAATCTGAGACAGGTGTTCTATGCATTTGAACATCCAGAGCAAATAATATATTCTACATACTTACTTTTAGAGGTGGTTTACTTTTGATCATAATATTTTCATTCTATCCTCCATTACTCTTACCTTCTATTTCACATTTCTCATCCCTTTATCCTCTCTACTTCATTCTGGGTAATTTCCTCAGATGTCTCTCACTGGAAATCTCTTCAGTTGTATGATGTTCTATATAATCACTTCACAAATTTTAGTTTCAGTAATATCCAGCAGACATTTTATTTTATTCTTTGTCAAATCTTCAAGCTATTAGTCATTGTGTTATTCTCTACAACTTGTTCCTCTTTTTGCTTTTTAAATCATTTTAAAATGATTTAAATTTAAAATGATTACCACATGACCCATTTGCAATTTCTCTATTATCTCAAGTTCCAAGAAAGCTATTTCTCGTAAATGTGTGTTGGCTGTCTCCCTCAAGGTGTAATATTGACTTGTGTGCCTTCCATTTTTTTCTCATGAGCTCATTTTTAGCGGGATTTTTTTTTCCTGTACAAGTCCCATGTACCCTGGATTGGTTGTTACATAATTGTTTTGTCTTTATTTCTTCAAATCCCTAGTGTGTTCACTAGTTCAAAATGTTTTAAAATTACTGTTTTCTCTTAAGAAGTTCAGCAAAATATTCATAAAATAGCTTCAGACTCCATGTCTATCTTTGGTTCTGACCTAGGACTTCAATTTTTCACTAGGTCATCTCTTTTTTCCCACCCAAACCTTTGGCAGAGTCAAATTCTTTGTTGCATCTTTGGGCAAATGAGTAAGCCTTCCCATTTATTTTTTTAACTTCATTCTTGTAAAGGTCCAGCTTTAACATTGTTATTAGTTCCCACTCCTTTATTTGAGTCCAAGGTCATATATCTTATTCCAACAGTGGACACATAACACCACTCATTAGTACCAAGGTCATATACAGAGACTTATTCTGACATCCCTGCCCTCTAGTCTTAGAGCTGTCAAAACAAAACACTGTATGTGAAATTTAAGAAACAAAATGGAGGATCATAGAGGAAGAGAGGAAAAAATAAATCAAGATGAAATCAGAGAGGGAGACAAACCATAAGAGATTCTTAATCATTGGAAACAAACTGAGGGTCACTGAAGGGAAGGAAAGTGGGGGAATGGGGTAACTGGGTGATGGCATCAAGAAGGGCATGTGATGGGGATCCCTGGGTGGCTCAGCGGTTTAGTGCCTGCCGTTGGCCCAGGGCGTGATCCTGGAGTTCCGGAATCTAGTCCCACATCGGGCTCCCTGCATGGAGCCTGCTTCTCCCTCTGCCTGTGTCTCTGCCTCTCTCTTGTGTCTCTCATAAATAAATAAATAAAATCTTAAAAAAAAAAAGAAGAAGAAGGGCATGTGATGTAATGAGCACTGGGTATTATATAATACTGATGAATTACTGACCTCTACCTATGAAACCAGTAATACATTATATTTTAATTAATTGAATTTAAATAAAATTTCATAAAAAGAATAACCTCCAAATAAACAAAGCATTAATTAAGGGAATTACAGGGAGAAATTGATAAATCTATAATTTTAGTAGTAGTTTCAACACATCACTCCTATTTAGAATGGTTAAGGAATATAAATAAGCAGAGGAAGTATAGATCTCCACAACATAATTAACAAACTTGCCCCAATGGACACAGTGTTCTATATATAACAATAAAGAGACCCTTCAAGCACCATGCAAAACAAAAAACAAAAACAAAAACAAAAACACGCTAATTTACCATTCTGGTGTTAAGTTTCCTATTGATTCTGGCACCTAGCAATTCCTTTCCTTTCCTCAATACTACCCAAGGATCCCCATTAATACTCACAATTTTTATAAATCAAAACATATTTAGAATTTTTAATGTATTAATGACAGGAGAAAGACTTATGTTACCTCAGGTGATAAAGGCCTAAAAAAAGGTTTCATAGTAAATATAACCTTAGTGGAAAGGTCCAAAATGTTGTTTCCACAAAGAATGCAACAGACTCATGGAGTTTGAAATCAGAATTTGACTTTAAATCCTAACTTTCTTACTAACCATAACTGCAATTTAATCACATACTCTCACTGCGCTCTGGTTTTCACCAACATAATGTGGGGAGCAGAAATAATTTTGACACATGTAAAGGGCTCTAAAATGTGAAGTATAGGGGCACCTCAGTGACCTAAGCATCTGTCTTAGGTCATAAGGGTGGCTCAGGTCATGATCCCAGGGTCCTGGGATGGAGCCCTGCATCTGGCTCCTTGCTCAACAAAGAGGTCTGCTTCTCCCTCTCTCTCTCTGCCCCTCCTCAAAGCTTATACTCTCTCTCTGTCAATAAATTAATAAAATCTTTAAAAAATAAAATATAAAATAAAATGTGAAGTATAATTATAATGATATAAAACATCTCTTTTACTTGTGAGAGTGAGATCAGGAAGTGAAAGTGCCAATATTTCAAGATGACAGGCCAGGATGCTTATAAGAAGCATACAGATGGAAGAACAGTTCAGAGGCATGAGAGTCTAAAAGGTCAGTTCACACATTAAACTCATGCTTCACCAGGAATAGGACTTTCTACAGGAATATGGGACAGATGGGGGAAGCAGCAGGATGTCCAGAGCTCCATCCAGAACTGTGAGAGGCTAAAAAGGCTGATGGGAATCCCACAAAAGTCAAAACAGGCCAGGTCACTAAGGAAAACAAAAATAGTCTACGTGCATAGGAATCAGATCAAGGACCTGAAGGTTTAAGAGGCATAAGAAAGATAATAGGAAACTTTCTTCAATTAAATGAAAAAGGTAAAGCAATGACAAAATGATACTTAGAAAAAAGATATTAACATTTAAGGTACAGAGGTTATGCAACTGTCATTCTACTAAACTTCAAATATTTCCCATTATATCTATTTAATCCTAACACTCAGATCATTATTATATATTTTGGCTTAGCTTCTGTCTCTACTACTACATTATATACCCTTCAAGGGAAGGAGTAATTTCTACATTTCCAGGTACCTTAGAATTTGCAGGTTATATTACAGAATCATGAACTCCCCCTTTGAGTGAGTGCACAGAAAGAAAAGAGGCCTCTGGAAAATGGAAGAAAACAAAGGAGTGAGTACTCTTTTTATTTTTTTTTAATTTTTATTTATTTATGATAGTCACACACAGAGAGAGAGAGAGAGGCAGAGACATAGGCAGAGGGAGAAGCAGGCTCCATGCACCGGTAGCCCGACGTGGGATTCGATCCCGGGTCTCCAGGATCGCGCCCTGGGCCAAAGGCAGGAGCCAAACCGCTGCGCCACCCAGGGATCCCAGTACTCTTTTTAAAGGGGGCGGAAGAGGGCATTGCAACTCATACCAGTCAAGCAGATTCCTGACAAAAGTAAAGCAGAAGTAGTGTAAATGAGGCCTCAAAGGAAGACTCATAGAACAACTGAAATAGCTTTGGAAACAGTAAATCATGCCAAATCAAATTATTTTTATAATGGAATGGCAGATTGTGTAGATCAAAAAAATAACTAATGTAACTTCATTAAACATTACTGAAGCTTTTGATTCAAATGCCATAGTTATATCTACCAGTTGGACACTTTGATTAATGGTGTTCCAAACTACAAAGAGAATATACATCTTATAATTATTAATAAAGTAATTAATAAAATTAAATATTAAAATTGCAATATTGTGATTTGTAAGAAATATGTATTTGGGGTTGGTCCACTAACTCATAGTTCCCCAAACCCATGGAATTTCCTGTGATAAGAGCCCTAAAGTTGTTTTTGTTATGTTACTGAGGTAACTGCTGTAAAACCCATAGGTCATGTAGGAATGGGGGCTGGTTGCCATGGGAAACAGAATTAGAAGGTTTGAATTTTTCAGCTCTACCACCCACCTAACCCCTAAGTAGGGGAGAGGGGCTGGAGGTTGAATCAATCACCATTGACCAATGATGTAATCAATCATTGCTATTGAAACCTCCATAAAAACTCAAAAGGATGAGGTTCAGAGGGTTTCTGGGTTGGTTAACATGTAGAGATTAGGGTAGAATAGCAAGATTGGAGAGGGAAAGGAAGCTCCAAGCCCTGTGTATCTCTTCCAGCTGGCTGCTGAGTTACGTCCTTTTACAATAAATTGGTAATCTAGTAAGTAAAATGTTCCTTTGAGTTTTGTGAGCCACTTTAGTAAACTTAACAAACCCAAGGAGAGGATCATTGAAATCTATGATCTATAGTCAGTTATTCAGAAGCACAGGTGATAACCTCGACTTGGAATTGGAATCTGAAGTGGCGGAGGAGGAGGAAAAGGAGCAGTCTTTAACCTGAGAATCTGATGCTATCACCAGATAGTGTCAAAATTGAGTTGAATGTTAGGATACACAGCTGGTGTCTAAGAGTTCCTTTGGTGTAAGAATCCCACATACACAACACACACACATTGGAAATTGGTCTTGGAAAACCTAAAGAAAAATATTTTTATATGTTATCTATACTATATAGTATATATTTCATGTATTTTATAAATCTATTTTTCACATATATCACATATATATTTTTCCCCAAAAGTCTATTTTCTTATGAGAAAATAGTGCAAAGAAAAAAAACTGACACAGCTTGTATGGGGCAGAGACCACTAATAGACCCCTAGCATCCATGTATCTCTTCTCTTTTATCTAACAGGGATCTTGGAATTGTAACTGGGCACATGACTACCTAGTGAGAGACTACTAGCCTTCCTTACAGCTAGGTGTAAGTAGGTACCTAAGTGCATACTAATGAATCATGAGCAGAACTATTTTCAGGTTTTTGGGGTTTTTTGTTTGTTTGTTTTGTTTTTAAGAAAAGACTACTTGCCATGAGCAGTCTTTTTGTCTTATTGATCTAAAAATAGCAACACATATGCCAGTTGGTTTGGACTGAGAGAGGAAGCCACATGTTAAGGACGACAGACAAATTTTCATCCTGGGTCTTTGGATGACCTGATAGGTCACAATCACTTTGATTGCCAGTTTTGAACTACTCACCTCTGGATTGCTAAGTAAGAATTGAGCTTCTATCTTATTAAGCCACAGGATGTTTTGATTCTCTCCTTACATAACAGCTTAGCCTGCACCTTAAGTAATTAAATCATGAAATTAAACAAGTGTACTACAGCTATTTATTCTTTCAAGCTTTATGCCCATCTATGATTTCAGGTTTGTAACCACTGATACACCTGAATACATCATAGAAGGTGAATACTGGTTTAGAGTGGTTTTCAAACTTTAGTATATGATAATAGTTTATGATAATAAGTCTGTGGTGAACAGATTTGCATGTTTAGAAAGCCATTTGGAAGATTTTGTTTCAGGTGGTCAATAAGAGATATTTTGAAGAATTGTGAAATAACGATAATAGGACCAAATTGCATCTGATGGGAAGAGGGCCTAGAGCTATAAATACCTTATACCTAAAACAAATATTATGAACCAGTGTATAAAAGATAAAGTGAAAACGAAGAAGATAAAGGTTATAATGAACCATTTTAATAAGACAATCAAGACTAGGTTCCTCTTACTTAAAAAATATATATAGGCATAGCCAAGAGTTCCAAGCTATTAGAGCAATGGTTCTCAACAGCTAAGTTCCCATCAGAACTATCTATGGAGTTTTTTTTTTATTAATTAATTAATTAATTTATTTATTTACGATAGTCACAGAGAGAGAGAGAGAGGCAGAGACATAGGCAGAGGGAGAAGCAGGCTCCATGCACCGGGAGCCCGATGTGGGATTTGATCCCGGGTCTCCAGGATCATGCCCTGAGCCAAAGGCAGGCGCCAAACCGCTGCGCCACCCAGGGATCCCTGGAGTTTTTAGAAGTACAAATACTTGTCCTCATTCTATCTGCTAAATAAGACAATTTGGAAGTTGAATCCATTTTTTAAAAAAACATCAAAAGTGATTATATTATATTCATTCATGAACAGCAGGCAGATGTTATCCAGTTAAGGTACAGAATCTAGAGAAATTATGAGGAAGTTTTTTGTTGTTTGGAAATGAGATAGTAAGTATCTTTAATACTAGTACAAGAAATATGGATGTTGTCCTATAAACAATAGAGAATCAAAGTTTTTTTGTGTCTTGGACTGATATGGACAAAGAAATGTTTTTAGAAAGATTGATTTAACAGTAGGGTGCACAGTGGATTTGAAAGAGATGTCTAGAAGAATGGAAACCAGAGAAATGATACTGCAGTCACCTCAGTGGTATAGTAACCAGAAGAGTTTTCAAGATTCCTGCTAATGCTACAACCTGTGGTAGCTCCAAGAGAAACACTAACCCTTTTTGAAAACACTTAGAATGACTGTGATAATTACGTGCAGAGATAAACATAATGGACTTTAGTTTTGCAAAAAAAGCCACCCTACACAAGACAGAAGGCTTGCTATTTAACCAACTGAATATTCAATTTTGAGAGATTTTTTAAAGAGTAAAATAAGACTATAAATAACAATAAGTAAACAGCTATTCTACTAAACCCCAAATGATACTATATTTGTCTGGTTGTCCTTACTAATTGTAGAAAATAATTTTTAAAAATCTTTTCTACATATTTGGCTTTTGTTTTGTATTTTTTTAAAGCAAAATAGCTCATTGTAAATACCTTTTGTGTCTTGTGGATTTTTTTCTTTTTTTCTTAGAAACTTTAATCCACATTTCAGTGAAATTAATGCCAATATTAAAAAGAATATCATTTTTTATTGTTCATGAAATATATCTTTGCCTCTCATGTACTTAGTGCATTACCAAGTACTATGAATTTTTTTTAAGAAAATAGTCTTTTGCCCTGGACAATTAATAAAATCCTAAGACCCTTAAATGACATCTTCACATGTGCCCTAATGCATACCTCACACCAAGTAAGGAGAGTAATAAAAAATAGAAATGGGGCAGCGGGTGGCTCAGTGGTTTAGTGCCACCTTCAGCCCAGGGTGTGATCCTGGAGACTTGGAATCGAGTCCCACATCGGGCTTCCTGCATGGAGCCTGCTTCTCCCTCTGCCTGTGTCTCTACCTCTCTCTTTCTGTATCTCATAGATAAATAAATAAAAATCTTAAAAAAAAATTTTTTTAATAGAAATGAATTCTACTTGATCAAAGACTTCATGGAGTGGTATGAATTATTAATGTCTTCATTTGGAAAATACTATACCTTCTAGATGTCTTTTGGAAAACAAATATTCTTGATGTAGAGTTTTGATTTATTTTACAATGGCTTAATCTTTTCTTTACTCTGAAAAGCAGCTGATATCAATATAAATATTTTATTATGTTAGTTGATTAATATATTCTAGCTCTACAAATGTTTGAAAGAAATCACATTCTGATGTTATACATGCAAAAGCTAGGATGTTTAAAGCTTTAGACCCTCTAGATTATAAACGCAAGCAATCTCTTATAAGTTAAAAAGAATAGGGTAGTCATTAATGACAATGACCAATATTTCTGGTTCTTCTCCTAGACACATAGTAATATTACATTTTTTCCCTCACTTTAAGTTAGATGTGTCCATGTGACTTGTTTTGACCAAAAGTAAGCAGGATTTTGTTGTTGTTGTTGTTGTTGTTTTCTGGGCAGGAGGCTTCAAAGTTCCCATCTGTCTGCCATGATATCCAGTGCCACTTCAAATAGTGGAGTGTCCCTCTTATATCCTCAAATGAGGATAATGCAATATAATAAATTATGATTATCAGTAATGTGAGCAAAAAGTAAGCCCTTGTGACTTAAAGCTACTAAAATTTTATGGGTGTTTTATACCAAAGCATAATCTACCATATCTTAATGGATATAGACACTTGAACAAGAAGAGGAGACAACTGTATATTTTTTAAAAAGCTACAAAAAGTGGCACTGGTTTAGCAATTAGGCAATAGGTAGGGGAAAAACTGTCAGTTAAGCAGTGGGAAAATGTCTGGTAATATTGTCAACTGTAATAATTTGATAGGCAGATCACATACCCAATGAAATCCAAACTCTAAGAAAAGAGGATGGAGAAATAATATGTGTTACATATGTAGGTAGCTACTGACTGCATTTGGCAAGGCATTGTAAGAAAGACATTTGGTCAGGAAAAAATTAACTGCTTTGGAAACAACAATGAAAAGAAATCCAAAGAGTTCTCGAATTCCAGAATACAGAAAAGAGGCAACTACTTCCTACCCCAACATAAAATTCAGAGTCTTTGAGCAACAAAGGCCAAGTAAAACTCAACCTTGTAGACAAAAATCAAATCACAGGCTGTAGCACACATATAAATTTGGATTCAGATGTCTCCAATTGAGACCTAACTACAGGTACACATCTGAAAATGACTGTTACGGTGTTGCTTTCCCTCAAGTAGAATTAGCACAAAGTATCTCCAATAAGTCAAGATTTAGAGACACATGAGTGAGAAAGTTAAAAAATACAGCTACACTAAGAACCATGTTTTACAAAGAACTGTGGTGGCATCACTAGCACAATGTGCTGACTAAAATCTGATAGATAATTCATCCACAAAGTTTTCAGAAAAAAATTACTGTCATACAGAATTACCAGACTAGACTGAAAAAGACTGCCACAGACTTAACCCTTGAATTGTTAACCATCTGCAGGCAGAAAGTAGACTCAGGAAGCTGCTAAGCCTGAAAGAAGCCTTACACTCCTAAACCAATTTTTCAGATGTGCCCACAAAGAATCACAGAAAAGGAAGAATCTCTCAAAGAGTCACAGAGAACAATGAGCAGAGAGGCTACTCCCATGTAGTGGAACCAGGGTCTATGCAAGGAATGCTTCCAAGATAGGAAGCTTTCACAGCCTGGCTTTATGACATAGCAGAATTGGTCTGGACTAGACACACCTGCTGCTTATGTCTCATCATTCCTGTTCCAAATTGGAATATTCATTGAAGTTATCCTATTCTACTTCAACCAGCAATTCGACTGTGAGAGATAATTAACATATTTTTAATTCATATGTCTACAGATCAAAAGGAACCATAATCAGACTTGATGTATAACCTTCTGTTTATCATTGGATATACTGGTCTATGAGATTTATGCTATTACCAGATGGGACTTGTGAGACAGAAAGAAAGAAAGAAAAGAAAGAGAAAGAAAAAAAGAAAGAAAGAAAGAAGAAAGAAAGAAAGAAAGAAAGAAAGAAAGAAAGAAAGAAAGAAAGAAAGAAAGAAAGAGGGAGGGAGGGAGGGAGGGAGGAAGGAAGGAAGGAAGGAAGGAAGGAAGGAAGGAAGGAAGGAAGGAAGGAAGAAAAGGGAAATAAATGTTTGAGGAAGGAAGGAAAGAAAGAAAGGGAAAGAGAGAAAGGGAGAAAGGAAAAAAGGAAGGAAGGAAGGAAGGAAAAGGAAGGAAGGAAGGAAGGAAGGAAGGAAGGAAGCGAAGGAAGGAAGGAAGGAAAAGAAGGAAGGAAGGGAAGGAAAAAACAATTCAAAACAGTTGCTTGTGCTAAGCCCATGTCATCAAACCAAGACTTAATACCTAACCTAACTGCAGTTTCAACCTTCAATAGGAATGTAATCTTAATCAAACAATCTGCAGTTTCCTGGTCAACACCAGGAGGTAATCTACGACATAGGCCCTTTTGTCCCCCAGAGGAAGATGAGGTAATCTGCTCTTTTCTTATCCTTTCCCCCTTCTGCCTTTAAAAACATTTCCCTTTCTGTAGCACTTTGGAGCTCTTTTCTAATTACTAGATGGGATGCTGCCTGATTCATGAATTATTTAATAAAACCAATTAGATTTTCAAAATTTACTCAGTTGAAGTTTCTTTACTTACAGATTTTTGGGTTGTCATCTTTAGGAAGAGTTAAGTGTATTTTGCAAACAGTAATAAAAATAAATTGATCATTTGCTGAACAATTATTAAGCATTTGTCATTGATAGTTAATTGAAGAATGAATATTTCTGGTTGGCCTTCTTTCAGACACATGGTAGGATTACACTTCCCTTCATAAGACTGTTTATCCAGTGAAACGTGGGTGGAAGTTATGTGGTCTCTTCAGGGTGAAAGTTTTTAAAGGAAACATTCTAAATAAAGCAATCTTTTCCTTTTCCATATTAAGCAACACTCTTACAGATCATGAAAGCTTCATCAAGCTACACATTCCTGAATGAAAACAACAGGAAGCAGAGCTCTATAAACCAGACATGATACGTAATATAAGCAATAAATAAATCCTTATTGTTTTAAGCCACTAAGATGTTAGAGTTGCTTGTTACTACTAGTTGCTATACTACTTATATTAGCCTGTCTGACTAATATAAGATACATAGTTATCAGAAATCAATGCTTTGCTTACCATAAGCATTCAGTGAAGATCTGATTAATGGATGAATTCATGCAGGCACTTTAGTGTCAAGTTATAAAACTCCAAGTCAAGAAGAATGCAAATTAGAGGATTCTCACAGCATTCAATGAGGTCTGATCCAGATAATCCATATATAGGTAGTTGGAAAACAGAAAAGAAACAGTACAAGACTAGAATATTTCTCAATATTTTAAATGAAGAACTTTAGGGTGTCTCAGAAAGTAGTGAGTTTTGAATCAAGCGAAAATAGAATGAATATGTTTGAGGCACTGAACAGAGTTCTGCTTTGGAAGGGAAGTTGAATGAAGGGACTATTACATTTTCTTCTGATTCAAAGATTTTCTGATTGTAATGGTCTCCCCCTCTGTCTCTTTCAAATCAATTTAAAACAAGACAGGTAGAAGCTAAGTGCCTAGGTTGAACCCAAGACTTATGATCATTCTATTAAATTTTATCATCTGACAAGTGTTATTATATGTCTGAGGTGACCCATTTGAATATTGAATTCCTTGCTAAATCCAGCAGTGTTCAAGGTCCTACATTTTACAGAGCTTCAGGGTGCTCAGTGGGGAGGAGACCTATTTAACTGCCGACTCCAATTGTGATTTACAGACTAAGTGACCTGATTATTGCCATACGTCCTAAGGTATACATTTCTATTTTCAACTTTGTCCCTCATTTTATAGAAACTGCACAAAGAGCTTATCAAAATGTAAATGGTTTTGCCATAAGCAAGAGATGGAAGTTAGGGTAGTAACTGGAACTTCCAAATCAGGAGTCAGACTAAAGAGAGAAAACTGATTAAGAAGAAAAAAGTATCTGAATTAGACAAGATAATGTCAAGCAATTACCTAGGCACAAAAATTACAGATGACAATCACAAAACCACTTAAGAGAGGTACAAAAAACAACTTTAAAACCATAATACAAGGCACAGAAAAGAAACATAGAGACCATCTAAGTCAGGCTCTCTTTATAGATAGAATCTAAAATTTAGGGATCTATTTAATGTCATTTAGCTGTATTCTGACCCAGGTCCTAGTAGGTAATTTCAAGACCAGTAACTACCATTTTTACTATTTTGTCAGCTAAAATTCATATCTTCTTTCTGTATCTTCTTTCTGTCCATCACTTTTTTGGCCCTCTGTGCAACCCTAAGAACTGGAAAGTGGGACAGAAAATAATAGTTGCTTTCCAAAATCTATTCTTCTCTTCTTCTATATTAAGAGTTCCTAGTAGAACTTATGGCCAACCAAAAGAAAAAATAAACTTTTAGCTCTCATGGAGCTAAACTATGGCATCGTAACAAAGTTTTTGTCAATAGGATGTGAAGGAAATGATAACTGTGTACAGCTTCCATATCTTGTTCTTAAAGAAAGAAGATGTCCGCCTGTTTCCTTTTCTATTTCCAGAATTGGAACATGAATAGCATAGTGAACCCCCTTAAGCCCTTCAGATGAAAACGTCAGGGGGGATGATCGAACAACAAATTGGATGGAACCTGAATCTCCGGAAGACCTCATAGAATATAGAGCTCTCCTAGTAACCTTGAACTGCCTACCTTCAGATTGTTAGGTGTTTCATTTTTATTGCAGTAACTAAATTCATACGCTAATTAATAAGGCAAAACAAGTATTCTTATTAGCAATTTTATGAGGAAATATGGATACCCAGTTTACTTAGGATACTTGGTGATTGTTTAGTGCCTTTCTTCAAAGAAAGCATTAGAGTGAAATATTTTATTGATTTAACTCCAGTATGCATGACTTATTTTATATTCAACCACCATGTCTCATTCTGATCCAGAAAAAAAAAAAAAACCTATGCAAATCTGCAATTCCAGAAATGGGTATTCATACCATTTAGCAAAGCCAAGAAAAACTTTTTCTGAGAATGGATCCTACAAGAATGAGCTAATATCCAAAAGTTTAGAGCACATTTATGTAGAGGTTTGTCAAGTATTTTATTTAAAGAACAACAAGAAAGGGCAAGTAATACTGCCATTAGAGTTTTGCCTGTTCTAATATGACATGCAAATGAATGATTTTTGAAGTATATTTCCAATTTAGATAATGCTGCATGTACAGCTGTAACTGACTTGGGAGAGCTGAGCGATGAAATTAGCCAATTTCTTGCAATCAAGACAAATTCAAAAGAGGAAAAGTTTTATCCACCTGTCGTTTGGAAATTCCACTGAAGAGAATTCTAGAAAACATATTTCAAAGAAAAACAATTTGGAGGAAAAAAATTGCTCTAGCAGTTAAGCCTCTTGTCTTTCCTGTTTATTAATGAAATAAATCTATTTGCAAACCCTAGGTTATATAACTGTATAGTTTACCATACAAGTTTTAAAGTATATCTTATGAGAATAGATGTGAGTGGAAAAGGTAAGGTTGAAAGCAACAAAGTGTACTAGTAATTTTTTGTGCTATGTACAGTTTATTTTACTTTCAATGGAATGAGAACTTCCTGAATGAACTATGGAAATGCTTGATATGACTTTTTAAAGACTTTTTTATGACCAAAACATTTATCCCTTTTCAATTATTCTTACTTTTTAATACTCTCTACTTCTTTTACATCCCATAATTCCTTTCCCATATGTTCTATAAACACTTTATAGAACAACCTTTAATTTATCCTTATTAACTATATTCTTTCCATATATTTTATTTAATAAATAACTTTTACTCAAAAGTGATTACAAATTGATTACCATTGTCAATCATCCTAACTCAAAAGTTGTCCACTTCCTATTCTCCCCACCTATCACTAGATTTTCATTCAGTTCACAGTAAATTCGACAAAGAAGGGAAAGGAGTTAAAACTACTCTACCCACTGGGGGTCTCAGAGAAGGGAAAAATTGACAGCTTGAGCTACAATGATATTTTGAGTCAATCTGTGAATTTCTAACATTCTGCTGTTATTCTTATCTCTACCAATATTTTTCCATTTGTCAGTCAACAAAAATATATTAAGTGGCTATTACATACCAAGTACTATACAAATAGTAGTAACACAATAGTAATCATGGTAAAGTGAACTCGTACTCAACATAGTGATGAGTTAAAGATATACATTTTCTTTTTTCATTTGAAAACTGGCAGTTATTTTGTTATTTTTTTATCTTGAACATGTTCATAACTTAGGGTGATGGCATAAGACATATTTTGTTTAGTGAATTGGAGCTACCATGAAGATTTCATTATTCACTGCCTCAAACACTTCATTTCTCACCATTACTCTCTGGAGATTTTGTGGGATTTTGTTTTTGTTTTTGTTTCTTTTTTTTTTTTTTTAAGGTGGCAAGTTATGTGTGAACATTTCCAGTTTCCTAGCCTCCCTCTAAGCTCATTTTGTATTCACTGCAATCTCTTGCTGAAACTTATTTGTTATCCATGTGCACTAGACATCTATTTGTGTACCTGAGGTGTGTATTGCAAATTATTCTCAGTTGATGTGCAGTGAAAGCAGCTAAATCCTTTTTTTAGCTAAGTGTTCCTCAGTAGATGTTGTTATAATTTTACATTTCATAATCCTATGGGTTTTGAGTATCTTACCACATTGAGGTTATTTCTAGTTATTTCTAGTTAGGATTATATACATTTTGGCATTTAACTAGAACTAATCAGAAAGGTCTACTTTTTAAAATATTCATTGAAAGTGAGTTCCTACTCAAGAGTCAATTTTGCTTAGGTCATATACTAGAGTAGTACTATTTTCTTAGATGATTTATAAAAACTCTTAAAAGATAAAGGAATAAAGGAATAGAAAAATTGAGGGTTCTGAGTTCTAACATGAGGCATGTTACAGACAGTACAATTTAAGAAACAGGCATCTTATTCTTTGATTTTCTCTCATGTAAATGAATCAGCAGAATGTTCAGTCTATTACCAATATACTAAATTCAGCCCTTTTTTTCTCCAAATACTTAGCTGGAGTCATCAAGGTCATTTCTCTGTAAGCCTAGCTAAACCTTGTTCCACCTACAGAAACCAGTGCATTTCTGGGGTCTGAAATTAGTGTTGCTGCCTTAGGTCCTGATTTTGGTACCAGTGTTAGTCTTGGGAATACACATGCATATGAGAGGGCTGATTTCATTTTCTCCAATACACTCTATTCTCCCAATTCATGTAATTGGTATTCTCTGGTAGTTTCTAGTCTGGTATTCTACTTCCTATCTAAAAATAGATTACTAAGAGTCCATGTGTCTGGATTTTGATCACTGTCTATATCTTATAAGAATCTCTTCCAAATAACATGCAACTCCCATTTTCACTCTTATATAGTTCCAGACCAGATTAGAATCCTTCCTTGGGGGATCCCTGGGTGGCGCAGTGGTTTAGCGCCTGCCTTTGGCCCAGGGCGCGATCCTGGAGACCCGGGATCGAATCCCACGTCAGGCTCCCGGTGCATGGAGCCTGCTTCTCCCTCTGCCTGTGTCTCTGCCTCTCTCTCTCTCTCTCTCTGTGACTATCATGAATAAATAAAAATTAAAAAAAAAAAAAAAAAAAAGAATCCTTCCTTGGATATACTAATGGCTTTGAATTAAAATCACAGAGCTTCTCCTTACTCAGCTTTACTTTAAGCAGTGCCAGTGAATGATGTATGTAATGAAACTGGAAAAGTTTATCTACAGCAGATAGTCCCAAACATGAACACATCAACACAATGTCTGTATAGGCATTTAGTATCCAAATAAGAATGGTCTTTCAATGGGAAAATTAGTTTCTTTAATACAAAAAGTAGATGATCAAAGTCATTATCAATAATGATTAGTCATGTTGATAATATTTACCTTTGATATAATATGAAGAAAATGGTACTTTTTACCTCTGTGGTTTTACTCCCCAAAACCTATAACTGTAGTCAAATTATGAAAAAAAAAAATCAGACAAATCTGAGTTGAAGAACTTTCTACAAAACATCTGACCAGTATACCTCAAAACTGTTAAGGTCATCACAGATAAGGAAAGTCTGAGAAATTGTGACAGCCAAGAAGAGCCTAACGAGACATGACAGCTAAATGTAATGTGGTATCCTAATACAGAAAATAGACATTAGGCAAAAACTAAGAAAATATGAATAAGGTTTGGACTTTAGTTAATGATATTGTATCAATATTGATTCATTAATTTTAATAAAATGTATCATACTAATGTAAGATGTTAAGGGAAATTGCTGAGTTTGTAGGGGTTATCTATATCTTGGCAATTTTTCTGCAAATCTGTTCTAAAAACAGTAAAATTGTTCTAAAAAATTAAGTTTATCAAAATAATACACAAAAGGGAAGAATGCTATAGGCCTATTATAAAAATAAATTATCTGTATACCTTTTGGGGGCAATACTTGTAGACTAAGAGGAAGTGGTTTTTCACAGCCATTTTCCTTGGCTGAAACTTTGCTTTACAAGTCCTTTCAAGGCAAGGACTAGAAATGGCTAAGTTGAAATCACAAAAGTATTCTTAGTGAGAACATCAATAAAAAAATCCAATGAAAATAGAGATACCATGTAAATAATGATAACTGAGAAAGTGATTAAATTATTATGAAAATATTACTCATAATTTATTCAACTTAGAATAGTTTCAACTATGACAATATCAGATTTTACTGTTATATAAAAATTCTGAACCAGCAATTTAGGAACATTAAACATATGAAAAAATATATACATTGAGATTTATAGAAAATAATAGAACCAGATCTTTTAAATACACATTATCCTAGAGGAAAGAGTAGATATTTAACTTGTGCAAACTATTTCAGAACATATCAAGTAGAAAGAAATGAGAGAATCTAAAATTTTTAAGTTTAAAAAGTGACTCAACCTATTCTATTCTAGCCTGCTGAGTTGTGAGAGAAAATCACAATGGGAATACATGTCAACTCTTGTTACTCCACCAGGTTGGGATTAGGAAATCATTTGTTGGAACAATGCTCTAAAGGTCAGACACAGAAGGTTTACTTACATTGTTGCTTCCTCTCCTGGTGCTGTGTTGGGAACATAAGATACAGACTTGAAGCCAAATACTTAATACTTTAAGAAGAAAAAAAAGCTCAGACTAAGTCCATTCAGTAATATGACTAAAATTTACAGCTAATATGTATTAGTTTAATGACATGCAGGGAAAATCTATTAAGCATTTAAATTCTATTATCTCTGTTCAAGGTTGCAATAGCCCTATATGGTGGGTACTGGTATTGGCACCACTCTGTAGAAAAGTTACAGAATTTACTCAAGGTCTTTTACCAATGAATACGGAAGCTAGGGTTATAATCCAAGTATTTCTGATTTTTATGGCTGCTAGTCAAAAACTATTCTATTAGAGTAATTCTTTGATGTAATTCACTGTTCAATTTAGAGACATGAGTTACTTAAAAAAATTTATATTTTCTAAGAATTTACTAAAACAGCTAATTATTTTATTATATAATAGATACAATCTCCTCACTTGGGCAACATGAAAGAACTATAATATTTCATTTATCTTGAAGGGAAACTTATAGATTTTTCTGTTTTCAAATATTTTTGAACTGTTGATTCTATAGGAGATAGATCTAAGTGATCATCTAAACCAAAATTTTAGTAAGTCAGTATCTCTGAGTCTTCAGCACCGATTTCCTCATCTTAATTGACCAAAGAAGCCCATGAAGAGAGATTAAAACCATACTATGCTTTTTAATTCTAAAAATGAAGGTAAGCCTATTGAAGATCTATTGGTCTGCATGAATTTAAGTCATGATATATTGTAATTACTGTTTTAGAGTTGATGGATCAATAGGCTTACCTTACAATAGCATAGTAATCTTTTATACTTCCCAATATGTGGTTCTATAATTTCTGTTTGACTATTTCTAGTCAAAAGATTCTCATCAACTTTAGAGAAATATATTTTATTGTTTAATAATCATAACTGCCAATATTTATTGTTTACCATGTGTCAGATACTACACTGGATTTATTTAATATTAAGTATGTACTTTTTAAAGATAATTTATTTATTTGAGAGAGAGAGAGAGAGAAGAGAGAGAGAGCAGGTGGGGGGGGCAAAGGGAGAGAAAGAGAGAGAATCTCAAGCAGATTCTTCACTGAGCACGATCCCATGACCCTGAGATCATGACCTAAGCTGAAACCAAGAGTCAGATGCTTAACTGAGTCACTCAAGTGCCCCTCAAGTATGTACTGAATACTCACTAAGTTCCAGGCATTGTTATAGCAGTACTAGAAATTCAGCAATGAGCTAAACAAAGGCCTTATCATGCTTATATTTTATCATTTAATCAACAAGATAACTTAAAAGATGAGTACTATGTTTAGTACCAATATTTGTCTCTTTAAAAGTAAGGAAAGAGGTTTAGAGGTTTTTCCAAAGCCACAATGCTGTTATAATGTATAGATGTATACAAACCAAATGTTGTATGTTTTGTGAAATATAGCAGTATATTTCTTTTTTTAAAAAAGAGTTTATTTATTCATGAGAGACACAGAGAGAAAGAGAGAGAGGCAGAGACATAGGCAGAGGGAGAAGCAGGCTCCATGCAGCGAGCCTGATGTGGGACTTGATCCTGGGACTCCAGGATCATGCCCTGAGCAGAAGGCAGGCGCTAAACCACTGAGTCACCCAGGTGTCCCTATAACAATATGTTTCTAAAGATTGATATAACCCCTTTTATCTTTAAGGAAGACATCAGCCCTTTCTTATCCCACTAGGAGGATATAGCATTCACATATTATTTTCCTTTTCACAGAAATTGTGCATGAAGAATTGATAATTCCAGTTTGTGATTAAAAAAAAATCCAATGAACCAGATATTTTGGATTTATGAGATGAATTCTGCATTTGTACTTATTTGTATTGTATCGTTTTATTTTTACTATTTACCAGTCTAAAGGAATACCTACAAAGTCAAACCAACTTCTATAAAGTAAAAAGTTCCTGTGTTGAACACACTGCCATCCTCAAGGTCTTATGGATAATATAAAAACTCTAGCTAAGAAACATCACGTATATAGGTACATCAAGACAAATAGTGAAAGGACTTCACAAAGCTTTTTAAATGGATGACATTTAGAAAAACGTAGAGGCTGCAGTGTCTTCTAAATTTTTCAAAAAACTCAAGTGATAACAATGCTAGCAGAGGGTACTTATGTCTTTTAATGGTAGCAACATAAAAGTTTCATTGTGATTCTTGCTTTAACTTTGTTATAGTACCTTCAAAAACAAGACCATAACATGCCTAAGAGCCAAACTCTTATTTTAAAAAGGTGAGCTAATTGCAAGTGCTGTGGTTCTGTTTATACTACTGTAATAGACAGCTTCTAAGATAGTTTTATATTCTGGTATTCATTTTCTCATGCAATTCCCTCCACTTGCAGCACCAGACTTAGTGATAGGCTTCTAATGAATAGAATATAGCAAAAGTAATGGGATATCACTTCCATGATTAGGTTACCAACAGACCATCCTACTTCTCCCTCTCTTTCTTTTTCTTTCTTTCTTTCTTTCTTTCTTTCTTTCTTTCTTTCTTTCTTTCGTCTCTCTTGTTCTGTCTTATTGTTTCTCATTCTTTCTCTGGGGAAGCCAAATGTCCTGTGAGTTGCCCCATGGAGAGGCCCATGTGCCAAGAAACCACCTCCAGCAAACAGCCAGCAAGAACCTGAGATCTGGCTAAAGCCAATTGAGTGACTTTGGAAGCATATTCTCACCAACTTGAGCTTTGAGATAACAAGATGCTGAACAGATGATAATTTAGCATTCCACATGTCTTCCTCTACAGAAAGTCAAGCTCAGCAAACACCTTTCTTCACAGAAAACTCCAGACGTAAAGCCTTAGGGATACAAGTATAAATACCACTAATTTAATAACCTGAAGTGTAGTTGATAAACTCAGTTTTATCCTTTTGAAATTGTAAGCTTCATTAAGTGATTTCATAACAATCAACATAAATCTTTGCAATAGGATATAGTGGCAAAAATCATGAAATTGATTTAATAAATTTTAATATTCTACTTTGCAAAACATGCAGGCAAGCTACTCTCCTGTAACACACCTTGGAGATATTACAGATTCAGTCCCAGACCAGTTCAATATAGTGAATATTGCAATAAAGTGAATATTGCAATAAAGTAAGTCAAATTAATTTTCTGGTTTCCCAATGAATATAAAAGTTATGTTTCTACAATACTGTAGAAAGTGTACAATAGCATTATTTCTAAAAAACAATGTATATACCTTAATTTAAAAATACTTTATTACCAAAAAATGTACCCATCATCTGAGCTTTCAGCAAGTCCCAATCTTTTTGCTGATGGAAGGTTTTTTCTCAATGTTGGCTTCTGACTGACCAGGGTGGTGGTTCATGAGGGCTGGGTAGCTGTGGTAATTCCTTGAAATAAGAAAAAAATGAAGTATGCCATACTGATTGACTCTTCCTTCATGAATGATTTCTCTGTAGCATGCTATACTGTTTGATAGCATTTTATTCACATTAGAATTTCTTTCAAAATTGGAGTCAATCCCCCCCAAGCTCTGTCACCGTCTTATAACCATGTTTATGTAGTATTCTAAATCCTTTGTTATTGTTTCAACAATCCTCACAGTATCTTCTCCTGGAGTAGATTCCATCTCAAGAAACCACTTTCTTTGCTTATCCTTAAAAAGCAACTCCTCTTCAATTCAAGTTTTATCATGTGATTGTAGCAATTCAGTCATATCTTCAGGATTCACTTCTAATTCTAGTTTTCATGCTATTCCTACCACATCTGCAGTTACTTCCTCCACTTTAACCCCTCAAAGTCATCCAGGAGCGTCAGAGCCAACTTCTTCCACACTCTTGTTAATGTTGCTATTTTGGCCTCTTCTGATGAATCATGAATGTTCTTAATGGCATCTAGAATGGTGAATTCTTTTCAAAGGGCTTTCAATTTACTTTGCCCAAATCATCAAAGGAATCACTATGCTATACTTTTACAAAAATATATTTCTTAATAATACTTAAAAATTGAAATTACTCCTTTTATCCATGGGTTGCAGAATGGATGTTTCTTAGCACACAAGAAAACATTAATTTCATTGTACATCTCCAACAGAGCTCTTGGGTGACCAGGCACATTATTGGTAAGCAATAATATTTTAAATTAAGTCTTTTTTTCTGAGCAGTAGCTCTCAACGTTAGGCTTAAAATATTCAATAAATCATGCTGTAAACATATGTGCTGTCACCCAGGTGTTGCTGCTCATTTACAGAGCACAGGCAGAGAAGATTTACTGTATTTCTTAAGGGCCCCGAGATTTTCAGAATAATGAATGAGCCTTGGTTTCAACTTTAAGTCACCAGCTGCATTAGCCCCTAGCAAGAGAGTCAGTCTGTCCTTTGAAGCCAGCCATTGACTTCTCTCTAGCTATAAAAGTCTTAGATGGCATCTTTTTCTAATAGAAGGCTATTTCATCTACATTGAAAATCTGTAATTTAATGTAGCCACCTTCATTAATATCTTAGCTAGATCTTCTGGATAACTTGCTGCAGCTTCTACATTAGCATTGCTGCTTCACCTTGTACTTTTATGATATGAACATGGTTTCTTTCCTTAAACTTCATGAACCTACCTTTGCTAGCTTCAAAATTTTCTTTTGCAGTTCTGTCACCTGCTAAGCCTTCACAGATTTGAAGAGAGTGAAGGCCTTTCTCTGGGTTAGGCCTAAGGGAAAGTTATAGCTGGTTTGATCTTCTATCTGGACCACTAAAACTTTCTCCATATCAATAATAAGACTGCTTCACTTTCTTATTATTTGTGTGTTCACTGAATTAACATTTTGAATTTCCTTCAGGAAATTTTACTTTCCATTCACAACTTAGCTAACTGTTTGACACAAGAGGCCTGTCTCAGCTTTTGACATGCTCACTGAGCTTAACCATTTCTAGCTTTTGAGTAAAAGGAAGAGCCCTCTTACTTAAAACATTTAGAGGCCATTATAGAGTTCTTAACTGGCTTAATTTTCAATATTAAATCCTATTCCCTGTGTCTCATGCAACAGGGAGGCCTGAAGAAAGGGAGCAAGACAGGAGAATGGTTGGTCAGTTGAGTAGTCGGAATACACACATTTATCAATTAAGTTGGCTTTTACATAAATGTGGTTTATAGTGCCTCCAAACAATGACAATAGTAACATCAAAGACTACTGACACAAACCTTCAATTTATAAAAACTGCAGTATCTGTGAAGTGTAATACAGTGAAATGCAATAAAATGAGGTTTGCTTATACTTTGTTACTGAGACAATTTTTGCAATTCCAGCTCCCTTGGGTTTTTAGCTAGCTTTGCAATCTTCAATGGGATTGAATAGAGTGAAATTTTAATAACTATACAATGTGCTACATTTGGTGATGAAGAAAGAAAAAAATATACCTGTTTATCTCCTCATTAGAGAGGAATGCCAAACCTAGAAGTCCTTTAGGTCATAGTTACTGTGTATTCCCATAAATCTCTGAAGCTGCATCTACATTTTGAAAAATTGCCTATGGTACTTTCTAGGGAATACACCTTTGCAGGAAGAAAATTATTACTATGAAAAAAAAGTAAAAATAGAAATTTTCAATGCATGCTTTTTTTCAGTCTTCAACGTTATTTTTAAAAATAGGTAGAAACCAAGCTCATCTCCATGAAATATCAGATAAAAAGCAAAGATCCAAATTCTCCCAAATATGAGAACACACCATATATTGGCGTAACTACAACTAGGACTCTGGGTGAGTGCCTCAGGAAAAAACTGTAAATTTCTTTTATGCGAATGTCAGCCTTTCATGGTATATAGCTAAAACTCTGGAATAATCCTCCAATGAGAAGAACTTATTGATTTTTACTCTCTAGAATTGTTAAAGCAGTAATCCTTAATTATTTTACTATTTATCAAAATTATACTGAAGAGAAATGAGACAGGATTAGGATTGCCAAGAGTTAAGGGCTTTCCAGTAGGAAGAATCTTCACACTGGAATACCCCCCTTCCCATCACTTTCACATACTCTGGTCAGAACAAGAAATGAGCTCATATGAAAAGTGATGGTGGTCAAAAGGCAGTTGGGTGACATATCCAAAATGCTGAAAGAATAAGCTGTTGACTAAAAATCTTATACCCAGCAAAACTGTTTTTCAAAAATGAAAGTGAAATGAAGATATTCCCAGATAATCAAACACGGAGTAAACTTATTCCTAAAGGACATACCCCTCAAAAACTATAAATAGAATAAATGTTAAAGGAAATTATTTAGGCTTAAAACAAGTTACCCAAGATAGAAATTCAAAGACACACACACACACACACACACACACACACACACTGCACAGGTAAAGGTAGTTAAGTAATTATAAAAAATAGCATAAAAGCATATTTCTTCTTCTTTCTACACTTCAGTGAGTTAAAAAGTGATTGTATAAAACAATATGCATATAATTTTATTTGGGTACCTCTAACATAGGGAAATGTAATATATTTAACAACAGCACAAAGGTGGTGGGTAGGAACAAAGTTGTATCTGGTATATAAATGATACCAGAAGGTAACTTGCATCCATAGGGGGAAAAAATGTAGAGAATTAGAAATGGTTAACCAGGCGGAAAATAGAAAAATTCCCATGAATATAAACTTACTCTCTTCTCTCTTATCAGCTTCTGTAGTAGGCATAACTTATCAATCAATAATTATGAAAATGTATTACTAAGTTTTTAACATATATAAATGTAATACATAATAAGAGCACAAAGAAGAAAAAGGAAATAGAGCTTATAAAAGTAACATTGGTATATATCACTGAAAGTAGGTTAGCACAATTTCAAGTGGACTCATAAGTTAAGATTTATATGGTAAGCCCTAGATTAATCACTAAGAAAATAAATTTTTTAAATATAGTGAAAAAATGATTAAAGGAGTAATAGAGGAACAAAAAGACATGAAACATTGGAAAACAAAATGTAAAATGCTACACGTAACTCCCACTATATCAATAATTACATTATATGAGAAAGGACTAAACAATTCAATCAAAGGGTAGAGATTGTAAGTCTAGATTTAAAAAGATCAACTACATGCTATCTACAGGAAATATTTTATATACAATATAAATATGTTGAAAATAAAAGAATAGAAAAAGATATACAATGTAAACAGCAATCATTAAAAGACTGGAATAGCTATACTCATATCAGGAAAAAAAGTAAGCTTTAAAACAAAGAGTCACTTGATATAAAGAGGAATATTTTCTAAGGATAAAAACAGCACTCTATCAGGAAGATATAGCTATTAAAAACAAACATACAGCCAGCAAGAGAAACTCAAAATACATGAAACAAAAACTAAGCTAAAGGAGAAAACTGACATTCAACGATATTTGGAGGCTTCAATACCCCATTTTTCATAATGGATAGAACTATACAGAATATCAACAGGAAAAAGAAGACTTTAAAAACAATATAAAGAAACTGGACCTAACAGGCATTTATAGAACCCTCAACCCAAGAAAAATAGAATACAAAGTCATCTTAAGTGCACTTGAAATATTCTCCAGGGCACAGCATATGCTAGGCAATAGAACAAGCCTTAAAAACGTAAAAGGAATGAAGTCACACAAAAATGTTCTTAATTATACTGAAATGAGTTTAGAAGGTGAAAAGCACAATATCTGAAATAAAAAATGCACATGATGGAAGTAAGAACAGATTAGACACAGCAAATAAATAAATAAAATAAAATCTGTGTACTCAAAGTCATAGCAATAGAAATTGTAGAAAATAAAGTAAAAAAAAAAAAAGAGAAGTGAAAAAAGACACATAATTTTCCTGTATGAAAACATCAAGCAATCAAACATACATATAATTGGAGCCCAGACAAAAAGAAAAGAAAGGCATAAACAAAAAAAAATATTTGAGGACATAATAGCCAATTATTTTCCAAATTTGATTTGAAAAAATCTATGAACCACATCAAGGCTTATAATCAAATTCCTGAAAAATAGGGATAAAAAGATATGCTTAACACAATCAGAGATTAAAAATACACATTCAAGGAACAAAGAATTATAGGAGATTTTTCATTAGAAGCTATGCAAGTCAAAATATAACTGAATAATATCTAAGTATTGGAAGTAAAAAATAGCAACAATCAACTTAGAATTCCATACCAGGTAAATGTTTTTTAATTAAGATAAAATAAAAACATTACCAACAAAAAGGTGGAGAAAATTTATTTCAGCAGCCCAGCCTCACAAGCAATGTTAAAAGAAATTCTTCAGAGAGAAGGAAAATAATGCTGAAGAAAATATGGGTATACACAAAGGATGAGAAAGTAATTGTGTAGCTAATTATAGAAAATAATTGTTCTCATTTTTAGTTTCTTAGACAATTGATGAAGCAAAAATAATAGTGTATTTTATACTTTATGATAGGTTTAGAAGTAACATATATAACAATAGAACATATATCAAGAGGGAGAAATAGAAAATACTGCTATGTAGTTCTTATACTATTTGTAATGTGGTTATAATATTCTTGGAATGTGGACATTAATAAAGAAATATATTCTAAACCCCAGATCAACTCTTCATAAAAAAATAAAGAAGCGTAGTTAGTAAGTCAAAGATAAAGATAAAATGGAATGCTAAAAATGTTTAATTAATATACAGGCATGTATATGCAATTGTTGGTAACAAGTAGTAGGCCATTTTAATGGATAAATGATAATCCTTTCAACAAAACAGTTCTGAAACACTGGAACAACTGGATATTTTTAGGTTAAAAAATGTATTCACTCTTATCTCACAACATGTATGAAAATTAACTCCAAATATATAATTTAATCATATATCTACATATAGAAAGAAACACTATAAAACTTCTACAAAATTGTGATGTTGAACTAAATGCCATCTTTGATAGAGCACAACAAACATAAAAGAAGAAATTGATAACTGGACTTTGAAAATTTAAACTATTCTATCTTCCAATGATCCTGTTGACAAAATCAAATTTTCAGACATATACTAAGAGAAAATATATGCTATATCTGTATATTATAAATGATTTGGGTCCAGAAATTATAAAGAACTTTTGCAACTTCATAATAAGACTAACAACCTGGTAACAAGATAAACATATATGTCTACAAAATATTTCACTAAGAAAGATATTAAAATGGCAAATAAGCACATAAAAATGTTCAACGTTATTAGTCATTATAAAAATGCAAATTAGTACCACAAAGAGATGCCACTGCCCACTCACCAGAATAGTTAAAAGTAAAAAAGACTCACAATACTATTTTGGTAAAGATGTAAAGGAATGAGAACTTTCATACATCACTAGTGGAACTGCAAAATTGTATAGCCACTTCAGAAAATAGTTTGGCACTTTCTTATAAAGCAGCTTAAAAAGTTAAATATATACTTACCATGTGACCCATAATCTCACCCCTAGATATTTAAGAAAATTTATATGTACACACAAAGGTGCATACATGAATGTTTATAGCTGCATTATTCATTATAATCAAAACTGTAAATGATCCAAATGTTCATCAATAGGAGAATGGATAAGCAAATTGAAGCAATAAAGAAGCTACTAATATGTACCATTGCATGAGTGTATCTCAAAAGCACTTCACCAACTAAAAGAAGTCAGACACAAAAGATTACATTCTATGTGATTTCCTCTATACAAAATTCTAGAAAAGGCAAAGTAATAACAGAAAGCAGCTGATGAGCAATTCAGTCATCGGAACCCAATCCCACAATCAGAAAGAAATAGTAGTTCACTGTTCAGCCCTGGGCAACTTGGAGATGACTAGACTAATCTGCCACATGTCTAGAGGCTTCCTACTCTGTATCTTGATTAGTCAGAAAACTAGAACATGATTATACTTTCATAGGGCAGGTGGATAGGGCAGTTTGAGTGGCAGGTGAGAACAGAAATACAGGAAATAGAGCTACAAATAGAGCTACAAAAATTATTACTATTACTACTACTGTCAATATTATTATTTACTACTCCCAGATATATCTTTACTTTTGAAAAAAATCTTGAAGGCAAATACATTTTAAGAAATTAAAAAAAAAAATAAAAATACACTAGAGCCAAAGTGGCAGGATAATAGGCAGTAAAGTTAAACCTCGCTTCATCTTTCCTTTCAAATAGGAAATTGTTCCTGAGAACAATTCATTCATAGTAAATGCCACCTCAGTGCAAAGCACAGATGTAAGCATCACAGGGTAGCGGTTCTGAAGCTTAACTCATCTTCAGTCTTTAAAAAAGAAGATCCAAAGTCCTTCACCAAGAAATTCTATTGATGATCTCAGGTGGGATGCAAGAATCTCCTTTTGTAAATGCCCCTGCTGCTTCTTGTGTGCAGTCAGATTGCAATCAGACTATCACAAGAACTACAAAAAAATGTACTAAGATAAATTCCCTGTTGTCTTCAATCAGTCTCAAACACAAACTAGACTAAATCATAATGACTTCCTTTTTCATCCATTCAAATTGAGCCAGTGCCTTATTGATAGAGGGTATCCAAAACCCTTCAGTGTTTTAGTACCTTAAAGGCAAGTAGAGACCAAAATATTAATTTTCAGTTTTCAGATGAACATTATCTGAAATAGGTATTGGTATAAGGGAAGAGTTAATTATTAAAACACAAATCAGCCACCCAATTATTGTGAAAATCCTAAGCATTTCTGTGGATGAAATCTATGCTCAAAATATTTGTCAATATCCTACAAGTCATGTTTATTCTTCAGAGTACTCTAAACTAAAGCCCCTGTCCTTCCCTAGAACACATTTCTCACAGACTTTTTCTAACAGTGTAATCTTCCACAAAGTTCTCATTAATCTGTCTGTGGAGGAGTGTTTTAAGGAAGGTATTGCCTGTCAGCAGGCTATCATTCTCTGCCCTTGGGAACCCAGAGATGGCCAGGTTATGTATCTGTAAGCCAGGACCATCAGGCATCAGAAAAAGCCCATCAGCTTTGCCAGGCTCTTGATTATAATCCATTTTGGTGGAGGTCACACTTCATTGAAAGTCCACATTTGCTTTACAATATATAACCTTTGCAATTTTGTCTGAAGGCTGAAAACTTTAGATATTTTCCCCATTTTTTTTTCATAATGGAAAGATGAAATCTAAAACAATTCATTAAAAAAAAAAACGTGTGAAACATAACACCATGGTATATCATCTTGTTTCAAGGGTATAAAGGTCATTTTTCCAAATATGTGTTCTGGAAGAAAAAGACAAAAACCTGATTTGTAAAAAACAAAACAAACAAACAAAAACAGGTATTTCTTTTGTTTTGTACCTTCTTTCCAGATAAAGCAAATTGTTCCTTTCCAGTTATTTTTTTAAAAATATGTACTTAATGTTGTTTGTTACTTTCAACTCAAAAACCAGAATTTTTGTGTCAGAATTTTTGTGGATCAAGTTTTAGAAGGAATTTCTCTGCAGTAATAGATTATGGAAAGTGAGTCTATGGGTTAGAAGATAAGAGTTGGGAGAGATGATAGATAAACAGCCCACACCGATAAGGGATAGGCATTTGAAACGTAAGGACTCTATACTTATAATTTGAATGGCCAGGATATAGTAGGGAGATGTGGCAAAACGAAAGGTTATTGACTTCATTGTCTTTATTGGATGTTTCTTTTGTATAGTGGAGAAATTAGATGAGGTCATAATCCAATAAAGGGGGCGAGGACATATACATTTGATTCTGAGAATCATGTCAAAAGGAGCAATTTCATAGAACCAAGATGGAACTTTCTTTCGTATAATGATTAATTGTGGTTGGTTGACTGATTTGGTGACAATGTTCTGTCAATTTGTCCAAAGTCAAAGGTTTGACTGTTCTGTGGGTCTGCTGGCTACATTCTATGACCATGTTAAGACACTAATACTGACCAGCTGTATTCAACAAATTGTCCTGATTTTAATAAGGTGATGGGTAAGAAAATGTAAGTGGATTAATCTAAATTCATGAAACTTAGAAAACTTTAGAGACTTTAGAAAAAATAAAATCTAGGAGGGAGATATATTGACAAGACTGCACATACAGCTAGAAGTTGCAACTTGATGCTAGACTATAACCCTTACAGACATGCCTGCAGAAATGAGAGAATCAAGCCCACCAAATGCCCATTGCTATGAGGGACAGAGAAGCATTTGGAATAGAATTCATCCTTCAGAAAGTGGGAGAATCAAACAACTGAAGGGAAAGCTTATTCTAGGTATGATGTAGTGTTACTCCTTGGCCAGGTTCCCTGTTCAGCTCTCAGGGACTCATATCTGATGTCATATCTCTCCCAGGGAAGGAAGATAACTGTGAACCAAGAATGAGAAAAGGTCATTTCCCCCAAAATCCTCTGAGATATAAGAGTAACAGCCAATATCACTCTGATAGACCCTCACAGAATATATCCCAGAAAGGCAGAGAAGCAGCAAGTGTGGCATAGTTTTGGTATCTCAAGGGCTCCATGTATCATTGGCAATAACCACTGGTACAGGGAACTTCATTATGATGACAGGTCCTAGGATGTGACAGTAGGATTCAACACAGGTAGAGAAAGATAGGAATAAAAAAGGTAGACCTCACATGTAGCTGACCTCTTCATGAGCAAGCATGCATGGGACTCAGAAATACTTGTATGAGCACAGCTGTATTTCAGGTAAGCAAGAGCCAGAGAGGTACGTTTACACTGCCAACTTTGCTCAGCTTTTAAATAATGATGATGGAATGAATCCTTTACACTCCAATTACTCACTGCAACATTTTGTATAATTATATTTCACAATTAGGCAGTCCGTATAACCCTAAGCTCACATATTTGCCACATCTCTTTAAGATCTCCAGAATCTGGGATCCCTGGGTGGCGCAGCGGTTTGGCGCCTGCCTTAGGCCCAGGGTGTGATCCTGAAGACCCGGGATCGAATCCCACGTCGGGCTCCCGGTGCATGGAGCCTGCTTCTCCCTCTGCCTGTGTCTCTGCCTCTCTCTCTCTCTCTCTCTCTCTGTGTGACTATCATAAATAAAAATAAAAAAAAAAGATCTCCAGAATCCATGCAGATAGCGTCTTTATGGATATCAAAGAGAATGAATTCTGAAAAAGCAGACAACTGTTTTTTGAAAATGGTAAAAATGAGAATATTATTAAAACTAGTATCCTTCCTAAAAGCAGTCATTTTACAAAATTAATAAAAAGGACTGAATATCTGCAGGTCGCCTGTCCTAGTACCTATATTACCATCCTTATTCTGAACAACACTTCAACAATGCTGCTTACCTCCTTTTCACTCATGAGGAAGTAATATTTCTTTTTTTTGTATATTTTTATGGGAGTTCGATTTGCCAACATATCGTATAATACCCAGTGCTCATCCCGTCAAGTGCCCCCCTCAGAGCCTGCCACCTATTCACCCCATCCCCCCACCCACCTCCTCTTCCACTACCCCTTGTTACTTTCCCAGAGTTAGAAGTCTCTCATCTTCTGTCACCCTCACTGATATTTCCCACTCATTTTCTCTCCTGTCCCCTTTAATCCCTTTCACTATTTTTTATATTCCCCATATGAATGAAATCATATAATTTTTGTCCTTCTCTGATTGATTTACTTCACTCAGCATAATACCCTCTAGTTCTATCCATGTTGAAGCAAATGGTGGGTATTCGCCAATTCTAATGGCTGAGTAATATTCCATTATATATACAGACCACATCTTCTTTATCCACTCATCTTTCAAGGCTCCTTCCACAGTTTGCTATTGTGGACATTGCTGCTATAAACATTGGGGTGCATGTGTCTTGGTTTTCACTGCATCTGTATCTTTGGGGTAAATACCCAGCAGTGCGATTGCTGGGTCACAGGGTAGTCCTATTTTTAACTCTTTGAGCACAGTGTTTTCCAGAGTGGCTGCACCAGTTCACATTCCCACCAACAGTACAAGAGGGTTCCCCTTTCTCCACATCCTCTCCAACATTTGTTGTTTCCTGTCTTGTTAATTTTCCCCATTCTCACTGGTGTGAGGTGGTATCTCATTGTGGTTTTGATTTGTATTTCCCTGATGGCAAGTGATGCAGAGCATTTCCTCATGTGCTTGTTGGCCTTTGGTGAAATTTCTGTTTATGTCTTTTGCCCATTTCATGACTGGATTGTTTATTTCTTTGCTGTTGAGTTTAATAACAAGTTCTTTATAGATCTTGGGTACTAGCCCTTTATCTGGTATGTCATTTGCAAATATCTTCTCCCACTCTGTAGGCTGTCTTTTAGTTTTGTTGACTGTTTCTTTTGCTGTGCAGAAGCTTTTTATCTTGATGAAGTCCCAATAGTTCATCTTTGCTTTTGTTTTCCTTGCCTTCATAGATGTATCTTGCAAGAAGTTGCTGTGGCCAAGTTCAAAAAAAGTGTTGCCTGTGTACTCCTCTAGGATTTCGATGGATTCTTGTCTCACATTTATATCTTTCAACCATTTTGAGTTTATCTTTGTGTATGGTGCAAGAGAATGGTCTGGTTTCATTCTTCTGCATGTGGCTGTCCAATTTTCCCAGCACCATTTATTGAAGAGACTGTCCTTTTCCCAGTGGATAGTCTTTACTGCTTTGTCGAATATTAGTTGACCATAGAGTTGAGGGCCCATTTCTAGGTTCTCTATTTGATTCCATTGATCTATATGTCTGTTTTTGTGCCAGTACCACAGTGTCTTGATGACCACTGCTTTGTAGTACAACTTGAAATCCGGCATTGTGATGCCCCCGGCTCTGGTTTTCTTTTTCAATATTCCCCTGGCTATTCGGGGTCTTTTCTGATTCCACACAAACCATAAGATGATTTGTTCCAACTCTCTGAAGAAAGTCCATGGTATTTTGATAGGGATTGCACTGAATGTGTGAATTGCTCTGGGTAGCATAGACATTTTCACAATATTAATTCTTCCAATCCATGAGCATGGAATATTTTTCCATCTCTTTGTATCTTCCTCAATTTCTTTCAGAAGTGTTCTGTAATATTTCTTTTTTAATACTTGCTTCTAAGACTTGCTTTCTTAGGTGGCTCCACACAACTGCACTGTGTTGAAGAAGCCAAAATGATATTTTGTGGCAGTGCGCCAATTTTACTCAAATTCAATAATTTTATTCATCTTGAATTATATATATTTTTATAGATTTTTATTTATTTACTCATGAGAGACACACACAGGCAGAGACACAGGCAGAGGGAGAAGAAGGCTCTATGCAAGGAGCCTTACATTGGACTCAATCCCGGGTCTCCAGGATCATGACCTGGGCTGAAAGTGGCGCTAAGCCACTGAGCCAACCAGGCTGCCTGAATTCTACTTTGATCTTGAATCTATATCTTCTCATGCAAGAGTATTTCTTTGTTTCTTTATTTATTTAGTTGCATTTATATCCCATCTTTTATCTCAAAGTTTTTGAAGTATCCTGTACCTCTAGTTCCAGATGATGATGAGATTATTGTTACTATATCGCAGTCGTTACAAGTTCAAAGACAGAGGAAGGGTCTGGAGAAGATGTGCACACCATTATTACTCAGTTTCCTACAGAAGAGGATCAGTGTTTGAGTTATTTCAACAGGTGACCTATGGACTGTATTCTAGCCAGTAGAGGAGATAGCAAGAGAAAAAGCAATCTGGAAATCAGTATGGCAGTCATGCATCAGTGAAGGCTTTTTTTGGCAAACTCAGTAGATTCCTTGGAAAAATTTAGCAGTTCCTTGGTTCAATATTATAAGTTGGCAAATTAAACAACATATCTGTTATGTCAAAAACTATACGAAAAATACAATGATACTGAAAATCTATTCCTGCACAAATAAAGATGATCTAGAAAGAAGAGCAGAGATTTTGGAAGCCACCGCCTGCTATTTCAGAAGTTGCATGCTGAAAGCATCACTCAGCCATCTCATGCATGTAAAAGAGCACATTATCAAGTTCCAAAATTCAGCTGCATATTTTCACTTGCATTAGTCAGCCTAAATTTCGTATCCTAATATATATTTCCATCTTCACTGCTATCCTCCATCCACCAATACTCCATTAAGTTTCTTATGCTTAGGAAGTGTGAAGACATAAGCATGTGCGTGGTTTGGTGGCTGGAGGGCCAGAAGCACATGAAAGTAATAATTCTTCAGAACAAAACATTCTGACAACAACTTCCCACCTTTTTCTGAAGTAGTCTCATCATCCTTTCATTCACTATCCTGCTCTTGCCTTGCAGGAAAATGATAGCCTCAACTCTCCATGATCCAGAGCTAAGGTTCAGCCCAGCAGAGCATATCTCACCCTCTTTGGAGTCAGGAAATCCAGATTTGTGATAGAAACATATGTGGGCCAAAGTGTGATGTGTGTGCACATGTGCCTGTGTAAGAGAGAGAAAGAGAGAGAAGGAGCAAGAGAGAGAGAGATTTACCTTCCAATGAGCGAGAACTCTCCCACGACGCCCAGGCGCCTCATAGCACTCAGGAGGCCTCGAACTGTCATGCCTTCACAGAAGCAGACCACCACTCTGGCCTTGGGAAGCCTCTCCCGGAGCTTGCGCAGGAGTCGGTCAAAGCTCTTTTCCCCGGCATTGCTGTAGATTTTGTCTGAATGCGCGATGCAGAGGCCTTCCTGGGCAGCCAGCTCTTTGAAAGCATCCATTCCACTCTCCCCATAATTCCCTGTCCAGAAACAATCAGCAGATGTTCAAGACAACCTGGCAGTGCAGCACTTATAAGCTGGAATAAAGACTCATTAGTCACAGGGAATGAAGAAGACAGATTTGCAAATAATTTGTAAATATAACTGGAACTGAAGGAAGATCTGGATGGATTCAAGAGAGTCATCAAATGTAATCAAACCACCAACACTGAGAAGATAATGAGAAACTATTTAATCAGGGTATCCACAGTGAAACAAGTTTTTAGAAATGAAGGACTACTGCTCTATTTTACAACAGTTATCAGTAGCGGTTGTCATAGATTTTAGCAACGTGGGAGAGATTGTCACATTAGGGGTAGGAGGTCAACCAGAACAATGAGAAGGCCTCTTCATTTGAGGGCTCACTTCTGCTAGCTGCCGTTAAGAGGCAGACTCTCATGGTGATAGCAAACCCTACAACATTTTATGAAGAGTAAGCAAAACAAATGGAACACCTGGCCAGGCCAGAATAAGCAGACAAGAAGTAGCTACACGGTTTAGTCAAAATCTACCACCCTCTGATGAAATGACAGGATTATGAGAGATTTGGCTTTATGTTCTGATTTTTATTTTAATCTCATTCTCAGAATAAAATATACTTTAAAAAACTAAGAACTCATAAAAATCAGTGTAATAAATCAAATAGCACATTGTGCCAATTTCCCATTTCTCTATTTCACTGATGACTTTAGCCCCCATCTTTGTGTCCTCTATACGAATTCTTTCCCCAAGTTTGGGGATTTTGACACCTGTGTCAATCATCCAATACCATGTCCTCCATGTTTCTCAACCCCCTCCAACCAATGATATTTCCTATAACTCACCTACTTTTCATGGTCACACTTTTGACCTGTTGTCACAAATATTTCTCATATCTCTGGATGTAGATGTCAAACATCCCAGTCTCTGTTTATCCCCTTTTGTCTTTTAAGTTCGTTTATTCTATTACCCCCACCCCAACATTTATTCAACCTTGTCAAAACCTCAAATCCATTCACCCTCCATCTTTCTTTCCATTCTCCCACTCATTTGCCTCTTAGCCCATCATATGTCATAGCCTAGCCTCATGATCTTTCCCTTACAAATTCTTTAATTGCCTTGTGTTTTCCTGACAAAATCCCAACACTAGTTAAAGCTAACCATTTACCTATTCCATGTCTATACCTGAGGACCTAAGTATTCCTAGAAAAAGCTCAAAATCTTGGTGACTGGTTTTATTTAAAATTCGTGATGGATGCCCTGCGTGGCTCAGTGGTTGAGCACCTGCCTTTGGCTCAGGGTGTGATCCTATAGTTCCAGGATTGAGTCTCACATTCGGGTCCCTACAGGGAGCCTGCCTCTCCCTCTGCCTACATCTCTGCCTCTCTCCGTGTGTCTCTCATGAATAAATAAAAAAAAATCTTTAAAAAAAATTCATGAGCATTCATGTCAAAAGGGGCATTCAGTAGTGCAAGGAAATTATACTATATCTCCTCCATAAATAAAATCTCCTCATCTCTAACATGATTATTTCATCTTTACCCTTCCCTCCTTAAATTTCCAAACTACTGACCCCACCTCTGATCCTCATCTCAGCTGGGATCCTCATTTCATATTTCAATAAGGACACAGAAATAACTAACTCAGCTATACATTACAGTATCTACAAAGCTTTCTTTGTTGGCACTTATTTCTCTGGCATTCCTCCTGTTGTAAATTTGAAGTATTTCCCTCGCAGGATAGAGTCAACTCCTACTCATAAACACTTAGGTCTCCTTGTTTTTTTGTCTATTCAAGAACTTCCTCTGGCTATTGTACCCTCTCTTTTGTAAAAAATCAATTATTTCATTCTAATGGTGTCAATCAAAAATTAAAAATTAAACTTTTGTGCTCTTTTCTCCACTTGAGATGCTACCTCATTCAATAGTCCTGCTCACAACAATGATAAATACCTGGGTCAATGTGTTTGCTTCATCATCTCCCATTCTTTTTGTTGTTGTTGTATATTTTTTTATTGGAGTTCGATTTGCCAACATATAGTATAACACCCAGTGCTCATCCTGTCAAGTGCCCCCTCAGTGCCTGTCACCCAGTCACCCCATTCCCCCTCCTACCTCCCCTTCCATTACCCCTTGTTGGTTTCCCAGAGTTAGAAGCCTCTCATGTTCTATCACCGTGTCTGATATTTCCCACTCATTTTCTCTCCTTTCCCCTTTAATCCCTTTCACTATATTTTATATTCCCTGAATGAATGAAACCATATAATGTTTGTCCTTCTCCGATTGGCTTACTTCACTCAGCATAATACCGTCCAGTTCTATCCACATTGAAACAAATGGTGGGCATTCCATTCTTCTCAGAATCTTCTCCTATCAAACTCTTCTCTTGTCAAGGTCACAAAAAATTTCCCTGTTGTCTATCTCATGATCTGTTCTCTGTCTTCATCTTCATTAATCATGCAGCTGCACTCAACAGCTGACCACATCCTCCTTCAAACACTTTATTCTCTCAGTCTCTGTGACACACCCTCTCATGGTTTACTTACCAATCACTGACTACTCTTCAATGTATGGGCTAGATTTTCCTCCTCTGCTCAACTTTGAATATTCTCATGCCACAACCTGGTCTCTTCTTTATCTATATCTCACAGTAAGTACACTCATTCAGTCACATTCCTTCAAATGCCATTTGAATATTATAGTTGAATCCCAAATATAGGTTGTCAGACTAGATTGTCCTTTGGAGCAAAAGATTAGAATATTGGGTTGCATCCTTGATATATCCATTTATAGACATCTCAAACTTAATGTATCTGAAACAGAATTTTTTTCCCTCTCCAACTTGCAAATCTGCTCTTTCCACACATCTGCTGTTAGTAAATTATGCAATTACCCACCACATTGCTCAATAACAATGTTTAGGAACTCTTGATTTCTATCTTTTCTCATATTCCAGATCCATTCCACAGACTCTATCTCTAAAACTTGTCTAAGCCAGGCTCCTCCTCCATTCCAACCCCTGCCATCCTAAACCCAGTGTCTTAGGTCAGGTTTCCTAAAAATAGAGCTGAGATGAAGATTCTTGTTCAATTTACTTATTGAGGAGAAAAGGAACAAGAGAATCTGTGAAGGAGTATGGAGTATGCTAAGCAGGAATGTGGTCTCAGCTAGAGATTAGCTTCAGTCTGATTTCATAAAGAAGTGCTACAGCACAAGCTATATCACAGAGTTAGCCCCACCTTCAGGCAACAGGACCCACTTGTTAATCAGTCATTAGCTAAGGTCCATAAGAGGGCAAGGGAGGGATAGCCTCCCAGGAAGGGGTCTGCTGAGATTTATAAAAGCCTACTTTCACAGTAGCTGGGAGACAGGTGCATAAGGCAGACAGGAAATCTGGGCAGGCCATCGACAGCATCTTCTACTCCAAGTAACTATCAGTTCTTGCCTAGACAACTGCCCTACCCTCCAATTGTTTTCCTTGCTTCTACTCTTGTTCCTAATGACTCATTCCAAACACAGAGTGATCAGTTATGGTGTAAATCAGAATCTACCACTCCTCTTCAAAAAGTTTCAAGTTTCAATCACTTCCCAACAAACTTGGAATGATACCAAAACTCCCTTCCCCTGAACTACGGGCCTTTACGTGTACTGAGCCTTCCAACTTCCCCACCCCCATCTCTGCCCACTACTTCTCCTCCACCTTCTCTAGACCCATAGCTGTCTTTTTATTCTTGGAATACCCTAAACTTATTCATGCATCTATATTAGCTGTTTCCATCACCTGAGAATATGATCTTCTACAGATCTTATCTCAATATAAATATCACCCCTTCTGAAAAACCTTTCCTGATCAGTTAGCTTAAGTAAATCCCCAGCAAATCCTGATCATGTCCCTTGATTTTCTCTTAAGAATATATATCTGACACTTTTTCTTGTTAATTTTTCTCTTCCCCCTAGAATATAAACTCCATGAGAATATCTTTTTATGACTTACCCCATGATGTATCCTTAATCCTTAGAATAATTCTGACACTAAATGCACAGTAAAAGTGCATTTGTTGTAACAGAACAATAAAGCAATGAGCAAAGGTTATAAATAAGCAATTTTAACAAAATAAGTAAAAGTGGGTGATAAGCATATGAAAAAAATTACTGAGTATCATTAACTATCAAGAGAGTACCATTAAAACCAGATAATTTTTTTCACCTATCAGATTGCCAGAATTACAAAGATTATTAATATTTAATGTTGGCAAGGTAAAATTACATTTATGTTTCATGAAGGCAGTTCAAATTTTTGGTAGACAATGTGGCAGTAGTTTTCAAAATGTTTTAAGGTAAATATCAGTATACAATACATACAGTAATAGTTAAGTCAAAATAATTTTAAAAGAATGATATTACCTCTGCCCCCCAAAAAAGGGACTTAGGACTTAAATCTTAACATCTATAAAAGTTTTGTGGGCACTGTAATGAAACCTAATAAGATTTCCCTATATTGTTGAAAAAAGCTTTCTCATTTCCTTTTTCATAAGATTTAATTATCAATTAATGTATTTGCCTTTTAATTTAACTACTTTTAGTAGTGTAATCAGTCCAGTGAAACCCAAATAGAAGCATTAATGCATCACAAAATCCTCAGCTCTAATGACTTTGGAAGCACATCATGTCTCATACAAGAGGCATTGACTGACTATGAGGGAGAAAACTGTAGCTGAAAAGTGGATGCTCATCTATTTGCAGAAGAAGGTTTGAGAAAGGATATCAGATGCCCCTTTATCATAATAAACATATGTTCAAGAATCTCCAAGGTACACAGACATCACTAGCCAATTCTCAGCAAAGACACTATCAGTCTGTGAGAAGATGGTGGTACAAGGGCAGTAACTTTATTGCTAAAGTGCCATTCTTGAATTTCAATCACAGAAAACTATTTTATTCCCTTATCGAAATACATGAAGATTGAGCAAGAATGTTCTATGCATTCAAATAATAAAATTCTTATTTTTTAAATCTAGTAGAGGCCTTAGATATACTCTGCCCAAACCTCTCAGATTACAGACAAGGAAATTGAATCATAGAGGGGCAATGGCTTACCAATGGGCACGAAGCTTGTTTGTGCTAGAACCAGAGCAGTTCTAAATGACTTGACTCCTACGTTACTGCTCATCTTTCTTAATAGTTAAATCAAATGAATGGGTATGTTTTCATAATAAAAAAATATCTACATAGGTCAACTGGTTTCATGAATTATTTGTCCCATTTTCTGTATTCGTATTTTATTTGGATAGCAGCTCTTCGTTATAGAAATTGATAGTTAAATATCATGCATTGGGCCATGTTTCAACTGCCCATTTTTCTCATGATGCCTAATAGACTCCAAAGTAGCACATAAATTTCCATGAGAGCAGTTCTAATATAGGAAGAACAACAATAATAACCTATACTTTTATAAATCTTTATACTTTAAAATTCACACTCACAAACATTATTTTATTCTTACAACAGCCCTAGTGTACTCATCATATTGATAAGAGAACTAGAAAAAAACCATAAAAATTGGGAAGAAAATTGCCACCATTAAGTTTAAAATCATGCTATGTTCATTTAGTAGCAAGAGAACTAATGACATGATACGGACAAGTTTAAGTATCTAATAAAGGTGCTATGGGTTAGGATTCAGGAACAGCTGCCTAAAGACATGCCTCCTATTGGAAAGGATATAAAGAAAAGGGAACCCTTGTACACTGTTGGTGGGGATACAATTCAATACAATCATTATGGAAAACAGTATGAGGTTCTTTAAAAATTTTTAAATAGAACTACCACATGATCCAACAAACACATTTCACAATACACATATATGTAAAGGAAGCAAAATCAGTCTTTCAAGGAGATACCTGCACTCCCATGTTCATGGCACCATTATTCACAATAACCAAGATACAAAAACAACTTAAGTGTCCATCAATGGATGAATGGATAAAGAAAATGTGATCTATACATATGATGGAATATTAGCCATAAAAAAAGAAGGAAATCCTGCCATTTGCAACAACATGGATGAACCTGGAGGACATTATACTGAGTGAAATAAGCCAGACATAGAAAGACAAATACTGCAGGCTCTTAATACATCTTAAATACATACAATTTTATTTGTCGACTGTACCTCAATAAAGTTGGAAGTACCTTTATTCTGGGTCTTAAAATATAAACAGATTTTCCACAGACAGAAAGAAAATTAGGGGAAAGGTAGTCTTTGCCTTTCTACCCGGTCATAAGCAAACAATGCCATACTGAAACTAAAATACTCAGCACTGAGTCTACCCTCTGCCTCCCCTCCACCTTCCATCCTGCTGCGTGGGTCTCCTCTTGCCTTTTCTGACATTGAAGGATTTATTTAGATACTTCTGTGTGCAACCCTGAAGGAAGCTGTGAATATATAAAGAAGCTCTGAATATATAACAAAACTCTCAAAAAATAAAAGAGCCGTGTAATTGTAAACACTCAGACTCGATAGAGAGCTGCATATTTTCATTCAATTAGCAAATAGTTTATTGAGCTCTCAACTTGAAAAAAAATCCTGAGCTCTGCACTTAGAGTGTTGCCAAGAAATATCATGGCCTCTGCCTTCAATTGATGAATATTTATTTTGTGTCTGGCACTGTGCTATGCATCTTAGCATTTTGTTAATTCATCATAAATCCATAAAAAATCTTATAACTCTCCTTTTACCAAGGTTAAATAACTTGCCCAACATCATCAATGATAGATCTAGGATTTAACATCTAACTCAGAAGTTCTTGCTTATCACCACCATTTCATACTGCCTCCTACGTGGACTTATATATAGTAGTGAGAGCATGACACAAGCACACAAACTATAGCAACAACAATAAGTTATAAATGCTACATAGGAAATGAAAAACACCATAATACTAATAAAGATGATCAGAGAATGCCTTTTCGAAGCAGGAATGAAACGGGACTTTGAAGAATGTAAGCATGAGACTGGCATTAGGGTAAAGGGGAGCAAATGAGAATTCACAAAAAAAAAAAAAAAAAAAAAAAAAGATTTTTAAAAGCAAGGAGTAATGTCTCCCCACTGGAGCAGAAGGTTCATGGTTTATAGGACAGTCTATATAACAGGTTCCTAGTGAAGCATCTGGCATACCACTACAAAACTGCAACATGGAAATGTGCTATATGTTGCTGTGTTGTAACAGATTTTATAACAGACTTTATCACTGTTAGAATGTTGCCTAAAGCCTAAAGAGTGAGAGAGAAAAGGAAGAGTGGCATCTGACAAAGCCCGTAAAATATAATAAAATATGTTGAAAAATCTTAATCTATCTTATGTGACGAAATAAATTACAGAGTCAATGAAGATTTTCTATAAAACTAAGCTTCCAAACAAAACTTATGGGGAGATTTATGAGAGAGAACACAGGATTTACAAAGAAATTTCCATTGCTTGAAAATTAATTTAAAAAATAATAAAACTAGACATTATTACCTATACAAAGTTTTAAAAGGTACTTAAAACAGTGGTAAAAATAGAATTATCTCAAGAAAGAAAAAATAACGGTTATATCTCTGAATTTTCTAAACTATACATGATTTTAAAGAACTTATATGTGATTATTATCCAACCAGATCAACAGACATCCATTGATAAAAGACTGATTTGGTAGTGGGTTGGTAGCTAAGTTTCACTGAGCAAGTAAGCTATGAAGTAAAATTATCTTGGATTTTGTAATCTACCTGTATGAACTGCCATCATGGCCAAAAGCATTCAATGGAGACCAGTACTTACATTGATCATTTTTCTTCTACTCTTAAAATACTGAGAATATATTTAAGAAACAATCTGAGCTCCATTTGGTGGCTATAATAACATTTCAGCCATCATGTTGAACCAAGTTTAAGCCCTGATATTACGGCTTCATAAATTATCCTGGTCAAACAAATGCATTCAACATAGTTCATCTCTATATACTTATACATCAGTTATATGACGGAAACATTCATACAGGAAAAATACAGATATTTCTTCACTTTCCTTAATGAAGGAATGGTTTTGCTTTGAAAGATCCACCAGTATTATAGTCTAGACTTCCTTAATCCCTGTTTTACATATCTTACATACTTTCTTTGATATTCCATAGTAATCTCAGGCTCCCGGATAATGAAATCCTTTGGATTGTGAGCCTGTCCCTGTCTGAGAGCTTGAAAACTGATTACTCTGCCTCCTGGGATATCTTGGACAAATAAGATAATAACCCATTTTTAAAGGAATTATAGTGAAAAGGTTATTTTAACAGCATCTTCTGGAAACCCACTGCAATATTCAACAACCATCACTATCAGGAAATCCTTCTTTTTCATGTAAATTCCTTACAATGAAACCTAAATTCATTCCCTCTTCATTTTTAGTGAAGAAAGATATCAGCTGGTTTGAACTTTCTTTTTAAGTCTTTCTGGAAACCCCAATTCAGTTTTCTCTTCTCCCAGGAAAATAATCCCTGCTACTTGAACCTTTCCTGGTAAACTTTTAATTTGTTTAGTTCTTCCATTTCATACCTTAAGAATGTTATGGCTCCCCTGCCTCCATCCACATACCTGCAGTTGGAATTATGAGTCTGATCAATCAGAAATGAGTCATCACCTGCCTTAGGAGCAGTGGAATTTACATGCAAGGTCAGTGCAGGAACTTGCTCACACAGAGCATTCAGAGGAAAAGGGAATCATTTTTACCAGCAATTTCTCAGCCCTGCCTCTAACAATCCCAGTCTGGGAAGGTATTGTTAGAGCATCCAACTGGAAGAAGGAAATTACCAAAAAGTGACTATCATCTCTACACAATAGGACTGAGGCCAAGTAATCTTGCCCTTTTGCTACATCATGTTTTCAGTTATACAATATGCCTGAGTAAATAAAAGGATGATTCTTGGAGGCAGATCAACCTGGTTTGAATCCTGGATTCTAGATAAGGAGATAGATGGCTTTAAAGTGTTTTCCTTAAGTTGTGGTTTCCTCTTGTATAAAATGAGGATCATGATATGCATCTCAAAGATTTGTCATGATTATAAAAATCATATGTTAATGAATACAAAGTTCCTAGAACATACAAAAAGTTCAGGGAATGGTTTTTACTTTCCATCCATGTCTCTCTCAAGTTGTAGAATCTAAAATTGGACATAAGCTTTAGCACTGACCCAAGGGCTTTAGATTCCTTTATTTCCATGTTCCTATTTATAAAACCCAAGCTCGTGATTTTCTTTTAAACTACAGTGCTGGGGGGAGGAGCAAGATGGCGGAGGAGTAGGGTCTCCAAATCACCTGTCTCCACCAAACTACCTAGAAAACCTTCAAATTATCCTGAAAATCTATGAATTCGGCCTGAGAATTAAAGAGAGACCAGCTGGAATGCAACAGTGAGGAGAGTTCGCGCTTCTATCAAGGTAGGAAGACGGGGAAAAAGAAGTAAAGGAACAAAGGCCTCCAAGGGGGAGGGGCCCCGCGAGGAGCCGGGCTGAGGCCGGGGCGAGTGTCCCCAGGACAGGAGAGCCCCGTCCCGGAGACGCAGGAGCTGCACCGACCTTCCCGGGCGGAAAGGGGCTCGTGGGGAGGTGGAGCAGGACCAGGAGGGCGAGGAGGCCCTCGGGCTCCCGGGGACAGTAACAGAGCAACTGCGCGCCCAGGAGAGTGCGCCGAGCTCCCTAAGGGCTGCAGCGCGCACGGCGGGACCCGGCGGGACCCGGAGCAGCTGAAGGGGCTCGGGGGCGGCTCCGCGGAGGGGGCTGCGCGGCCCCGGGAGCAGCTCGGAGGGGCTCGGGCAGAGGAAGAGGCTCCGTGCGGAGGGGGCTGCGCGGTTCCAGGAGCAGCTCGGAGGGGCTCGGGCAGAGGAAGAGGCTCCGTGCGGAGGGGGCTGCGCGATTCCAGGAGCAGCTCGGAGGGGCTCGGGCGGCGGCTCCGCGGAGGGGGCTGCGCGGCCCGAGAGCGCGAATCCACCAGCGCAGGCTCCGGAGCACAGGGCGCCGGGACACAGCCCAGGATCCCGCCTCCCCCGGGACAGGCAGAGGCCGGGAGGGCCCAGGACAGCAAGGACGCTCCTGCCCCAGCTGAGCAGATCAGCGGCCCCGCCCCGGAGCCTCCAGGCCCTGCAGACGGAGTTCCTGCCGGAGCTGAATCCAGGTTTCCAGAGCTGCCCCGCCACTGGGGCTGTTCCTCCTGCGGCCTCACGGGGTAAACAACCCCCACCGAGCCCGGCACCAGGCAGGGGCACAGCAGCTCCCCCAACTGCTAACACCTGAAAATCAGCACAACAGGCCCCTCCCCCAGAACACCAGCTAGACGGACAACTTCCAGGAGAAGCCAAGGGACTTAAAGAACACAGAATCAGAAGATACTCCCCGGTGGTTCTTTTTTTGTTTGTTTGTTTTTGTTTTTGTTTTTGTTTTTGTTTTTGTTTTGTTTTGCTTTTTGATTTGTTTCCTTCCCCCACCCCCTTTTTTTCTCCTTTCTTTTTCTTTCTCTTTTTCTTCTTTTTTTTTTTTTTTTTCGTTTTTTTTTTCTTTTTCTTCCCTTTTTTTTTCTCTTTCTCTTTTCTTTCCTTCTTTCTCTCCTCTCTTTTTCTCTTTTTCCCAATACAACTTGCTTTTGGCCACTCTGCACTGAGCAAAATGACTAGAAGGAAAACCTCACCTCAAAAGAAAGAATCAGAAACAGTCCTCTCTCCCACAGAGTTACAAAATCTGGATTACAATTCAATGTCAGAAAGCCAATTCAGAAGCACTATTATACAGCTACTGGTGGCTCTAGAAAAAAGTATAAAGGACTCAAGAGACTTCATGACTGCAGAATTTAGAGCTAATCAGGCAGAAATTAAAAACCAATTGAATGAGATGCAATCCAAACTAGAAGTCCTAACGACGAGGGTTAACGAGGTGGAAGAACGAGTGAGTGACCTAGAAGACAAGTTGACAGCAAAGAGGGAAACTGAGGAAAAAAGAGACAAACAATTAAAAGACCATGAAGATAGATTAAGGGAAATAAACGACAGCCTGAGGAAGAAAAACCTACGTTTAATTGGGGTTCCCGAGGGCGCCGAAAGGGACAGAGGGCCAGAATATGTATTTGAACAAATTCTAGCTGAAAACTTTCCTAATCTGGGAAGGGAAACAGGCATTCAGATCCAGGAAATAGAGAGATCCCCCCCTAAAATCAATAAAAACCGTTCAACACCTCGACATTTAATTGTGAAGCTTGCAAATTCCAAAGATAAGGAGAAGATCCTTAAAGCAGCAAGAGACAAGAAATCCCTGACTTTTATGGGGAGGAGTATTAGGGTAACAGCAGACCTCTCCACAGAGACCTGGCAGGCCAGAAAGGGCTGGCAGGATATATTCAGGGTCCTAAATGAAAAGAACATGCAACCAAGAATACTTTATCCAGCAAGGCTCTCATTCAAAATGGAAGGAGAGATAAAGAGCTTCCAAGACAGGCAGCAACTAAAAGAATATGTGACCTCCAAACCAGCTCTGCAAGAAATTTTAAGGGGGACTCTTAAAATTCCCCTTTAAGAAGAAGTTCAGTGGAACAGTCCACAAAAACAAAGACTGAATAGATATCATGATGACACTAAACTCATATCTCTCAATAGTAACTCTGAATGTGAACGGGCTTAATGACCCCATCAAGAGGCGCAGGGTTTCAGACTGGATAAAAAAGCAGGACCCATCTATTTGCTGTCTACAGGAGACTCATTTTAGACAGAAGGACACCTACAGCCTGAAAATAAAAGGTTGGAGAACCATTTACCATTCGAATGGTCCTCAAAAGAAAGCAGGGGTAGCCATCCTTATATCAGATAAACTAAAATTTACCCCAAAGACTGTAGTGAGAGATGAAGAGGGACACTATATCATACTTAAAGGATCTATTCAACAAGAGGACTTAACAATCCTCAATATATATGCTCCGAATGTGGGAGCTGCCAAATATATAAATCAATTATTAACCAAAGTGAAGAAATACTTAGATAATAATACACTTATACTTGGTGACTTCAATCTAGCTCTTTCTATACTCGATAGGTCTTCTAAGCAAAACATCTCCAAAGAAACGAGAGCTTTAAATGATACACTGGACCAGATGGATTTCACAGATATCTACAGAACTTTACATCCAAACTCAACTGAATACACATTCTTCTCAAGCGCACATGGAACTTTCTCCAGAATAGACCACATATTGGGTCACAAATCGGGTCTGAACCGATACCAAAAGATTGGGATTGTCCCCTGCATATTCTCGGACCATAATGCCTTGAAATTAGAACTAAATCACAACAAGAAGTTTGGAAGGACCTCAAACACATGGAGGTTAAGGACCATCCTGCTAAAAGATAAAAGGGTAAACCAGGAAATTAAGGAAGAATTAAAAAGATTCATGGAAACTAATGAGAATGAAGATACAACCGTTCAAAATCTTTGGGATGCAGCAAAAGCAGTCCTAAGGGGGAAATACATCGCAATACAAGCATCCATTCAAAAACTGGAAAGAACTCAAATACAAAAGCTAACCTTACACATAAAGGAGCTAGAGAAAAAACAGCAAATAGATCCTACACCCAAGAGAAGAAGGGAGCTAATAAAGATTCGAGCAGAACTCAACGAAATCGAGACCAGAAGAACTGTGGAACAGATCAACAGAACCAGGAGTTGGTTCTTTGAAAGAATTAATAAGATAGATAAACCATTAGCCAGCCTTATTAAAAAGAAGAGAGAGAAGACTCAAATTAATAAAATCATGAATGAGAAAGGAGAGATCACTACCAACACCAAGGAAATACAAACAATTTTAAAAACATATTATGAACAGCTATACGCCAATAAATTAGGCAATCTAGAAGAAATGGACGCATTCCTGGAAAGCCACAAACTACCAAAACTGGAACAGGAAGAAATAGAAAACCTGAACAGGCCAATAACCAGGGAGGAAATTGAAGCAGTCATCAAAAACCTCCCAAGACACAAGAGTCCAGGGCCAGATGGCTTCCCAGGAGAATTTTATCAAACGTTTAAAGAAGAAATCATACCTATTCTCCTAAAGCTGTTTGGAAAGATAGAAAGAGATGGAGTACTTCCAAATTCGTTCTATGAAGCCAGCATCACCTTAATTCCAAAGCCAGACAAAGACCCCGCCAAAAAGGAGAATTACAGACCAATATCCCTGATGAACATGGATGCAAAAATTCTCAACAAGATACTGGCCAATAGGATCCAACAGTACATTAAGAAAATTATTCACCATGACCAAGTAGGATTTATCCCTGGGACACAAGGCTGGTTCAACACCCGTAAAACAATCAATGTGATTCATCATATCAGCAAGAGAAAAACCAAGAACCATATGATCCTCTCATTGGATGCAGAGAAAGCATTTGACAAAATACAGCATCCATTCCTGATCAAAACTCTTCAGAGTGTAGGGATAGAGGGAACATTCCTCGACATCTTAAAAGCCATCTATGAAAAGCCCACAGCAAATATCATTCTCAATGGGGAAGCACTGGGAGCCTTTCCCCTAAGATCAGGAACAAGACAGGGATGTCCACTCTCACCACTGCTATTCAACATAGTACTGGAAGTCCTAGCCTCAGCAATCAGACAACAAAAAGACATTAAAGGCATTCAAATTGGCAAAGAAGAAGTCAAACTCTCCCTCTTCGCCGATGACATGATACTCTACATAGAAAACCCAAAAGTCTCCACCCCAAGATTGCTAGAACTCATACAGCAATTCGGTAGCGTGGCAGGATACAAAATCAATGCCCAGAAGTCAGTGGCATTTCTATACACTAACAATGAGACTGAAGAAAGAGAAATTAAGGAGTCAATCCCATTTACAATTGCACCCAAAAGCATAAGATACCTAGGAATAAACCTCACCAAAGATGTAAAGGATCTATACCCTCAAAACTATAGAACACTTCTGAAAGAAATTGAGGAAGACACAAAGAGATGGAAAAATATTCCATGCTCATGGATTGGCAGAATTAATATTGTGAAAATGTCAATGTTACCCAGGGCAATATACACGTTTAATGCAATCCCTATCAAAATACCATGGACTTTCTTCAGAGAGTTAGAACAAATTATTTTAAGATTTGTGTGGAATCAGAAAAGACCCCGAATAGCCAGGGGAATTTTAAAAAAGAAAACCATATCTGGGGGCATCACAATGCCAGATTTCAGGTTGTACTACAAAGCTGTGGTCATCAAGACAGTGTGGTACTGGCACAAAAACAGACACATAGATCAGTGGAACAGAGTAGAGAATCCAGAAGTGGACCCTGAACTTTATGGGCAACTAATATTCGATAAAGGAGGAAAGACTACCCATTGGAAGAAAGACAGTCTCTTCAATAAATGGTGCTGGGAAAATTGGACATCCACATGCAGAAGAATGAAACTAGACCACTCTCTTTCACCATACACAAAGATAAACTCAAAATGGATGAAAGATCTAAATGTGAGACAAGATTCCATCAAAATCCTAGAGAAGAACACAGGCAACACCCTTTTTGAACTCGGCCATAGTAACTTCTTGCAAGATACATCCACGAAGGCAAAAGAAACAAAAGCAAAAATGAACTATTGGGACTTCATCAAGATAAGAAGCTTTTGCACAGCAAAGGATACAGTCAACAAAACTCAAAGACAACCTACAGAATGGGAGAAGATATTTGCAAATGACATATCAGATAAAGGGCTAGTTTCCAAGATCTATAAAGAACTTATTAAACTCAACACCAAAGAAACAAACAATCCAATCATGAAATGGGCAAAAGACATGAACAGAAATCTCACAGAAGAAGACATAGACATGGCCAACATGCACATGAGAAAATGCTCTGCATCACTTGCCATCAGGGAAATACAAATCAAAACCACAATGAGATACCACCTCACACCAGTGAGAATGGGAAAAATTAACAAGGCAGGAAACAACAAATGTTGGAGAGGATGTGGAGAAAAGGGAACCCTCTTACACTGTTGGTGGGAATGTGAACTGGTGCAGCCACTCTGGAAAACTGTGTGGAGGTTCCTCAAACAGTTAAAAATATACCTGCCCTACGACCCAGCAATTGCACTGTTGGGGATTTACCCCAAAGATACAAATGCAATGAAACGCCGGGACACCTGCACCCCGATGTTTCTAGCAGCAATGGCCACGATAGCCAAACTGTGGAAGGAGCCTCGGTGTCCAACGAAAGATGAATGGATAAAGAAGATGTGGTTTATGTATACAATGGAATATTACTCAGCTATTAGAAATGACAAATACCCACCATTTGCTTCAACGTGGATGGAACTGGAGGGTATTATGCTGAGTGAAGTAAGTCAGTCGGAGAAGGACAAACATTATATGTTCTCATTCATTTGGGGAATATAAATAATAGTGAAAGGGAAAATAAGGGAAGGGAGAAGAAATGTGTGGGAAATATCAGAAAGGGAGACAGAACATAAAGACTGCTAACTCTGGGAAACGAACTAGGGGTGGTAGAAGGGGAGGAGGGTGGGGGGTGGGAGTGAATGGGTGACGGGCACTGGGTGTTATTCTGTATGTTAGTAAATTGAACACCAATAAAAAAAAAAAAAAAAAGAAAAGAAATATGTGAAAAGTGAAAAAAAAAAAATAAAATAAAATAAAAGTATCACATTAAAAAAAAATAAATAAATAAAAAAAAAAAAATAAAAACAAAAAAAAAAAAAAAAAAAAAAAAAAAATAAACTACAGTGCTTCATCCTCCACTCATGGTCACCTTGTTCCCAGGCTGTCCCTAGTTTATTTTTTCTCCCACACTTGCACAAAGCAATTCCTTCCCTATTTTATTTCTAGTGTTTATGCAATGCATTCAAAAGTCTGTGTTTGTCTATATTGAGTCTCTGTCACTGAGTCTTTAACTTTCAGCCATAAATGCCTCATTGTATCTATTTTAGAGCTTTATGCAATAACCCAGTTTGTTGTTTCTCTCACTCAAATCCTTTATAATACGGAGAAAAGAAGTTAAGAGAAGAAAAAAACATAAGTAGTATAAAAATACAAAAGGATATCATTATTCCTGAAGAAAAGCCACATTTTTCCATTTCAGTTTTCACATGAAGAAAACAGGTTCACAGAAGTCCCTATCATATCTGTCCAGTCCTTCTGCCTATCTGGTATCATATATATGATCAAAACTGGGAAGGTTGTGGGATGCCTAAGTGGCTCAGTGGTTGATCATCTGCCTTTGGTTCAGGTGATGGTCCTGGGGTCCTGGGATGGAGTACTGCTTCTCCCTCTTCCTATCTCTCTGCCTCTCTCTGTGTCCCTCTTGAATAAATTAATAAAATCTTTTTAAAAAATACTGGGAAGGTTGTATATAGCAACAAATTCAGAGAAAGTACCCTAAAATACACACATAAACACACACACACACACACACACACAAAAAAAAAAAAACTATGTGCAGATTTTAATGATAACACAATGCTGGCAAGAGTTCATGGAAATAAGCACTCTGATGTGCTACCAATGGTAGTATAAACCATTCCCATCATTTTATGGAAAATTTATAATATCGATGCTTTAAATTATATTCATATTTTTTTACTAAAAAAATTAGTTTTCAGAAATTAATTTCAAGGTGCCCAGGTGGCTCAGTCAATTAAGGGTCTGCCTTTGGCTCGGGTCATGATCCCAGAATCCTGGGCTCAAGCTCCAAGGCCTGCATGGGGCTCTCTGCTCAGCGGGCAGCCTGTTTCTCCCTCTCCCTCTGCCTGCCACTCTGCCTAGCTGTCCTCTATCTCTCTCTCTGCCAAATAAATGAATAAAATCTTTTTTTAAAAAAAGAAATTAATTTCATTGTCCATCAAGTTCCAGTTATAAGGATATTTATCACAGTACATAATTGGGAAACAGAAACAAACTCATGCTCTACAATAGGAGATAGGTTACGTAATTATTGTGTATTTACATTAAAAATACATACAACCATTTTCAAAGGTGATGATGTAAAATTATGTTCAACATCATCAAAAATATTTGTCATACTGTTAAGTACAAAAGAAGTTTAAAATAGGATGAAAAGTGTAAATTTTTACATTTTAAAAATACAATTTTTACTGTACATTTATATTTACATATATGGAAAGCAAAGAATATGCATAAAAATATTAACAGTGGTTTTCTATAGGTGGTAGAATCATACATAATTATGTTTTTCTATTCTTATCATATTTGTCTTCTAATCTACCTACAATATTATTTTGTTAATAAAAATGTTTGAAATAAAAATGCACAGGATATAGTTTTCATCTGAATATCATGCTAAACATAGCTATATGAGGTACATGGGAAATTTTTCGGGAAGGGAAATGAATTTCTCATGACTGCATAACAATCTTTCTTCCTAAAAAAAAAATAATAATAATAATAATAATAATAATGTTACAGTGAATGTCCTTAGCAAAGTTGCCCAAAGACCTTGTGCCATTTTCTGAGATAACTACATACTTGGATTGAGAGTATGTGTAATATACATGGGTTTCCTGTTTGAAATCCCGAAATCTGAAATGAGCCCCCCTAATGTATTAAAGAAGCAGTTATTCTCTCTTTCTCTCTTTTTTTCTTTAAGATTCAGTGAGATTTAGTTTGGGAGATGTAAATTTCCTCAACTACTGAGCTTCTGCCCTAACAAACAGTATGAATTCACCTCCCTGTAAAGTTCCTCCAAGGGCTGGTCTGCAGCCCTGGCCATCTTTCCTCTATGACAAGGAGGTACTTCAGGTTGAGGTCACGGTGGTTGGCCCACTAAAGTCTCTCCCATTTGAGCAAGGGGCTAGAAGCAGTATCAATAATGTCTAAATATGATTTTGGCATTATTTCTAATAGGGAATAAAGATGAATAAAACCTGTTTAACCACTTTATGTTTCTTAATGTCTTGAACATTCTGTCTGAAGTTAAAAGAAATGAAAATACAGCTTGGTCCGCAGAGGGTAAGTAACAATAATGTTACCAGATCCTAACGCAGTGGTATAACATGAAAATTTATGCATATCTTACTATGTCTTAATTATCTTCTTTTAACTTTACTTCACCCTTATTATCTCTTTTTTTTTTTTCATAATTATCTCCATTTACAAAGGAACCTAAGGCTTAGGACATAAAGTTCTTATCCAAAAATTGTGAGAGCTGCAATTTGAACTCAGATGTGTCTGACTCTGAAGTCTATGGCCCTTAATTACCTACCTCCAGCATATTTTGTGTTTCAGGCTCTAGTTTCCTCTGCATTACCCATTCTCCCATCTTCCTTACTAAAAAATATTTGATTTTGTCTAGGGTCACTATGCATAGCCAAAAGCACCTACTTTCCCTTACTCTTTTGTGGCTAGAGATGCAGGTGTGTGACCCAGTTCCAGATAAGAAGATTTAAGGCCAGGTAAGGCGTCAGGAAATTTGGGAAAGGTCAGATGCAGGCAGGCTTCTTAGGCATTTTCCCCTTCTTTCTTTATATCAGTACATGCAGCTGAGCCTGGTGGTAGAGCAGCCATGTAGGAACAATGAGGATAAAATTATGATGAGGAAGCCTACACATGAAGGCTAGAGGAACAGAAGACAGAATAGCTCAGGTACCCAGTAGCATTACTATGTTACATTCTGCTCCTGCATTGCCTTCTTCTGGATGTCTTCTTGAATTGGAAAGATGAATCCCTATGTGCTGAGCCACTATTAGGATGGTTTTCTGCTATTTGCAGATGAACACATTCTTCTTGGTCCTCTATATGACATTACACCATAAAAATTCCAGGATAAGAGCCAAAAGTCTTAACTGTCTCTAACTAGTTCTGACCTTGAGCTGCTGATCATTCTGTCTTCTTTGCTTATGCTGGAAATGTGGGTTCATACTAGGAGATCTTTAAGTTTCCCTATAGCATGAGCATTTGGTGATTCTAGAACAATATGAATCAGCACTATTTCATAATCTAGATCTTCATGTCAAAACATATTTTATATTCTCAGTATTCAGAGTAAGCATCTGCTTAGCAAAATTTTTTTTCAACAGCTTTTTCCTTCCCTAGTCTGATCTTTTACAAGTATATTATTGTAGGGGAGGAGAAAGCATTTGTTGTGTAACCATTTAAAATGTATCTTGGCCTTCAGGTTTATTTTTGCCAACTTTTAGGTGTGCATGCACTGAAAAGCAGAGAACAAGACACCGCCCTGCAGAAACAGGCAACGTATGGGAAAACAAAGCTGCTTACAGAACAAGCTCATTACATGAATCAGAAGTAATAGAAAGACATACTGTTCAGTGTCACTGGACTGACATTCAGCAGGATCCAGGTGTTCCCCTACCCCTCCAAGTAGCTTTTACCCATCTTTTGTTCAGTGTAATTAACCCAATTGTACTATTTAGCTCTTGGTTTCCTCTTATTTAACCCCATTTTTTACCTTTTGCATCATTAGTATAAAATTCCATTTAACTGAGTCAAATAGATTTTACCTTGAGTCAAAAGGGAATTAGCCTAGGGAGGAAGACTGTCTTTAATCCAAAGGACATGTGAACCTCCTGTGGTAAATGTAGTAGAATAAAATCCCTTGAATTTGGACCTTTGAAACCTAACTGGGGCTTGGTTCTGCCTCAGGCCATGACCATGTGCCAATCCCTGAACTTCCCTGGGTTCCAGTTTCCTTATCTGTAAAGTGAGTGAGTTGTACTGGCTGATATTTGAGGTCTCCTTTTACAAGGCTGTAAGGCTAGCCGTGGCTTGCCACATCATGGTAAGAGAGCTCGTTCTACATTACTTCACATTTCAGAAACTTGGTTTGATCTGCATTTCACCTAGACGCAAGTTATGCAGGGGAGCTTCCCAATGGTGCTGCAAATACTGTTAGAGTAATATCATTTGTTTATAGGACAGGAAGCATAGTAGAATGTTGAAAAGCAGGAATCCCAGCACCAGAGCCCTGAGCTCAAATTCTGACTTCCCGTTTATTAGCTGGGAGACTTCAGGTAAGTCAGATAATTTATTTGTGCTTTGGTTCACTGGAAATAATAATAGTTACCACCTTTTAGAGTTGTTTTAAGAATTAAATGACTTGGGTGGCCCCGGTGGCTCAGCGGTTTAGTGCCACCTTTAGCCCAGGGCCTGATCCTGGAGGCCCGGGATCGAGTCCCATATTGAGCTCTCTGCGTGGAGCCTGCTTCTCCCTCTGCCTGCATCTCTGCCTCTCTCTGTGTGTCTCTTGTGAATAAACAAATAAAATCTTTTTTTAAAAGTGTACAGTTCTATGGCATTAAGTACATTGAACTGTTATAAAAAAAGAATTAAATGACTCGATCTATGTAAGTGTTAGCATATTATAAGTACCATATGAGAGTCTATTATTTATTTAGCTAACATTTCTTGAGCTCTGTGTGCTAAGCACCAGATGCCCTTTACATCATTCTCTCCTTTTGCCCTCAGAAACTCACAACATACCATCTATCATATGATAAAACTGAGGCTTGAAAGGTTGCTTATATCCATACATGGTAAATAGGAGAGAAGGGAACTCAGCCCTGGCAATCAGAGTCCAGAGCCCATAATCTTATGCGACATGCCACAGGGGGACCAGATGCACAAGTATGGGCCTAGAGGGATAAATCAGACAGGTCAGGGAGACTGGCAGGACGGGTGACAGGCTGTGTCGATGTGTGATGATGAGCAAGGCAGAGCCACTGAAGTGCCAATTAAGAACACAACCAAGTAAATATCACTGGGCATTTTATCTGCTCCTTAGGCCAGGGTATTTGGAATAAGGCTTATACACAATGTTTTTAAAAGTGCTAGCAAAGGCCCATTTAGCCCAAGATACTTCCTTCACCGATACCTGAAATCCTGCCATTAGCAAGACATGACTTTTCTCTTTCTACTGAAAAAACAAAAACAAAAACAAAAACAAAAAAACTCTTGGGAGACGTAACCCATTAAAGCCTTGACATCCTGATATGATTTGGCTTAGCAGATCATTCTGAAAGTAGTGGGCAGTTAGAAGGATCATGATGTTATAGAGATGCCAGGCTATAAAGCAGAGCAGTACATGGAAGGCAGCTTGTCAATTCCACAGCACATTGTGTCTCAGGTCTTTTCCTATGGTCATCCTTTTTTTAAAAATATTTTATTTATTCATGAGAGACACAGAGAGAGAGGCAGAGACATAGGCAGAGGGAGAAGCAGGCTCCCTACAGGGAGCCTGATGTGGGACTTGATCCCAGGATCCCAGGACTAGGACCTGAGCCAAAGGCAGATGCTCAACCACTGAGCCACCCAGGTGCCCCTCCCATAGCTATCCTTGATCATACACAACCACACTCTGATGGTGAATAATTCTTTACAACTATTATATAAAATCTTCACAGTATATTTTGACAAGAAGACTATCAAGAAGGAACTGGATGGGCATTTAATGAGATCACAAACAAAGATAATACAGTTAGTGAGAATGCCAGGGTTAATCGAAAGATGAATGGATAAAGAAGATGTGGTCTATGTATACAATGGAATGTTACTCAGCCATAAGAAATGACAAATACCCACCATTTGCTTCAACGTGGATGGAACTGGAGAGTATTATGCTGAGTGGAATAAGTCAATCAGAGAAGGACAAACATTATATGGTCTCATTCATTTGGGGAATATAAAAAATAGTGAAAGGGAATAAAGGGGAAAGGAGAGAAAATGAGTGGGAAATATCAGTGAGGGTGACAGAAGATGAGAGACTTCTAACTCTGGGAAACGAACAAGGGGTGGTGTAAAGGGAGGTGGGTGGTGGGTTGGGGTGACTGGGTGATGGGCACTGAGGCGGGCACTTGGCGGGATGAGTGCTGGGTGTTATGCTATATGTTGGCAAATTGAACTCCAATAAAAAGAAATGTTTTTAAAAAGGAAAAAAAAGAGAATTCTAGGGTTAAAATACATATAAATAAAATTAAAAAAAAAAAACACTTCACAAAGAATCTCAGTAGAAATCATTCACTATAATTTCCCTTATCTATATATGTTATCTCTTCCCTTATCCCTATGTATTAACACAATATATAACTTAATTAATACCTCACAAATAAGGATGCGCCATGGTTCACTTTCCCACTCTGGTATGAAATCATCATTTGTTTTCACTAATAAAGATTAAGCAAGGAAACATTATTTCTGAGAAGCCCAATATTGGGAATCAAGGGTTTTAGGTAAGCTTGGGCCATGATATTGCCAGTGCAGAGTGAATCCTTTGTTAGGATTAGACTTCCTCTGAGCTGCCTTCTAATTTGAAGAGCTTTGAGTTGACGAACCACACAGGAGCTGTTGATTATGCTCTTCCACCACACTTTGCCAAGGTCTATGACTGCCAAACTACAGCCCTTCAATATCTCTAACTCATTATAGGGAAATGAGGGCAGAAATACAGAAACTCAAATAAGCAACTCTCTAATCTCCAATTACCTACCATCACAAGGGAACATAGAAAGACAGGTATCCTAAGAATCACATCCATCCTAAGAATGGATGTGATATCTTTGTTGTTTAATATCTTCTGGTATGTACATGCCAGGTAGAGCTAGGCCCTTATGGGCAAACAAATGAGGGGTAGAGAGTCCATGCACTAGATAAACCCAAGTTTCTGGAAGAGTCAGACACACAAAGGTATGATTTTATCTCACAAATGGTATTGAGTGCAGTCCAGAGAAAAGAGGGTCTATATCCAGTCGAAAAGAATAAGAAAGGCTTCCCCAAGGAAGGGAAAGCTGTACTTGGTTTTAAAGAAGCCAGACATTATGATTCTGAAAGACCAGAAAATTAAATCACTAAAACTATACACTATACATATGTCCCTTGGACCCGTTCTAATAAAGGGGTAATTATAGGTCTTTGTAGTTTAAAAAAAAAAAGAGAAGAGGAATGAGCAATAAAATGTATGACAATTCCAAATACACATACATACATGCATACACACACAGACACATACATGCATATATCTGGCTGTGTACATGAAAAAGCTGTCTTTAATGAAAGCTAACTTGAATATATTTATATGCATTTTAAAAATGAAACTATCTGATTTCCTTACTCATTCTTACCTATAACTTAACAGTTCCTTAATCTATGTTGAATCTATCCATTGTCATTACCTTATTCCAAGTCTTCATTGTCTCCATGACTATCCAAGTCTTCCAAATGGTCTCCCCACACCCATCCTTATTTCTCCCCAATCCATTCTCAATCCAGAAATTATGGTTATCTTAGACATAATTGGATCAATTCATTTACTGGCTTAGATTTCCTTAGCAGTTTCCCCTGAGACTTAGGACGGAATCCAAAAGTCACTGTGTGACCTCTTGCCTTACTGTAATTTCAGCTTCACTTCTTGCCATTGTGCCAGTCATTTCTCCAACTACATAGTACTCCTTTTTGTTTTCAAATGTAGAAAGCCCTTCTCTGGCTCAGAACCTACAATCATTTGCTTCCCTTTATCTTTATTAAACATACTTCTGTTCATCATTCACATTTTAGCTTTTCAGCTGTCTCTTACTCATGGACCTCTTCCCTAACCATCTTATATAAAGTGACCCCCATCTTAGGTCCATCCTGCTTATTCCACCCTGTTTATTTCCTTCATAACATTTATGGTGAGCTATGGATAAATGAGTGATCACATATATATTAGTGTAGTTATTTACTTAATGCTTATATACTCCATTAATGCATATACTTGTGAAGGTAAGGGCCATGTCTGTATCACTTTTGTCCAATGCAGTGAGTGGGCAATGTAACTCTTGTTGGAAGATTTATGATTAATTATTGGCCAATTCAAAAAAAAATTATTGGCCAATTCATGAGGCAAATATATGATTAGTCTGCCTCATAAACTCTTTCTCCCACTGAAGTGTGATTATGTTAGATTACAAGTCCCAAAGGAATTCAGGAGGTATGGATCACTTCCTTTAACATTTTATATATATAATATTTTATGTACATAATTTTAGAGCATGGGGAATTTTAGAGATTATCTTATCTTTAACCCTTATTTTATACGTGAGTTCCAGAAAAGTGAAGAAAACTGCCATGGTCACAAAGGAAGTTAGTGGCAGTAAAACATCAAAACCCAGGGTTCCTAATTTTGAGGACAGCAACCTCTCTACCACATAGCTACATAAAATAGAATCCTAGGTTACCATTCAGAATTCTGCACACATGAAAAAAAAGTGAAATATAGCAGGAGAAAACCAGTCTTGAAATTTACTTTAAGATTATAGCATTCTGAGACAGTGGGAACAAATTTGTTCTCAGCCACTACTCAATGAAATAATCAATGAAATGTGTGCTGTCCTCTCAGTTCCCAAGTTTTAACTGATTAAATAGGCACTTGGAGGAGTAGACAGTGTTTAACTTTTCTAATTTTGGAAACAGTATATAATGTCTTAATAGAGTTATTATGGAGCTAACTTTCTTCTAGGGAGAAACAGTAGCCCTTGGAGGAAAGAGCTCACTAGGGCCTCCCAGTTTATTCTAGGCTAGCTAGAGAAGTGGCAACAATTTCCACCTGAGGTTATCAGTAGCACTAACAGTGGAAACTTTACTCTATGAAGAATTATTTAATGAGAAAGTTGAAGATCATATTGGGAGATACATTTTTTGTGCATCTATTTATTTCCTTCACGTAATCAGAAGGAACTTAGGAGAGAATCTGGTCCAACAAATGCATCCCTCTGCACATTATATCCTGAGCTTGGGTAAAATCTCTTGCTTCTTATTATTGAACTCCTCAGAAATTAGTTGCCTCCTTTCTCAGTGCTTTCTTAGTGAAACTAATATAAGATTATCTAAGGTTTTACCTCTGAAAACATCAAATAACTTCATCATTAATAAAATATAGTAAAAGGTGAGTTAATTGAGAAAAAAATAGCTTATCACAAAGTTTTCTTTAAACATTAGCATAGTAATGGGTGTTACCTACCATGAAAATTTAAAGGATATTAACATTTTAAAAACATAAAACCAAACTAATTAATTCTCAACTATTCAACTTTACTTTCTCTTGACTATCAGATATCCTTCATTTGTTATTCTTAAGAAACTTTATTATTTACTTTTATTATGATTTATTTACATTTAATAGTAAATGTTATAACTCGTGCATTGACTGATACAATGCCTTATAAAGTTATTTGTATTTTACTTATAAAAATAAAGAAGGAAGGGAAGGAGGAAGGAAGAGGGGAAGGAGAAGAAAGGGATGGGGAAGGCAGGAAAAACTAAACTCTAGAGCCTTAGAAAACAATAGTACAAACATACTCAATTCTTTTTTTAACCAATTCTTAAAATCTTGAACCATAGCAGTGTAATTTGAAACTACATTGTGGTAGAATGCTTCATGACTTCTAGTTACTCTAATTATCCTAATTATACACTGAAGCAGAATCAGAGTTGAGTATCAACAGCCAATATTTCTCTTCCTATAATTGCCTTGCTAAAGCCAAAATACCTGAAATCTTATGTCTGACCACCAGAAATGTCAACATTGCAAAACGGCTGCCTGTGTTCTGATTATCTTTTTGCTCTTGGTAGGAAGGAAAAAAAAGAAAAAAAAAAAAAAAAGAAAGAAAAACCCACAAAATTTCTGACATCTGGACTCTAGCTTTAGGCATCTGGGTTCTGGACCAACCATGATTCTGAACTGATAATCCAAGTTCCCACAGGAGTCAGAAAGCCTCACCCACATAAAAAATTAATTAGGGCCATTTCTGTTGCAGAAGAAGCCTCTGCAATATGGAGACCTTAATCTTGACCACACAAGATCATTGTGGGCTAGAGTTTAAGACCTCTATCAACATGCAGTTGCCATTCAAACAGACATGGAATGACTGAGCTTAAGTAGGAGCCAAGTTTCAGGTTTAGTTCAAGGGCAACCAGGACCCATGCTTGTCACCTTCCCAGGTTACTCTGTGCAGCCTCTCTCGGTGAACTACAGAAATGCTCCAAGAAAGGCCCTGGCTTTGTCTTGCCCACAACCTATCCTCTGTAGGTTTGCAGTGGAACAGATGCAGAATGGCATTGAAGAGAATAGTCAACATTGATTTCTCCGTCACACACACACACACACACACACTCATATGTACATATGGGCTCTCTTTGTCTTGTTTAATGAAACACTACACTTCAAGAAACCCATATATCCTGAATGACAAGTCTCTGCTAGTTTAAAACCAGACTGTTTCTGGAGGCTGCTTCTCATGCAGTGCAAGCTGTAGGATCATGGTGAATGTTATCTTCTGTTTTAATTCCTCTACTACACACATATTGCCATTTGGTTAAATATTAATTGATGAGAAAAAGAACGTTTCAACCCAAATATTTAACCTCAAAAATAAAACAAAAAGTCTTTCACCTCAAATCTGACAATCTTTAGAGTTGTTTGAACAGCTAAAATGAAAACATCAAGAAAAAGAAATACTCCACATCAGTATTCTGGAAAGTCATTAAGTTTCTAGAGGCCACAACTAAAAATTCCATAAGAACAGAAAGGAGTTTGGCCATATAACTTCTAAGGCTTCCCATAGCTTTAAACTTCTCTGATTCTATAGTGGAAATACAGGGCATGGCCAAAGATACTGGGGTAGGAAAAGGTGTGTATAAAAGAAAAGAAGACTTTCAGAGGTTTTACCTCCTGGAAACATCAAACAACTCCACTACTAACATGATTTATTAAGTTAACTTTGCAACCTACCCAAGCACACATATACGGTACTAAATCTGAGTATCAACATTTCTCAAAATGTTGCTAGAGGATTTTTTCTTAAAATGACTTAAATTTGCATAGCAAATTTATAATTCACAAAGCACTTTCATGTATATTATCTTGTTTAACCCTGAAAACAATTCTGCTTTTAGGGGTTAAGAGTATGTATGAGCTCTAGGAACACAGGTTCAAATCTTGACTCTTGATCTAAAACTCACTATGCCTCATATTTCTCATCTATAAAATAAAGACGATGAGAGCACATACCTAAGAGTGTCATGGTAAGAAATTGAGGTAATATATGTAAATAAATCACTTAGTACTTGGTGTCCATTAAGTATTCAATAAGTATGTGCTATTGTATCCTTGTGGCAAATTGTATTTTCCAAAGAGAGTGATACCAGTATATCCCAACCACAAGTATGTCTTGCAATATGGCATTCGTCACTCCTCTATTGAAAAATGGGAGTCTGTGTTCCCTCCCCTTGAAATGACCCTGTTTGACTTCTGAAGCCAAAATATAAATGTGATTCGACTTTGCCTGGCCATCTAGGGATACGTCCCCTTGGAAACCAGCTACCATACCATGAGAAAGCCAAGCAGTCATGTGGAGACACCATGTGTAGGTGTTCCAGTCACAGCCAGAGGTCATAGCAGACAGCCAGCACCAACCACTAGTCGGGTGAGTGAGTAACCTCTCAGATCATTCCAGCCCCCAGCCTTTGATCCATTGTGTCTGATGTGTAGTAGAAAAGAGACAAACTGTCCCCACCAAGCCCCCTCCCCCAATTTCAGATTCATGAAAAAAAGTAATTTCATTATTTTAAGCTACTAAATTTCAGGAAACTGAATCTTGCCCAAGATTACACAGCTATTAAGAGGCAACAAAGTGAACTCAAAGGCAGATTTTCTGATTCCAAATCATGTTCTCTTTCCATAATTTAAACTTTGGGAAGTTGTCTTGAGCATACGCCAGGCTCATCATCACAATGTATGTCAATCTCATCCCATCTATGATCATTTGAACCCAAATACCCATAGGCAACAGCACCTGCATCCAGGTAGGACTGCCTTTCTGGTTACTTTCTTGCCTCCTAAGACAAGGATTTCTATTTCTGTTTCTGACCTTCTCCTTATTTGGCTACCAGTTTAAGCTGCCTTTTGCGAATTCTGAACCTGAAATAATAATGCAGCACCCATTAGGCCATCTCCTGAAGGTTCACACACTTGAAGAGCCCTCCATTAGGCTTAGTCTGTAGGACCATTAGTACAGGCCCAGCTCTCCCCACCATTTCTTTCCATGGAAATAAGTAACTATAAAACTACAATTGGTAACAAAATGTTATGAAATGTAACAATGTTTCTCAAATGAAAAGTAATGTTAACTCCTCAGCCAAGGAAAATTTAATATGAAGCTAATGAAGCCTTAAGCCTCAAAGCTCCTCACTTATAGGGGCTCCTTCCAAGACTCTGGGAGGGGCAATAGCAGTATACTTGAAAACATATATTTTTATTAAATTTACCAAGTGCAATATAACTATCTTTTTTTCTTAAAGAAGGCCCTCCAAATCAAACCAATAACCTTGAATCTGCCCCTAATCCTGAGAGCGGCTTAGGCAAAATGAATCACTGAGAGGAGATGGGTAGAAGAATGGGGTAATGGGGTGATGGACGTTAAGGAGGACACTTGAAGTAATGAGAACCAGTTATATGCAACTGATGAATCACTAAATTCTACCTCTGAAACTAATAATGCACCATATGTTAACTAAATTGAATTTAAATTAAAAAAAAATTGTAATAGATCACCCAATGCAGCTATCAACTTCTGTTTCTATAGGAGTGGTTATTAACTTGAGAGCTTAAAACAATTTGATAGCAGCAAATTTAGACCAGTTTTTTCAGAATAAGTTTAAAACTTTCTTCAATAGTAAAGGTTATTGGAGATTCTCAAATTAAGGAATAAAATTAGGATTTCAATAACCAAACACACAGGGGAATCTATCTCTTCTCCCCCAGTAATTAAAAATTAAAGTGATATGAAGCAATTAATGAGGGACTTAGAAGAATACTAAAGGATCTGAAATTCTTTTGTAATGGATCAGTTTGAAATGAGATCATTCAGAAAATATTTTGATGCCCTGTTTCAGCACATTTTAAAAAATGATCTTAGCTCCAGTTTGAGTCAATAAAATTAATAAATTTGTCAAACTTTTAACTATATACACAGTATGTTTTTTAAAAACGTGCATATTTGTGTACAAATATCCATGTGTCAAAGAGATATAGGAAAGCATTACATCAAAAAGAATAAATATCTCTTGGTGGTGAGATTTTTTTCTTTCCTTTATGCTTTCCTCTATTTTAGAAATGTTTTACAGTGAAAGTGGACTATGTTTATAATCAAAATAAAAAAACATTCATTGTCAAGAATGCCTTTTATTTCAAGAGATGGTTCAAATACAATTATATTTGCATTTAGTTCAGGCTTCATTAAGACTAATTCAGCTTCATCAGTTTGGGCCAACTTTTGATCCCTCTGTTACAAGAAGCCTCTCTAAAGATCTATACAATAATATAAAGTCGCAACTTTTTGCAATGGAAATTTATTTTTCTCTCATTTCTGGCTTCACTTTAACTAGAAATCAGTAGGCATGTATCAGTTCTTCAGAATTTAAAAATAGCAAATTAAAAACAAAGATGATTAGAAAACAGTCCAAACTTTAAGCAGCTAAGACAAGTATAATCAGTTGAGTTAAGCCATAAATTCATTTTCACATAATGTTTTGATTTCCATTATTTTTAAACATCAGAATAGGCTGCTTCCTTCAAGAATCAGGTGATAAAATGAGGATTAATTCACCGCTAATTAGGACTCTGAGTAAGTGAATAGAAAACAACTGGGAACATATGCAAATAGGATAAGCACTCACATAAATAGCAACTCAGAATGGAGAAAAAAGGTAAAAATAAAAGGGCTTAGTTGCTTGAAGAAGCTACTAAAGGTGATAAAACAAAATTATTTCAAAATAATTTCAAAATTATTTTGAAAATTATTCACTTAGCCTCAGATATATTTAGAATATAGACCTAAACTCTCAATTTATAAATTATACCTTCAATCTAATAATAAAGTCATGACAACTAGAAAGAAAAACAAGTAATAATAAAAGGAGAAAGGAGGAGGATAGAGGAAGAGGGAACAGAAGAGAAGAAGGGAAGAAGGGAAGGAGGGAGAGAAGACAGAGAGGGAGAGAAAGAAAAGGGAGGGAAATGGAGAAAATTATTCCTATGGCTTAATCCCAATTATACCACAATAAAGACTCTGCAAATGGCCAAAAATGACCAAAAAACAGAGAAAATAAAGTTGTATATAATAACTAAGAAACAATGTTCTCTGTGCATATTTAATTGCTTCAAATGAAATAATATCAATTAAAAATAAAATACAGGTAATTGTTTCATGGGTGTGGGTGCTAAAGATGTATTTTTGTCTACTCTTTCCTTCATAGAGAATATAAGAACAGCATGTATTCCAAATCCATGATTTGGCAAGTGGCAATTATCAAAGGTAAGTTACAGAAGAATTATAAAAAGTAACCGAGATCATTCTTCAAGCTCAAACCAATATGGAGTGACAGCAAGTTACACCAATGTTAAAGCATTTTAAAGAATTATTTTGTCACTTAAATGAGGTCATTAGTATTAGACAAGTAACATAATTTTACTCACATCACTAATAACTTGTTTTATCTTTTAGCTTAAATAATGACCTGAAATTTTAGAATTTTCCTTATTTCAAGACACCTTACTAATTTTCCTCTCCTCAGAGCTCTGTCATCATTCATGCAACCTGAATAAATGCTCTGGACTACACTCTCTACATTTTAAATGGCCACAGATCAGTTGTTAAAAAGAAAAGCAAGTATTTAAAGTTACGAGAGGACCAACAATGTTCAATTTCCCTACTCCTCGACCCTATTCATATCTCTGATCATTTAACTGTCATTGTGTGTTTATTTTACTGAAATGTTTATCATACTATGGCCAAATTTATGTCACAGAAAAAGGTATAGCTGATACTTAGAAATAATTGGTGCCAAAAAGTGATATAGATCTACATGTTGATAAACATACACATTTACTAATACATTATAGAGATTGCTGTCTCCAAAGGGATAAGGAAAATGGGCAACAGGATGATATATCTGGAGAAATTAAACATTTAGTGTATTGAGACAATCTTTTCCAAAATCAGTGCAAATATGTAATGTCTTCTTTGAAGTCTACAAAGAGGAAAGTATTACTTATACCTGTAGTCTTGAGCCAAATTATGAAACCATAAAACTTAACATTTTATGTTATGCTATGAAGTCTCCAGTGTTCTGTATCTAAATTAATTTGTCTTTTTGAAAAATATGGCTTTGGAATGCATTAAGTTGATTAAAATCACTTACTAGATCAAATTCTCCAGGCATTTGCTTTTTAATCTGTAAAACAGGAAAAATAATATTGAATTTCTACATTTTATGAAGATATAGAAAAATATGTACAAAGCACATGGTACTGTACTTGGCACTTAATATTTTTGAAACAATTATTCAAAGCTTAAACTGAAAGAAAAATTATGCATTTTGTAAAAATAAACTATGCTGACTCCTCAGAACTAAAACTTTTTTGCTAATACTAAAAACTGAGTTTTTTCTTCTTTATGATAGATATCTGAGCATATGTATTAATCTTCCCAGGATGCCACTCAAAGAACACTGGAGATTTAAAAATAAAAATGAATCTATGGTAGCATGAGAAACCAGGGAAGGGTGCCAGATGCAGACCAGAACTGCAGGGAATTTCTAGAAGACACAGGCAGATGGGTTCAGATTGATGGTAAAATCTCACTGAGCTGTACCTGTAGCACTGAAAAGACACAAGAGAAGACTACTAAAGAAGTGAGTGTTCCCCTCAGGATCTAAGAAGAACACCAAGATCAAGGACAGAAGGGACTAGAAGCACAACTGGGTTGTGGAATGGTGAACTGCAAAATTACTGTACTGCTGATTGTACTGTAAGCCTCCAGACTAAAGCCTCAGAAAGAGCTCTCTAAATAAAATGGAAGATCTGCCATTGGGAATTTACAGAAGTTATTGGAACAAAAGGACAGTTCCAGAATGCCTGGACAGCTCAGTTGGTTAAGTGTCTGTTAAGTGTCTGCCTTTGGCTCAGGTCATGATCCCAAGGTCCTGGGATCAAGCTCTGCATCAGGTTTCCAGCTTAGCGGGGAGCCTGCTTCTCCCTCTCCCTCTGCCTACTTGTGTTCTCTCTCTCTCTCTCTCTCTCTCTCTCAGTAAATAAATCTTTTTTAAAAAGGATAGTCCACGTGTTTCTGGTAACTTTTGGTTCCCTTGTGAACACGTGGCCCCTACATCTATTAACTAAACTCTGTGGATAATCTAGAAGAAACATCTTCTGGTCAAAACCATGCAGCCTCTCTACACCCAAATCTCTGTAATAAAATCTAAATTCACTCACTGAAGAAATTATTTTATTCACTTTCACTGGGAAATCACCTCTAGCTATCATTACTTAGCAATCCCAGCCTTCAATTATAAGTACAAATATTTCAGAAAAGCCAAAAATGTGGAGTTTTTAGACTAAACCAATGAACTACCATCTTCAAAAATAAAGTTAATATAAAAACTATCATAGAAATTGGGGTGCCTGGGTAGCTGAGTCAGTTAAGCGTCTGCCTTCTGCTCAGGTCATGATCCTGGGGTCCTGGGATCAAGCCCCATGTTGGGCTTCCCTGCTCAGCAGGGAGTCTGCTTCTCCCTCTCCCCACTCCCACTTGTGTTCTCTCTCACAGTCTCTCTCTCTCTCTCAAATAAATAAATAAAATATATTTTTAAAACTATCATAGAAGGCAGGCTGGGTGGCTCAGTGGTTTAGCACTACCTTCAGCCCAGGGTGTGATCCCGGAGACCCAGGATCAAGTCCCAAGCCAGGCTCCCTGCATGAAGCCTACTTCTCCCTCTCCCTGTGTCTCTGCCTCTCTCTCTCTCTCTCTCTCTCTCCCCTTCATGAATAAATAAATAAAATATTTAAAAAAAACTATCATAGAAGCTTAAAATAAATAGAATTCTTAGAGATTTGAAGAGATGTCATGTCCACAGAAATTAATGAAAATAAAAGAAAAAAGAAGCAATTAGATATGTTCATAGCATTGATTGCAGTGATGGTTTCACTTACCTCTAAACTCATAGTTTTTTATGTAGCAATATACCTCAACAAAGTGTTTTTTTGTAAATAAAACATTGTTGGAATGAAAAATTCAAATAAAAAACATCAGAATGATTCAGGCTTACAGCTGAATTAGTGAACTATAAGACTGTGCTGAGAAATCTTCCCATGTTCAATGCTTCAGAACAAAAAGACGAGAAAGACTGAGACAGGACAAATCCAGAAAACCTAATAACTACTTAACAAGGAAGAGGTAAGAGGTAGAAAATGAGGAAGAAAATAAATAACAGAGAAAAATTTATTGAACTGATGAAGTACTAACATTTTCAGAGAGCAATTAGTTGAATTTCTCTAGGAATTTGTAGTAGGGATAGGGTAAGTTGTGGAATATAGTCTAAATGCCATCTAATAAAATTTGTAAATTCCAAAGATAAGAGAGAAAACCTGTAGTCTCATCAATGAAGGAAAAATATTTGCAAAAAAGTTGATCAGACTGGCATCAAAATTATGTCATTTTGAAGATAAGAGTCTGGATGAAGGAAGAACAATATCTACAAGTAGCTGGTGGAAAAAGATTTTGATCTAAGTCATAATTCAGGTAAAAAATCACATTAAAGACATCTGAGATATATAAAGACACATGAAGTTTCCCACCCCATGTACATTTTCTGAAAAAAACAAGGACAAAAACAAAACACTTCTTTAGGCTGCATTATAACAAAATTAAAAATTTAAGAAAAAATATAGGTTATAAGTAACAGTGGTAAACAAAGAATTGACAAAAATTTATTAAAAGTTGAATACATCATTATTGATAATTCATTTTAATAGTCATAATATATATATAATGTAAACTATGTATACATAAGATGTATAATCTATTCTTCTTTGGAATATAAAAGAATATATAATAAACATTATTTTTTAATCCAAATCCAATGCCATCAAAATAGTAGATAAGCATCCAACTCAAAAAGCTAGGAAAAAAATAAAGCAAAATGAACCCAAGGAAATTTTAAAAAGAAAGAACAAAAGAACAGAAATTTTAAAAAGGAAAACAAATCACAATAAACACGACAAAATTAAAACCAATAGCAGACTTGAAAAAAAAGAAGTACCAATCTCTTCCAAGTTTGATCAAGAGAAAAACAAAGAAGGAAAATAAAACACAAGTTAACTACTTTGGATATCAAGCTAGGGAGGTGAGAAATAGAGTGATAGATGTAGAGAAGATTTTTAAAAATGAGATATCATCTTATGTCAAAGCTTTCAAATCTATATAGAATGAAAAATAATATAAGGGGCACGTGGGTGGCTTAGTAGGTTAGGCATCTGTCTTCAGCTCAGGTCTTGGCCCCACACTGGGCTCCCTGGGAGTCTGCTTCTCCCTCTATCCCTCCCTCCGCTCATGCTCTCTCACTCTCACTCTCTCTCAAATAATCAAATATATAAATAAAAATAATATAAATTTCCACACTGACCTAACAAAATTGAAATTTTTTATAGATCAAAAATAAGGGAAGGAATTAAAAATAATTCAAAGATTTATCTCTCTCCAAAAAATACTAAGCTCTGATGACTTCCCAGGTAAGTTTTATTAAACCTATAAGCTTCAGGGCACCTGGGTGGCTCAGTGGTTGAGCATCTGCCTTTGGCTCAGGTCACAATCCCAGGGTTTTGGGCTCGAGTCTCTCATCAGGTTCCCCACAGGGGGCCTGCTTCTTCTCTGCGTATGTCTCGGCCTCTCTGTCTGTGTCTCTCGTGAATAAAAAATAAAATAAAATAAAACCTATAAGCTTCAAATAATAGTAAGAAGGAAAAGAATACTTTGTATTTGATTCTATAAAAGAATTCATAATGGATCACAAAGCAGAAAAAAATGTAATACACAATATGCCTCTACACACACACTATACTATAGATTTTTATCTCCTGGAAAACAGATGTAAAATTCCAAAGTATATCTGAGTGAATAAAATATAGAAGGATATTAAAATAATATATTATTCAATTGCCAAGTTGGGTTTATTCTAGAAGTAAAAGAATCATCCAACATTAAAAAATGTATTAATCAGAGTCAGTGTGTTAACCATTTAATTACATGATCATCCTAACATGAGAGAGAAGTCTTTGATAAAATTCAAGACATGTTCTTGAGTTTTAAAAATTATACTAAATTGAAGATAGATGAAATCTCTCATAAATTGATGAATGGTATTTATCAAATACAAATAAACACATTAAGAGGTAAACACTGAAAAGACTTTAAACAAAGATATCTATTACTAGTTTGATTATGTAGCATTGTTCTTAGCAAAGGCAAAAAACAAAGAAAGAGATGAATCATTAAATATTAGCTGGAAAACAACAAAAGTTATTTTGTAGACTGTTTCCTAGTCAATACCAAGGTAAATCAGAAAACTAGTTAGAACCAAAACACATAGTGGCCAGATACAAGATCATCCAATCAAAATCAGTAACTTTCCTAATTAACCAATTAAGAAATATTATGAAAAACTTCTCATTTGCAATTGAAATAGCAAATCTAAAATTACTAGGAATAAACCAAACAAGAAATGTGCCAAACCTATGTGAATGGGAAGACAGTATTACAAAATTATAGCTTAATTTTCATTGCCTTTGTTCTACTGAAATTTTGTAGTTAGTGCCAAAATTAATTTGAAGAATAAGTGGATGATAAAATCAAGTAATATGGAGAATGAATAATGGGAGAAGATGGCATGCTAGATCAACACAACTTCAGTACTGACTGCCACTTTCTGAGAACTTACTATGTGCTAAGCATTGCTTGAAGTTTGAGATATATGTACCACACACACACATACATACACTTATTGTATCCTCAAAACAACCCTATAATTATCATCACCATTTTAAGATGAGGAAATTGGCCACAGAGAAGTTAAATAATATATCTAAAATCACATAGGAAGGATCTTAAAAGTCTATAGGATTGAGGAATCACTAAACCCTACCTCTGAAACTAATAATATATTATATGTTAATTAATTGAATACAATTTTTTTAAGTCTACAGGATTGAGGGAAATTACTCATCTTTTCTCTGAGCAGCAATTATCTCAATAATCAAGTTTTTGACCAGAAATATATCTAATCTTAGCATCTGAAGTGCAGGTGTTCTGGGTTGTTTAAAGAAACTTCATGTGCGTTAGTCCTTAATCATGCCATTGATAAACTGATACATTTCAAGGAAAAATAAAGACCTTAGCATATCTTTAGTATCCAAAGTATTGCAATGATGACTGAAACAATAAACCTGAACACTAAGTTCCAGGTATAAAGTATCTTATTATTTATGTATTTTCCCAATCTTTAAAAAAAAAAGATTTATTTATTTATATTAGAGAGAGAGAGTGGGTTCATAAGCAAGGGGAGGGGGTGGGGGGAGCAGACTCCCTGCTGAGCACAGAGTCCAATGCAGGGTTCGATCCAAGGACCCTGAGATCATGACCTGACCTGAAACCAAGAGTCAGACGCTTAACTGACTAAGCCACCCAGACAGCTCTGTATTTTCCTAATCTTTAAAATGGAATAGCAATGTAAAATTTGCAGTTATTATAAGGATTACATGAGAATATATATGATATTCTTAGTTTATTTATTGGCTAAATAAATGAATATCCCATTACCCAAACATAACTAACTAATATGGTAATTTTAGTACACTTCTTTCAAACTAGTTTGATGGTTGTAATACTAGAATAATTTAGAAATCAGTCTGCTTTCACTAATTGTATAACAATTTTTACCATGTTTGTATTGTTATTTAACCAGGATTTTGAAGGCCACATAATGTTCCAGTGAATGGAGGTATCCTAACTTACACAGCATCTCACAACTATTATTGATTTAGTTTGAGTTCATTTTGTCTTGCTTTTGTAATTATGCATGCCACTTCAATAAATTATTTGTGCATTTATTTCCTACTTCCAATTGTTTCCATAAAATTGGAAATCTTGAAAAAATACTATAAATGTTTTTATTTTCAATGTAGAGGCCACACTGCTTTCTAATTTGTGACAGGAAAGCAATCTACCAAAAATGTATAGGAATGCCAGTTTCAAACTCTCTGCAACTTTGAGTGTTCATTATTTAAAGTTACTTTTCTTAGTTTAATAGGCTCTGATCATTATTATGCTGGACTCTTAAAACAATGTTCCTAGTAGGTAGTTGTTTTTATAAATGAGATCTTCTTTTCCAAATTTTTGAGGTAGTAAAACTAAGCAACAGACTCCTTAGCAGTTCCAAATGTTAAATACACACCCTCTACCTGTTTCTTTTCAGTTTTGCCATGTTGCCAATGAATGTAGTAATTACATAAAAGGAGTTCATTCATATAGATCCAAAAGTTCACTAAGGGTAGCTAAAATTTGGGAGGAGTACATAGCTTAATTTTTGAGACTTATGGCTAGAAACCATATCCAATACAGAGCATTTCTCAATTCAGAGAGAAGATTCAGGATTTAAGGTCAAACACCTGCCTCAGAGTAGCTCTTTCCCATCCTCAAGAGAAATGGCTACCAACTCATTAGTTCACTGTCCAATCTTTCATAATATACCTAAGAGAAGTGAATCACATATTTTTGTTTTCATAAGATCTAATTCTGAAAATTTTCATCTCTTTCACTCTTATTCATAATCCCTGTTGCAAAAGCTCAGGGATGTTCAATGTGCTAGGCATCAAAATATCACTATCATCTCACCCTTGGCCTTCTGTTAAAAGCTTTGAAGAATACTGTTCTGTATTTCACAGATTTAAGAAAGAATGAAATTAAACTATCCTCATTTGAATTATCACTTTCAAAGTCTTCATTTCTCTTTTTTTTTTCCCCTAGAAGAGTACATATGCTTTCTTCTAAAGGGCCTGAATTAACAGCACAAATGCAGCAATGTATTTAGTATAAGATAAGGCTTTGTTAGTACTCCATCTTCTTTTGCACTGTGCCAAATTTAAGGAATATCTTAAGGTTTAAGCTGCAGGAGGAAGTCATCAAACAATAATACAAGTTTAATTGTTCAAACATTCTAATCAGCTTGCTATGTGTGTGCTGAGTATCTAATGAGGTTTTGGCACTATGGAGGAAACAAATATATGGCATGATCTGTGCTCTCAAAAAGTTTCAATTTCAGTTGGAAAACAAAAGTGACATCCCACTTAAAATTAAAGACTGAACACATCAAAGGAATAAAAGTACTTTTAACTTCATGGTTTTGCTCCTTTTTGTTGGGTTTTATTTGACAGTTTTGTCAAAAAGAAATAGGGAACTTGAAGATTTATGGGGATGAAGACAGAATTTTATGAAATAATGATTTGCCTTTAACTTAAAGTTTTATCCTTTCTGTTGATTATTTTGAAAGCTAGCTAGATGACCGAAAATCAAATATTCTTAAATGTATTTTGAAGCTGAAGGCAGTGAACCTATGAATCATCTGAAGGTGACCCTCCATGAAGAAAATGTGGAGAAACAACAAGGACCACCAATTCAGGAAAGAGCTAACTTGGCTGTTTTGGAGTTGCATAAAACCCAAGAGGCATCTTTAATTCAAAACAGCAGACAATTTAAAAACCAGTGCATGTCCCTGAGTGAGTGATCTGAATGTGAATATACAAAGGAAGAATATAAGAATCTTCCCACTTCTTATGCATAGAAATGGTGATGAATGGCTCTTGGGAAGCTGTCCTTCAGGAAGAAACCTCTAGTAGAAGACCAGATAGAGGGGTTTCTATCTTGATCTCTCCTCTGCCAGAATGAAAAAATAATATACATGGTCTGAAGCACGGAAAAAAATCAAATGTGTTGGCATTTCCAAAAAGAAATAAACTTTCAGGGTTTAAGTAGCAGTATATATCTCAATAAAGGACTCCCTATTTCTGCTTATCTGAACAACAGATGGTGTGGCAAATAAAAAGGAAAAGACTTTTCTGAAGATATTTCCTTCCAAAATGCTAAATGGAGCCTGCATCCCTTATACTTACGTTGTTCTCTCTCTGTCTCTCTCTCTCTCTCTGTCTCTCTCTCTCTCTCTCTCTCTCTTCCTCCCTCCCTCTCTCTCTCTCAAAAAAATCATATAAAAGTCAATGTTTTTCCAGAATGGCAATTAAATATAGATTGAGGTGAGAATTATGCATATTCCACTACATGCAAGTTGCTATTACAGAACTCATCAGATAACCTCATTCATTGGTTGAATTACTCAAAACAGTACCCATCTCTACACATAAAGGCTATTTCTAAACAGCACACTAGACTGACTCACATCTAACAAATTTTATCAGGTGTAGGGAATGCAACAGTATGACATGTAGTTCCAACATTTAAGGAGTTTACAGTGTTGGTAGAAATAAAACGTATATATGAAGGTGGAATAAAAGTACGTTGAACACTTAACTATCAGGCATTGAGCTAAGTGCTTTCCTGTGGCAACCCATTCAGCACCCCTAATAGTAGGGGTGGTTAGGGGAACCTTGTTGTCCTTTCCATTGACTTCTTAAAGCAATTAGAATAAAACCCAAACTCCTTGCCACTAAAGACCCCATGATTTGATCCCTCCCTTCCTCAGCAACCTCACTGCCTACCATATGATCACAACACCTGCTTACTATGCCCCAAATGTTCTGGCCTTCCTTCTGTTCTTCCAATAAGTCAAGATATCTCAAACCTCTGGGATTTCATACTTGCAAGTCTTTCTGCCTGGAGAGCTCCTCTTCTGGTCTGTGAGAAGCTGACTCTACACATCAGCCATGCTCAGGTAAAGTATCAGCTTCTTCATAGACATGACCATCCTACCCAATGTAGACCTTTTCACAGTCACTACTTCATAATCTGGTTTTATTTTTCATAACATTTAATATTTGCTTACATTATTTGCTAGTCTATCTCCCTCACACTTTGTTGTATTTTTTCACCACTGTGCACATCTTGAATACAGTAGGAATCAAAAAATACTTTTTAAGAGAATTAATAAATTTCCACAGATGAGTTAACAGAGACATAAAGCCATAAAGCTGCTAAGTAGCAGTCAAGATTTGAGCCTAAAGCCCATGTTCTTTTATCTCATCTCTAAATACCTAATTTGGCATATTCAAACAACAATTACACAACATAGCATATGAGTAAACAGAAGATGAATGCCATAAATAATAAGTACTTAAAAAAACAAAAAACAAAACAAACAAACAAACAAACAAAAAACCCTCCAGACTGGCTTTGTTAGGGACAGCTTTCAAGGAGGTGGACTTGAACTGAGTCTTGGAAAATGGGTCATCTCATGACCACTGGAAGAAAAAACTGGGTGAGTACTGATGACAGGGGAAGCACATACCATCTCCAGAACAGCAGGAGAGCATTCTGGTAGGAGATAGTGGAAGTATGTTTTAAATCTTAACATTTGCATCTCAGAATGAACACTGACATTCATCAGCTAGGTGACAGCATCATATAACTTCTCTAACAGTTTCCGCATCTGTAAAGTCAGCCCGACCGATTTCACAGTGTTAAAGTAATTAATGGAAATATATATATATGAATTATATGCAGCATATTTCTAATAATTTGTTCATATTTAAACATGGGAATAAATGTAAATATATATTTACATATATATACACATATATATATATATGCACTTGAAAAATATAAGTTCTCTAAAAGCCAAAAATAACTTCACCATAAAATGAAGAAAGCAAATTTGAGGTAAATAGCAGGAAACTTAACTAATGCCAGTTAATATAAAAATAAACAACTATAATTATTTATTTTAAAACATTTATGATTATGACCCACTAATTTCAAGGAGACCTGAAAGGAGAAACAAGCACCTCCATACACAAGTAGTCACCCAGATAACCAAGTCCTGATGTGGCAATGAGGTCCTCAGGTAAAAGGAATGGGAAGCATGCCTCCTGAATTCCACAGATACCTTTTAAATATTCATTTCCTCAAAACCTATCTGTTAAATGGATCCATTTATCTCTCTAATGTTTTTTGAGGTAAATGCAATTGAGAGGTGATTAAAGGGAGGAAAGTCAACAACCAGTAAAAGGGACATAGCGAGTTCCCACGGGTAATCAGAATTTCTGGGACAACTTCCCATTTCTGGCTTGAAGGGTGAAAGCTCCAGTAAAAACAGCCACCTCAAGCCAGTCAGAGGCAAAGCTGCAATTTCTGGCAGGAGGTCTCTAAAAATGCTCAGTTTAGCCAAGCCCTGGGGCTCTTTTACTGTGCCTGGAAGCATGAGAGGTAAATAAGTGAATATTAAAGCCAGAGAAAAACTAGACACTGACAAGAGAAAAATCATTTGTGCAAGCTAGTATGCTACTACATTTTGCCCAGATGTTTGTATTTATTTTGCATATTGTTCCTCTATTATATTTTTGATTTTGTCTCCTATGGAATAATAATACCATTTAAAATAAATATTCACAGAAAAAAACTTATCAAGAGGGTACTGTTTTCTTAATCTTAGAAGAGAAGAAATAGGAGATGTCACAGAAGGCCATGGTCCTGGTGACAGGGACAGGACATTGTAGGAATTGTGTCAAGGAGAACCTTGCAAATTCAGCTTACTAGAACAAAGACACATTAGATGCCACTGAAGCCAGGGGAAAAGAGAGTATTTATAGTCATATCACCAAATGCTGCCCAAAACACAAAAAGCAGGCTAGCTACCCTTAGACATAGAGAATCAAAAGAGCGAGCAATAAGCCTAGAAAGCATTTGTCTTTGCTTTACCAGTAATCATTAATAACTTAGTGTGCATTTACCATTCTAGGTATACTGGGGTGCACAAAAATTACCCAGTCTCATAACCTGTCTTCAAGACACCTGTAGTCTGGTAGAGGAGTTGATCCTCAAACACAGGGTGTGGGACCCAAGGAATTTAACAAAAATTCCCTACCCCTGGACAAGCAGAGCAGGACTAGCTCCATTTTGTGCTACACCCGCCATCTCATGTATAACCCCCACATGACCTGCTTATTGCTTAAGGCACTCCCCCACCCCAGTCAAGCCGCTGAGCATACCCTTAGCGGAAACCACCAAAGAATGTAAACCCGGCCTTTTGCCCGCCAAACCTACGCGCCAATTCTGACCAGAGTGATAGGCTAGTTCAGATGGTCACTATAGGGTAAATTGTAATTCAATTGTCCACCTGCGTGCGGACCGACATGACTATGCAACTTTCTATGTGTGTTACAATCTCATTGGCCACTGGCCCCTATATAACTGCTACGCCTCTTAACCTCGGGGTCCAAGCCTCTGCACTGCTTGCACTTGCACCCAAAATCGAGCTTGTCAATAAACCCTCCTGCGCTTGCATCGGCGTTGGCTCCTTGGTGGTTTCTCAGATACGTAATCTTGGGCACAACAAGGGAATTATACCACAAAGGTGACTAGATTTAAGTGGGTTGAGAATTACAGATGATGAAAGTAGCTCAGTGAGGTGATAAATTAGAAAATATCGCTGATAGTCACTTAGAAGGTCAATGGCTATAGAGATTTGCAGGCTCTCTGGACACAAAGTTCCCTTCAGTTTGGGAGATGTAGTCCTTACTTATGATAGAATCTACGATTAAAAGAAAAAATCGATGAGAATTAAGTTGACAATTTGCTCCCTGCATCACATGGGATGTCACAAGGGACACTACGGTTCGTCCAAGGAGGGAATGTTTCTTATTAGAAGGGCAAAATAAGAGTAAGCTCCGTGAAAGCCAGGGTTTGTCTGCAAATCCAGCTCTGGATCCACTACTTAATCAGCCAGGGATTTCTTTCCTCCCTTTACCACGAGAAGCAAAGCCCTGGCCATCCACAAAGATATCTGAGATTCTTTAATGAGGCAACATAAGTGTGCTTATATTGTAATGGAAGCTGACAAGATTATGCAGCTGACCTTCTGTCTCAGAATTTAAGCTTGTGTTAGGAGTTGCATTTACAATGAATCGCCATTAATATTAATCAAGTCATTTTCCAATCACGTTCTACATAGGAAATGAGCTCTCCCTAAATAAATACCACCCCAAGACTAACTACAAATAACACTTACCCAAGTGTTTCGTGTTTTCAAACTATCACTTAAAAGAAAACAATTTCCAAATACAGAACATTTTCGATATTCATACAGACCAAATTCCACTATCACAAAACTCTAGGACTTGTTTGGAAGCTTTGTGACACAAAGATTTGATCTGCATGTTTTAGGGTGCTGTAGGGAAATAATTACAGGACTGAGAGGTAAGGGACCCAGGCTTTGGTGGCTTTGCAATCATTGTGTGACCTGAGTGCTGCCATTCAGCCTCCAAGGCCTCAGAGTGCCAACCTGTCAAATCAACAAGTTGATTGAGTTACCTTAAAAGTTCCCTCTAATTCTTAACATTCCTTTACTCCAGTAGGAGAATACTTAGTGCAGATGTCAAAATTTGGGTTTTCATGAAGATTTAAATGTGCTGTAATTTGCTGTGTCAAAAATATTACAAGGTACAAATGCTGTGCTAAAACTAAAAAATATCAATACACCAATGATTCCAGCCCCTTAAAGGCAAATGATTAATGACATATTTAATGAATTGCTTGGTTTTTTAGATAGTTTATTTACCTTTTTTTCAAGTACTCCCTTTTATAATTCCAAACTTCTAAAAATTCATTAGATTGACATTAACAACTATGAACAAAGCTTTCAAAAACCTGTTTTTTTTTTTTAAAAAAGGTTATTTGCTTGTCACCAAGAGTTTTTAAAAGTGTTTTGTTTGACTATTTATAATTTACTGCTGTTTACTTGCATGTGTTATAAATTTTAACTAAGGACATTTAGTTTTAGGAGTATTACTAATTTAAAGGTTACTATTCCAAAATGCCAGATTATCTGTTTCTATTCCCCACCAATATGAAGAAGATAATCTGCATTTCCAGTTCTTTTCGTTTCTTAACCAAGCACAGTCTGACCACCACCACCCACCACTCACCTGAAACTACTCACCAAAAGCTACTACTACTCTACTACTATTAATCATTCCAATTGTTTATTTTTTAGTCCTACCTGTTGTGAAATATAAACCGCTTCACAGAAAAGCTCATAAAATAGAAATGCACAGTTCAAAGATTTCTTTCACAGGAAATATCCATAAAAACATCTCAGATCAAGAAAGAGAACATAAAAAAAAAAAAAAGAAAGAAAGAAAGAAAGAAAGAAAGAAAGAAAGAAAGAAAGAAAGAAAGAAAGAAAGAAAAGAACATACCAGACCCTAGCAGTGGCCCTCCTGACCATCCAGGTCATTATCCCTTCCTCCTTTCAAGGAACCACTGTCCTAATTTAGCGTACTCATTCTTCAAGCTTTCTTGTATTTTTACCACCTAAGTAAGTACTCCTAAGCATTATAGGTTTAATTAAACCTATCTTTGTAGTATATCTGACTTTTCTCAACATCGTGTTTCATGTTTTTTATCCTTTTCTCTTGCATGAATTCCATTTATCACCATTTGCTTGGCCATTCCAACGTAGGTGCAATGGTTTATTTTGAAGTGCTCAGTCCACTGACCTTCCTCGGAGCATGTAAAAGTTGACCGTTGCCCCTCTGAAATTCTCTTCGCTTCAATCTTTTTTTTTTTTTTAATTTTTATTTATTTATGATAGTCACAGAGAGAGAAAGAGAGAGAGAGGCAGAGACACAAGAGGAGGGAGAAGCAGGCTCCATGCACCGGGAGCCCGACGTGGGATTTGATCCCGGGTCTCCAGGATTGCGCCCTGGGCCAAAGACAGGCGCTAAACCGCTGCGCCACCCAGGGATCCCTTCTCTTCAATATTTTACAGAAAAGCTCTCCTGGGTTTTCCTCTTCTCACTTTGATGGTTCTTCAGCGTTTTTCACTAAGTGCTCTTCCTGAATGCTCCCCACATGGAGTATAGACCTTCTTTAGGTATCTTTCTTTATCTCCTCTTTGAACATTATCACTAGACAACCACTCTTTCTTTAGTTCTGGTCCCCAACTACTTTTCTAGGATGACTTTTCATGACTTCCTGCCTTTCTTCACCCTCAATGCAGCCTAGACCCTCCCTCCCTCCCTTCTCACTGGACATTTTACACAGGTATTCCCTCTAGATTTTATTTTTTATTCATGAGACACACAGAGAAAGAGCAGAGACATAGGCAGAGGGAGAAGTAGGCTCCACACAGGGAGCCCAATGTGGGACTCGATCCCAGAACTCTGGGATCACACCTGAGCCAAAGGAAGATGCTCAATCGCTGAGCCACCCAGGCATCACCCATATTTTCCTTTTAATTTCCCAATCAAATGTTTCCTCCAGTGAAATCTTCAGGAACACTCCAGGCAGCTCTAACTGCTCCCTCATCCGCATTCCATGAGCACATTGTGCAATCCTCTGCTACAGCACTTATTGTGTTGTATTGTAACCATTTGTGCACATCTATATCCCTCCCTAGAGGACAAGGAATTACCTCTTACTGGTCTCTGTATCCCTAAGAGTGCCTGGTGTGTCAACGTTGCCAGAATGAAGGAATCTGTTTACTTGGTAACCTTTATGAGTTGCTGGTGCTAGGGAAAGCCTCATAGCATTAGCACTCATGCTAAATTCGCCTGCCAAAGCCACCCCAAACTTTTACGTGGTAGGTGCTGCAGGATGGGTTCCCTAGGAAGCATACGTTGAGATGCAGGAGATTAGCATAGAGGATGTTTATTATGTATGCTCTAGGGATCAACATCTGTAGAAGGAAATGAAAAGAAAGAAGCAAGTCTGGGCTGAGGAAAATATCAAGCTGTTATGTCTCTGTGGAAGCCTTTGACAACACCACATGGGGTTCTGAGGCTAGAATGTCCCTAAGTGGGGTAGCTAAACTGGGGCTGTGTATTCCCTCCCTTGAATCAGTAGAGGCATGACTTTCTTAGCCTGGCCAATCCCTGAAGGACTCTTACCACTAAAAGTGGCAGTGCCACTTTTAATTCTAGTTTCATAGTGTCCATCATGGTATAAAATGCTGTTAAAAAGAATCTCATAAATCAACATCCTGGGACACCTAGGTGGCTCAGTTAAGTGTTTGCCTTCAGCTTGAATCATGATTTCCAGGTCCTGAGATGGAGCAAAGTGTCAGGCTCCCTGCTCATCAGAAAGTCTGCTTCTTCCTCTCCCTCTGCCCCTCCCCCGTTCATTTTCTCTCTCAAATAAATAAATAAAATCTTTAAAATAAATCAATATCTTAAGTTATGTATGTCTAGTAGGTAGGATTTTCAGTGGCTCATAATGTATCTACATCATTATGAAAAAACCGTAATTGCCACTTTCACCATGTTTGGCATAAATGTTTGTGTTCTAACTTTATAATCTTTGTGTTTTTTTTCCCCCTCTGGCCTTGTGCCAGCACTCCTAAAGGTCAGTCACCCCATACATAAGACCCCCAGATCACAAAAGTTGTAGATAAAGACCCTTGCAGTGAAAATTTAACATGACTCCCTTTGGAAAGATTGAAGTGACAGAAAACAAGGTATTTGGTTGTTCAGCAGTTAACACTAATGAAGTGCGCAGTTCCATTTTCTCAGCCACATTTCTGTGAACGTTGGAAATAAAAATTTTGAAAGTCTCAACTAAGTGCCAAAGCATCTGAATATCTAACTTCTGGCTAAATATTTCAGTTTCTTCACAAGTTTTTTCTTCCATTATTTTGTATACCTAACAGTGTGAAGAAAAAGAAGAGAAAGAAGGAGATGGGGGCGGGAGTAGATACTTATACAATTCTCTCTTGGACAATCTCAATATATAAGCTACCAAACTAGAAGGATTCTTTTTCTTCACATGGGAAAACGGTAATGCTATTTACCCCAGAAAGGGTAAAATCTTCACTTTTTCTATTCCTTCTAGAATAGCTCAACATATGAATCACCAACATATGAAATACATAAGTGTGCCAAAAAGGACTGTACAAGAAGACAGGGCAGTAAAGACCAAAATGCAAGAAATTTGCATTGGTGGATTCTGATTACTGATTTCTGAGGCTGGCATAATAAAAAGAGTCCTGTGACTGCCAGATTTCCAGAATGAGCAAATAGATAAAGCGTGGTGCTTTTAACCAGGATAAGATATATAATATATAAGAGGAGGAGCAAGTTTGGGAGAGAAAGATTATGGCTCAGTTTTGTAAATCTTCAGCAGAGATGGCTGGATACCATCCAGTGGAGATTTAAGATAGTTTTAGATCCCTCACTCCTTTGAAGGCTGTGCTAGGAATATGAATTTGGCAGATATAAGTTTAAAGACTCATTCATTCATGCATTTATCATCCAACTAGCTATGAGCCAGGTACCATGGTGGCTTTCAGATAAAAAGAAGTTAGTGTGGTGATCAGCTATGAGACTGATGTAAGAATGGATGACACCACACAAGGAAAGATAGGAGGAGTGAGAAGAAAACCAATGATAGGACTTTTGGAAGGATCCAGATTGAAGGCATGAATACTAGAAGAAAAATGTGAGAAGACTAAGAAAGAAAGGCTGTATAGGTCAAAGGAGAACCAGAGGAGAGTAGGAGCTTAGAATGTAAGGGAGAGACAAGAAGTGGACAGAGTTTAGATTGTTACATTAGGCAGGCTTCCCTGTAGAACTCACCATTAACCCTGGAAACTGGCATGTGCCATTTCACTTGTGATAACACCTAACTGCAAAAATAATAGATCTAGTATACTGCCACATAAAAATACTCAAAGATCAATTATATCACTGATACTATTAATATATTATAATTATTATGGCAATCACTAATAGTATTATCATTATCAACAATGTTCTATAATTTTAAAACGTCAAGAGAAGGACTTTGAAAAATGGCCCCAGGCTTTAATCCCCAGCAGGTCCTCTGATAGAGTAGATGCTGCATGGTGGATGGCAGTGAATCAGATTACAGAAGGTTGGGAAGTGACTGACTTAGAGGGAAGACAAGAGACAAAATGTAGACTAGCATGTCCAAAATGTTGGCCATAAAAGAAAGATTGGGGGCAGTAGACAGATAGCTACTGGAGGCTTTTGTTAAATTTGTAGGGGGTATGCTCATATACTAAAGAGATTAGGTCGCTGGAGTAAGAAATTGTGAGGATACAAGTAAGAGAAGGAATAATGAGAAAGATTCTGGAAGACTCTATCAAACTATCTCAAGAGCAAGGGTAAATTTCTAACAGCATTAAAATACATCAAGTACTTCAGAAAAGGTCTAATAAAGATGTATAACATGTTATTGGACTATATTAAAGATGACCTGAAATACTGAAATAATCTGTAAAACTGATTAATCATTTCACAGAGTATATGTACATCATCACTTTGTATACCTTTTTTTTAAAAAAAAATCACACTGTGAAACCTAAATATATACAATTTTTACTTGTCAGTCATAACTCAGTAAATCTGGGGCAAAAAGAAAAGTAAAGCAAAAAGTTAAAATCACTTTTTTAAAAATAGTTAAATATGTATCAAATTCACTAATTGGAAAGCTTACTAGAAAAAATATTTCTCTTGAAATTAATATATAAAGTCAATTAATTCCATATCACCAGCACCTTATTTTAGTGTGTGTGTGGATGCTTAACAAGTTTATTTACATGTGCATTAAAAAAGCCAAGAATAGCCCATACACACTTGAAGGAGAAGATGGTAGAAAAGACTTACCCAGATATCAAGCCTTCTATAAAGCTACAGTAATCAAGATGGTGAACATTTATTGCAAGGATGGACTTTTAAATCAATAGAATATAACTGAAGTTCAGAAATAACTGTGCACACTAAAGGATACCTGATTTATAACAAGTTAGCACTCCAAACCAATGAAGAAGGGCAGACTTTTCAATCAAAGGAACTATGATAATGGGTAAGTATATCCATCATTTCCATGTGTATTTAAAAATCTGTGTGAAAGGTGAAACTTTAAATCTTTCAGAAAAGAACATAGAGGAATATCTTAACTTAGGATAGGGGTTTTTAGTAAGACACTTATTAATAAATACTTATTTAATAAAGCACTTACTATAAAGGAAGATATAGATAATTTTGACTACATTAAAATTGAGAACTTCTGCTTATTATAAGACCCCATGGAAAAGGTAAAGAGATAGACCACGAAAGGGAAGGAAGATATTTGTAAGCTGATAATGCTTAATCTCAAAACACAGCCAACTCACTGAGAAACTCAAAATTTAAAAAAAAAAAAAAACTATCCAATAGAAAAATAGGGAAAAACTTGAAAGGAAGTTCCACAAAAGTCAAAATGCAAAGCATCAATAAACTTTTTTTTTTAAAGGTACTCAATAGAGTAATAGAGAAAATGCAAATTGAAATGAGTTAACATTAAACATCCTTAAGATTGGAAAAAATTTAAAAGTCTAATACCAAATGTTGGCCAGGATTTGGAGCATCAGAAATTGTCATATACTGCTGGTGGGAGTATAAATTCATATACTCTTTTTGGAGCGGCATTATCTAGAATAGCTGAAACACATATACCCTTTGATCCAGAAATCCTACTGCTAGGAAAAAACTTTAAAAAATGAATGCACCAAGAGACATTGTTCATAATATCCCATACTGGAAACTTCCCAAATTGCCATTATCGGTAAAATGCATAAATAAACTGTGATATTCATTCAATGGACACCATGAAATATTAAAAATGAATGGCCAAACTAAAGTTCCATGCAACCATATGAAGGAACCCCACCACAAGGTTAAGCAAAAATAAGACAAAAAAGAATATACACAATGTGATTCCATTTATATTAAGTTCAAAAATAGAAAAATAAGCCTTTTTACTGAGATGTGAACATGTTGGTGGTAAATGATAAAGATAAGCAAAGTCAGTATTACTATGAAAGTCAGCAGAGTGTAAACACTAGGAGAAAGGAATGAGACTGCAACTGGGATGAATTTGCCTGGTTAGTTCCCTCTCACTCTGCCTTCAGTAGCTACTCCATATCTTCTATATAAAATGTTCTATTTCCTGATCTAGGCAATGTCTATACAAGTATTTGCTTTATTTTATTTGTATAACTGTCCATTTGGATTTTATGCACTTTTCTGTGTGCGAGTAACATTTCTCAATAAAAGGTGCAAGGAGAAAAAGGATACGTGGTGAGATTAACTTTAGACAATAGTGGGGAAATATAACTTTACCTAATAACTTATTATAAGAATTGAACATAATCTATATACAATGCTTGGCTCTACAGCTAAGATGAAACACATGCTCAATTATCTTGCGTATATTAAATTATCTATAAACAAGAGCCAACATGGAAAAAAAATGATGTTAAAGCTGGATTTTTTCCTTGAATTCAGAAATACTTCAAGATATTTTCTAACCACTGAGGAGTATTTGTGGTCACCAGAAATCCTAATCTGTTTGTGTAGATGGCCTACAGGAGAGAAATATTATTAATTTCCTTTGCAAATGGATAAGCAGCTTACCAAGGCATTTGGTTATATGTCATCCTGTTGAAATAAGGTGTTTGATCTATATATTCTAGTGTTTTGCATGCTGGTATATTAAAAATGATATCTTAGACATTTCATTTTCTTCTTCTGTGCTTTAGTATCCAATTTTAGAGACTGTCAAATCAACTGAGTTAACCATTCTGATTTATCCAAGAATGACTGTGAGGCTTAGGAGTAATATTTATTAAGTGCTATTACTTCCACAAATACATACGGAGCAGTGTGCTCTGTGAAAGGCAATGCACCAGGGGTGGGGAAGGGCACTACATAAGAGAATAATGCATGACCAATGAGAAAGTCAAAAAAACTGAGTTCAATAGATCAATATGAAACAAACTAACCATAAAGCAAAGCTGATATAAATGCTAAGTAGAGATGTAAGTCATACACTGTAGGAATATTTAATTCAAACTGGGCAAATCAGGACAAGATTGTCATTTGAAGGAGACTGAGAGGATCCAGGTTTGGCCCTTACCAGAGTATGAATTTGAACAAATTCCTCCCGCACTACAAAATCAGGAAACTCCATAAGCAGAGGATAAAAGTTCTAGATACGCTCAAAGACTGTAAAAGAGATGGGTAAATTGGTAGCACCCATATTGTGGAGGGGTGTAGAGGGAAAAGATACCCGACAGGCAGCTTGAAACCCATCTTTGAGAATACAGAAATAGTTTTAATGTCTACAGAGTTACTGGGTTAAACCGGCTCTACCACAAGACAGAAATATATGACCCACCCCACTGTCTTGCAAATACATTCCAGAATTATAGACCTTAATGAGATTCTACATAACAAATGTTCCTCACCCACGTTTACTTGTTACTCGCGGTACTTCCTGTCCTCAACTAGCAAGCACCTGTCCTATAGCTTCATATATTTGTTTTCTATTGCACAACATAAAAACCCTTTGTTCACTAGAAAAAAAATGGAATTTTTTTCATGTAATAGATCCAGGGATGGCCCTTCTTCCAACCTCCGTCCACCCTCCCATCCGCTTTCTAGTCAGTGCAACCTTCGGAACCATGTCCCCTGTGGTCCTCTGTCTCGGGGACCAGCCAAGGCTCTGCTCCTGATTCCGGATCAACCATGAGCTCCCGCTTCATCGGAGCCCCTCCACAAAGGTGCAGGCCCCGTCAGCTGCCTGGTTAACCTGCATCTGGGGGCCTCCTACACCGACCTCTCTGCGCTTCTATTTCAACCAAGATGATGTGTGCCCGACGCTGCGGGCTGAGAAGCGCCAGGGCGCTGAGCATCCCTGGAGGGTACAGAAGCAGCGCAGCAGTCGCGCCGTCTTCCACGATAGAAGCAGCCGTCCGGGGCAGCGCGGGTGGCTCAGCGGTTTAGCGCCGCCTACGGCCCAGGGTGTGATCCTGGAGACCCGGGATCGAGTCCGGCGTCGGGCTCCCTGCATGGAGCCTGCTTCTCCCTCTGCCTGTGCTTCTGCCTCTCTCTTGCTCTCTCTGTCTCATGAATGAATAAATAAAAATCTTTAAAAAGAAGAAGAAGCAGCAGCTGTCCCAACGTGAGCGGGGTAAAACCTTGACACCACGGAAAGCGCATGATGTGCACGCGCCGGGTTCTCCATGACGGCCAGGAGAGCCACTTCCGACTTGAGGAGGTGAAAGGTCAAGAAGATGGCGGCCACCTGACTCACTTCCGCAGGCTGCCTGCACCGGAGGCTGGACTGGCCCGTAGCTCTTCCAAAGGCTCCCGCTGCCGCTGCCCCGGGGCCTCCAGACCCCAGCAGCCTTCGAGGGGCCCCTCTGCATCGGCTGCTGCAGGGGTTTCTGCCTGAGCTGCTCCTGTGGCCACCGGGCAGCTTTCCAACCACGCGGGAGCCCTCTCGCAAACTGGGGACCGAATGAAAACAATAAAGCTTTTTGCAGCAAAATAAGTAAGTACCTAAGCAAGTGCAGTGATTAATTAATATTTTAGAATAGATATCAAGGGTTTTTCTGAAGTGGCATGTCAGAGAGATGAGAAAAAGAGTAAAATCAATATTCACTTTGGAAACCAACTTCACCACCACCACCACCAATTAGACGAAAGTCTCCCTAAAACTTAGCAGATTATCCCTCACAGGCTGTCTGTATTTTAGTACCTGAACAAAGTTAAAACGTGTACAATATCGACTTTTTGAGTATGTTCCCCATAAACAGAACCACCTTTCAAGTCAAACCATTTATTTCCCAAATTTGCTATTGTCAGTTACATAATCCAATATCACTGTCATTCCCTGGCATAGTAGAACATGACATTTTTTAAAAGTAAGCAACAATCTGTAAGAGAAAAAGGAAGAAGTAAATTCGGAGTGTTTTCAGTCCAAATATCATCTGTTTCTTATGTTCAACCCAAATGCATTTCACTGGATAACATTAAATGCTACTTAATGTTATAACAAATTACCCCTTTTGAGAATCAAAACTGTCTCATAGCTAAGAATTATATCATCAGATTCGTTACTCAAGCATGTTCCTATGGTGAATTTCCTGTTCACCCCTCTTCATACAAACTAACACCCACCCGACATCACAACTCAATCATTTGACACAAGACAAACAGTTGTCTGCCTGGTCATGGATGATATGCCAGCAAGTGAACAAGGGGTTGAAAAGAGGGAGGCCATTTTTTTATGCTTGTGATTAAGTTCATCCTTAATATTGTATTTCAAATTGAAAATCTTCTGTTGTGACATATGGTATTAAGGCCTACATGAAATATGTGGAAATAGTTACTTGGGGCAGCCTCAGCCCCAGTGGTGCAGCAGTTTAGCGCCACCTTCCTCCCGGGGCGTGATCCTGGAGACCCGGGATCCAGTCCCAGGCCGGGCTCCCTGCACGGAGCCTGCTTCTCCCTCTGCCTGTCTCTCTGTCTCTCTTCCTGTCTCTTTCTCTGTCATGAATGAATAAATAAATAAAATCATTAAAAAATAATAAAATTAAATAAATAAATAAATAAAATCTAAAAAAGAAAAAAGAAAAAAGAAATAGTTACTGGGTCCTTTAAGCCGGCCAGAGGCTGAGAATGCCCCCTTCCTCTCAGTGCACTTGATGACTACAACCAAGGACTCAAAAGCTGTATAATGATCTTCAGCAATCACCTTCTTCTCTCAAGTCCCAATCTGATCTCTGAAAATTAAGTGAGATGAACTAGCTAGTCTCTAGGTCTTTTCCAGAACTCTGAATCCATAGAAGAAACAACAATTTAAAAATAAGTAGCTGCAGAAAATCCCAGCAAAATCAGAATGTGAATAGCTCTAGGCTGTAGACTGATTAAAACAAGAATATTTTTAGCCTGGTTAAGTTAAAGTAACCTTAGCTGGGCTGATAATAAATCTGAGTGTCAGGGTCAGAATACTGTCAGGAGAAAGGGAAAGAGATTCACACTTGGAGCTGTCTGAAATGGAATGGACTTCCTCAGGAAGAGACAAGGTTGCCAATTACTGGAAATGTTCAGGAAAGGCTGGGAGCTCACCTGGCAGGGTGGTTGAGAGGTTGTAAGTGGAGCTCTGAGATCATCTCCAACCTTAATATGTAAAATGGCACCATAAGCTGCTGTACCAGAATCCAGTGTTCTTCTCATGGATCCCTCAGCAAAACTGTATCAGCATTCTGTTACATTTAGCTGTTAACACATTTATTGAGTTCTACCCTTGTGCAAGTCCTATAGGGCATGCAAAGATGATTTGGAGAGTACACTGTACTTCTCAGGCATAAGACAGGAACATGATAGCTACCAGGGAAGTAGTGATAAGTGACACAGAATAAGCACATATAAAATACCAAGAAAGATCAGGAGAGAGATCACTTCCAAGTTTCCAGAACAAGGATGGTGAACTAATGCAGAGTTTATGAAAGAGATAAAGGTGGACCAGTACCCTGAAGAAAGGCTAGGAGCCCGAAGGGATAATTAATGACTTCTAAGACCCTTCCATTTCAGAGATTCCATGTACTTCACTAAATGCCATGAAAATGAGCACAGATACATTAATCCTGTACCAAATTCTGCCCATCTTCTTGACCTATTATGCTAATCAGGCAGGGTCAATGGACTATACCCTGCCATCAGGAGGAGTTGAACTAGAAGAGGGGTTTGCACTAGATGAGAAATCAGGATCACATTACTGTTACCTTTGGGTGATGTCAGCAAACCAAAACATCACATGCTATTTTAATAGCAAGACCAAGCTGAACATCAGAATTCAGTAGCAGCTTTTAATTTAATTTTGATTATGAATGAAATTAGCTCTTTGGAGAAATTGTCTAATGGTACGTCATATGAGATGTCAGTCCATTTGTTTTGTTTTGTTTTGTTTTGTTTTGTTTTGTTTTGTTTTACATAACCGCTACCATGGGCCCCTTTTTAAACTACTGCATGATTCTTAGCACATATTCAAGATTAGTCATCAGTCTATAGTAAATCCTCAATGACATATCTCAATGAGGATATTATCCTATTCTAGTGTAAGTAATTATAGTTTGAAATGAGTCTCCAAGTCTTAGCTATGCTTGAGTACATGCCATTTAGAATAACTTTTTTTCAATATTTGACATCACACCATTAACATTGAAATGATTAATTATGTTTACATAGAGTAACCTAAGTATCTTGTTTGAAATGCAGACCTTATGGTGTCACTAACTTATGCAATGATTAATATATTATGTAAAATATCGTAAAGTATCCTGTAGAAGCCATGCAATAATAGTATTATGATTTATCCCAAGAACTTATGGCATAGAAATGCTGATGCGGAGCCTGACGTGGGTCTCCATCCCGGGACTCCAGGATTGCGCCCTGGGCCAAAGGCAAGCGCTAAACCACTGAGCCACCCAGGGATCCCTGCTGTGGACTTCTTATAAGTGGCTTTTAAGATACTGAGGAATGTTCCCTCTATCCCTACATTTTGAAGAGTTTTAATCAGGAATAGATGCTGTATTTTATCAAATGCTTTCTCTGCATCTATTGAAAGGATCATATGGTTCTTGTTTTTTTCTCTTGTTGATGTGATCTATCACGTTGATTGTTTTACAAGTGTTGAACCCCCTTGCATCCCAGGGATAAATCTCACTTGGTTATGGTGAATCATATTCTTAAAGTACTGTTGGATCCTTTTTGGCTAGTATCTTGTTGAGAATTTTTGCATCTGTGTTCATCAGGGATATTGGTCTATTATTCTCCTTTTTGGTGGGGTCTTTATCTGGTTTTGGAATCAAGGTAATGTTGGCCCTATAAAACAAGTTTGGAAGTACTCAGTCCCTTTCTATCCTTTGAAACAGCCTTAGTAGAATAGGTATTATTTCTTCTTTAAATGTTTGATAGAATTCCCCCTGGGAAGCCCTCTGGCCCTGGACTTTTTGTATCCTGGAAGATTTTTCATGACTGCTTCAATTTCCTCACTGGTTATTGGTCTGTTCAGATTTTCTATTTCTTCCTTTCCAGTTTTGGTAATTAGTGGTTTTCCAGAAATGCATCCATTTCTTCCAGATTGCCTAATTTGTTGGCATATAGCTGCTCATAATACGTTATTAAAATCATTTGTATTTCCTTGGTATTGGTTGTGATCTCTCCTCTTTCATTCATGATTTTATTAATTTGAGTCTTTTTTCTTTTTAATAAGGCTAGTTAGGGGTTTATTTATCTTATTCATTCTTTCAAAGAACCAAATCCTGGTTTTATTGATCTGTTCTACAGTTCTTCTGGTCTCTATTTCATTGAATTCTGTTTGAATCTTTATTATCTCTTTTCTGCTGCTTGATGTAGATTTTTTGCTGTTCTTTCTCCAGTTCCTTTAGGTGCAAGGTTAGCTTGTGTATTTGAGTCTTTTCCAATTTTTTGAGGGAGGCTTGTATCATGATTTATTTCCCTCTTAGGACCACTTTTGCTGTATCTGAAAGATTTTGAACAGTTATATCTTCATTTTAATTATTTTCCATGAATCTTTTTAATTCTTCTCTAATTTCCTGGCTGATCCATTCATCTTTTAGTAGGATGCTCTGTAACCTCCATGTGTTTGAGTTTCTTCCAAATTTCTTCTTATGATTGAGTTCTAGTTTCAAAGCATTGTGGTCTGAAAATATGCAGAGGACAATCTGAATCTTTTGGTATCGGTTGAGACCTGATTTGTGTGCCAGTATGTGGTCTATTCTGGAGAAAGTTCCATGTGCACTTGAGAAGAAATGTGTATTCAGTTGCATTTGGATGGAATGTTCTGCATATATCTGTGAAATCTATTGGGTTCAGTGTATCATTCAAGGCCCTTGTTTCTTTGGTGATGCTCTGCTTAGAATATCTGTCATTTACTGAGTGCCATGTTGAAGTCTCCCAGTATTAGTGTATTATTATCTAAATATCTCTTTACTTTGGTTATTAATTGATTGATATACTTGGCAGCTCCCACATCAGGGGCATAAATATTCATGACTGTTAGGTCTTCTTGTTGGATAGACCCTTTAAGTATGATATAATGTCCCTCTTCATCTCTTACTACAGTCTTTGGTATAAACTTTAATTTATATGATATGAGGATTGCTATCCCATCTTTCTTTTGAGGACCATTTGAATGCCAAATGGTTCTCCACCCCTTCATTTTCAGGCTAGAGGTGTCCTTAGGTCTAAAATGAGTTTCTTGTAGACAGCATATAGATGGGTCTTGCCTTTTTATCCAGCCCAATACCATGCATCTTTTGATGGGATCATTTAACCCATTAACGTTTAGAGTAACTATTGAAAGATATGAATTTAGTGTCATTGTATTACCTATTCAGTCCTTGTTTTTATGGATTGTTTCTTTGAGCTTCCTCTTTCTTTTACAGGGTCCCCCTTAATATTTCTTGCAGAGCCAGTTTGGTGGTCACATATTCTTTCAGTTTCTGCCTCTTCTGGAAGCTCTTTATCTCTCCTTCTATTCTGAATGAGAGCCTTGCTGGATAAAATAGTCTTGGCTGCATGTTCTTCTCATTTATTACCCTGTATATATTTTGCCAGCCAGGTCTCTGCGGAGAGGTCTGCTGTTAATCTGATATTTCTCCCCATGTAAGTTAAGAATCTCTTGTCTCACGCTGCTTTAAGAATTTTCTCTTTATCTTTGAAGTTTACTAGTTTCACTATTAAATGTTGAGGTGTTGAATGCTTTTTATTGATTTGGGGGTTCCTCCCTATCTCTTGGATCTGTATGCCTGTTTCCTTCCCCAGATTTGGGAGGTTCTCAGCTATGATTTGTTCAGATATACTTTGTGGTCCTCTGTCTATCTCAGTCTCTTCTGGAATCCCAATTAGACATATATTCTTCCTTCTCAAGCTATCATTTATTTCCCTAAGCCTTTCCTCATGGGCTCTTGTTTTTCTTTTTTCCTCAGCTTCCTTCCTTACTATCAACTTGTCTTCTATGTCGCTCACTCTCTCTTCCACCTCATTAACCCTAGCAGTTAGAACATCCAGTTTGGATTGCATCTCATTTAATCTATTTCTAATTTCGGCCTGATTAGTTCTCAGTTCTGTAGTAACAAAGTCTCTAGAGTCCCTTATGCTTTTTTTCCAGAGCCACCAGTAGCTTTATAATTGTGCTTCTGAATGAATTTCTGACATCGTATTGAAATCCAAATTCTGTAACTCTGTGGCAGAAAGTACTGTTTCCAGTTCTTTCTTTTGTGGTGAATTCTTCCTTCTAGTCATTTTGTCCAGTGCAGAGTGGCTGTGTGAATGGCCTGAGTCAAAAATATCAACCATGACCTAAGTAAAATACTTAGATGATTTTGAAGAGGTCAGAAACCAGAAAATAAAAGAAAAAGGACAACAGCACAAAACAAAAGGACCACTAAAGTGAAAAACAAATTTTAAAACAAAGTAGTAAACATGAAAAGTCAAAAACCAAAAACAAAGAAGAAAAAAGAAAAAGAGATAAAAAAATAAAGAAAATAGGAAAAAGAAAAAAGGGGGTTGGTGGTGGTGAAGAAGTGATAGTGGAGAGAGAATGTAGTCTATCTGAGGGATCCTACAGGGTGATCAATCCTCTTGAGTGATTTTGTTCTGTATGTTAGAAGATGCACAATCCCAAATTTTTATAAACCAGCAATACTATAGAAAGCCCAAAATTGACCACCAAGGCATAAACAAGATAAGAGAGGGGGGCAGAATGGGAAGGAAGAGATAATATAATCCCACAGAATGAACCAACACTGTGTTCCACTTGGTTCTGGGTGTATGTTGGTCATGTTTTAGAAGCTACTAACTTCCACCATTGTAAAACAAAACGAGGCAGGTAAAACAAAAAACAAAAACGCATATCTACCAAAATTAAATTGAATATGTTAAAGGGAATACAGAAGTGAAAAATATATCTAACACATGTAATTGTAGAAATATGAAAGTCAAAAAGGAAAAAACTTGAAAATGAAGAGCTGGTAAAATATTGTAGTTAAGGTAGGAAAAGAGAAATAATATTGGAAAATTTTTGTCTGATATAAAAACGAATTGTGATGGAAAAAGAAAAGAAAAAAATAAAAGGACCCTCTAGGTCTATATACTATTTTCTGTCAGACCTGGAGCTTTCCAGTGCTCCTTGGCCAGTAAACTTGCTCTTCCCTTATTCTTCCAGCTGGTCTTCTGGGGGTGGAGTCTGCTGTGCTGATTCTCAGGTGTCTGTGCCTGGGCGGAGATGCCCCGCCCCTTGCCAGGTGCAGGGCTATGTGAGCTCTTCCCCCTAAGTAACTAACCACAGTCTCCCAGCCTGCACTGGCCTAAATGCTCCCAGGACTGGTACAGGTGCACTGATCTGCACAGTTTAGGGATGTCCAGCAGTAGGAGAGTTCTCGCTGTCCTGTGCCCTCCCTGCTTCCAACTGTCTGGGGGGAAATGCAGGATCACTGGCTTTGTCTTCTTGGGCGCCCTGGGATCCAGGGCCCTGTGCCACTGGACTCGTGCTCCCAGGGGCAACCTCTCCGGAAGGGAGTGGGGCACAGCCACCTCCCTCCAGAGCTGGCCCGCCTAACCCACTGGCTTCTCCCAAATGCCTGGGAGGGCTGCAGCACTCCGGCCCTTTACCGAGATCCGACCGCAGTTTGTGATGATCCAGTGCCCCTACTCTTATAGTGACTCCGGAATCTTGAGGCTTCACTGCCCCTCCTGCAATCCTGTCTGATTTCCCTGCTAAGCACTTTCTGTCAGGGAAAAGTCCGGTGTGGATTTTTAAAGTTCCCGCTTCTCCAGGGCTGTGCTTTCCTTCCCCAGAGGCTTTCTCCCCTGCTCTGCTTTAGCCCTGCTACTCACGGTTCTCCCCCACACTTTATTCTTTTTAATCTTTTTTTCACCTTCCTACTTTGTTAGAAGCAAAAACTTTTCTCTCTGTAGCATTCCACCTGCTCTGTCTTTAAACCTCAGGTTGAATTTGTAGGTGTTCAGGATGATTTGAAAGTTATCTAAGTAAGTTTGTGGGGCCAGGTGAGTTGAGGACCCCTACTCTTCTGCCATCTTGAGACAAACATTTAAATTCTAGGTCCCTAAATAAAATTCTGCAAAATTTTTCTTAGTGTCATTCTATATTTTAGGAGGCCTGATAGAATATGAACACTGAGATTTCTTAATATAGTTTTAACATTAATTTCTTTATTATTCAATTAGGAAAATATCAACATAGAAATAAAAGCATGTTATTCTAACTAGAAAAAATAAACTTATTATTTGTATCATAGTTTTAAAGGAAGATGGACCCTGTTCTTGAGCAGTCCTTTATTAAGCATCTTAATGGATTTGTTCATGTGTGTTTTGGAAAAAGAGCCAGAGAAAGCTATATTTCTTAGCATAATAGAGATTGAATTATTTAGAATTTCTAGGGAAATATGGAAATAAGGGTGTGGGAAATAAAGTAAAAAAGAAGGACTCATAAAGAATGGAAAAAATTCATGAACCTAGGACTGATACAGAAAACGCCAGTGAGTGGTAACTGCAAAAGATTTTGAAGAACATGAGTGCATAATATGGATGAATAAGTTTTTGAATGAGCTATGCATGAAGGGTCTCATCTCCCTAATTATTAGCTCACAGTCAACCATAGTGTATTCACAAATGCTTTGAGTTTAAACCAACAAATATTCTGAGGGTCACCTGTAAATTACCCAAAAGAGCATGTGTGGAAACAGAAGACCAGCACTCAAACAAGACTTTGAAAGCATAAAGCCCTGAGAACTGACAGAAATCTTGCAAAGACATGGTATTATTGAATTCAAGGCAATCTTACTTAATCTTGAGGAGTAGTGAGCCTTTCTCACATAACATCCCATTTTGTATATTTCCAACTAAATGTAAATAGTTCTGTTCAGAATATTCATTGATGTGATATAAAACCAATGAAATATACACAGGTTCTGGTCTCAAAGAGATTCCAAAGTAGAATAAAACATGTATGGGCAGCCGGGTGGCTCAGCGGTTTAGTGTTGCCTTCAGCCCAGGGCATATTCCTGGAGACCCAGGATGGAGTCTCACGTCAGGCTCTCTCTCTCTCTGTGTCTCATAAATAAATAAATAAATAAATAAATAAATAAATAAATAAATCTTTTAAAATATATGTATTTATTTTATAGCATTTCATTAAAAGGGATAATTTGTGACAGTAAAAATATAACAGGAAAAGGGGGAAATAACAGAACCTGGATAGGCAAATAAATAGAAGTTGCTATTAGTAGGGGAAAAAAAGCCTATTTTATCTATGAGACAGTTTATTCACACCTAATGGTAGCCACAAAACAAAAATCTAGACAGAGACACGAAACATGAGAAAAGGGGAAACTGAGTAAATTGTGGAAAACCACCAATTAAAAAGGCAGTTAGAAACACAAAGAAAAAGAAACAATGGAGATGCAAAACAACCAGAAAACAAAAGATGAAATTGCATAGTAAGTCTTTATAACAATAATCACCCTAAATGTAAATAGATTGAACTTGCCAAAAGGCCGAGTGGCTGGATGGATTAAAAAACAAGACATATGCTGCTTTTAAAATACTCATTTCAGCTCTAAAAACACACATAGAATCAAAGTGAAAAGTAGAAAGATAATACTCAAAGCAAATAGTAACCAAAGAAAGTGGATATAGCCATATTTCTTTCAGACAAAATAGACTTCAAGCCAAATATGATAATAAGAGACAAGGTTATTATATAATGATAAAGGGGTCAATATATAAAGAAGATATAACAATAATAAATATATATGCTCCCAACACCTGAGCATTAAAATATATTAAGCAATACTAATATATCTTAAGGAAGAAATAGACAACAATACAATGATAGTAGAGGACTCAGCAGCCCACTACCAGCAATGGATAGACTGTCCAGACAGAAAATCAACAATAAAAAAACCCAAAACGTTGGGATTGAATCGCATTTTAGAACAAATGGACTTAACAGACATATATAGAACATTCCATTCAACAGGAGCAAAATACACATTATTCTCAAGTGCACATGGAACATTCTCTAAAATAGGTCATATAGCAGGTCACAAAGCATATCTTAGTAAATTTAAGATTGAAATCTTATCAACTATCTTCTCTAACCGTAATATTATGAAATCAACAAGAAGAAAGTGAATAGACAAATATGTGGAAACTAAATAACACACTTCTAAATAACCAGTGGGCTAAAGAAAAAGTCAAAATAGAAATAAAAGGTTAAAACAATTGAAAATGAAAATACAACATATTAAAATTTGTGGGGTGTAACAAAAGCAGTTCTGAGACAAAAGTTTTTAGTAATAAATGCAGATATTAAGGAATTAGAAAGATCTCAAACAACTTGAATTTATACCCTGAGAACCTAGAAAAAATAGGGAAATTAAGCCTGAATTTAACAGAAAAAGAAAATACTAAACATCAGAGCAGAAATAAATGAAATAGAAGCCCAAAAACAATAGGATCGATGAAACCAACACCTATTTCTTTGAAATGACAAATAACATTGATAAACCTTTAGATATACCAAAGGGAAAAAAAGTGAAAGAGAATGACTCAAACAAAATTGAAAATGAAAGAGGAGACGCTGTAACTAATACTATAAAAATACATAGATCATAAGAGGTTACTATCAATTTTATGCCAAAAATTACATAACCTAGAAGAAATGGACACATTTCTAGAAACATACAACTACCAAGACTGAAGCAGGAAGAAATAGAAAATCTGAACAGACCGATAAAGAGTCAAGAGATCAAGTCAATAATCAAAAACCTCCCAGCACAGAAAACTCCAGGACCAGATGGCTTCACTAGTAAATTCTACCAAACATTTAAAGAAGAATTAAAATCAATCCTTCTCAAACTCTGGCCAAATGTTGAGGAAGAGGAAACACTTACAAACTCACTCTATGAAGCCAGATTTATATTGATATCGAAACCAGGTAAGGATACCACAAAAAAAGAAAACTATAGATCAATATCCCTGATGGATATAAATGTAAACATTTTCAACAAAATGTGAGCAAATTGAATTCCAGAATACATTTAGAACATTATATACCATGACTAGGTGGGACTTATTCCTAGGATGCAAGGATGATTCAACATATGCAGACTAATAAATGTAATCACATCAATAAAATGAAAGGTCAATAGACATACATTTGACAAAATAAAACATCCTTTCATGATAAAACCTTTACAGATTGGGAATAGAAAACCTTATTTCAACATAATAAAGACCACATATGACAAACCCATAGCTAATATTATACTCAGTGGAGAAAAATTGAAACTGTTTCCTCTAAGATCAGGACCAAGACAAGGATGTCCACTCTTACCACTCCTATTTAACATAGTACTGATAGTCCTAGCTAGAGCAATTAGGCAAGACAAAGAAATAAAGCTATCCAAATTGGAAAGAAAAAAAATAAAACCGTCACTGTTTGCTGATGAAATGATCTTATAGAAAATCCCAGAGTCAATTAAAAAAACTGTTGTAATTAATCAACAATTTCAGCAAAGTGGCAGGTTTACAAAATCAACTTAGAGGCTTTCCTTTATACTAATTATGAAGCATTAGAAAAAAGAAAAATATTACCACATTTATAACATCAAAAACAATAAAATTGGGGGGGGGGGGGATTTAACCAAAAATGTGAAAGATCTGTACAATGAATACTGTAGAACTTTGCTGAATTAAGTCAAAGAAGACACCAACAAATGGAAAGACATGTCATATTCATGGATTGGGAGAATTAATATTGTTAAAATGGCCATTCTACCAAAACCACTTATAGATTTGACACAATCCTCATCAAAATAACAAAGGCATTCCTCACAGAAATAAAAGAAACAATCCTTAAATTTATGTGGAACCACAAAAGACCCTGAAGAGCCAAAAGTAACCTGAGAAAAAAGAACAAAGCTGGAGGTATCACACTTTCTGATTTCAAACTATACTATAAAGCCATAGTAATAAAAACAATATGGTGCTGGCACAGAAATAGACACATAAACCAGTGGGACAGAATAAGAAGCCTAGAATTAAGTCCCAGCATATATGGTTATTTAGTGTTTGACAGAGGAGCCAAGAGTATCCAATGGGGAAAAGATAGTGTCTTCATCAAATGGTGCTGGGAAAACTGGAGAAATACATGCGGAACAATGAAATCAAACCCTTATCTCACACCACTCACAAAATTTAACTCAAAGGAGATCAAAGACTTAAAATAGGAACTGATACCATAATACTCCTAGAAGAAAAGATAGGGCAGAGGTTTGTCACTATTCGTCTTGGCGATGATTTTTTGGGCATGACACCAAAAGTACAAATAACAAAAACAAAAGTCAAGAAATGGGACCATAACTCAAACTCAACATATTCTGCAGAGCAGAATAAAAAGATAAATATCCTTACAATGGCAAACATATTCCAGTATATAAATGTATCAAAATAACATGCTAGATACCTTAAGTTTATACAATGTTACATGTCAAATGTATCCAATAAAAAAGGCACATGGCCTAAAACATTAGAAAATAATACCTGTGGGATCCCTGGGTGGCTCAGCAGTTGAGCATCTGCCTTTGGCTCAGGGCATGATCCCGGAGTCCCGGAATCGAGTCCCACATCAGGCTCCCTACTGGAGCCTACTTCTCCCTCTGCCTGTGTCTCTGCCTTCTCTCTCTCTCTCTCTCTCTCTCTCTGTCTCTCATGAATAAATAAAAATCTTTTAAAAAATAATAATAATACAGGAGATGAGTATCATGGTGGAAAATCCTACTGCTTACTCACATTCTTTCCCCAACCAAATGTTAAGAACATTTTATTCCAATCTCTAGGAAGGGGAGAGATGATGTCACTAAAAATGTTTCATAAATTGTTCCTCCCCTTGAAGAGAAAAAGAAAAAGAAATCAGTTTGGTGAAATTCAAAGAATTTAACTGTCACAGAGTAATGTTGCCACTGGGAATCACTTTGGCTTAAAAGCTAAGAAGAAAAGTCTATGTTCTTCCTTTGCTTGCTTCTTTTTGGTTCTGTTCCTTCAGATACATTAGGCATTGGGCTTCCAAATCAACATCTCACTTGTGACAAGAAGGATAAATTCAATCTGCAAGACAGTCAAAAGGCCTGCCTATGTCCATAATCCATGCACATACTGGAATAAGCCAATACTCCGTGTTACGTGTATGTAAACTCTCATCCAGATCCATGCAAAGGAGGAGAAATCACACTATGAATTTAATCCCTAAAAATAATACTACATGGCCAAAATTATATGAAGACATTAAGATTGTCAAATGATTAGTACAAGCAAAAATTGTGAAGGTATGAGATAATGAGGGCCGGAAAAGGTGAAGAAGATTAGGGGATTGAAAAGTTAACCATGGGCTTTATAATTATTTCCAAAAAAATGAGAGCCTGGGCAATTGATTAAATATGAGATAAATGGAGGATAGTAGCATGAAATCTCAACAATTCAAAGATGCCAGCATATTTGAGTCTCTTTAGCCTGACTTTTCTCTGGGTTTGCAAAGTTCCTCCAATTACGTATCATACTAATTAAAGTATTTGACCCCCCCCCATTAATCTGAGTTCTGTTTCTTAATTCTATTAAAATTGAAGGCATAGACTTGTTCACACTTCTTCACCACAGACCATGTTTATCTGTTGAGCTCCGTATAAATATCAAAATCATTTCTGTACTATAGGACAAATTTTAAAGTTTTAAGTACAAAATTAAGTGCATTTTAAAACCTAGTCCAGCAGGACTCTGCATTTCATCTCTAGCCACTTTCTTCAGTATTCTAGCCACACTGGATCCCTCCCTGCTCCTTAAATACATGCTGCAATTTTATGACTCTCCTCCTTTTTTATGCTGTTTCTGTGTCTAAAATACCTTTCTAGCTCCCAAAATGTAGCACACTTCTACTTTTCTGCTAAAGCTTCACCTCCATGTCACAATCCTGTTTTCCAGCCCAAATCCTTAATCCAAGCTAAATACTTTATCAACTATGATGATCACAGAGGGTCACTCACCTGCCTCCCCACTTCTCACATTTCCATCGTGGAGAGGGAGCTCTTCTCAGGAGGGTTCTATCTGCCCCCTTGCCTATACTTCCCCAAAGGAGCAGAGACTCCTTAATCTTGACAATGAGAAGGACTGGGACAAATAGCTCCTTTCTCTCTTTCAGACTGCAGAATTTACAGGACATTCATCTTTCCTTCCTATCTGTCAGCAACTATACAAGGAAGGCTCTGTTGTTATAAGACCCCCAATTGAACTTATGAACATATAAGTTCAATGCACAGGTGGGGAGAACATAGGAGAGAGCCACAGTATGACTGTAGGTCAAGCAACATTCTCTAATCCGCCATTACCAATACAAAAGCAGATATTTTTCCTATGATCTGTTTGAATTCCTGTATGTGCTTTTCATTTTATTTTTGCAAATGCAGGAGGCAAGAGGAATGTTATTGATTGTCCTTCTCCAGCCCTAATTTACCAGCGAAGGAACTAAAAATACGGAATAATAAATTCTGGGCCAGAATGTAGGCAGAGCATGTAATGACAGGAAAAGAGTTTGAAACTTTTGATGCCTTAAAAATCCTAATCCACCTGGGTTTTGACCTCTGTGGTTTTCCTTGGCTTCTATTGTCACTATGTGGTTGGATTTTTTATTAAGGGAATGTGGGACTTAGTAATCATGATCTGTGTGGTTCTCTGTGGCTAAACTTGACCTGATTTATACCACTATGGCTTAAAGTAGGCCGGCCAATGGGGCAGGGATTATATTACAGATAAGAGAACCTCTCTTGGTCCAATAAAGGCTAACTTTAAAGTAGGCAGAGCAAAAATAACTAACTAAATAAATAAATAAAAACAAATAAATAAAGTAGGCAGAGCTTTAGTGTGCACAGACTGCTTAGGTACTTACAGGTAGATCAGATTTAACTTGTTTTATTGCATGTCTCAGTCAGATCTACAGGTAGGGTATATGAAGTACAGAAGCAACTAAGTTACTCATAGAACACAGAGTTCTACTGAAGTAGGCCTCACACCAGGCATAAGTAAATAGTAACAAATATGTTGCTCCAGATTGCATTTATCTATATTGTTTTGAAATACAGTAGTTAAAAAGAAAATTATTTAAAAACTAACCAATTGACTTCATGCAGCCTTTCCACAAGTCTTTAAGAATTATTCTCCAAATCTATGGCCTTAAGGAGGCTGTGATTAGCTCTCAAAATGGCCAAGAAATTGGCTTAGCATTTCAGAGATTTACTATGGCCTCACACACAGAAGAACATAGATGATATTTTAAAAACAAATAAACTAACTAAAAAAAAAGAACCAGTGCTTCATGAATTAAAAGTAAACCACAAATGAAATGATTGCAAACTCAGAGACTAAGAGACAATTTAAAATGCCTTGGCCTGGAACACACTGTTGTTAAGCATATTTACTGAGGAAGGCAAGGAAGGGCTGAACAGAAATAATGCTGAATAAGTGGGAGGAAAAGCATTTTCCTTAGATGGGATGTTGAGATTTCAGAATACAGGCTAGGCAGCTATTAAAGAAAAAATGAAATAAAAGAATGAACCTAGGTCTAACTAATGAAGAGAGTGAAGAAAAAAGAAGTATTTTAATGTTAACTAGATTTAAACAGATGGAAACACAATGAAATTAACAAAGCAAGAGAGGTAAGATTGTAGAAAGCAATTTGGAAGGCTTCCCCCGAAGTAGGTATGGTCCAGGAAACAATTGAGTGGTATACCCTTAAAGTTGTCTATGGAGATTCTATAGTAAAAGCAAATGCGGGGGGCACTTTTGAAGATCTGAACAACCTCAAGTGCTTATGGGAAATTAGATATTTTAAGAAAACATAGCTGGTTTTTAAAAAAGATTTATTCATTTGTTTGAGAGAGAGAACAAGCATGTGAGTAGAGACAAGGGCAGAGGGAGGGAAACTTCAAGCAGACTCCTTGCTGAGCTTGGAGCCTGATGTGGGTCTCAATCTAATGACCCAAGAGATCATGACCTGAACTGAAACAAGGAGCCATATGCTTAACCAACTGAACCATCGAGGGGCCCCAGGAAACACAACTGTTTTAACAGAAATGCAATTATTGCCTAGGCCCCAAAGGCACAAGCCCAAGAAATGTATGAAATTTGGACAAATGACAATAAGCAAGGGAAAGTGCATCACAGTAAAAAGAAGGTGAGCAGGACAGTAATAACTTGCATTCTGAGACATAGCTCTAATGGGACAACACGTGCTGATTGTAGATCCAGAAATTCAAGAAGCAGGGCAGAGGCACAATATGTTAATATATATGCTGCTGAAGTGAGCACAATGAGGCACAATATGTTATAAACACAAATATCTGTCCTAAATACAGAGAAAAAGAAAAGGAAAGAAGACCTTCACACAACTAGACAATTTTTTATGAATATGAAAGAACTCAGAGGTTCTGCCAACAACTATACTATCTAAAGAAAGAAAGTTAATAAAATAATAAGACAGATCTTAGGAATACAATGAAAACAGATTAGTAATCAGCAAACTTTGATATATGTCTGTGTCATCAGAGTGCTAAATTAGGACTGCTTTCCATACAAATCTGAAATAAAAATAAAATTAAAAAGTAAAGGCACCAAGGAATTGAATAACCATAAATTTAAAAATAGACAATTATTTAACGTCCATGAAACATTTATAGAATTCCAATATATAATTGAACATGAATAAAATCTTAAACTATCTTATAGAGGAAATGTTCTAATCAATCATGTTATATTTTTAAAATATTTTATTTTATTAGAAATTAAAAATCATGGTTCTAAATTACACTTAGATAAAAGATAAATCAAAAGAAAAATGTAAGAGGAAAACTTTAGGCAAGAATTAAGGAGCACAGCAAAAGCTGTATTCAAAGAAAACATAAAATGATAAATACCTTTATTGTAAGAAAAAAAAATAACCAAAAAGGAATAACCTCCCCTGCAAAAAAAACTCATGGGGGAAAAATTGGCAATGAATATGAAAAAATATATTCATGGAAGAGCTAACTTCATGATCAAGAAACATGAAAAATATGCTCAAAGTCACTAATAGGCAGTGAAATTTAAATTAAAGTAACAATAAAATATCTCTTCATACCTCTGAGACTGGGAAGAATTATATACCTTGATTAAGACCCATGACCAGTAAGGTCACAAGGAAAGGTATACTTTCACATATTGCTTGTAAAGAAGCTTTAATAATTCACATTTTACCAGTATTGGAAAATAATCTGGCATTATCTATTAAAATTAAAAAGAACATACAGCAATCACACTTTTGAAAAATATATCCTAGAAGCACCTGAGTGGCTCAGTAGTTGAGCATCTGCCTTTGGCCTAGGTCCTGATCCCAGCGTCCTAGGATGGAGTCCCGCATCAGGCTCCTCATAGGAAGCCTGCTTCTCCCTCTGCCTATGTCTTTGCCTCTCTCTGTGTCTCTCTCTTATCTGGTGAGTTGACTGGGGAAATATCTACTTCCAGTCTCATTCAGTTTGTTGGCAGAAATAATTTCCTTGTGACTATAGAGCTGAAGCCTCTACCTTCTTGCTGGTTCTTGGCTCATCTCTCAAAAGTCACCTGGTCACCAGTAGTAAACCTGCAGTTCCTTGCCAGATGGGCCTCCTCAACATGGCCACTTCATCAAGCCAGCAAAGAGAGTCTCTAGAATGATTCTTCCAGCAAGAGTCTTATATAATGTAACATAATCACAGGAGGAACAGCCCATCATGTTTGCCATATCCTGTTGATTAGAAGCAAATCAAATGTCCTTTACACATACCGCAAAGGTATGAATACCAAGAATGACCATCACAGAATTCCTGTTCCTTAGAATCTATACCTCCACAAAAGTCAAATCTCATCAATTTAAGAAGATTGGGTAAATTGTCATGTGTTTATACCCTTGAATATCATGCAGTCATTATAAAGAATAAATTTATATCACTCAGTCTGACAGGATTTCCAAAGGCATTGCTGAATGAGAAAAGCAAATGCAGCAAAGTTGAATAAGATGATCCTAAATTTATAAAACAATCCCTCCCATTCCTGGACTCCAAAGGGAATTCTTCTTGAAACAACAGCAGCATTTCTTAAGGTGTCATCTAAGGGAGAAACAGATGTGGGGACAGGGATAAATTGCCCCTAGGAAGCTGATTTCATAGCCATAGGCACAGGTGGCAGGAGACCTGCTCACAGATAGATGGATTTTTCTCCACACTTAGGGTAAATGCATATTGCCAAACTAAAATATTGATAAACAGTTTGCCTAGTTCAGTTTATATTTATATTTTATGGTGTCTACACACCTGGCACACACTGGCATCCTACTAAGAACTTAAAACAACATGACTTCTCTCTACCTTCTTTTCTTCAAACATCATGGAATTCACATTATGAACTTTGGTGACAGAATCAGAGATCTACATTAGGCTGCCACAGAAACATTATTGTGATTGGGATTTTGGTTCTAGTAGCTCAAAATTTTGTGTGTTTTAAGTCTCATAAATAAAAGTAATATGGGCTGTGGGACTGGTCTTATAATGTCAAGTATTTAATAATTTTTTGAACTTTAAAAATGAAACATATGACCACATATCTGACAAAACATTCATATCTGGAAAAAGTAACTCTTAAAATTCAATGATAAGAAAAGAAACAATCCAATTAGAAAGTAGGCAAAATACATGAAGAGATATTATATTAAAGAGTATATACACATGAAAATAAGCACATGAAAAGATGATCAGCATCACTACATTGTAGGGAAACTCAAATCAAAATTCTAATATGTTATTACTGCACATCTGTCAGAATGGCTAAAATAAAAAAATAGTGACAACACCAAATGTTGGCAAAGATGTAGACAAAATGTATCACTCTTGGTAAACTTTCTTGGTGGAAATATAAAATGGCACAGTCACTCCAGAAAATAGTTTGGCAGTTCATAAAAAAAAATCTAAACATATACATACTTAACATGTCACCCAGGAATAACACTTCTGAGTATTTATCCTACAGAAATACAAATTTTGTCAACACAAAGCACATGGATACAAGTGTTTGTAGAAGCTTTATTTGTAATATATAAAAACTGGAAACAATTCAAATATCCTTTAAGGAGGCACGGTTAAACAAATCGTATACATCCATACCATGGAACACTACTCGACAATAAAAAAAGTTCATTTTTTTTTATTATTTATGAACTCTTGATACACTCAACAACTTGAATTACATGAGCACTGTGCTTATGAAAAACTCCAACCTCGAAAGGTCACCCGCTGCATGATTCCACTGATTATAACACTCTTTAAATGACAAAATCATAGAGATGTAAAACAGATTACTGGTTGCCAGGGATCAGAGATGATGCAGGGTGGAGGATGCGGGTATGACCATAAAAGGATCTTTGTGATTATGGAACAGTCCTATATTTTGATTGTGGTGGTGGTCATACAAATCTATATATATGACAAAATCTTGCAGAGCTACATATACACAAATACACATGGGTACACACAAGTGCATGTAAAACTGGTGAGATCTGAATAACACCTATGGATTGTATCAATGTCAGAGTCTCCTGGGTTTGATATGTGTCATATCATAATGGTAAGATGTGGAGAAAACTAGGTAAAGGGGACACGGAACCTTTCCGTAATTACTTCTTACAACTACATGTGAACCAACAATCATGTCAAATAAAAAGATTTAAAAATCGAGGCATAGGAGAGGATTACGCTGACAGAATCTTACTCATTCCAATACAATAAGGCAGCTCAAACTGCCACTGAGACCAGAAACCCAGTTCTATCCAGGCTGCGGAGCACAGGCCTCTACCAGACACCGAGCAGAAAGAGAAACTGGGTGACGTGGTTTTTGAAAGTCAATTCCTTTTGATTTTAACTTAGAGATTGTGGACCTTAATATCTCAGACAAAAGCAGGGTGATTTCCGTAGCTCTTTGACATGGGAATTTTATAAAGGGAGGATACCGTATTTAGGGACGTTTCTGGGTTGCCATTGTAATGTTTGGAGTACCATTGTGCTACCATTCAATCTCGCTGAATCGCTCTTGAGGTTGATCACAAAGCTAGACCTAATTTGGGGCGGGGACATGAACAGGGAATGACTACTAATCCTAGTTGACAGCAAGGTCTTACAACTGATTTAACTGATGTGTACTTCTGATCCACTGCATGTCTACACTACCCACCAGTGGTCTCAGAAGACAGAGTAAGGAACAATGGTAGTATTCAGGGTAGGAGTTCATGAAGGTAAAAGGATAAATTCATGATCTCCTCCCCCTGAGAGAGACAGTCACACTCCAGATAACCTTAAGGCAAAAAACAAATTGAGAAATCTTGGGCAAGTGTTTGAGATTGTGCTAATCTTCTGCTTTCTACAAAACTACACAGGAGAGAAAACTCTACTCGGCTGGTAAAAATAGTATCAGATCCCTCCCTGACTCTCCATGGTTGGATAAGTGGATTGCCTGATGAGCGGCTGTGGGAAGAAGCAATTGGGCATGTGTGGCCTACAGAGTAGTCTGGCCTTAGGACACACACTTTTCTGCCAACCCATATTGTAAGCTAATTGGGACAGGTTTTGTCCTTTAGATAGAAAGCTGCAATTTTAGATAGGTGAGCTCAATTCAGTAGGACACTGTGGGAAGGAATGATGAATCAGAATTTGTGTATCTTATTATCAATTTAGGCCAAGCCAAACAGTCTAACTTATCCTTAACAAAAAGAAAAATGATATTTTGATTGCTATCTCTGATTCTTCCATAATCATTCCTGAACTAGAAAGAAAAGAGGGGTACTATGTGTTGGCTATTTTCAAATCTAATATATGTCACCTACCACAACGATGCAAGATAGTCCATTCAGTACTCCAGTACGTCTTGGTAGCTGGCATAGTCTTATCTTTTTACGCATTCCCAGAATGCAAACTGTGCCAGCACAAAGCAATACTGTGTCAGATTTTGTTAAATAAACCCATCATTTCCATGATAAACTTTCATTCAGCACTTACATCAAAATATCATTTCTCAATTTTTAAAGTAGGTAATAAAAGAATTATCCAAAAAAACTCAAATCTTGATTCCTCAAAGCATCCAAATGCATAATACTTAGATCAATAACCATAAAAATGCTAATAAACACTTGGGATACACTTAGGGTATTGAAATCAACGTATACTGAAAACACTGGTTGATACATGTTTACAGTCAATTAAGTACCAAGATCTTTCTCCTCCTTATGAGATATAGAAAATACCACTTTTATTCATTTCTTTTTACCTAGATAACTAAATACAAAAGCCCTGAGAAGGTACTAAATAGAAAAGCCCTGAGAAGGTACTAAAATAAAATTTTAAAGCTTGTAGCCTAAATTTAACAAAGGATCTAGTTACTTTAAATACCTGGAAGGTGTCATTCAACCAAAGAGCCTTACATGTGATCTAAAAACAGCTGAGGCAGTGACATGTCAGAATCAGAATTATTTAAAAAGAATAGTCTATGTCATTTTTAATTCCTTCTCTAAAACCTGCTCAAGTTCTTTGCCCATTTTTCATTGAAAAAATACTGTTTTTCTTATCAACTTGTGTCATTTCTTTATTTGGTAAAGATAGAAGCCATTTGGCATCTCTATTGCAATTATTCTCCCAGCTTCTCACTTGTCCTTTAATTTTATTTATAATGTGTTTAAACATATGCTATTGTTTTCATTGTTATATAGCTATATCAATTAGCCTGTTCCATTGTTAGCTCTTCTATTGCTTTAATGTTTAGAAAATCATTTTCTGCCCAGATATTTAATAAACATGCACTTATGTTTTCTTCCAGGTTTTTTATAGTTATAAAAAACTGCAAACATTCCTTAGAGACAAAGAAAGACATGAATAATGAAAAAGCTTAACATGCTTCTCTGTATAGGAAAAGTACTGTAAAATATTGACGTGACTGTAAAGGTGCCAGTTCTTTCCAAAATATGGTTTATATAATCTTTGGTAAAATACTAAGGATTTGTAGGCTAATCTAAAAAAATAAACAGGAAAGAATAGGTACAATAAATGTTTTATTTTTTAAAATGACATCCAAAACATATCTAAAAGTTGAAATAAAGATTAAGTAATTAAGTAATATTAAGAAACATAGAAGAATGATGACAGGTTGATAGATAAGGTAGGATGGAGGGGGGAGATCAAGATTACTGAATAGATGACCCAAAAACAGACTTTAAAATAAAGATGTTAACATAGGACCAAAAATACATCACAAATCAGTAGGAGAAGGAATGTGTTTGATTACTGAATAAATGCATTTTTTAAAGATTTATTTATTTGTTTGCTTGAGAAAGACAGAGAGAGAGAGAGAAATGCACAAGAGAGACCACAAGTGGTAGACAGGAAGAAGCAGACTGTCTGCTAGGTAGGGAGCCCAATGTGGGGCTTGATGTGGGGCTCGATCCCAAGACCTTGGGATCATGACCTGGGCCGAAAGCAGACACTTAACTGACTGAGCCACTCAGTTACCCCACTCAATAAATATATCTGAATCATATTTATGTACCAAAAGCCCCACTGAGTTCTGGGAAGAGATGAATGGCAAGGTCCTTTGGAGCCGATGGTTTAGTGGGGAAGGCAGTCCTATAAAATAAGTAATGAAGCATATGAAAAAGGAGATTTGTGGAGTCCTAGGGGAGTATTTTAAAGGATGAGCAAATCTATAGTCAGGAATATAGGAAGGCTACCAAGAGAAAGTGACTTATAAGCTGGGATCTGAAGCAGCAGCTAGGTGAAGAGTTGTTCTGGCATAGAGAAGGGCATGGTGAACAGAAAGAAGTTCCCAGTGGCTGGAACACAGAGAAATTAATGAGAATCTGGCAAGAAATGAATCTGCAGAAGCCAGATCATCAAGACTCTGGGTGATATATTAGAGATTTTGAACTTTCTGTAAGGGCAATGAGAAGCTACTGAAGAATTTTAAGCAGGCAAATGACTTGATCAGATTTACCTTTTTAAAATGGATGAGAAGGAGGATGCCAAGACTAGCAAGAAGGCTAGTGGTGTCATTGTTCAAGTAATTCAGGTAAGAGATAATTGTGGCTTGAAGTGTGGACGATGAGGATGGAGAAAATGAAAATGTTTGAGAAATACAGAGATTTGATAGAAGTTGGTCATTTATTGGATATGTAAAGAGGTGAAGAAAGGAAGCCAAAGACAATTATTTAATAAATGATGTTTAGGACAATGGACTAGCTGTGAAGTAGGGGGGTACGGAGGGTGGATAGAGTGTTTTATTGGATCCTTACTTCAAAACAGATATCAAAATAATCTACAAATAGGAAAAGAAGTTAAATGTTTAAAAAGATGAAACCATTGAATTCTTTTAAGAAATCAAGAGCATCCGGACTGTGTTCCTATCTGCCTACTATGTTCCTACCTCCTCCACCATACCTATTTTCCAGTCCCAAAGTAGCTCTGTGAAAAATACCCATCCACCTCGCACTCAGCATACTTAACCTGTGCTTATATTTTAGCTCATAATTTTCAAAGGGGCTACCCTCCCTAAACATCCTACCTCTATCCACTAAAATCCTACTGAACCTTCGATCTCCAGCTTGAAATGCCCCCTCCTCCACAAAACCTTTCCTGGCCCTCCAAAAAAAGCAATTTTTGTTGCTATGCCATTTCACTTATATACTTTGTATAGTCATTCTTACATTCTATCCTTCCACGTTGTTTGTATATATGTCTGTCACTTCTCAAGACTCATAATCACCTTGAAAGCATCACATCGTTATAGTTACAACCCAGCCACATTCATTATAGCTCCCACAATACCTAGCACAAAATGCTTAGAATTATATAAAAGCATATACATTTATCAATGAATTCAATAATAAAGGCATTGATTTAATTTAAATAAATGCTCCTAGATAAAAGCACATATTTGCCCCCTTAACTAACTCATGAAAAGTTCAAGTTTTCTAAACTTATCATCCTGTGAACTATGGGCTGCCTCAGGTCACATTCGGTTCACTTTATATTAACTTCAATTTAAAAGAAATTATCACTCCTCTTCGATTCTTGCTACTATGTATCCTCAAACCTCTGTAAGTCTGTTCTTCCCTCTCTCCTTTCAGATGTGAAAAGGTAAGCTCCCAGTTATTATGAATTCAGTACCGCAAGGCTACGATTTTTGAGTGAATGATACACTGTCGGTCTTGAACACAACCCAGACCTCTCTGTGAGCTTTAATTTTCATCTCTTGGCCTCTTTCACTTTCTTCCTTTCTCTCTCTCTTTAGTTTTTTAACCTTGTATTTTGAATTAATTTCAGACATATGGAATATACAAAGAATTTCTATGTATCCTTCCCCAGATTCCCCAAATATTAATATTTTATCACAATTTCTTGTCCCATTTTCCCACCCCTAAATCATTGTGAGCAAGTTGCAGTCAGGATGCCCTTTATCTCAAAGTACTTTAGTGGCTCCAGGTGTTTGAAATGATGCTTTGCCCAGATGGGCATTGTTGTACCTGCCCTGGCTCATCTATTCTCATGGGACACTTCCACATCACCCTCACTACAACAACACGTCCACTCAGGTCTGCTCTCTCAGACATCCCCACATCCATCTAGGGCACTTGGGGAACATTTAGCTCTTCCTGCTCCACTGCGGACTGTGAGATCTTCACTGGGAATGTATAAGGTAGTTTTGTGTCACATTCGAGCACACAGACAACAGTGTGTTGTCCTCACCCTCACTGGGATACAAAGAACTGTGAAATTGTCTTAGCCCTGTATGCCTGGACACCACAGTGCCATTTCTGTTCCACAGTTGAGAACACAAAAAGATAATCTTGCTGTCTGCATTAGCCCCTCCCCTTCACCCCCTATGCCTCACTCCATTTTCCCATGCCCCACCAAGGCCTAGATCCTCCCTGCTCTCAGGTCCCCTAAAACTACTTGATAGACTCAAGTTCAGGCCAGAAAAAATACTGTAGAAGCCCTTTCTCTAGGAACCCTCAACATCTAGCTCTTTGCTCATGTTGTGCCTTTCTCTTCTCTCATAATGTAAGGACCCTCTTCTAGTTTCAGGAGTAAAGAACTGGCTTTCCCTGGATCACTGAAAATTCTAAACTGTGCCCTCATCTCCAACCCCCAGGACCAAAGTTTTGGAACTACAAAAGGTAAGATTTTGATTTCCTTATATTCATTATTTTTTGTTACATCTTCCCTTTCTTGAAGCAGTGAAGGCAGAAGCTTGTATACCCAGAAGAGGAAAAGAGAGGAAAGTAATTGGTTATTAGTTCAAAGCACCGTCACTCCATCCATATGATAGTGTACATAAAATTCTCATAATAGCAAAATGTCTAAGATAGTAAACTTAATTGCTACATCAGCCTCAACATCAGTTGCTTGTACATACGAGCAAAGTAGAAGGTATGACACTCTCTCTCTCTGACCAATGGTTTCTTGAAGAATCTGTGTGTGATTCTCTGGGTCACCAAAACTGCATGTTTACCAGCTTTCTTAGTGACAGTCAGCTAGTGCCATATTCACTTTACAGTTGTGTGTTGTCAGTGTGGCAAATCTCTAAATAAGAATTCAAAAAGTCGCTCAAGCCCTATTCTCACTGAAGAGAATGAAAACAAAGTACAAAGTGGAAAAACAAGTATTGCTTAGCCACCTCTTAACCTGTCCTTGGCTTTAAAGAGATACAATGGATGTGAGCAAACAGGCAATGAAAATGAAAATTCTAGCTGATAATTTCTTTACAATTCCTGGCTTTAAAAGACAATGTCAGGGGATCCCTGGGTGGCTCAGCGGTTTAGCACCTTTAGCCCAGGGTGTGATCCTGGAGTCCCAGGATCAAGTCCTGCATCAGGCTCCCTGCATGGAGCCTACTTCTCCCTCTGCCTGTGTCTCTGCCCCACTCTGTGTGTGTGTGTGTGTGTGTCTCATGAATAAATTATAAAATAAAATCTTTTAAAAATATAAAAATAAATAAATAAATAAATAAATAAATAAATAAATAAATAAATAAATAAATAAAAAGACAATGTTAGTCTGGTTTTCATTTTTGGTAACCCACCAGTTATCAATCTATAGATCCTCACAATTGAGAAGACACAGCTTTTATTGATTGCTTAGGAAGTAAAAGATATTACCTATGCTTTTGCATTCAAGAGGACTTAACTCTACATTTCCAGGTACTATGTAGAAGGGTAGAGGGGCAGGAGACTGGACAGACTCCGTACTTTAGTTTTCTCTCATAGAGTTAAATATGTATGTGTGTGTGTGTGTGTGTGTGTGTGTGTATTTGTATATATATATTCTTTTTGATAGTTGGAACAAGATAGTAAGTTTTTTGGGGTTTTTTAAAAAAATTTTTTTAATTTATTTTTTATTGGTGTTCAATTTACTAACATACAGAATAACCCCCCATGCCCGTCACCCATTCACTCCCACCCCCCGCCCTTCTCCCCTTCCACCACCCCTAGTTCGTTTCCCAGAGTTAGCAGTCTTTACGTTCTGTCTCCCTTTCTGATATTTTATTTATTCGTGAGAGAGGCAGAGACACAGGCAGAGGGAAAAGCAGAACTCGATCCCAGGACCCTGGGATCACACCCTGAGCCAAAGGCAGATGCTCAACCACTGAGCCATCCAGGTGTCCCAGATAGTAAGTTTTTAATAATGGGGGTATTGCTTATAAAGTTTCAATATTTTCAAAACAAACACAAAAGCTGTTCTCCAACAACTTGTTCCAATAAGGAAAGCTAATTTAGGGTCTTTTCTTCAGAAAAGTTTATCTCCTTTTCTCTGTCCCCCCTTTCTTCTCTCTCATTTTACTCACAGATGATCTGTCTTCCCATCCCACCAATCACCTCAGATTTGTATAAACCTCATATCTAAGATGCTGAAGGGGGTGTTGCTTTTAAACTACAAATCACCTCTGAAACTGCATACTGCTCACCCCAATTTCAAGCATATGGGCTTTGCACAACATCTATGGTAATGGTTTTGGTACCACGTTCTTACAACCATAAGAAAGCCCCTATGAAACAAAATACAAGATTGAGATTATTAAAGCGCCCTAATCATATTAGTTTTCTAAGTTCCTGCTGAAATATTTAGTATTAAATACTATAAAACATCCTATAAATAAGAATACATGAGTATAAGAATACCTCCAAGTATATTGAATCTAGTGATAGCATGAGTCTGTGTCTACATTCACAATTCATGCCAGTGGAATGGTGAGAAATACGCTTTCTTCCTTTACCTTAATCTCTCCATCCCAGCATCTTAGGGCAATCAGTGACTGCCAGCAGATATCAGCTGCACCGACACAGATCCAAATGCCAGTCTTAGTTAGCACTTGTGCTAAATCGGCAGAACCTTTATTTTTTTTAACCATGTATTTCCACAGCTGCTCTCTCAAGTGAGTTATTCATCTGGAGGACTCTCAGACTGCCATCAGAAACAACACAGAAAGAAGACAGTTCAGGCCCGCCACAGGAAGAGTTCAGCAACAAAAACCCTTTCACCTTCCATCACACTAGCAGATCTAAACCTGAATAACAACGAAGATGCTTTAGGTGGGATGCCACACGGAACACCAGGAAACATTTCCAGCCTGTGCAACATTTTACTTCTCTCATAACACAGAACAAAAAAAAAAAAAAAAGGGAAATCTTTTTCCTAATAATGTGTATTTGCTTATATTTTGTTGAACGTGTCGACTAAGCTAGCATATGCTTTGCTAAATGAATTTTAATATGGAACACCTTTGTCAGGCCCCCTGTATTTTCTTCTCTGTCATCAGTTTAGTAATCTACCCTTGTTCCCAGTCATCTCCATCAACAGCCCTTCTAGCTCCGGAGCTTCACAGCAAGCCCTGAGTTGCTCTGCCTTGCCCCGATCTCTTAGACCAAATCCTTCTGCTAAAGTGAAGTATGGAGTTAGCTCTGTGCCCAGATCAGTGCCTGGTACATGAAGGCATATACAGTACATGCTTGTGGATATAGAAAGTGAGCCAGTTAATCTAGAAGTAATTTTTGAAAGAAACAAGAGATCCTTTGAATTCCCGGTAAAAAAAAAAAAAAAAAAAAAAATAGGTGATGTCCAATTTTGGCCCCTTCACTATTTGGATATAAAATTTATTTCCTAAATTTTAGAAACAGAGAATAATTGGTTATTTTTTGTATTCCTTATGCAATTCAACAGATACCCAGACAGTACTTTTTCTGCTGTTACCACTCTGATTCTTAACACTGACATTGTGGTGTGGAAATTTTCTGTCTCTTCAATACTGAATTGGAGCAGCAGTGATTGAGGAGATGGGAAAAGGAAAGCAAGAAAAAGTAGCACTGAAAGAGGAATGAATAAGAGCAGCCCCTGAAACAGAGCAGCAACTGACTCAAACCCACTTGGGTGAAAGCCAAATGGCCTGCTGCCTTCCACCACCTCCTGTGCTACATGAAGTGCCACTATCCAAATAAAATATGACAAGGAATAGATGTATTGTGTGTACCTGTCTGTCCATGCCGTAGCAGTGGTGGTACAGATAATTCATATTTCTGTTTGAACCACAATGCTTGGTGGTCTTAAGTTTAGTTATTGGAAAACCAGTCCCCAAGTACTTCTGTTTTAAATATGTATCACTCACTCTGTACTGTGGCTTCAATCACAAAACCCATAATAGATTTCATTGAAAATAAGAAAGATAAATTAAGGGTCATTTTTAATTATAACACCAAAAGAATAACAATTGACAAGCATGACAAACTCAGAGCAACACATAATACACTCACAGCAAAGGCTCCTTTTTGAAATGTGCAGTAAACCCAACAATCCATGTGGAGACTTGCACAGAAAAGGCTTTGCAAGCATGCCAAGTGTTGAGTGGGCACCACACTTCTTAGCAGAATACTGAGTTAAGAGTTCTCGATAAGCTTGGAAATGCACTTGTTCACCAAAACTTAGTAATCCTAACAGTCCATAAATAACCAGTTAAGTATCTTTCAGTCATAAATTTTAAAATGAGAGTATATTGAACTGTGTATGTCATTGACGGAAACAAAGAAAAAAAATTGCATGTTTGGATCAGTCCCTTAGCCATGGGGAAGTTCCTGGCTTCCTACGGGCATTTCTTACCATCAGGCAAGGCCAATGAAGAACAGACCCTTGCATCCCTAGAAAGAATATGCTAGTGTCAGCGTCTCTAGCCTTCTATCTTTATACCCATACTTTCCTCACACCTTGTCCAAGGTGATTCTGACTGAAAGAAATGAAAACTCATCTGGCTCTCCTATGGAGAAGGGAAGGAAGAAATGGCCTGTTCTCAAAATGGTGTATGCATGGTTAACACTGCATGAAGGCTCCCCTAGGCAGATGGGAAGGTGGAGACCTGGTCCAGAGCTTTGCTGGTCCTGAGGAGATGGCTTTTCCTAATTTGCATAAATGCCATCTGACAAGAGGCAGCTCTTCTGTTGGATGTCTCCCATGAGCTCCAGACCTTTATATACAATGAATTATCTAAGATCTCCACCAGTTAAAATGGCATCCCAAACTTTGCAAGACTTCAACTGAGCCTCTCATCCTGCCTCTAATGCCATCCTTCCAGTTGCTCATGCACAACTCCTTGAAGGTCATCCCTGAGTCTTCTTTTGCACATTCACATCTATCAGGAAATCCCTGGGCTATACCTTTTAATTTATCACCATTTCCACTGCTGGCACCCTAATCCAAACCACCATCCAATTTTACTTGGAATATTGCAACAGACTTCTAATCAGATTCCCTGTATCACTCTCTGCCACCATAACTTATTTTCAACATAGTTGCTGGAGTGAACATTTAAAGATGAAAATCAAATCCCAAAAGCTCTCTATTTTACCTGTATTAAAAACTCAAGCCCCATTAATGGCCCATAAGTCACCTCAGGGGCTATCCCCTGGTTCTACTCTGACCTTACCCTCCTTCCACTCTCCCCTCACTTACTCTGTACTAGAAAAATGCCTTCCTTCATGTTCCTCAAACACACTCATCATGCCTCCTCCTCAGGGCTTTTGTACTAGACCCTAACTCAAAACTCGAATAGTTTGCCTAGCTGATTATCTCATTTTTGTGGGTTGAATTGTGTCCTTCAAGATATGTTGAAATCCTAATTCCTGATAACTGTGAATGTGACCTTACTTAAAAATAAGATCTTTAGATGTAATCAAGTTAAAAATACAGTCATTAAGGTGGGCCATAATCCAACATGATTCATGGTCTTATAAATAGTGGAGAGGATGCACAGAGGTCATATGAAGAGACAGTGGCAGTGATTGGAGTAATGTAGCTACAAGCCAAGGAATATCAAGGATTGCCAAGAACCACCAGAAGCTAGGATGAAGCAAAGGATTCTCCCCTAAAGATTTCAGAGGGACCATGGCCCATCAACATTGACTTAGCCTCTTCTAGCCTCGGAAGCTATGGGAAAATAAATCTCTGTTGTTTTAAGCCACTAAGTTTGTGATATTTTGTTACAGCAACCACAGAAAATGAATACACTCATCTTCCATTTTTCGTGCAGATGTTCCCTCATCAATGCAGCCCATGTTGACTACTTTATTTAAGATCTAGCCCAAACGAGAGCTTTAAATGATACACTGGACCAGATGGATTTCACAGATATCTACAGAACTTTACATCCAAACTCAACTGAATACACATTCTTCTCAAGCGCACATGGAACTTTCTCCAGAATAGACCACATATTGGGTCACAAATCGGGTCTGAACCGATACCAAAAGATTGGGATTGTCCCCTGCATATTCTCGGACCATAATGCCTTGAAATTAGAACTAAATCACAACAAGAAGTTTGGAAGGACCTCAAACACAGGGAGGTTAAGGACCATCCTGCTAAAAGATAAAAGGGTCAACCAGGAAATTAAGGAAGAATTAAAAAGATTCATGGAAACTAATGAGAATGAAGATACAACCGTTCAAAATCTTTGGGATGCAGCAAAAGCAGTCCTAAGGGGGAAATACATCGCAATACAAGCATCCATTCAAAAACTGGAAAGAACTCAAATACAAAAGCTAACCTTACACATAAAGGAGCTAGAGAAAAAACAGCAAATAGATCCTACACCCAAGAGAAGAAGGGAGTTAATAAAGATTCGAGCAGAACTCAATGAAATCGAGACCAGAAGAACTGTGGAACAGATCAACAGAACCAGGAGTTGGTTCTTTGAAAGAATTAATAAGATAGATAAACCATTAGCCAGCCTTATTAAAAAGAAGAGAGAGAAGACTCAAATTAATAAAATCATGAATGAGAAAGGAGAGATCACTACCAACACCAAGGAAATACAAACGATTTTAAAAACATATTATGAACAGCTATACGCCAATAAATTAGGCAATCTAGAAGAAATGGACGCATTCCTGGAAAGCCACAAACTACCAAAACTGGAACAGGAAGAAATAGAAAACCTGAACAGGCCAATAACCAGGGAGGAAATTGAAGCAGTCATCAAAAACCTCCCAAGACACAAGAGTCCAGGGCCAGATGGCTTCCCAGGAGAATTTTATCAAACGTTTAAAGAAGAAATCATACCTATTCTCCTAAAGCTGTTTGGAAAGATAGAAAGAGATGGAGTACTTCCAAATTCGTTCTATGAAGCCAGCATCACCTTAATTCCAAAGCCAGACAAAGACCCCGCCAAAAAGGAGAATTACAGACCAATATCCCTGATGAACATGGATGCAAAAATTCTCAACAAGATACTGGCCAATAGGATCCAACAGTACATTAAGAAAATTATTCACCATGACCAAGTAGGATTTATCCCTGGGACACAAGGCTGGTTCAACACCCGTAAAACAATCAATGTGATTCATCATATCAGCAAGAGAAAAACCAAGAACCATATGATCCTCTCATTGGATGCAGAGAAAGCATTTGACAAAATACAGCATCCATTCCTGATCAAAACTCTTCAGAGTGTAGGGATAGAGGGAACATTCCTCGACATCTTAAAAGCCATCTACGAAAAGCCCACAGCAAATATCATTCTCAATGGGGAAGCACTGGGAGCCTTTCCCCTAAGATCAGGAACAAGACAGGGATGTCCACTCTCACCACTGCTGTTCAACATAGTACTGGAAGTCCTAGCCTCAGCAATCAGACAACAAAAAGACATTAAAGGCATTCAATTGGCAAATTGAATTGGCAAAGAAGAAGTCAAACTCTCCCTCTTCGCCGATGACATGATACTCTACATAGAAAACCCAAAAGTCTCCACCCCAAGATTGCTAGAACTCATACAGCAATTCGATAGCGTGGCAGGATACAAAATCAATGCCCAGAAGTCAGTGGCATTTCTATACACTAACAATGAGACTGAAGAAAGAGAAATTAAGGAGTCAATCCCATTTACAATTGCACCCAAAAGCATAAGATACCTAGGAATAAACCTAACCAAAGAGGTAAAGGATCTATACCCTCAAAACTATAGAACACTTCTGAAAGAAATTGAGGAAGACACAAAGAGATGGAAAAATATTCCATGCTCATGGATTGGCAGAATTAATATTGTGAAAATGTCAATGTTACCCAGGGCAATATACACGTTTAATGCAATCCCTATCAAAATACCATGGACTTTCTTCAGAGAGTTAGAACAAGTTATTTTAAGATTTGTGTGGAATCAGAAAAGACCCCGAATAGCCAGGGGAATTTTAAAAAAGAAAACCATATCTGGGGGCATCACAATGCCAGATTTCAGGTTGTACTACAAAGCTGTGGTCATCAAGACAGTGTGGTACTGGCACAAAAACAGACACATAGATCAGTGGAACAGAATAGAGAATCCAGAAGTGGACCCTGAACTTTATGGGCAACTAATATTCGATAAAGGAGGAAAGACTATCCATTGGAAGAAAGACAGTCTCTTCAATAAATGGTGCTGGGAAAATTGGACATCCACACGCAGAAGAATGAAACTAGACCACTCTCTTTCACCATACACAAAGATAAACTCAAAATGGATGAAAGATCTAAATGTGAGACAAGATTCCATCAAAATCCTAGAGGAGAACACAGGCAACACCCTTTTTGAACTCGGCCATAGTAACTTCTTGCAAGATACATCCACGAAGGCAAAAGAAACAAAAGCAAAAATGAACTATTGGGACTTCATCAAGATAAGAAGCTTTTGCACAGCAAAGGATACAGTCAACAAAACTCAAAGACAACCTACAGAATGGGAGAAGATATTTGCAAATGACATATCAGATAAAGGGCTAGTTTCCAAGATCTATAAAGAACTTATTAAACTCAACACCAAAGAAACAAACAATCCAATCATGAAATGGGCAAAAGACATGAACAGAAATCTCACAGAGGAAGACATAGACATGGCCAACATGCATATGAGAAAATGCTCTGCATCACTTGCCATCAGGGAAATACAAATCAAAACTACAATGAGATACCACCTCACACCAGTGAGAATGGGGAAAATTAACAAGGCAGGAAACAACAAATGTTGGAGAGGATGCGGAGAAAAGGGAACCCTCTTACACTGTTGGTGGGAATGTGAACTGGTACAGCCACTCTGGAAAACTGTGTGGAGGTTCCTCAAACAGTTAAAAATATACCTGCCCTATGACCCAGCAATTGCACTGTTGGGGATTTACCCCAAAGATACAAATGCAATGAAACGCCGGGACACCTGCACCCCGATGTTTCTAGCAGCAATGGCCACGATAGCCAAACTGTGGAAGGAGCCTCGGTGTCCAACGAAAGATGAATGGATAAAGAAGATGTGGTTTATGTATACAATGGAATATTACTCAGCTATTAGAAATGACAAATACCCACCATTTGCTTCAACGTGGATGGAACTGGAGGGTATTATGCTGAGTGAAGTAAGTCAGTCGGAGAAGGACAAACATTATATGTTCTCATTCATTTGGGGAATATAAATAATAGTGAAAGGGAAAATAAGGGAAGGGAGAAGAAATGTGTGGGAAATATCAGAAAGGGAGACAGAACGTAAAGACTGCTAACTCTGGGAAACGAACTAGGGGTGGTAGAAGGGGAGGAGGGCGGGGGGTGGGAGTGAATGGGTGACGGGCACTGGGTGTTATTCTGTATGTTAGTAAATTGAACACCAATAAAAAAAAAATAAAAAAAAAATAAAAAAAAAAAAAAGATCTAGCCCACCCTGACTCTCCATATCACCATTCCCCTGCTCCATAGCTTCATAGTGTTTGGCTTTTAACATATTATATAATTTAGTTATCATTTTTACTGTCTTTTTCCACCAGGATATCAGCTTTCTGAAAACAGAATTTTGTTGACTGATATATTCCTAGAACCTAGCACAGTGTTTGACACATAGTGTCTTCATTTCATAGTGCTGCCAAGATCCTGTCTTTAGCACAGTGTTTGACACATAGTAGGTGATCAATTAATATTTGTCAAGTAAATAAGGAGAAATAGTGTGCCTCCTTTCTTTTAGAGTCTGGCACTGGGCTTTCTAACAATGAGATGTGCTGTAAGATTCCTTTGCTAATCAAGGCAATAATATTTTTTTGTGGAATGTACCAAATATCTACTTGTTATTTGCAAAGGGTTGACAACTAATACTTCTTCTATATGAAACACTATCAGGAAGCCATCAAAACACTGAGATATATGGAATCCAATTTGAGGAAATATGGTTACATTGTTTTCATAGTATATGAACTCTGGAAAAATCCTTATTTAGATGGTAAAAGGCAAAATGATGTAAAGTAGATACAGGAAGAAAAGCAAATTATGGTTTCTATGAATTAAAATGTTCTTACTTGGCAGCATAACTGTAGTTCCCTAAGCTGCCAAAGCCCCTTGATTATATGTAATTTGGGCAGGTATTTTGGACCTCTCCACTTGACACAGAACCATGGTTTAAGGTCATTAAACTGTATGTGAAAGTAAGAAGGCATTGCTATGGGATATTTGTGTTAGATTTATTACTCTCCACTATTCACTAAAACATTGTTGTCTCTTATAAAAGAAGCCCAAGTAATTACAACTAAAAGCAAAAGGAGCCAAAGTGATTTAACAGTAAGGCTCCTTGGGCAGCATTATTGTGAACCCAACATCTGAAAACAAACATCTTACTAATGAAGAAACCTGCCAGGAAGTGGCTGACTATGCACAGGCCAAAGGTGAGCCTATCCCTGGGCACAGGAGAAATGGTCATGGGAATGTGCCATGTCCCATGATTGGCTGATTCATTCATTAACTGATGTCCAGGTCTCTGGGTGACGTTTAATCCAGGCACACTACTAGTGGCCCTGAATTCAAGGTAATCCCAATGACCCTGCATGCTCTCAGGTATGGGGGGTGCCCAAGGGCTGAGAGGTGAGTAGGCAGGCACACGAACCCCACACTGCCAATCTTACTAGTCTCTTCTTAAATTCCCCCTAGGATGAAGCAGGTAACTAGAAAGACTACAGGGCAAAAACACAGAAATGAGGCACCTCACACTTTAGAAGGAAAACGTTGCCCAGTCTTACCTCTGCCATTTCTCCTCCTCCTCTAGGGAGAATAAGAAGGGATATGAGGTGATCTGTCTCTTCGCCTCCCACCCCATCCATCCATCTTTGGTACATGTGCTCCCTCAGGGTGACCTCATGGATAAAGTAGAAGTTTTAACTTTGTATCTCAGCATCCCTTTCAAACTTCAAAAGATAGCTGCTCCTAAAATCTAGTATTTCTGTAATGATTAAACATCTTTACAATCCTTAATCTTGGTGATCCTTATACATTTTAATTCATAGATTATATTAGCCATCAACTTTTCAAGACTAAATTGTGTCAATATTTCTATTCACTCCAAATGTGGACATCTGTGTATATACTTGATTGTCTTCATGGCCAGTTACTTTTTTTGATCCACATATGTTTGTTTTTTCTCAAAATTCAATTTTAGAATTTCATCTTCTCAGGTGCAGATACATGCAGCTTTGTTTAGTCATAGCTATTTTTCTCAATAACTTTCCAGATGATGCTTAATATTCTTGTCACCATTTAAAACTATTATTCAGTAACACTTGTAAGGATTTTTCAGTTGTTTTCTTCCCCATCACTTCCAGTTTTGCAGGCAGCAAGCTACAATGACTCCTAGATTTCCTTTTCATCTCACATTTGATATCTTGTAGCCTATAATTTTACAATAATTTATTATATTTTCATTGTGCTTTGTAGTTTTCAAAGTACATTCATATATACATGTCCTTTGATCTGGTCATGTAAATAAGTCAAGTATTAGCCCCAAATACAAATGAAACAACTTGCCCATTCACATAGCTAATAAGTGGTGGAGCCTTTTTTTAAGATTATTTTTTAATTTATTCATTTGAGAATGAGAGCGATCACAAAGTTGGGGCAGGTCGAGGGGGAGGTGCAGAGGGAGAGGGAGAAGCAAACTCCTCCCTGAGCAGGGAGCAGGATGTGGGCTCGATCTCAGGACACTGAAATCATGACCCCAGTCAAAGGTGGCTGCTTAACTGACTGAGCCACCCAAACACCCCTGTGATGGAGGCTTTTGACTTATCCCCTTCTTTCACATTTTACTACCTTACACTTTACTCAAAAGTGCAAGCCTCTTCTTCATAAGAAAAGGTACTTTAGAATGTTTTCTTCTAAACCCTTGTAATGTCTTAGCCCACACTGAAAATATTTCAACTTACTCAGCTTTAGTGCTGGATACCCCCTTCCAGCCACTAAGGTCAACAAACTAACATAAAAACTGGCTAATCTCATTGCAGAGCTGTCAATTTCTTCCCAGTCCTTCTGATCACAGTAATAGATATCCCCAGAGCTAATAAGTGAATGCTGAGATATCTAAATATACTTATTACATAATATATAATTGCATTTACTCCATATATATTTAACTAACATCATATTAATCTCAAATAGGGACAGAGTAGAAAGTGGGAAAGTTAGAGGAGTAACAGAGTAAGCATCTGGACACACATATTAAGGTGGCCACTGAGACCCTTTTGCACATTTTCTCTGTGCATAATCACCAGAAAACAATTTGGTTGACAGTAGGCAGCATTCTATATTCATCTTTGTATCCCAGGCACCTAGCACATCATAAACAATGAATGCTTGCTGGTGAATATATCAAGTGCTTTCAGAAATTTATAAAGAGTTTCTGCTTTCATCATCAATTCCTGCTCTGATCCTTTAACAGTCATTGTCTTTTGCTTTAGAATTAATTTTCTCTCACCCACACCATCTATTCCTTCCTCTATCTGGCATGAATTAGTAATCCTCATATTTTAGCATGGATTCCTTTATAATATGTCTGTGATAGCTATTTATGCCATTTGATCTCATAATTAGTAGCAATTCAATTTTTTTCAGGACCAAAAAAAAAAAAAAAACTCAATTTAGGTTCTGATTATTCATCTACCTTACTTTTGATGTAGACCCCTACTAAAAGCCTTTGACAGTAAAAGCAGATACTAACTATTGGTTCCTGCTTTTCATACTAATCACCTGATCTTTTGTGAGCATTTGGTATGGTGCTGGCAAATGTTCTGGATATTATAGAATAATGTACAAAAAGAGGGAGGGATAACACAACATTGCTGTGCAGATTTTATCCTGGTATTTTGAAGAAAATATCAGAAAATGTTACAGTTCAGACTTCAGATAGGGGTGGCTGAGAAGGAAAATTAGAAGGGAAAGAAAATACATATCCCCTAATAAATATCAGGGTGTAATATACTTTCATCCAATGGAAATATGCAACGTGTGCAGATTGTCGGTCCAAAGCCAGCTAGCCCTCCCTCAGACATATCAGAGCCACATTCTACGTTTATCAAGAGGAGGAATGATTTTGAAAGGTTGAGAAAGGTTGGTTTAATCTATGTCGTTATTTCTTCTTCATGAAATACTAGTGTCATGGATGCTGCATTGTGCTGCCAAGATCCTGTCTTTAGCAATGAAGGATTTATTCCTTAGTTATTGAAACAATTCTCGGCTGTCAACCTTTTTCCAGAATTGCCTCCACTGAAAGAGTTCCCTCACTCAAGGTCAACTTAAGGGCAGCCTACCACCAATAAAAATGCAGAGGTATGAAGACTCAGACCCTCGCCCTAATTGAATATAACTCTGATGGGTTCAATACTTGAGCAGCAGAGCTACCTGTCTGGTGAACCATGGCTTTGTTGTGACCAAACCACATCCCTCTACCCAATCCTTTTTCCTTCCTTCACATTTCCTCACAGTTGTGGATTCCAAAGCATCCCTAATACACTTCCTGCAGTGCAATCTCCGTCTCAGAGTCTGCTTCCTGGTGACCCAACATAAGACAACTAAAAAGGAACAAATCTTAATAAAGCTTCGTTTCTCTTAAAGAAAAGTCTTGCTTTTTCAGCCCATGGGATTATAGGAGAAATAAGATTAGAGTAAAACTCCAGAACTGCCTATGTGAATGAAGCCATGCCAGAATATTAAGCCCAAGATAACATGGCTTCTGTAGTTCTGCCTAACATGAGATCCATTTCTAATTTGGATTTCTATTTGGAATTTCTTCTGTGGAAAGTAAAATCCTTTCCTTTTACCACAGAGAAGAACATGAGGGCAGTGGATAATAGTCCAGGGCAGTGCTAGAGTGCTATATCAAAGAACTAAGTTGGAAATTATCTAACACAAAGTGTATTAGAAGAAGTAACCCCCCTTTAAAGATAATAGAGAAACACTCTGTACTTAAAGTGACCTCTGAATAATAATCACATGGACAAAGCCCAAGAATTTCTTGTCGATAAAATAATAACCTTGATGCAAAGAACCAAACCAGAGTGAGACAAGAACAGCATGAATAAAGAGAAGGACTCACAAATTTGGAAAAGAAATCCAGAGACCAAAAGCAGGTGTTTTCTCCCAGCCCCCTAAGGCTGTGTATCTCAATAGTTACTGAATCAGTACTAGACATTTCAGTCAAACGTTGCCTGATAGTATTTATTTATGATTGCTTCAGGTAAATGTCTATAGTCTTCATTTCATGGTGTAAATTCAGCCATTTTCAACTAATATTAATGTCATAAAGTCTCAAGCTAATAAGTCTTCCAGGTCATCATTTAGAGAAACCCTTGAATCAAGTGGATTTGTGAATGACTAGTAAGTCCGGTTTCTGCTGCCAGGAATTGACAAATAGGTTTAGCAGCATTTCTTATGAGATGGATGTCAGAAACAAGTTTATTTAAGTCTGGTTTTGCTATGTCTTACGTTAACATCTTTAAAGTATTTTAATATAGATTCTACTACTCTACCTCATATAATAGCAAAACTTGCTGCTGCTGCTGCTGCTGCTGCTGTATAAATCCCAGATTACCTAGAGAACTCTCCTTTTTTCATGGTTGCCAGACAAGAAATCAGGCACCAAAACCATGTGAGAGACAGAAATGGCATGATTCCAAAGGAAATGTAAAGGCTTTGGATGCTTCCGGATAAGATTAAAATCCTGGCATTTTCTACTTACAAGTTAGGGGACCTTTGGCATTCTCTCTAAACATCTATGAGCCTCATTTTTCCCCTTCATAAATCTTATATAAAATACATGCCACAAGTTTGTTGTATTAAATGAAATCATGCATAGTAAGGGCTCAAAATGTGCCCATCTCTTCCTAATATAGTCTCTCAATTATGTTCTTTTTTTTTTTTCTTTTTTTTTAAGATTTTATTTATTTATTCATGATAGTCACAGAGAGAGAGAGAGAGGCAGAGACACAGGCAGAGGGAGAAGCAGGCCCCATGCACCGGGAACCCGATGTGGGACTCGATCCCGGGTCTCCAGGATCGCGCCCTGGGCCAAAGGCAGGCGCCAAACCGCTGCGCCACCCAGGGATCCCCTCTCAATTATGTTCTTTATGCTTTAAGCTTGAGAACAATTTTCTTGGGTATATTTAAATGGCATTAAAGACTAGTCCAGATGATCATTAAAAAAATAAACTTGTTAAAGGAAAAAATAACTTTAAGAGCATGGAAGAAAAGATGAAATGTTTTGAGGGCCCTCTATGAGACTATAAACTCAAGGGTAATGACCAGGTCCTATTTGTCTTGACTTCCCCAAGGCCAAACACAGGCACTGGAACATAGCAGAAAAACCTTTTACTAGTAGAATTTTATAAAGACTTAAATGAGTGGGATGCCTGGATGGCTCAGTGGTTGAGCGTCTGCCTTTGGCTCAGGGCATGATCCTGGAGTCCTGGGATGGAGTCCCACATCGGGCTCCCTGCATGGAGCCTGCTTCTCTCTCCCTCTGCCTCTGTCTCTGCTTCTCTGTGTGTGTGTCTCTCATGAATAAATAAATAAAAATCTTTAAAAAAGATAAGAGTAAATGAGCTTATATATTAAAAGCACCTTTATCACAGTCAGCATATCACAGTCAGCATATAGTAAATGATGGTAGGAAAGTTAGTGGTAACAGTGGTGGTGATACAAAACACACACACTCACTCACTCAAGCTCAATGACTTGTTTCGTTGGCTTCCCAGGATTTTTCATAACTTTCACAAAACAACGTTAAAAATCCTTCATCGGGATCCCTGGGTGGCGCAGCGGTTTGGCGCCTGCCTTTGGCCCAGGGCGCGATCCTGGAGACCCGGGATCGAATCCCACGTCGGGCTCCCGATGCATGGAGCCTGCTTCTCCCTCTGCCTGTGTCTCTGCGCCTCTCTCTCTCTCTCTGTGACTATCATAAATAAATAAAAATTTTAAAAAAATTCTTTAAAAAATCCTTCATCATGTGAAAATGTTGAGTTATATTTTAAATTCAACATGGAATCGTATTTGCTATTTAAACACAGCAAAGGGTAAAAAGAAATTTAACTAATGGACTTTATTAAAAGAATTCTATAGGGATCCCTGGGTGGCGCAGCGGTTTGGTGCCTGCCTTTGGCCCAGGGCGCGATCCTGGAGACCCGGGATCGAATCCCACGTCGGGCTCCCGGTGCATGGAGCCTGCTTCTCCCTCTGCCTGTGTCTCTGCCTGTCTCTCTCTCTCTCCCTCTGTGTGTGACTATCATAAATAAAAAATAAATAAATAAAATAATTCTATGGGTTGGGCGCTGACTACAAGAAAGCCAGTAGATATGACTAAAACTGCCCTCCAAGGAATCTGAGTAATTGGTATTAACAATTATAAATGGAATAAAAAACATTTTATTATATTATAATATGATTTACATATTTAAAAGCTATTTCATATTCCTCTTACTTATGGTAAGACAACCTAGAATCAGTCATAGAAATATTTTTAATGTTTAACACACGGAAGTTATTTTAGAAAATTTTTAAAAGCTCAACATTAATATAATGTTATATGAGCATTGTTGTTCAGAAGCTTGCAATCTGATAAAGAAGATTTAATTAAATGTACAAAAATGACCGTGACGTTAAGACACAGTAAGTGTCCTAAGAGTTGTACAGGATCAAGTGTTCCCAAACATAAAAAAATGACAATGTTCACAAGAAAATGTTTTTAAATAATAATAATATATAACTTGGCACCCCACTTCTGAATAGTCTCCTTCAGTGGGTCTACAATGAAGTCTGAGAGTGTCTATATTTCAGAATTCCACATGTGATTTTGATGTTTGGGGCCCACTGATCAGAAAGATCAAAAACTCAATAGATTAAGGGCTATTAGAAATTTAGAAACCTCATAAGAAACACATAGAAGCAGAGGAATCCACAACCAATCTAATACATGAATTTTGTATTAAAATGTTTGAAGAAACTGGCTACATTTTCAAAACACAGTTTTAAAATATATACAATTATCAAATGATGTTCAATGATTACTGGATTATATATGTAAGGTTTTTTTAATAAGGAAGTGCTATTGGGTAAAAATCATGTTTTGTTCAGGTAAGTAATTGTAATCACAAAAAAGAATTAGAACCTCAAGATATTCAAGTCGCTTATTTGCCTTTACTACTTTCTATTTGTGCTCTCTGATCCATGATATAGATGGTTTTCTTTTGATATTACTCTCAACTTGGTAGGCTGTACCATGAGTTCATGGCATGTATGTTTTCCAAGACAGATCATTTAATGATTATCTAATTACAAAGTTTTTAGTTTAGCTATGGCCTAGACTTTAATTCCAAATAGGCATTTCTCATGACTTACCACATTCTTGGGTCTTCTCTCCCTATATTACAAATAGATTTTAATTTTAACTCAGGATGAGAGAGAAAAAAATGACAGAAATATTGGATGCAATGACATTCTTTATCACATCACAAATCTAAAAAGAATTATTTAGAGACTTTATGGTATTTAAATTACATATGCCATGATCCTGCCAATTATTGCCAATAATCAAGAGTTGTTTTGCAGGGAAGCTATAAATAAGCCTTTTAAAACACAAAGAGCTTTATTTTTTTCTCTCTTCAAACCCTAGAATAACATGTTTAGAGTTGAGCAAAATGAAATCAGAGAAAATAAGACATAAAATCAGATCATTTTCCCTATTCTTAGAGTTGTAAAAGTCATGATTCATTTTATCATCTCATAATATAAACATGTGAAGTTTGGGAAATTGACTTGTAACAGCCCTGTAAGAATTATTTGCTGAGTCATTAATGGGATTCCTTTCATCTTCTGATCCTCATTTGCTTGTTTTAAGAATTTTTTTTTATGAGATTTACCTTTTATTTATTTATTTTAATTTTTATTTATTTATGATAGTCACACACAGAGAGAGAGAGAGAGAGGCAGAGACACAAGCAGAGGGAGAAGCAGGCTCCATGCACCGGGAGCCCGACGTGGGATTCGATCCCGGGTCTCCAGGATCACGCCCTGGGCCAAAGGCAGGCGCCAAACTGCTGCGCCACCCAGGGATCCCTTGTTTTAAGAATTTAACTTGGCTTTTTATAATAAAGGAAAATCTAAACCTAGTCCTTATCCTATGCTCTCATTTTTATAAAAAGAGCTTGTGATAGGTTAATTACAATCTATTTTGAAATCATTTAAATAGTTTAAGATGATTTTAAATAACTTTACTAAGAATCATGTTTGATTACTTATTTAACTCTTTTCTATTTTTACTTATTTATTTTACTTTATTTACCTGTTTCCTACTTGGACAATCATAATAGTTATTTTGTCAATTTTACCTCTCTCATTCAAATAAAGTTTAAACATGCCAACATTTCTATTTTTGAAAATTGACTCTAAATTATAAGCAAAGTATTACCAAGGTAGAAACAAAACAGACCTCTTTATAATAATAGTGGCTGGAATATGTCTAAAATGACAGGGACATTTAATTTACATACTGCCTATTTCCATAGAAGATTTAAGGCATGTATCATACTGAATACATATTTGAGCAAAAAATACACAATAACCAAGTTTCCAATTCCTGTTTTACTCTCTGCCAGGACTTTATTTTCATTGCTGATGAGCTAATTTATTTCACTAACATAAGATCAATTAATAAACCAAATTGTTCTCTCAGTAAAATTTATTGATGCCAGAATCTAAGGAAGGTATCGTGCCAGAAACTTACTAGTTCTCTAGACAGCTGCTATTATTAGGCAAAATGAGCTCTAAGAATTAGCAATGTTTCTGGACTTTTCTTGTCTCCAGTAAGCATTGATAAGCATGGATCAGACTGTATGTAGTTAAATATGAAAGACAAAATAAAATCCCATCCAAACTATAGCTCAGGGAAATCAAATGTTGAATAAAAATGTCAACATTTTCTATTAAATTTTGGAGTACTGAGTGCCAAACAACCATAATTAGCAGAGCAAGGTCTCAAAGACCTGACAATGCCTTCTAAAGGTCCCACATTTGCAGGAGTCCTAGAATTAGACATTTTTACTGTTACCCCTCCCTATCTGTTATTACATTGACCTCCTCTTTAGCAAGTAATTTTAGACCTCTGTTTAAAAGTCTTTACCAGCAACAGGCATTTCACACCCCTATGATACAATTCATTCCATTTCAGAATTCTAAATATTTTTTTTTGTTTATTCACTTGAGAGAAAGAGAGCACAGCAAGGGAGAGGGAGAAGCGACTCCCCACCAAGCAGGGAGCCTTATGCAGGGCTCGATCCCAGAACCCGGATAGCATGATCTGAGCCGAAGGCACTTAACCAACTGAGAAGCTCCCCAGTTTAGAATTCTAGTTTGTTTGTTTCCTCTGGGTTAGAGGAATTGGATGTCCGCAACTTCTATCCAAGTGCCCCATTTTCAACCTCTATAATACAAGGAACAAGACTAATCCTTCTTTCACAAAACAGTACTTCTGATCATGGGGACCACTCTTCTTGGTTCTTTTCCTTTATGATTCCTATAGCCTTTCTGCATATAGAGTGGACACCTATCGCTTCTACTTGCCCAACATTCCTTCTACCTTATCCTACCTGGACTATTACCTTCTTGACATTGGGAATCTCATTCCATATGGATCAGGAGTGGGAGATCATGCTTCTCCTCTTGCTCACAGAACTGAAGAGGCCATGCCCAGCAGCACAGGTCAATAAATGTCCTTTTTGGCTACAAAATTTACATAGGGTATCTCAGTTTTACAGGATGAGTCATAATAATGGTAACAAACTCTACAACAAGGTACTGTGTGCTGGGCATGATTTCATTTAATTGTCACTTAATTACCTTAAGGGTGACATGATTATTATCCCCAGTTGACAGATAAGGAAATAGAAGCACAGAGAGGTTAAAGAACTTGTCTAGTAATTGGCAGAGTCTGGATTTGGACCAAAGGCAGTTCTAGAAACTGTCCAGGACTGCCTCATCACTTGGCTTTGGGATACTGAGTAAAGCTAGATCTCAGCGTGTTAACACACAGTCTGAGCCCACATCTGCACTGAATTATTACATTTTCTTCCAAAGCCAACCATGAAAATTAATAAGAAGCTAATAATAGAGAAAATTTTGAACATATTTTTTTTACAGCACTCACATTAAGAAGATTCTCCCCTGCATTTAAAATAGTAGTTTGGGATTGAAGTAGAGTACAGAACCAAAAGATGGTTTTCCTAGATGACACAGGCTTAAACAGTGATTTACTGTACTTTTTTATATTAAAATAGTTTTAAAATAAAATGTTAAAGAAGTATTAAACAAGATAAATTCAAAGCTTTAAAACAAACTAGCAACTTTGGCAACCATCTCTAATAAGGTAAAACAGTGTATAAATTGCCATCTAGTACTTACATATTAATGACTTGTTAAGTGTAAGACTAATACCAAGAAAAAAATCTGTACATATCAGGATCATTAAATAGATAAAAAAAATCACCATAAAAAAATTAAAAAGGATAGGTCTGACCCCTACTTTTTTGTTTTTGGGCGGTGGGGGGAGAGTAAAAGAGGGAAATTAGAAATTAGTGGATCAAGAAAGTAGAACAGATATTATACACTAAGAATCAGGAAAAGTGCCACATTTTAGTACAAAATAATTCAACTGAATTTTGATATAAATGTCTTGTATTTGAATATTTTCTGAAAATGGAGAAAACTTGAATAGCATACTAGTATATAATTGCAGAGTTTACATATTGTTTAATGTATTTATTAATCAAAGAATTTTATTTTTTAGAAGAATTTATTTATTTGAGGGAGAGAGAGAGAGCATGAGTGGGAGTGGGGAGGGGGAGAGGGAGAAGTAGACTCCCCCTGAGCAGAGAGCCTGATGAAGATGTGGGGTTCGATCCCAGGACCCTGAGATCATGACCTGAGTCGAAGGCAGATGCCTAACCAACTGAGCCACCCAAGCACCCAATCAGAGTTTAAGTTAAAGTAACTCATAAAAATAAGTTTTAATGAATTAAGATGAAAACCATGTAACAACTTGATCATTCAATTTGACAAGGAGGAAAAATAGAATTCTCATTATATTAATTAACTATATCATTCTCATACTAATCAACCTTCAATACAGACAAATACATACACACACATGCACACATATATACCACTCTAGAAACTCTTAAAAATTCTTAGGGAAGACTTGCCAATTCTTATTTACAGAGTATCCATTTTGAGAATTATCCATTTTGACTTTTATATTCTGGGTTATTTTTTCCTTTTGGTTTTGAACCAGTATGCTAATCTAGATAATTGGTATGTATTTAGAGAATCCAAGCTAGTTTGCAGGTAAGCTTGGGTGAACCTGTAATTGTGGAAATATGAACCAAGGAAAAGCTTTAATGCATATGAATTCAAAATAATGAGAAATGGTTTCTGGATTGCTTTCCATTTCTGTGACATTGCATCTCTTAATTAGCATAGATAATCTGTTGACTATACTTGAATATTCAATGTATTTAAGTATTATTAACTTCTATGCTATTAATCAGGATCTGCAGTGATTCCAGTGTGGTATGTATGACTGTCCTTGACCTCAGTGTGCAAATAAGAGGAACAATAAGGATCATAACACTGATACACAGAATAATAAATCATGCAGCCTATAAATGATGGCTGTGCTAAAATAAAAGCCTAAAATATAGTTCCAGAAAATCAGCTGGCTTGATTTTGTACGTGGAAGTGCATAAGTAAAATATTATGAGATAGAAAACTAAGCAAACAAAATTCAAGAATTTTTTTCTAAGGAGAAGCAATACTGAGATTATACACATAAGATAAAAGCAATGAAAAACTCCCTTCCCAAGTCACCATTAAAATGTCCAAGAAAATATCCAAATTGAGAAAAAAAATTCTCAATAAGTTTGGAAATCAATTAACACAAAGAAAATGATCTTCTAGAACATGGTCAACATTCCTACAAACTCTCATATTGATGGGACTGGATTAGGAAGCTGTATAATAAGTAGCAGTCTGAGGTCCTTTTATCCGTATCAAAGATTTCTCTCCTCAACTTGAATTCCCACCAGCTCTTTCTCAAGGAGGAGGAAAACCTAGCGTTTGCTGAGTGCCTGCTCTGCTGCTGATGATACTTTGTGCTGGAGGCTCTGCCAAGTGCCCTGAAGTCAGGCTGCCCTCTAATCTCAGGTCTGCAAGCACAGGTTGCTCACAAAGGAGTGGACAGTGGTGGCTCTAAGGAAAGTTATGCCTGTCAGTTGCCGTGACCTGTCAGACCCGACCAGACTTCACCCCCACTCAGAGAGGGGCAATGGGAAAAATAGTCATCATGGGTTCATGAAAGAAAATATGTAGCACAGAAAAAATTTAACAACTCTCTGAAGTCATGGTAAGGGCATGGGGAGCCTCAAAAATAGTTTTGTGTTTTTTTTTTTTTTTTTGAGGAAATGTAAGGCAATTTTAGAAAATATCTACTTGATGTTTAAAAAGAGAACTTTAGGTGTTCCTGGGCTGCTCAGTCAGTTAAACGTCTGAGCTGATTTCAGCTCAAGTCATTATCTCAGGGTTGTGAGATGGAGCCCACACCAGGCTCTGTGCTCAGGAAGGAGCTGCTTGAGTTTCTCTCTCTTCCTCTGCCCCTCCCCCCTGCTTGCTCTTGCTCACTCTCTCTCTCTCTCTCTGAAAAATATAAATAAAAATTAAAAAAATAAAAGAATCTTTAAAAAGATATCATTTCTATGAAAACTAGCGTATTATATCAAAAAATATCACATTGGAGGAAAAAAAAAAAGGAAAGCCACCAAAGTTGAAGGCTATATTAGTGATACAGTGGACAAATTTAAATATTAAACAAAAAATTAGAAAAGAAAAATAAAACACAGAATTTAAAAGTTATTTGCAGGGCGAGACATAGAAGAACAGTCTGACAAAAAAGACGACAAGGCAGTAGAAATGATCACAAATGGAACAGCAAAATCGACTAGTGGAAGACTTGGAAACTGAGAGAATTTACAAGGTAACACACAGAATGCGAAGAAAAAAACACCTTTGACAGCCTAGACACATAGTGGCAAGCTTTATTGTTGTCTCAATAATAAATGAAAGTTCTTTTGGCCAATGAACTCTAGGCCAAAAGAAAATAAATTCAACTACAAAAGAAATAAAACTGGGATTTCCAAATACTTTTCTCCTGTGACAATGTTGACCAAAAGACAATGAAGCAACTGATTCAGAGGTTTAAGGGACTCTGACATGTGACATCTCAGAACCTATGATACCAAAATGCCTCTTCTACCAAAAAAAAAAAAAAAAAATCACTCCATGATGTACACTCTGAGATGTAGTAAGAACCATATCATCAGGAAATGGATGATAGAACATGACTAAAGTAAGCTCTGAAATATTTTAAAGATATAATGATATGTTACTTTGGCAGCCAAGTGGCTCAGCAGTTTAGCGCCACCTTCAACCCAGGGCCTGATCCTGGAGACCCAGGATCGATCCCACGTCGGGCTCCCTGCATGGAGCCTGCTGGTCCATCTGCCTGTGTCTCTGTCTCTGTCTCTGTCTCTGTCTCTGTCTCTCTCTCTCTCTCTCATGAATAAATAAATAAAATATATTTTTAAAAATGATATGTTACTTAGACATTGAAGCTAGTGAAAATAAAAAAATAAAATAATAAAATAAAATAGTTACTCATTGTAACTAGAGAAAAAATCAAATGAAAAAAAGTAATCTTTAAATCCAGGAATATATTTATTTCATCCCATTAAAATATGAAAACCATTATGTAACTATATATAATAAGTACATCCTATTGACTGCATGAAATATTATATGAATATTAAGTATAGTTTATAAATAATAAGTCAATGACAAAAACATACTTAGAGCTTTTCTTTTCCATATTGACTAATACATTTATCATTGCACTGTATCATTATGAGCTGGAGCTGCTCACTCTGGCTCATGAGATCCAGTTGGGCATTATCTCTTCCCAGAGCCATGTTCAGTGACATAAAGTCACTACCTTGAAACCAATATGGTGGTAGGATTTACACCATGGAAATCAACAATTGCTATAAGTCAGTGTTTTTGAGCACTTTTCTGGGGATTAGCACACTGCTGGATATATTTGAGGGAAAAAATAAAACAAAAAAGGACCAGAAAGATCATAATTGCTTAAAATGAAGGAAAATTTAATGAATCCAGTATTTGCATATCATGCCACCATTTTAGATAATAGAAATTGAAACTAGGTAGAAACTCAGTAAATTGTTTATTATGTAAGATTAAGTGAACAGAGTGATAATATATTCTCTAAATAATTCTGTAGGTGACATTACAATCACTGAAGCTCTTCAATTCTAACACTTAATGTGGAAAAACTGGATGAAGTCCATAAAGAAGGAAAGGAAGTGGAAGTTAAACATAAAACTCTTTTTTATTTTTATTTTTTGAGAGAATGCAAGCAGGGAGGGGCAGAGGGAATAGGAGATAGAGAATCCTAGGCAGGCTCCACACCTAGCCAAGAGCCCAAAGTGGGGCTTGATCTCACAACCCTGAGAACACAACCTGAGCTAAAATCAAGAGTTGGACACTTAACCTGCTGAGCCACCCAGGCACCCCAACATATAATTCTTTTTAAAGAGTAAATCCAGGGTGGCTCAGCAGTTTAGCGCTGCTTTCAGACCAGGGCGTGATCCTGGAGTCCTGGAATCAAGTCCCACATCAGGCTCCTGCATGGAGCCTGCTTCTCCCTATGGCTGTGTCTCTGCCTCTCCCTTTCTGTGTCTGTCATGAATAAATAAATAAAATATTTAAAATAAATAAATAAATAAAGAGTAAACCCAAAGGATTATGTTTAAGGTCCTTTAAGGAACAAATTCTTTTTTCTCTAAGATTCCAGGTTTAATTCCATATGTCCAGTGATACAAATTAATTAAACTGTTGAGATATGAGAGATGGTTTTAAAAAGAAGGGAGCAAGGATATAACGGGGAGGCCAATTCCAAATCCCAAAAAATTAGAGCTGCAGCGGGCAAAACAAACTGCTTTATTCAATTTGTACTTCCATTCCTCACGTTTGAATGAGGTAAGTGATTGATTAGCATGTTATCTCTCTGACACGCCACGCTTTATGTTTTGTAAAGTACTTTCACATCTAATTGGTTTCTTGTGATCCTGACAACTCTATGAGATGCAAATATTTTAAACAGCATTTTTATCAGTGAGGAAATGGAAATTCAGAAAGGTATGCAACTTTCAAGGTCACCCAACTAGTTATCAGAAAAGAAAGAGGTGCTTATGTGTTTTGCCTACGTCATCGTCATTTCACTGAACAGGGGATGATTCCCAGTTGACCACGTAAGATGTGTTATAGATACATTTATTGTATTTAAAGCACCTAAAGTTCCACATTGAAAAGTGGCTACAAAAGCAATGTATTATTCTTAGTTCTGGCTCCAAGGAATTGGGTAATATAATTTTTTTTTAAATAAGTGACATAAAAAAAAAACCTTGTCATTTTATGTCATTGTGTATCTTGCCTTAGATACATTAAAGTGCATTAAAGATACTGGTTACAATGATGTTTCTACTGAATTCATGAACTGTGATCTGGTTATGAGAAAAAGGAGTGTTTACTAGGATACCACAAGCAAGTCTTGCCTCACTAGGAGAAACAGACAAGTAAATGTGACAAGGACACTGTGTTTTCAAGAACTGCATCTGTTCACAGTTCTTCTGGTGAGAGCTTATTAATATGTTTACTACAGCAGGAGATAGCCAAGTTCTGCAACTCTGCTAACAATTTGCTTAGACTCAGAGACAAGTTGACAGTATTTTCTCTGGTCAGTTTCAACAAATGTTCATAAACAATCCTCAAAGAGGACAATAGTAGGCAGATTTCAAATATTTGGGAAACCACGTAAGTCACAGTGAAAATAAGAATGGTAATGAATGTGAAGATCAGCTATTGCTCCTTATAAAATCATAGATGCTGTTAAACTTGAAAAGACACTAAATTACAAATCATTTGGCCCAAATCCGTAATTTTAAAAATGCGAGTGACTTGCCCAAGGCCCCATATTTAGTTCTTGCTGAGTTAGAATCCAGGATATCTGGTCCTAAAAGATGTGTCCTTCATACTACATGTGATTATCCATGGCAGTGGTCACATACCAGCAGCCAGGGTCACAAACTGGCAGCCCACCAAGTTCTGTTTGGTCTGCGCAGTGCTTTAAAAAATTAACCAGTGGCTGAAATTTAAAGATAGAGACAATTTCACATAGAATTTCCAGTTTCTAGCTTTTCTTAAAATAAGCGTTCTGCCGACAGTAGCCCCACAGTCTCCCACAGCTGTGGATCTCGTGGCTCCTGCTCTTCTGTTCCCTCAGTTTCTCACAAGGTCAGCCCCACTCTTTTTTATCCACATCTGCCTTCTCCTGTAGACATTAGGGTTTGTGATTCCTGCTGCTCTGCAAGCTGCTTTAAAAAAAAAAAAAGTAAAAAATAAATAAATAAATAAATAAATAAATAAATAAAATAAAAGTAAAGTAAAAAGTAACTACTTTTATAGAAAGATATTATATCAACTGCTCCATTATGTCCTAAAGATGAGAAATAGCAGTTCCAATCTGACAGTGATTAGACACACAAAAACTAGTTTGTATAGTCTTGAGCGAGACTGAATTCATATAAACAGTAAATATGTTAATAACTAATGAATCTATTGGAAGGTTTTTCTCATTGATTAGTCTCTAATTTCTTCAAACCAATTTAGTGATTCACTAAATTCAATTGTTTTGCCTTTTTTATTGAATGAATTTAGGTATACAAATTTAAAAAAAAAAAACATTAAAATTCACTACATAGGGTGAAGCAGCATTTCTTTTACCACTGGCAATCCCACTTCCATTTCCCCAAGTTATTTCATTACAGTTACAGTCCCATTTTTGTTGGTGATCATTTTTATTCCCTTTTATCTAACAATGCAAAATCAAAGATTACCCATTTTTACAGCTGCTGGGGAAATTATTTATTGCTCTACATGCTGCCTACATGCTGTCAGAAAATAAACACACCTACCCAACCCTTAAATTCTATTCCCACAAACACTAATACATACCACCCCATGATAGACCATTAGGTTTGTACTCAGAGTTTCAGTGCAAAACCTGGCATATATAAAAGAAGGAATAAGCAAGTTAATATGTTAGAGGCTGGGGATCATGATTTTAGAATAACTCTAATTGTGAGTGAAATGAGTTCTCTGTCTCAGAAAAATTATTTTTTGAAAAATCAAAAATGAAAAAGAAGCACACTTCTCTAAAAATAAAAAAAATTCAGTGTTCTCGAGTTCATTCTAACGCATTTAGAGTATTAAAATCTATAATGCTGATCTCAACATGAATGTTGGAGGCCTGATCACAAACTTCCTCAAGTGCCAATTATGTGCAAAGTCTGATGCTAGAACCAAGAAACTCATCTCAACCTCCCTACTTCTATTTATTAGATCTCAACTTCCTCAAAACTTCATTGTGCCAACAGTCATACATTGATTCATTTAACCCATTTTTAAACAGCTTATAAGTGCCAGGTATTGTACTGGTCCCCAGGAATGCTATGTAAGCAAGATAGGAAGGTTCCTGTCTGTACTGAAAACTTGGCCTAGACCCAAGGCAAGCAAGTCTGTTCCTCCCCATCTCAGCTTAGCCCATGCTCAGCTCTCTCCCCACGCACACCCACCACAATCACCCCTGCCTTGTCACTTGCCTTCCACACTCACCCACATATCTTCCCTGCTATAACAGACGAGGGTTGTTGGTGACACCAAAAATGACTCAGATATCCATTTTTTTCAATTTCCCGGTCCCAGTAAGCATCTAGTGAAAAGAATATCCACATATCCACCGTCATTGAATTCTTGCCTTACTTGCTATGAAACATTCCTGGTAGATCATTTAAAAATATAAAAACAGGGCAGCCCGGGTGGCTCAGAGGTTTAACACTGCTTTCAAGCCTAGGGTATGATCCTTGAGACCTGGGATCGAGTCCCGCTTTGGGCTCTCTGCATGGAGCCTATTTCTCCCTGTGTCTGTGCCTCTGTGCGTGTGTGTGTGTCTGTCATGAATAAATACATAAAATCTTTAAAAAAATAAAAATATAAATATAAAAACAAATATGGCTCCCCAGTGGACATTGAACTTCCTAGTGCTTCCTCGAGTCTCATGACTGACTGTCTCTAAATGCTTCGTTCCCTTTCTCCTTTCCATAAATATGGGAAATGAATTTCTACATTTCCTGACATAAAACATGTCAGGCCCAACATTCTTACAGATACCCTAGGATAAAATATAAGGCATTTATAGAGCAAAAAAAAAAAAAAAAAAAAATAAGGCATAGTGAAAACTGTTTAGGGGAAGTCATATTTGCCATAGATATTTTACCTCCATAAACAAATACATCTGTTATATAATTATTACACCTATGATATAGTTAAACCTATTATATTACTGCTCAGTATAAAAATACGAGATGGACAAAATATGGTGTTTCCTTCTCATTTCTTCTTCCAATCACCCATAGAATATAAATAATGAAAGAGCACTTTGGGTACTTATAATCTAGTGGATAATTCTACAATAGTAAAGTAAAAAGCTTGAGCAAGTAAAAAGCTGCTTTCATTTAACAATAAATCAGAACAAATTAAGCATCCCTATGTACCTTATAAGGTACAAGACATTTTGCCAGCAGCCAGACAAATCATGGTGATTTAAAATTCAAGGGAATACCAGGATTCTTTGACTTATTTCCTTCTGTTTAAGCAGGATTTAAAGAGTCTATATTAAGAAGCATGTCTTACTCATTTTTATATCCCTCACACTCAATAACTGTTGCTTTTAATCAAATGTCAGAAGCAAGTCTTTAGTTTATTGAGATTTAACTCAAAGACTGATACTGTGCAGCTAAGCAAAAATCAATAGTTTTTTTTTAAAGTCTCTCCATATATTATGTGGTATTCTCCATATATTATGTGGAACCTCCTCATCTCTGCAATTATAGATGAGGCAAATTCATGGGTTAAAAATATGGTGTACATAGTGGTCCCCAAACCTGGCTGTTGCAACAGAATTACTTGGGGGGAGAGATGGTAAAAATGCAAGTCCCCACCAGCAGGTACCAATATCCCCAGATCATTCTAGTCACATCTATTTGAGGAACACTGGTAGGGACAAAAGAGCCCCAGATTGAGAACATGGTTCTAATGTCTCTTGTGCCATGAAATAATCACTTGACCTTGAGCACCACTCAATCTGTCAGTTCTTTATTCATCATATAAGCATCCATGGAATGCAAACTATTGTCCTCTCTGGACTTCAACTTCTTCTATGAAATTAGGCCATTGGAATAGATAATATGAAATCCCTACTAAAGGATAGTTCTAACTCTACCCTATAATCTACATTATAATCATTCCTCCTGCATCTACCTTATACAGCCTTATATAAAGTACTTGTATATCAGTTTTGAAGCCCCTGTTGAGTTAAATTCAGAAAATACATATTGAAAAACATATTATTGCCAAGCATAGCACAAGATCCAAGTTCTGGACATGTGCTGGGAAAAACTTGAACCTTGCTTCTTATATTCTAGATTCTCAATAAATATTTTTCAGTGAATGAATGAAAGATTGAAAGGACAAATAGAAATTGCTTAAGTTTTTGAGCCTCATATCCTCAACTGCTATACACTAAAAATCACTTTTTAAATCAGGAATATGAAAAAAATTATCTTGAGGCCAACTATGAATGACTGAGAATTGTACTGAGTTGAATCCTACTAAATCTGGGAGAAGAGATACCAGAGAGAGTTAGCAATGTCTATGCATACAGCTGTTATTCTTGCTACAAACAGATATTCAAAAATATCTATTGCAAGCTTTTTGTATGCCAAGCACTGTTCTAGGCTCTGGAAATACAGCACTGTCCTGTTAGTAGGTGAGACTAAAAATAAATATGTACACAACTGCAGAAATGAGATAATTACTGATACTCATAAGTGGCATTAAGTAAATAAAACAGCAGTAGGATAGAAAGTGAGAGGAGAAGAGTGATAAGTCAGGTTGAGAAGGCCTTCCTAAGGAAATGACATTTGAATCAAGTAAGTCCTGGATGGAAAGAAGTGGCCAGCCACTAAAAGATGAGGGAAATGGAGCCTTGCCAGAGGAGAGTCCCAACACCAAGACTTCAATAGGGGGGCATCCTTTTTTTTTTTTTTTTTTTCATGTGCTCAAGGATGGCAAGCAGGCTCAGGCTACAGGGTGAGGTAGGATGGAACAGGTGAAGCTGGATGATACCAAAACAGGCACACCCTTTATATTTCCAGTGCCAGACACACTCTCTGCTATCTTCTCTTTCTACCTCTAGGCCCAGTGTCCCTTGGGAAGAGCCTTGCACACATGAGTGTGGACACCAGTGCCTGCTTTCCAGACTTCAGCAGAATCTCTACAGGTGAGGTCAGGCATCTACAGGTATTCAATGCCCCGATGAGTCCAATATGCAGCCAGAAAAGAGAACAATTGCCCTAAGTAAAAAGTAAATCCTTGAGATATGAACAGAAGAGAGACTGAATTTATGGCCCAGAAAAATATAAGGAAGGCGAATGTAATAAAGTAAATATAATGTTTTGGAATGTTTGGGTACAGAAAATGCCCCCAAATCCCTAAGACAAATGAAGAGTATCTTTCCTCACAGCCTCACTAAACTGAGAAACAATTCTGAATTCACAAGGTCAATTTATTTCAACTAACATTTACAATCTATGCACAAGGAGTTGAAACAGACACTACATGAATCACTCATACATACACACACACACACACACACACCACACCATACCACACCAAATAAAGAATCCTACCCCCGAGAAAGTTATAACCAGCACAAGTATCTACTTTCAGAGGATCAAACTGATGTGACTTAAAGCCTCCACCTTAGATAGCCCTGTTTCCTTTCCAGTGCGATCCATTTCAGATTTCAAACTTGTAGAAAGTAGGAGCAATTACTATATATAAACCAAGATTATGTAAGGCTCCTTAGGAAATGATAGTGATAATGATTAAAGATGATCATCAGAAACTCAGGAAACAATGTTATACATATGTTCCTAGCTAGAACCAAAGAAAAATTGTGAAATTGGAATAACCTTTGATATCCTCCAGCTGGCCTGTGCAGGATCAGCTCTCCCCTCTTGGCCACTCTGCCATGCCGACCCTAGGCTTATCTGAAAACTCTGAGTAGTAACTGAAAAATAGCATTAATTGCTATTCTTTCCAAAGGTACTACCTTTTAACAGGAGCTTATTAAACACTCAAAATTCCTCAAATAAAAAGTAGTGTATGGGGCCTCCTTTTCCCCCCATACCAATAAATTCTATATCAACTCTGGAAGGTATTATATTTACAAAGATAGGAAAACTCCTTCCCAAGAGAAACTAAAAGAATAGAATATGCCATATAACACTACCTTATCAGCTTTTACGTATGTGTGTGTACGTATGCATGTGTGTATATGTTTGCATGTACATGTTTTACTGAGTTCTCATGATATGCCAGCCATTATCTTGTTTAATCCCATGAGAAGTGAGTATAATTACAATCCCTAGTTCACATACTTGTGAAATGAGACTGAGAGGCTAAAAGACTTTGCCTAAAGTCACATAGCTCAAATTTGGCAGATAAGAAACCTCCCTCTTAACCACTAATCTTTCTTTATACTCCCACTGCTTAATATGCATCTGCCTGAACAACTAATAACAAACGGAGAAAGTTCCATTGGTGAGCCAAAGCCATTGGTAGGTATTTCCCAGGAAAGGATGGTCAGACTTCTGTTACAAACCCATAAACTCTATGAATCTCTACTCAAAGAATCACAGCTTCTCAGGTCCCTGGGCTCATTCAGTCCAACCCAACCTAACACCTGCATTCTTCCTACAACAAACCAAGAATCTCATAAACATGTGTCCATAACACTAGGGACCAGACAGGAAAGGCTGGCTTCCACAGGACCACTCCACTAGAAAATCAATTGGCAGTGTTTGTACTTTAGAGAATGAGTTAGTTTAGACCATTGTTAAATTTAAAAATGTAATAAACTCCCCAAGTACTAAAGCCTTAGAAATTTCCAGAGAGAAGCCTTTCTTCCCCTTTGCCCACTGGGAGGAAAATATCCTTCATTTCTAGAACTATGTTTGTTTGATTGTTTGTTTTAATTATAGGATTTTTCTGGACACAGAAAAAAGAAGGTATGGTTTTTTTAACATCGTTTCCAGGAATAACAAATCTGAAGGTTTTTAAAGAAATGTCAGATATGCTTTAGAACAAATCAATATGTAGCTATCTTACGTGAAAATGCTAATACTGGTTATCTCCTGGAGTTGGAATTATGGATAATTGTCATTTTCTTGGTAGTATTGTTTTGTATATCTCAGTTTTCACAGAAAGCATATACCTTATTTAATTTAAACACACACACACACACACACACACACACACACACACACACAGGAGTACCTGAGCAGCTCAGTTAAGCACTCAACTCTTGATCTCAGCTCAGGTCTCAAACTCAGGGTCAGGAGTTCAAGACCAGCTTGAAATTTAAAAAAAAGCAAATAAAAAATAAAGAATAAACCACACAGAATAATCTGAAAAGATTCATATTAAAAGGTTAATAGTGATTACGATACATAATGTAGCTATCTTCACACTCTGATATATCCGTCCGTCCTTCTAAAATCAAACAGGAGCAAGCTTTAGAATGAACACACATTGCTGAACATAAAAAGAACTGAAAAAGAAGACCCAAAAGGAACTCATTTTACTCTTTTCTGAAGTAGTGATAGGCTGAACTATGTGGTCCTCCTGATTAACTAGGCAAGTATGTTGGATACAATCTTGCTCAGGGACCTGACTTTTTTAAGACCTTGTCTGACCTATGATTATATAGTCTTTGCCTTCATTTACATTTCCTTACTCATTTAAATAGGCATTCAAATGCTGACAATATCTAGACCCAAAGTCATAAGCCTGCTAAATATTGTAGTACCTCTTTATACAAATGATACAGCAATCAGACACTTGGGTTTTAGAATAAGACTGACCTTGTGTCTGCCCTTTTTTTAAACCTGTATAACTCAGAAAAACATTTTTAATCTTTCCAGAATAATAACAGTATCTACTTTAGAAGGCTGTTGGGAGGACAAAATGAAGTAATATACATAAAACACTCAGCACAGTGCCTGACACACAATAGATGCTCAATCAATGGTGCTGGTATCATTACTATTTTTCAACAATAACAGATATCTAAGTTATATTACCATTTATGAGTAGAATGTCACCACATTCTTGGGGGGGGGGTCAGATGAGGGGGAGGCAGTTAAAGGGTAAGCAACTAATAGTCCATAAACAGATGATCATCAGCTGCACTATAGAGACTAGTTTTTTTCAGCACATACAGGAAGTACTAAACTTCCACCAGCTTCTACAATGTAGTAATCTGAGACCTGTAATTCATTTCCTATGCCTGTTGTAACAAAGTACAAACCATGTGGCAAAAACAACAGAAATTTATGTCTCATAGTTCCGGAGGCCAGAAGTCTAAGATCAACACATCAGCAGAATTGGTTCCTTGTGAGGGTTGGGAGGCAATATCTGTTTGAGGTTTCTCTCCTAGCTTCCAGTGATTTGCTGACAATCAGGCATTTCATGGCATAAAGATGTGCCAGTCGGTCTCTACCTCATGTAGAGATAATAAAAATAATAAAAATACAAGGTATTTTTCCTGTTTGCATGTCTCTCTATGCCCTAATTTCCCCCCTTTCTATAATGACAACAGTCATATTGCATTCATGCCCATCCTAATGATCTCATTTTAACTTGGTTACCTCTATAAAGACCCTATTGCCAATGAAGGTCACATCCTGAAAAACTGAGCATTAAGATTCAGACTGTTTTGGGAGGACCCAATTCAACCCAGGATAAGAGCAGATGGCAAAAAAAAATAGGAATTACATTTGAAAAAATTGAGGAAACTACATATTTTAATATAGCTTTTTTCTTGAACCACTCAAAATGAAAGAGAAAACACATTATAAACTCTAAAGTCCAATACTTGTGTGAAGATGGCATTATTATGGCAGACAATACTTGATAAATATGGAGCATTTTCAGTTTTTCAATATTTCCTTCATAGAAAAATAGGAAGCCAAAGGATTCCAATATCATAGTCAGCACAAATGCCTTTTAGATTACCTTTTAACAGAACCACCATTTGATTATTCATTCAACATGTACTAATCAAGCATTTATTTTGTGCTTAACCCCATATCAGACCTTACAAAGGGGGAAATCTAAAATAAGGTACATGCTGTAAGAAATGTTTCACCTGCTCATAAAGATACAAATTATGTTTCATTTTTGTAGTCCTTGATGGACTGATCCATCAAGGAGCTGATGGAACATGATCCCTAATGAATCCAGAATATGTGCTCTCTAAGGCTGATTTCCAGGAATCCTTGCATGTCATTACAGAGTGAAATAGAGTGTGATCTTGCATATCACTAAGGGTGGCATCACAGCTAGGTGTTGAGTGGAAATATGCCTGTCATATGCCATTTTTCACATGTGAGACAATTCACATTTTCACTCAACAGCTATCCCCAAGGTTACAACTATTCGTCCAGATTAAGATTTGGCCTTCATGAGTACAGGCAATAATCCCCAATTCAATGAACACAAGAATGAATTCACCCCAGATAAGTACCATGGAGAAATATGCTGCAAAAGGCAGAGAACACAACCTCCCCATATGCAGAAGTGAATCAAAGTTACCCGTGCAAGATGCCAGAGGGGATGGCAGCTTTGGGTGACAGGTGGCACGCCTCTCCGCCAAGGAGAAGGCGTTGCTCCTGGCAGTTTTTTTAACTGAGGCATGTGACCTAAGTAGTGGCATTTCACAGCTGAGAAACCAGCTTGTAATATGCCTTTTGCTTCACTGAGAGGCGGGCCACATGTCCACATAGACTCCAACTCTAGCTGCAAAACATTGCAATACATTTGCCTGTATCCTTCTTATGACCAAATATTTATATTGCTGTGGAAATGTAAATGGATAGTATGATTAATGACATTTTACCAGAGAAACAAAGAAGGAGGCTTCCCTGCAAAGGTGTCACTCTCAAGAGCAAATGCTGCAAGGAGGAAAAATGGACCAGAAAATGAGTGGGTGGGAAGGATTAAAAATAAGTCCCCATTTATCAGTCTTTGGTAGAAGTTTGGAAAAGAGGGTCTACTTCATTTTGACTGAATTCGCAGATGGAAGACAAGTTCAGACTCTGACATTCTCAGCACTCTGACATCTGGATCTACTTTTCCAATGAATTCTTTCACAAATCCCTTTTAGGTAAGTTCTGCCCCAGACAAATTAACCAGCTCATCATTCTTTGTACATCTGTCGGCTTTTTACTCAGAGCCCTTATTTATTCATGGGATTCCTTTTCCATCTAGCTCTTCCTTTGCAAGGCTAGCTAGCACTAAGACCAAGTTCTAACGCTACTTATTCCAAAATACCCAACTAATGTCCCCACCTAGAAGTAATCACACCTTTTCTTAAACCTCCACACCCTCTCCTTATCCACATTCATCCATACACTGAGGTGGCAAAAATTATTTCTTTATCCCTCCTTCTGGACTATATGCAGTGGTAGGAACTACAGGGTATCCATAAAATCTGGAAACATAGATAATACTATTTTACTGCATAATCATATCATATATATATATATATATATATATATATATATATATATAACATCAGTGTAATTTCTCATGGATATCTGTCTATATTCGCACCTTTGATGGACACCTGCACCCTGGATTCATTCTGGATACCTGATGCCCAGCACATTGCTGGATGATTAGTGGGATATGCTTCTGTCGAATAAATGAATTCACTGGTTGGCTCACTGACATGAAGCTAACATTTGTCCTTCAAGCCCACATAGAAAGACGAAGGGTAGAGGAAAAGCAGAAAGAGAATATGAAGAGATAAAGGCAGATGATTTGGAGAGGCTTCAGTATTTATAGAGAGAAAAAGCTGAGCTACAGCAAAAGTCTTCTTAGAGTATTGAGCTGTGTGCAACCTCAGGTAAGTTATCTAACCTCAAATTTTTTCTTTTCAAATCAAGGAGTTAGAGAAATGTTTCAACACAAAATCTATCATTCTAAATAAATGCTAAATAGAAGTGGCTGCTTATAATGTTCTGGGAAAAACAGAGGTCAGGAGGCAGTAATTAATAATAAAAATGAGAAAATAATAATATAAGTTAGAATATATGATCAAATACACTGCAAGTAGCTCTATTTATATAGAACTTTACAGTTTCAAAAATACTTCCACATCAGTTCACATGGTCTTCACAGGAGTCTGAGATGAAAGCATGAGATGAGAAGACAGAGTCACAAGGAGTAGCTGATGGAGAAAATGAGACCAAACCCAGCTCCTCCCACTCACTACACTTCCCACTGCAGGTTGGGCACTGAAGCTTCCTTAGAAGCTATTTGTACCACACATTGGTACCAGACCTGTACTATTGGTATGGGACATCAATATTCATAAAAAAGCAGGGCTCCTGGGTGGCTCAGTCAGTTAAGCATCTGACCCTTGATTTCAGCTTACGTCATGATCTCAGGGTCCTGAGATCAAGCCCTACATCAGAGTGCCTCCCGGGCAGGGAGTCTGCTTCCCCTGTCCCCCTGCCCCTCACCCTACTCATGCACTTCCTCTCTCTGAAATAAATAAATAAATAAATCTTTTTTAAAGTATTTATAAAAAGAAAGAAAATGAAAAAATATAACAACTTGTGAGTTTTAATTGACAGTAAACGTAATCATTTTTCCTCAGATAGTAGAAAGGTAACAGTGAAGAAGAATATTAATTAAGAGTTTACCCACAAAACATGCAATTAATTGGATATTTTATTTGATTTATTCCACTATCATAAGAAAAAATCAAATAAAAAATTACAAAGAACTTAGCCTAAAACAAATACTTCTGAGGTTGTTGGTTATTGGAAGTTGAATAATTAGTCTACTATCTTGTTTCATTTACATTTATGGTGCTGGCAATAAGAATTGATGTGAAGCACTGCAAGCTCTTAAATCATCAAATCCATTTTACTAAGGCAGAAAAAGAGATTGGAACAAAAGCCCTCCTTATATAATTCAATTAAACTAATATTTATTGAATGTCTACAATGGGCAAGACACTGTTTTAATTGCCGGTGATACATCAGTGAAAAAAACAACAAAGATTCCCATCGTCCAGAAACTTACTTTCCATCATGGGAGACATTCCACTGGAGCAGAGTGTTCTAGTAGCAGAAGATACACACGTAACCAGAAATGTGATTAACTACAACGCCAGCAAGTATTACCCTGCAGCAAGTATTCAGGGTAGTTAATATATGTTCTTAAGAGTTTATTTGAGAGAGAGAGAGATAGAAGAAAAAAGAGAAAGAATGAGTGAGGGGGAGGAAGAAGGAGAGGTAGAAGCAGACTCCCCTGTGGAACAGGGAGCCTGATGTGGGGCTTGATCCTAGGACCCCAGGATCATGACCTGAACCGAAGGCAGACCCCCAATCAACTGAGCCACTCAGGCACCTCTTAATGCATATTTTTAAAAATCATTAAATGTAAGAAATGAATAGATAAATGTCTTTAGTATAATTTTGTAAATATACACATTTTAAAAACCATTTTTTGCCTCTTCCAGGAGTATAGGACTTTGCCTTGAGACATGTATAGATGATTCTGAAGGAAATAATTCATACCTGAGTGAGAAGGCATATACAGTTCACTAGCATAAAAGAGAGACATTTTCAGAAGGGGCTTCCCATGCTAAGATTCTACCCAAATTGTAGTCCATGAACCACCTGAGAGCCTAGTAGAAATTCAGACTCTCAGATCCATCCTAGACCTACTGAATTAGAAATTATTGAGTTCCCAGGTGATTTGTATGCATACTGAGGTTTGAGAAGCCCTGCTCTAGTGCATTCCTCTGCACCTAGGAGAACCTAAAAATAATCTACTGAAAAGGAGAAAAAAGCACTTCAAAAATTAATCACTTGCTTTATATTTTTTCATTTTTAAGAAATTGTTCCTTTGCAAGCAAAATTTTACTTTTAAAATGACAGATTAAGTAGATTACATACTAACCTTTCCTTTGGCATGTTTCAACATCGAAGGAGAGATGAAATTTGACTTTTCACTGTTCAAATCTGGCATTTCTAGCCAAAAACAAAAGGTAAGTCATCCATCACACATATCAGTGTGTGAGACCTCCCTCTAGTCTCTGTGATTTTACAACCATCTTTACTAACAAGAGTAAGGAACATAGGATGTGTTGCAGGTGTCTCCTCCTATATCAAGCTTACTTTCCCAGGCAATTAGAGTCTGGAAGGCACATGATAACAATACCAGGAAAAGCTAGGCAGTGGGTAGAAAGTAAGCTCTCTCTCCATTTGTCACTAAACAGTCACTTTACAAACAGATTTATTTTTCCCCTAAGGATAAAGAGGGAAGAACAGGAAAGGAGGATGTTAGAAATTCACAGACGCACAGTAGCCCTGCTCAGTGTTGACCACGGAAACGAGAATGCTTCACCCACACATACACCCTGCCAAAGCTGGGCAAAATATCCTGGCACAGCTACGTAGCAGACTCTAGCATGTACTAAGGAAGGAAAAGACAGCCATGGCAAAGCATCTATGAGCCGAGGAAGGTTTTTTTCACTAATGTAAAGGAGTGTGATTCTCCTCTGGTATACCATCAATGTTCAAGAATCTCCCGTCACACTAAATATGAAGCAAATTTTTCTTTCTTTCTTTTTTTAAAAGATTTTATTAATTTATTTATTTGCAAGATAGAGAGAATATGAGCTGTGGGGAGAGGTAGAGGGAAAGGGAGAAGTAGGCTCCCCGCTGAGCTGGGAGCTGGCCCTGGGCCTTGATCCCAGGACCCTGAGATCATGACCTGAGCCAAAGGTAGACGCTTAACCAACTAAGCCATCCAGGTGCCCTAAATTTTTCTTCCATCTTCAACTGCAGGTGTAACACAAACTCTCCCTCTTCCACACTTAAAAACCTCTCAGCCTGCCATTACCCTCTGCTTTATAACATACAGAAACTTCAAAAAGGATCTATATCTATTTGGGTCACTTCTAATTACACATATATTAATATTCCTACTCTTCTTAAAATGGAGTGGACGCACAACACAATTATAAAAAGTATAAAATAATGCGTTGAAGTAAGGCAGAAGAAGCTGATATCTATGTATTGTACCATCAAATTTAGCTTTGAGCTTCCTGGTAGGCAAAGAGAAAAATACAAAACACAATACCCTCAATACCAATTAAGCAAAACATATCAGTTCTTCAAGAGGGATAAATAATTTCATGGTTTTAAAATCTAAAAAGAGGGGCTTCTAAAAAGAGGGGCACCTGGGTGGCTCAGTGGTTGAGCATCTGCCTTTGGTTCACATCGTGGTCCTGGGGTCCTGGGATCAAGCCCCATATCAGGCTTCTCTCGGGGAGCCTGCTTCTCCTCTGCCTATGTCTCTCATGAATAAATAAATAAAATCTTTAATAAATAAATAAATAAAATCTAAAAAGAATTGTTAACAATGGACTTTATACAAGGCACATTGAACAACATACTAAGGAACATCTTCAAAAAAAAATCTTGAAAATTATTTACACTTCCAATGCTTGTTCTGACCTTTAAGAAATGAAAAAGGACAGTATTAAAATGTAATTTAGAAAACGCAATTCTTCGAAAGAATAAACAAATCAGATATGTAGTCTTATGGAAAGTTAATTTTAGGCAAAATGGTTGATAATGATCTCATAGATGATATTCTTAAGTATAAATTCCTTCATCTGGCCTTGTGACACAAGCCGGACAAAGGATAATTCTAGGATAAAATTTCTGGTGAGCACTCAGTATCTTATGTAATTAACTAAAGAAATATTGTAGTGTTGGGACCCCTGGGTGGCTCAGCAGTTGAGCATCTGCCTTTGGCTCAGGGTGTGATCTTGGCCCCAGGGATGAGTCCCACATTGGGCTCTCCACAGGGAATCTGCTTCTCCCTCTGTCTATGTCTCTGCCTCTCTCTCTCTCATGAATAAATTTAAAAAATCTTTAACAACAAAAAAAATACTCTCGTGTTTTAGACATTGAGCCAGCAGGTGGCCAAGTTAACAAGGTACTGAGAAAGCTGGGACTCCTTGCATGAACCTGGGGACTGTACACTTCTGGAGAGAATATCAAAACAATATGAACTCACATTACTAGAAATACATGGTTTCCAATTTCAGTTGAGTCCTCTAAAATTTTGACCTGTTTGTATTTGAAATGCTCCTTTTCCCTTTCCTTCCCCCTCAAAGAATAGTTAAGAAAATAAAGGCATCTAAATATTATTTCTTTTCTCCTCTTTCCCAAACTTAACTGTATCACCACTCAGAAGAAAGCCTTTTCCGATTCAATGTGGCTGGCCTGGCCACGATTTGTTCTTGCCTCCTCAGCAACTCTGCTTCTTCAATTATCTTTAAAGTTCCTTTCTACCACTCTCTCCCATCATCTCTTAAAACTGCTCAAGTCTTCCTCATCCTAGAAAATGTTTCCGCTTAGAAGTGCATCTCTGTCTAGCTACAGTCCTCTCTCACCTTCTTTTCTCAGTCTCTAGAAACAATGCTATACACCTGCAGCCTCTGCTTTCTCCTGACCTCTGCCCTTCCAATGGGTTTAGAAATGAAGAGATCCTTGAATAAGTCTTGGGAATAAAAGATACAGCATGGGGAATATAGTCCATGGTATTGTAGTAGCATTATGTGGTAACAGATGGTAGCTCCACTTGTGGTGAGCATAGCATACACATAGGAATATTGAATCACTGTGTTGTACACCTGAAATTAGTGTAACATTGTGTGTCTACTATATTCAAATTAAAAAGAAAAAGTAAAAGATGAACCTGAAAAAAACCTTTTTGTCCAGAAAATAAGGGAGTTTTCAGAGAATGATTGTACATATCAAAAGAACACAAAAGCCAGCTTGACAATTTAGAACAAAAATAAATAATGATAGTAAATAAGAGTAGATTAAAATGCACTGGGATCCCTGGGTGGCGCAGCAGTTTGGCGCCTGCCTTTGGCCCAGGGCGCGATCCTGGAGACCCGGGATCGAATCCCACATCAGGCTCCCGGTGCATGGAGCCTGCTTCTCCCTCTGCCTATGTCTCTGCCTCTCTCTCTCTCTCTCTGTGACTATCATAAATAAATAAAAATAATAAAATAAAATAAAATGCACTGAATAAAATAGGAATTCATAAGTTCATATTCACATAAATAAATTCATGAGTAAATCAAAAATTTTATGATTAATAGGATATTTATAGAGTTTCAAAGCAACTTCCCATAAAATATTCATTAATTACACAGAAGAGAGGAGTAACTTTACAGTGGAGAAGTCTGAGATGTACAGTATTAATCTAGTGATCAAAATTAACATCATCAGTAATGGGACAAATTTAAATTATATACTTTTCAGGGGCACCTGGGTAGTTCAGTGGTTGAGCATCTGCCTTTGGCTCAGGTCATGATCCCAGGGTCCTGGGATAGAGTCTTGCATTGGGCTCCCTGCATGGAGCCTACTTCTCCCTCTGCCTATGTCTCACCTCTTTCTGTGTGTCTCTCATGAATAAACAAAAAAAATCCTTAAAAAATTATATACCTTTTAGCAGTGCAGTGACAGGAATGCAGCATGACTTCTGGAATATTCCTAGCAAAGATGTGTAACTTAAATCTAATCATGAGGAAACATCAGTAAACCAAAACTAAAGGGCATTCTGTAAAACAACTGGATTTGTTATCTGCAAAACTGTCAGAATCATGAAGTCAAGGAAAGACTGAGGAACTATTCAGAGATGACTAATTCTATACTAGATCCTGTTGCTATGAAAGACTTTATTGGGACACTAAGTAAAATCAAATGGGCTCTGAGAGTTAAATGGTAGTCATGTGTCACTGTTAATCTCCTGGTTCTCATGGTTGTATTTTGGTCAAGTATAAGAGTATTCTTGTTTGTAGAAAATACACAGTAAAGTATTCAGTGGTTTTTTTGTTTGTTTGTTTGTTTTTTGTTTAAAATTTTCTATTTATTTATTTATTCATGAGAGACACAGAGAGAGAGGCAGAGACACAGGCAGAGGGAGAAGCAGGCTCCCTGCCAGGAGCCCTATACGGGACTCAATCTGGGACTCCCGGATCACACCCTGAGCCAAAGGCAGACACACAACTACTGAGCCACTGAGGCTTCCCTAAAGTATTCAGAGTTTTAAGAAAGAGAGAGAGAGATTCCTGGGGAGGCAGAAGCTAGAAGGAAGTGAAGGCTACTGGTACAGAGCACCGTTTCTGTACCTCTCCCTTCCCTGTCTGCTCTGTGTTGTCACTGTTCTCTTCCTGAAAATCTCTCCTCCCTTGGCTGCCATGACTTTGGTCCTTTCCTGATTCTTCTTCCCCTTTCTCCTTCTAATTTCCTTGTTTTCTCTATCCTTCTTCTGGAGCCTCTTTCTCATTTTCACCTTCCTCAAAGTTCTGCCCTTAACTTGTTCCTCTTTTCACTCTACATCCTCTTCCTTGGTGATCTCATCCACTTTTGTGGCTTTAACCATAGCTATTGCTGACAAATCACAAATCTACCATCCTTTCCAGATCTTTCACTTAAGAGCTCTCTCAACTTTCTGGTCCCATAGATACCTCAAATTTAACTACTCTAAAACTCACATTTTCCCAATCTGTGCTTCCTTGTTTCTTCCTATTTCATACAAAATGGAAACCTAGGAGTCATTATTGATTTCCCCTCCTTGATCTTCATAACTAGTTGGTAAATCCTAATCTCCCTACTAAACTTCTGTCAAATCCATTCTCCTTTGTATCTCCATTGACATTTCCTTTAGTAAAGCTCTTACAATTTCTTGACTAAATCGATTAAATTTGCTTCTTCTCCACCACTTTCCCAACTATCAATAGCGTACCAACTTGTGTCCCAATTTCTAGTCTGACTTCTTTTCTAAATCTGTCCTCTCCAAAATTTTCAGGTTACCCTTTTCAAAATATAAATCTGATTGTGTTTCCTTTCTGTTTAAGATCCTTCACTGGCCAGACACCTAGGTGGCTCAATGGTTGAGAATCTGCCTTCAGCTCAGGTGGTGATCCGGGGGTCCTGGGATCAAGTCCCTCATCGGGGTCCCTCCTTCACTGGCTCACCATGTTTACAAAATAGAATCTAAATTTTTTGGCATGGTAAGCCTGTGCCTTCATGACATGGGCCTTTCCTCCCTTTTCAGCTTGATCTTTCCCCATTCCTTCTCCCTGACCATATATTCCAGAATTCATAATATGTTTAAGTTCCCTGAGCATACTTTGTTTTCTACATCAATACTTTTACTCATATTCACTCGTCTTTGTCCTCTAATGGGGTAAATTTCAATGTTACCTGCTTTGGGAGATATGAGGTTATGCTCACTTCTTTCTCTGGCCCAGAGAAAGGTAGTGACAGTTTTCTGTAACTTCTCTATTCACACCTACTCCTATGGTTGCATTTATCAAACTGAATGGTAACCACCACATGAACTTCTTGGTAGAGGAATTATAGTTTAGCTCTGATCATTGATGACTATAGCAGAGAGCCTGACTCAGAGAAGGTGCTCACTAAACATCTGTTTAATTATGACAGGCACCTGAACACATCTTCTTCTTTACCAACAGAGTTGTATCTGTTGACCAAAAATTGAAAATAATACAGTATATTTACTTATCCAGGAATAGGGGACATTATTTGTTTGTTTCCCTGTTTGAATAGCCTCATATCACATTTTAAATTCATTGTAAACAGTTTCTCCTCTTCAACATACTATTCACAATTTCTTTATTGATCTTTTTTGTTCAGCCTTTTATAATATACAAGTTATAAAATGTGCCAGAGGATCACAGATAACAGAGGAAACTGCCGTCAAAGTATTCAACATAACTACAGAATAATCTATCCAATTCTAAAGAAAAGCCTTCATCTAAGGCCACATGCTATGGATGTAACTGTTATATAGGAAGAATATGCGAAGCCGACTGTGCTGCTCAAAATTAGCAAATCAACAAGAGATACCTATTCTCCCTTTATTTGCGCACCTTCATTCTAGGACATTCTTATATTTACTTCATACCCGCTCACTTAAATTAAGGACATCTGCTTATTTAAGATTGGGATAGCCTGGGCAGCCCCGGTGGCGCAGCGGTTTAGCGCCGCCTGCAGCCCGGGGTGTGATTCTGGAGACCAATCTAGTGATTCTGGAGACCAATCGATTCCAATTGAGTCCCACATCGGGCTTCCTGCATGGAGCCTGCTTCTCCCTCTGCCTGTGTCTCTGCCTCTCTCTTGCTCTCTCTGAATGAATAAATAAATAAATCTAAAAAAAATATTAAAAAAAAGATTGGGATAGCCTGACAACAATAATAATATCTCATATTTATCTAGCTCTATCTCATCTGCACAATAGACTTAAGGGATTGTTTTTATACATTTTATCCTGATGGCTCTCTAAGCATGGCTAATTCTGTGAACCCATTGGGCCCATCCTATCCCTGATCCCTGGAATCCAGCTCTAGGTATCCTTTTTAAATCTTCTCATCCTTCTGTACTATACACAACCCCTGATCACTTGCTATAGAGATGGTACCATAGAGACATCTGAGTAAGTGTTATCTCCCACTCTTGACCACAGCCTGCACAGGGATGGAATTCTTTTTTCTTTCATTAATAAGGGTCTCCTTTCTGATCTTTATATTTCTGTACTGAGGGGGATGGGGAAAAAATGAAGCCTCACCTAGAGTTTCATATGGAATGTACATCTAAAGTTGAAAGTTCATTTTCTCTAAGAAATGAGTTTTCTTATTAGACGGTAACAAGCACAAATATGGAGGTAGAGCTACATAGATCCAAGGAAGAAATCAGATCAAGTAAGAAAATGGCTTTATCCAAGATTTCCAGAGAAATGTGAAGATCAGGTAAGTTGGGAGCAAGAAAAGTTGAAAAGAAGAGGCTTCTATTGTTCAGAGGCTTCCTGATATTTAAGAGGTCAGAGATAGAACAGTTCTTGGTGATATCAAAGTGCCAGAGCATGGTCAGAGTAAGTGAGTTGCTGAAGTGAAGGGAAAGGAGACAAAGTTGGTGTCACTGAACTAAGAGGTTAGATATCAGTGAGTCACACACATGAATATTGGAACCAACCAGAAGTATGGCAAGAGTCAATATTGAAAGGAGGACTATCAGCAATAAGAATAAGTTGTCAGTGACAGAAGAGTCTCCTGGAAGGTACTAAATGACAGCAGCAAAGTTGGGAGGAATGTAGCATGGCTGAATGATATAAACCTCACAGGAGAGAGGAATGTATGAGGGTGATTCATGCTGTTTAAAAACAATCAATCAAACAAACAAACGAGCTTTGGTTCAAAAAAAGTATCTAACACAAAGTTGAATTAGTCTTGGCTTTGTTATGAACAAATATGGTCTTGAGCAAGTCATGTTATTTTCCTCAGCATTTGTTTTCTTATTTGTAGCATGAGAAAGATTCTTAAAATCTACAGAACATGCTGCACTTCTAACCATGAATTTCATTTTTGTCTCCTGTTACCAGATTTTGGGTCATAAATCTATACCTGATTACCTGATTTCATGGACTTGCTCAATATTTATCAGCTAACAAGGGCCAATGTCTTAAGAATCTGTCCCTTTGGTGGCAGTTTAGCAAAAGCAGGTAAAAGTTAGGTGTATATACCATCTCCTTTTTCTCTGAAACACTGTTATGAGGTAAATAATATAGTAGTGATCATTCCCACTTTGCAAATAAAACTGAAATGAACATATGGTATTTCCCATAGTCTTTTGTGTATTTATTTTTTCAAATGATTAACTTTTTGCATATATATGTATGTCTCTTCTGACAAACTATGGGACCCCTGAGGATAATAATAGTAATAGCAATAATAATAATTATAATTCCTTTAATTTATGTATTCTTAGTACCAACACCAGTGTCTGACACATAATAGACATATGTGCTTACCAGTGTATAAATGATCATGTCTTCATTAGAACACAAAATAAATTACTTGGTAATTTAAAATTTTCTCCCCCAAAACTTTTTGTACTCTAGGTGCTAATTTAGGCTTTTATCTGAATCATTTAGATAATTACCTTGAATCTTCAATTTCCTGGCCATGAAGTGACCAGATTAGATAATTCTAAAATTGATAAATGAGAATTTCTACCTAAACCACTAAATTCTCTTCATGAAAACATTAACACCATATTTGGTACGACAATGCTTCAAAGTCTAAGAAAGCAAAACTTCCCATGAGACTGAAGGGTCTTAAAATTATAATTTTTCTTATAAATTCAGATCTCAAATGTTATATGGACAGTCATAGAGAACAACTAGGCATGAAAAGTAAATAGAATAACTAAATTTGGACACATTAATTACATAAATATTCCTACATAAAAATTTTAATGATAGCACTTTGATGGATAAGGCAGCCACATCCTTTTGGCTTTATGTCTCAGCCTGATTCTGTTTTGCAAGCATAGCCTCTCTAAAACCTTCTCCCACTGAAATGTTGCTTCCAATCTAATATCAGAACACATGAATTGTGCGTTGTTTTTCTTGTGGTTGTAGGTGCTCAATAAAGTATTCCATCCTCCACTGTGATTTCCCAGCCCTCTGTGGTCTTATGATGGGGCATGCTGAATATATGGCTTCTGACAAATCTCTCCATGATGATACCACTGTAGCCATTACCAGGAAAGTCATCTATAAATCCACCAGTCATTGTATATTAGCACCATAGATCACGAGGAGAAAAATTGTAGTGCCTGAAGAGAAATGGCAACTGCCAAACAACATGATAGAAACATAAAAGAGGAATTGCCATCCCCATCTACCCCATGCAGGCCAACTATTTGTTCCAAAGCTAATGAAGTGACAGGGTGATTGGTGGCACAGAGGAATGGAGAAGAGTTCTGTCTGTCTCAAAGTAATGAAGATGTCTCCTTTTTTTTATCCTTGTATTTCTCCTTGATCCTTTGCACATGGTAGCTATTTGCTAAATACTGATTAAATAACTTACAAAATGGTTTAATATGGTTACAAATGGTTTCCTATAATGGTCTAGCCAATATAGGAAAAATAACAAATATAGAAACTCAAAAGTATAGCAATCTGGTACCATTTTCAGTAGGAATAAATGCCCTTATGTTTTTCAACAGGCTTCAAAATTACCACTGTATCCCAGCACATGTAACGATAATCATAATGATTACTTTGTATATTTTTAGAAAGATCTATAAATCTAGCACTCTTTTTTTAAAAGTCAGAAGACTGTATGGTATAGTTTGCAAAGATCACCTTGTAAAGTGTTTAAGAAGTAAAGTACAGCATAGGGAATACAACAAATAATATTATAGTAACTTTGCATAGTGATAGAGGATAACTAGACCTATGGAGATTATCACTTAATAATGTATGAAAACATCAAATAACTATATTGCACACCTGAAACTAGTAGAATAATGTATATAAGCTACAATTCAATTTTTAAAATGTAAAAAGTTGGAGTTTAAAGAAGCCAACTCTCAAGTAACCAGGTAAGTCAGCTAGAGAATCAAGGTTCTGGATGAATAAGGTTTTATTTGGATGTGAACACTTTTTTAAAATCATAAGTAGAATACTTCATAACTATCCCCGGCTTTACTTTTGTCCATATATCAATGCTTGCTAATAATGTGTGTGCCTTTAGCTAAAGTACACATTGAATTAAATATATTAAATCTTAGTTCATGCTTTAAACCTAAAGAATCATGGTTTTAAAAACTACTCATGTCATGCCTGTAAATTACATCAAAATTCTCCATGACTGCAAGACAAAAAACAGTTCAAAATCCTCCTTGTCCCTGACAAAGGAACACCTTTTATTGTTCCCAGCTATTTCAACAGCCTAGTACATAGAATTCCATGCAACTAACATTTTCATAGTTTCCCCCTTCCATTTAATAGATTTCCTTTATATGTTTCAGTAAAATTCATGTTAATTATCTTTGAATCACATCAAACTCTACTTGGGCATATCTTTCTTGAAACCAAAACTCTTTGGCACATGCTTCAAGATTCTCCACTTTTTATCCTTATATCAATAAACAGTCACAGAGTCACAGAATATAGGAAACCACATTTGAGTTGCTATCTTTATTATTAGTTCTTGGATCACACTCTCCACTCGAGCCAAGTTAACCCACTTACTTTATCCCCTATAGGGACATTCTTACTATTGCTTCTAACTTTTGCAAATATAATATTAAACAAAATTCTTTTCTCTGGATTTTTTTCTAGCTAATTACAGTCACCAATATTTTCTTTTAATGTTCCCTAAACATGTATAAACTCATGTATCTAAATGTCTACGTGTATCTTTTACTTGTTTTACATGTGTTCAAACTGTACCTCTTTTATAGTGTAAAGTACTTAATAACTGAGACCAGGTCTTCAAATTTTTTATATACACCTTTTGGTATAGTAAATCTTCAATTAGAGTTGAATATCTGATGGCTTTTCATTTAAATTACCTATATTGATATATTTATCTATAAAGTGGTATGGTGCATATTGGAAAAGCATACTGTCAAGGAAATTAATAAAGGCTGAGTGACCACCAGAGTTAGACAGGAAGTAGTTTGCTGGTGATGAACATAGGATTTTATGCTTGACCCTTTCTTACTTAGTTTTGATGTATATAATTAAATCCTAAAGGACATAAAGCTGATCCTAAGATGATGTTAAAATGAATTAAATAATCAAATCCCAGAACTTACTGATAAGGTAGATTTAAGCTAATAATTTTACATTTAAAAGGAAATAAAAAGCAAAGTCCTACTCTGAAAAAAATAACAATATCAATATGAATAACTGCCCAAGCATAAAAAGTAGGAGATATGACCCAGCAGTAGTACATATCTTTTAAAAGACTTCTGGATAATAACTTATCTAAGACCTACTCGAGTTGTCTGTGATGATGCAGGAATTAAAAACTCAAATAAATCGGTGAGAGAACTGGTGAGGTATAGCATAAAGGACAGAGAATTTATTGATGACAAATATCACATGGAACAGGAATTTAAGTTGTTTTTGGATGATTCCCAGTGGTTGATGGAGAATTAGTGGAAATTTCAGGGAGTCGAATCATTATATACAAAAGCTGACTAATAGGTGAAATTCTGCTTCTGAATTTAAGTCCTATATTCTCCCACTCTCACTAGAAATCCTAATCACAAATAGGAAACTCAGAGCATATGGGAACTACTTTTTGGCAAAGATAGTGGTGTTTTAATCATCTTTAGTTGGTTGACCTAAATAACCTTTGAAGACACTCCCATGGCTTATTTTGTGACAAAAATAGAGTAATTTATTAAAGTAACTTATTGTGAAATAGTTTGAAATCAAGATAAGAAAGATGTGAAAAAAGTTGCTGGTGCATAGGTAGAAAATATGGTATTTAGTAGAAATAAAATTCTTATATGTACCTTCAGTAGCTAAAGTAATATTTCACTGACCCTGGAGGATTTTCGTCTGATGTCATTAGACTTTTAGAGTATGTTTTATATCAAATAGAAAAAAGGCTTCTAATAAGTAAAGGATGAAATTTTGAAAGCTCCCAAAAAGGGCAATTTCACATAAAATGTAAGCATCAAAAAAAGGTGCACTACAATGAAAATGTAACTGTAAACAAAAAAGCACCTTATAGTGAAGAGTACTGTATAGGAGCATAATTAAATTCTTTATCATAACAATACTCACCTGACCCTATGAGACAAAACACTGACAGAGAAAGGCTTAACACAAGTGAAAATGTATCCAATCAAAAAAAATTTTTTGAAGCTACAAATTCAGGGAACATTCTTTATTGGACTTGCTCAATGCTCTTAACGTAATCAACTAGAAGTATTTTAAAGTATTGCTTTCTATAACTTTTTGAAATAAGTTTCATTCTTGATGGGGAATCTGCATTTCATTCCAAGGATGAAATTCAGTGTCCTTGGCCAAGATATTCTTCACAGAAGTAGGCTATTTTTGTATTTTATGCTTAGCATATTTAAAGACACATACTTCAGGTGAGCAGCTTGCTCCAAAATCCACTCAATTTTTACTTGTGAATAAAGCTCAATCATTCAGTACCCATCCTACCTCAATATTCTCCTCAAGAACCAATCCTGGAAGTTTTCTGGAGAGCCCACTGCAGGTAACCACATGTACACCAATTCTCTTTTGAGTCAAGGAAACTGACAGCTGTCATGGCCAGAGGATAAGTGTGGCACAAATTATGTGGGAGAAGACTGAAAAGCACATAAAAAAATATAACAACAGAATTCTAGCTGGATTAAAAAATAAACAACAAACAGAAAATATCTCCAGGCTTAACTGCAACATAAAATAAAATAATAAAAGGATATAAAAACAATTCAAATAACAGGATGCCCCAACTGTGATTGTAAAGTCCATCAAAATTAACCATGGAAATGAAGATACACCAGCCTAGTCACTTGATTATTAACTGTACCATCCTAACTTCTAATTAAAAAAGAAAAAAAAAAGATGATAAATTGGCTAATTTGGAAAGGAGAGGTGAAGGTCACTGGAGGTTCCAGAATTTCTAAGCTCCAAATTGCTAATATCCAAACTGGCCTCTTTCCTGAATAGTGCCCAGATGGCAGAGACACCACCGATATGTGGTCTTAGCTTCTTTTTGACAAGGAACTGTCACCAGTAGGTGACCCCATCAGTCTGAAGGCAGGAAAATTACTAAATGATGCAAGAAAATGCCTGCAGGCCAGTACACCATGAGTCCCTGAGATGAGCAGGAGGGCAGAACCTTAGGAAAAATGAATTTTCAGTTGGAGCTTATACAAAAGAGACTGTTATCTTTCTTTGCAGATAGAAGAAAATAAAATCAATTTAGTTTCCACAGATATTATGTCTAATAAAAGAAACAAATTCTCCTTTAGAGTAAGGCCATATAAAAAAGGCAAGGTGAATGGTGTAAACTCTTGGTAATAGACACCAAAGTTAGCTCTATTGCTGTTCTATGAACACAATGTAGTCTGGAGTCAACTACTATAATACCATGGAGACATTATCTCTGCCACACACATCAGTCAAAAGGCAGAAAGGAAATAAAGTAATTCAAAGTAATATAAGGGTGAAATTGTAATGTGAGTCCTTCCTGAACAAAATTGGCAAATTCAAGTCCAATTAATTTTCCAAAAACATAGTTCTACTTGTCAGAAAGCAACTCACTATTAGCAATTATTTTTAAGCAAAATGATGGAACTGGAAAACAAATTGAAGTTTATCTTCTCTCTACTCTTCTCTGTTCCAAAATAGATAAATATTATATTAAAACATGGAAAATAAAACTAGTGTATAAAAGTATGAAGTATTACCTCTAGATAGAGGAATTTGTACCTCTTATCTCTATAAACAATTAAACCTAGCTTAATGGAGAGAATTATTTAATATATGTCACATTCCATCTAGATTTCACTGTTCCCTTTTAGAGAGATCTAATGCTGATAACTAACACATCTTGAATTTATGCTTTCAAGCTGTTCTGCCTAAACACTAGAGAAAACTATATTAAGCATTAAAGTATAGGAAATTAACAGTAGACATTAATATGCACGAAATTAACATTTGAACCTAAAAGTGTGTCTTTAAAAAGTTATATGAGATTTTTGTTGGAAAAGGGATATGTCATTCATTATTAAAAATCAAGATTCAGAAACATGAGTCAGTTGTTAGAAGTCACAATATTGCAGCAGAAAGTTTTTTTTTTCCAAAAGCAAACTCTGAAATTATAATGTATTATTCTACATTATTTTTGTTTGTCCTGAAAGCTCTGCTCCCTTTATAATATTAAATCATTGGTTTTCATTAACAATCACCATATAACCACTTCAGTAAGAATGCTTCTTCATTTCTAAAATCAGACTTCACACCAGTAACTGAATATTGTGTAACTGTTAAAAGAATATGAAGTCATACCTTTCTTTCTTGGCCTTTTTTTTCAATAATTTGATAGTAAGAAATATGAATGCAGCAATATTCTCAAGATTCTCTTCTATATGTCAGCATATATACACGAACTGTTCTAGGCATTAATGTTTAAATCAGGCTCTTGGTTTCTTCAGAAACATAAGCATATAAGAGAGTTAAGAGTAGTTGACTCAAAAGTCTCATTTTATCCCCAAATGTATACAGGTCCCTCTCAGAGGAGGAGAGTAAAAGAAATATTTATAAGAAATACTTTGTGAATTTATGTGAGTAAAACCATAAAAATCAATGTTTTTAATCTTAAGTAAATCTATTTCATTTTTAAAAGCCATTTTAAGACAAATGTCTACTATCCTTTTATTAGTAATTGATCTAACTAAATTCTAATAAGCAAAGTCATTGTGTAAGAAGAAAAATACTAGACCAAAACTCAAATCCAAGAAGTCACCAGTGCTATTTCTCAAAAACAAGAAAATTCTTGGGAGGAGTGATGACATCTGGACAATTTTAACATATGTAATAGAAAATAAATGGTTTAAACTATTTACTTTTCAAAAAATAAAATAAACTATTTGCTTTTCCATTGTATCTCAGACACTCCAGAATTTGAAATAAGTTTCTGATATATGGAGGGAGATGACTGCATTAATCCAACATTCACAGGTGAGCTTTGGATGTGAAACAAGGGCCATATTAAGACAAAGAACCTTCAGCTGTTCAAGACAAGATCAAGCTTTCGAACCCAATGCAGGGGACAGCATGGTGTGGTTTCTTTTTTTTTTTTTTTTTTTTTTTTTTTGGTTTTGTATTTGTTTTCCTAATTGCTCATATTGGATTAGTCTACTAAGCTTGGGAAAATCATAGCCAGTCTCTTAACAGGAGTACACCACCTTGGGCAAACAAGCCTTTCAAACACAAACTCAGAATGTGAAGGTAGATATCTAAGTCCAGAAATTACAGTTGAACACTGTTTATGGAGAGTTCGTATCTTATAGGCTCCTCCTATCCCCCAAACACCACTGGACACAGTTTTCCTACACCATTATTACAGAATGAGGATAAGAGGCAATGGCTTGGTGGGTGTGTACTGACAAGGGGTGAAGTGTGTTTCCCACAATGCTGTTAATAGACAGACAATACTAGGATCACGATGGCACATCATGCAACGGACTCGCTTTTCTCTGTACCTTTCTTTCCCAAATGCAATGCCTACCTTCTGTGTGGACTGCAGAGACATAGGTCCAATTGTAACGTTTGACTATGTCAAGCATTGCCCTTGCTTGCAAAGTGTCAGAAGGGACAACCCTCAGGAAGTATTTGTACAAAGTTTTGTCACTCAGGTCGATGCTCGTAGCAGAATATGCAATCTGGGGGATGTCGAAGAGCTGAAGCAGGTTCTGCACTTGAATGGCTACGGAGCTGGAGCCCGGGCCGATCACTCCCGCAATAGGCTTCTTAGTCCTGCCTGAGGGGAGGGACTGGCCGTCAGGCAGGCACCGGTTGAGCCCATCCTTTTCGTCTCGAATGGAAATCAGAGAGTCCCTGATGAACTCAATGCTCTGCTCCAGAGCCACGGAGGAGTGCCAGCAGGAGTCTCGGATCTCACTGCCCAGAGTGATATTGGGCAGGAGGACGGGGTCCGCGTTAATCTTATCCAACGTATGGAACATGGCCTCCACTCTCTGGATGCCGTACTGCTCCCGGATCTCCCCACACTTCCTCTCGGGCACCTTCTCGGCCGGGGGCTGGTGGTGGACTGAAAAGAGGGCCCCAATGATGACATCTCCGTCCATTCTGGCCACCGAGCGCTGAGACGAGGCTTCCGCCAGCAACACTTCCCTGCCGGGTCCCCTAGGAAGAAGGGACACCTCCAAAAAGATCGCCGGGAAAAAAACCAAGAGGAGCCGGACCATTGTGCTGAGGACCATTGTGCTGTCCGTAGCCAGCCCGCCGCGCTCCCACGCGGGTCCTGCCAGCCGCCTCTGCGGGCTCGCAACCGAGACAGATGCCCGACGCCTGCCTCTCCCAGCTGGGTCCTGCGGGCCAGCACCGCCGGTCCGACACTTTCGCCGCCTGCACCCCCGCCTCCTTCTCCTCCTCCTTCTCCTCCTGGGCCTCCAGGACCACCTCCTTGTCCTGGAGGCGTTTCTAGGGGAATTCGAGCCCCCTTCTTCTCCCGTGCATCAAAGTAAACTGGTCACGAGTACAATGGGCGTCGTGGTGGCAGCCGTGAGCTGGACGCTGCCGACAAAAAAGGATGAAAAGCAAAGCTCCGTTATCACAGGACCTTTTTCAAAACTCCGGGCCAGTGATGTTAATAGTTGCCCGGTCCATTTCATTCCAGCACATCAAGGTATCGGCTGGAGGGACGGCTTGGGAGGCAGCTATGGTCAGGGCGGAGGACGGTGCGTCCTGCCCGCAGTGCCCTCAGCGGTCCCTGGAGGCGCAAAGCCCCGCCGACCCTCCCCTTCCTCCAGCTGCAAGCCTTTTCCAGGACCCCAAATACCCATTACGCTTACAGGCTTGAGGGGGGAAAGGGAATAAAATGGAGGAGGAGCTAAATCGTTTAACCCACGAGAACTTTCCGGATTTGAAAAGATCAACTTTTCCCAGAAGAAATTTGGAAACTCATTATGAAGGTGGAAGCATTACTTCAAGATGAACACAAGAAAGGAATGTGCCTTTTACTTTAACTGCTAGGGGTTGAAGAGACCTCAACATACAAACCGAGTAGTAAATATAATTTGCCAGGTTGAGGAAATCCATATTAGTTACTAAGGCAACGCCTGGTAAAGTCTCGGCATGTCGGAGTTTGGTATGTCTCCCACACCCTCCCCCCTCCACCACCACCCCACACTTATCCGAGAAGTCAGGCTTACTGTAGATGTTCAGGGAGAAAGGGTGCAGATAAGGTAACTTGTTTCCCGCGATGGAGGGTGGAGGGACGAGGTGGAGGGGGGCCCCTGCACTCGCCTAAATTGGGACCTTTGGCTTTGCACATTTCTAGAAAGGGAACGGAGGGGAGCTTCCGTGTAGCTCTTGCAGCGGTAGCCCAAGCCTGGCCGCGTTCAGAACCCTGGACAGTGCTCAGTCCAGCTGCAAACACATTCCCCCGCAGGACCAGGAGGGGACGCCTTGATCAGCGAGTTGCAATTCTTTGACCCCCTCCTAATCCCTGACTTTGCTCTTTTAACCCTCCTCCCTGAATTCTTTACACACACACACACACACACACACACACACACACACACACACACCCCTCCCCTAGCCTCCCACCTCCCCTCCATTCTCATTCTCTTCGTCTTGGAGCCAGGGCTCCTGCAGGTATGTTCAAACCCGTCTGCTTCGGGGGCAGAGGCGCCAAATCTCAGCCGCCTGTGGGGCTGAAGTTGGCTCCCTCTCGTTCCTCCCAGCTCCCTTTCTCAAGGTGAGAATCGGACGAAAAGGAACTAAGGGAGCGGGCGGAGAGCAAGAGCACAGGACGTGAGCCAGGCCAAAGGAGGAAGACAACCCAGGCATCCATGGGTCCCGACACTTCCCAAGGATGCTAGACTAAAAGAAATAAGCGGAAGATGCCCCTGGGACCAGGAGGAAATCCCATAGATGGGGACTGTGTCTGCCAATGTGGGTGGGTTTCACCGCCCGGAAGTGTCTGCTCACCTGGATCTGCTTGGAGAATTGGACTTGAGACGTACCTGAGTCCGGGTAGACAGCGCTACGGTCCTCGGGCCAGAACACCGCTCGGGCCACGCTCGGTTCGGGGACGCCTCAGCTCTAATCCAGACGGTGCAAGGATGCGATCTGGGCTGTACACTAGTGCCCTCTTTCTTCAGCACTATTTTACCGCAAGGAAAAAAAGAGGGAGGGGGAGGGGGGAAAAACAGGTCACCCAAGGCTTGTCTATTATCTCATGCATAAAAATCAGTGGTTGGATGGAGGGGGGAGGGAAAGAAGGCTAGGGAGAAATGAGACAAATTAATTTCTCTACTACCAGAGGGTTCTTAAAGAAACTGTCAGATATATAAATAGTCAGATCTGGCAAAAGGAGTGGGGAGCTTCTTAGGCTGCTTTAGGTGAATATTCTTTGTATATATTTCAAGGACCCAAATATATTTTCCCTGAAGTAAAGCCCCTACTTGAGGGAAACAGAATTAATACATGTGTAGACATCTAGAGAAAGTCTATTAGTAGGCTGCAGGGGAAAGGCTGCATAGGGTGGGAGTAGGGAAAGGAGAGATATGCACATCAGGAATCAAGGTAAGCCAAAGGAAGAGAAGCAAACATTGGCTGCATTTTCCAGGTCAAGATGTAACTAAATTGAGATGAAAGTCAAGTCACACGAAAACACTGGAGTGAAAAACACTTATCCAAATTCCTCCCAGGCTGCTATCACCCTCCCGACAGGTCTCCAGTGTTGGTTCTTACTGTGTGAAAAGTGGAAGTTAAATCACATTCCTCTGGGAACATGTTGGCTGAGCAGAATGTGTCCCAGCTGCTTCAGAGGGGAAAGTGACAGTGTGCCTTTCCACTCTTGTTCAAGGCTTTCTATTTGTGTCAACTCCAGAGAAGAGAGATCAGCTTATGTGGGTCCCTTATAATCACCTTGCTTGTGTCATCATTATTCTATGGACTGGTGCCATGTCCAGCTGGAAGGGACAAACCACACATGGTATTTTTAAATACTTTTTTTAGTGTGTTCCATGAAACTTAAGAAAGGAAACAATATCTCCTGTCCAGAACAGATTCTCTTTCTCATTCTGGTTCTGCTTTTATTCCCAAGTGTCAGATTTTTCTGGACTTTAATTAGACAACATAAGGAGGATTGGTTTTTCTTTTCTCTTTCCACAAATAATGCACTGAATCAGGTAATGGCCTTTAGACATAAAGGTTCTCAGTTCTGGAAGTAATAGTATATTTACTCAAGGAAAATAGGAAGAAGTCAGTTTCTCTCTTCACACATAGGGTAAAATGATTCTCTGCCTGTACCCTTAGAGAGATGTTTGCTCTAAGTAGAGCAGGCCAAAAGTGTTCACAGTGCATCGTATTATCTCACTTATTCTAATAGTCATTTAAGTTCCATTTTAGATAATGTTATTCTAGTAAGATAAACCTAAACATGATTTTCCTGGAATATTTCATAGACACAGTGAACATACAAAGATTTCTGTGCATATATAAACTATTAAATATGATTTGCAGGATTAGAGAAAGCAATGTCTCTGAAGTCCACATTTAGCTTCAGTGTGTACTCTTCAAAGCTGAATATTTTTAATACATTGCATTGACATAGTTTGGGAAAGAATCTGCTACTGGGGGAATAATTAATATTCATATTTATTTGTTCTTAATACAGTCCAAGTAAAAACTACACATTCAGGCTGGCTGAAACAAATCATTTTAAAGAGGAAGAACTTAGAGATTTTAACATAGAAGATTTATATGCATGTATAAATTAAATAGTGCAGGTGTTAAGAAAATTTTTAGTCTCAAAAGTCTTGACTCGATTTTATCAATTAAATTTATTGTTAATTACTTAAGACCCTTAGAAGGCACAAGGACAAAAATAAGTCAAGAAGAAGGCATTGAGAAAGAAGACAAGATTAGCCAAATATGCTCTTTCTTTCTGAAAATTAACACGTTATCAAAGCAGGGAGGGTGTAATACATGTACAGACAACTCAGGAAAGGTTCTATTAGTAAAAGTGAAGAAAATTACTAAGAGAATGAGTTACATACAAATTAACAAATATAGGTGAATGCATTAATATAAGCATATATACTAATTTATAGGAGTTCAAAAAATGTTAAAGGTCCATGAATGCAGAAATGCTGTCAGTGTGAATATTTATTCAGTGCTAGTAGTGTAGAATATTACATTCAGTATGTGATTTTGCAAGGTAGAAAGTGTTATGAGTATTTTGATTTGGGAGATCTATTTTATACAAAATGCAGTGGAGATTGAGTGAAAGATCACCCAAATACTATCTTAAGACAATGATTTAAGGTGTGGCTGTAACAATAAAGACCAAAAAAAAAATGCTCATTGTTCTTATATGGTAATGAAACAACATTATCCATAAACAAAATTGTGTCACTCTCCTTAAGAATGTATACACAATTTTCATTGCTCTCTGATCATAAAGGATATCATAGAAGAACTGGTCTAGATTTTAAATAAGCAAAAGGATGTAAAATTTTCCTCATGAATTCAGTTAAAGATTCATATTTTTCAAAGTGAGCAAGAATAAGATTTTTTAAAAAAGAAAAAGATGGATAAGTTAACTACATCTTCCAAATTATAGTGTACCTTAGGGGGTGCTTTGAAAAATAGTTTACACAGTCATTGGAATATGGAAGTGAAGCATACACAAGAGGTAATAGACTTATAACTGAAGAGGCAGTACTGACTGAACATAGAAATGGGATCAAAGAAGGTCTTTGTAGAAAATTGATTTGTGGAAAATTGATATGTATTGTATTACTAAGGAAATATAATTATGTTCAAGTAGATCAATGTTGTGGAAAGCAAATACCATGGTTTTCCATAAAATAACATGTTCCATGGACAATTAATTTAATCTAGTGTTACATTTCTTATATTCTTATATTTAATTCATGGGTTCAGCAAGATAACTCAAGCCCCAATGAGATTTTTCAGTTTCTTTATCCAATTTTGTTTGTACATTGCTTAAATCAAGAAGGAAACTGCTATATCCTCATAGAATGCAATGCTCTGAAGCAAAGACAATAAAAATTATAAAATAAAATCCCTTTATTTTAGAAACTCAAAATATTGTTAGGAAACATGATTAACAAAGTAAACAAAATATTTTTAAAAAACTAAAATAAGCCAAATTTAATATACATTCAATTGATTTATTGGTCTGATTAATTAGGCTATAACTATAAATGCAGACATAGGACCAAAAGCATCAGTTTTCATGAGCAAAAAGAAATCAACACTGGCTCTGTGGACTCATTCAGATAGACTAGAAAGCATGCATTTTGCCACATAGTGTTCCATCACAAGTATCCAAACATTTATGTTTAAAGTATTAAAATGCTATTAAAGAGAATAAGGAAAACACAATTATTCTGAAAGCACAATAAGGGCTACAATCATTGCCTGCTTTATACCCTGCTGTATCCCATTGTCTAAAATAATGTCTGGTTCATAATAGGGGCTAAAATGTTTGTTGAATAAATGAATGGATATACTCTCCCAGAACACTAAAAATATTATCTTTTTTATGTCTTTCTTTAAAAGTATCAAAGCCAAGTAGTTTCTAGATATTTCTGAGTGATTCTTCTTATAATGTTAGAAGAGTAATTACTTTGCAACTATTTCTCAAGTGCAAGAGCTAACCTAATTAGTATTAAATCATTGGAAACATATTTATATTACAAATTTTGTTTCACTTGAAGTACTAAAATTTGTTCCAATTGTGAAGAAACCATTTTCATTATCGTACTGCATTTGCACCAATAGCAAATAAAAACTTAAAAATTTTATGAGGGAAAAAAGAAGATAATACATAAAGGGAACTTCACTTTTATCCAGTGTTGTGGTTATATGATTTGAAAATAACCACTTGAAAAGATTCTCAGAACCTGTAAAACAAGCATAGTATCCTAGTCCTGGAGAAGAGAAAATTGAAGAATTTGAAAATTCAAGAATCTGTTCCTTGCCTAAGCTTAGTGAACAAATCAAACTACTGTATCAAACTACATTTATTCCAAATTCATTAGTTCATAAAGACCAATGATATGGACTGAGGTGTTACTTATTTTCATTCTACTGATGAAATGTCTTTAAACTGATGCTCTCTTCTCAGAAAATGCTAAAGTGATAAAGAAAATGAATTTGAATTTCTTTCCTTTTGGGCCTTTCATCAGTTGAGGGCATAAGCATTACAGGTGATTGTTCTATTTGCTTAAAATAGCCATCTTTTATAACAGTTCTAATAACAGCAGTAACCTACTTGCATAGTCTCACAGTCAACTTCTGAACAATTAAGAAGGGAAAGTATCTAAATTTTCAAATCCAACAAAAGCCTTCATTAGAAAATGACTTATATTAATACAGTTCCACCTACACAAGAAATTAAATTATTATTCCTGTTTAAAAAGCAATATATTGTATTCCTACCTCACTGTAACAGAATATATACTACTTGGTTGTTATCTCTCCAGCACACCACCAAAATAGTGATCTACCTAAAACACAGCCCTTCTCCTTTCAACTTCATGGTTCAATATCTACAATATATCACAGTTGCTAATAGAATAATGTCTAAATTCCCCAACTTGGCAATCAAAATCCACTGAATGGGGAGGGGGTTCATTCAAGCAATACATAGTAACAATTTGTATCTATTCCTTCCCTTCTCTAAGGTGGACAAAGTTGGAAGTGAGCAGCTGACCAGAGAAAGCTGTCTCAAATGCTCCTGAGGAGGCATCAGAAGAACAAAGGCAAGTTTTGGAAAGTTTCCTAGGTAATTCTGATGTGACCTTTAATTGAAAGCTACTGACAAAATTTTATCCCATTCTCCTACTTACACTTTCTCTAACCAAATAAGCATTGCATTTTTCCATACTTAAGGTCATACCTCTCACTCCATAAATAAATAAATAAATAAATAAATAAATAAATAAATATTTACCCATCTTTCTTTTTTTTTCTACGTACTTGCCCTTCTTCAAATTTCATTTCAAATTCAGCTTATCCATGAAAGCTTCCAGTTCCAAAGGAAATCATGGGGAGAAGGGAGTGCTCATTTGGCATTTTTACGTGAGATGACACTGTAAATAATATTTCTCATTTCCTTAAATTTGTATTTTACCTAGCCTCATTCACAATTGCTGCTGTCACTTTCAAAATAGTGATTTAGGGCAGCTCAGGTGGCTCAGCAGTTGAGTGCCACCTTCAGCCCAGGGCGTGATCCTGGAGACCCAAGATCGAGTCCCACATCAAGCTCCCTGCTTGGAGCCTGCTTCTCCCTCTGCCTGTGTCTCTGCCTCTCTCTCTCTCTCCCTCTGTGTCTCTCATGAATAAATAAATAAATAAATCTAAAAAAAATAGTGATTTATCCCAACTATATTGCCATTAATAAAAATAATTTACTAATTATTTAATAAATAGTAATACATTTTTTAATATCATTAGTCTCAGTAAATAATCACCCTTTCAGTGTGGATTCAATTTTCTGGGAGTGGACAATTGTTACCAAAATTATTAAATAATAAAAAGTAACCAAATTCCTTGAAGAGAGAGAACTATGTCTTGCTCACAATTCACTCTCTAAAACCTTAAGAGAAAAGAAAAACAAAAACCTTAAAGAGTAGCTATAACTCAACAAGTATTTGTTGAATAAATGGATAAGTTTTGGATCATAAATGAAATGTGATTCTAAAGAAATTATATTTCTTTGGCTCTAAGAACAATTTCTGAAGAGTGGGTCCAAAAATATTTGAGCAACTGCAAAATCATTGACTTTCTGAATGAAGTAACGGTCATTTGGATAAAAATATGAATCAAAGTCTATATTTTTTAATTATCATTATTTTTGGTCACATAATTATATGATTTATTGGGGGTTATTTAGGAAATAATGATTAAAATTTAAAACTTCATACACTATTTGATTTAAATTTTATTTTTAAAAAACATGCAAGATGCATATACAACTAAAGGAAATTACATCAAAATATTAACAGTTATTAGCTAAAGAATGTAGTATAATTGATAATTTCATTTTTTCTGTATTTTTTCCTAGAATTTCTGCAATAAATATGTGTTAATGCATTAAAATGTTCCACTAAGCTGGAAAGCAAATCAAATAGTTACAAAATATCTTCTATAAATGATGGTGGGTTCAAAGAACCAAGTTTACTAGGTCATAGCTGCTATCTTCACCTGCTTTATCCACCATCTAAGATATTCCATTACCCTTTTTATGTAATAAGAACTCTTTTGAATACTGCAGACACCATAGTAAACAAGATACATCTCTGGCCTTCCAAGAGCATGGAGTGAGAAGCACGGCTGGTAAATAACAAGTCCAAAAAAGTGTGGAAATCCAAAGCCCTATGGAACCACGTGGGAAGGGCACTAGTGTTTTATTCAAAGTTCAAGAAAGGCCTACCAGAGAAAGTAACATTAAAACAAAGATTGAGAAACAAGTGGGAGTGACCTACGTGAAGAGAAGAATGAATAGGCAAAAACATAGTCCAGACAAAGAAACAGCAATAGTCTAGAAACAAAGGAGAGTGCAGGTGTTCTAGGGCAACTATAAATGATTGTCAATTCCAATGCAAAGTAATTTAGGACAGGAGTAGAGGTAAGTTGTTCCTCTGAGAAAGAAAGACGCAATAAAGTGCTTTGTAAATCATGTTAAAGAATTTGGAGAGATTGTAGCAAATAGGCCTAATAAGGTTGAAATTGGTGGAGGAAGAATAAGTCACATCGTTATATTTAAGATTTGGAAAGATGACTCTGATAAAAGTGAAATTATGGATTTCAACAATGTGAGAAGCAAGAACAATTTAAAAGCTGCTAGATTATAAGGGTTTTTTAGAAGAAATCAGAGAAGAATATCTTTGTAAGTTTGAGGAATGAAAATATGTCTTAGACACAAAATGCCATAAATTTTAAAAATTAAGAAACTGGACTTCATCAAAATTTAAAATGTCTGTTCCTCAAAAGATATTAGTAAGAAAATAAGAATACAAGCTACAGATGGGAAATATGTGGCAGACAGAGGGATAGAGATGTATATGACAGAGGTCATATCTAGATTATGTGCATAACTGCATTATCTGCTTGACACAGGTTTATTCCTTGAGTATGAGTAATTTACTAAAGCTCAGAATTTTCATGAAAAAGGTTGCTTTGTAGGCTTAACGATAAAGTTATTTTCCATACTTAAATAAACTCATTTAAATCATTCAGATATACTGAATTTATACTGATTTATAAATCCTTTACATGGCCAAACCAGCCAATCCAGTTCGCCATGGAAGCACTTAACAATCAATACACCATGCTGTATCATTAATACAATTGGGACTATCATGTTGATTCTGGTAGCTGGCCCCAGCAAACCACACCAACTAGTTTGGCTGACCACCTATAATCCGAGATTAGGATTCTGAAGTAAGCTTATTATTGCACGTTCTTGAAGATTGAAACACAATAATTTCTAAGGTATTTTCTGCTTTTCTTGCAGTTAATGCTTTTCCTGCTTAAATGTCATTTTTCCTACCCTATAAGTCATGATAAGTTCACATGATTGTGAACTTACAACTACTTGAACAATTAGGAAATTTATAAAGTCTTGATTTTTCAAGCTTATGGCATAAAAATCTGGTATTCTAAAAGAGCTGAGGGAGATGTGAAAGCTAATTACATAGTAATAATGATAACAATAATAGTTGTTAGTAGTGATGATGATGGTAACAAGGTAGCAGAAAAGATCCCAGGTAAAAGCTCTAAGAAACTTCAAGTGGCTGAAGAAAAAGAACCCAAAAGAGGGGAGGGGCATCCAAAGAAGTATAAGAAAAACCAAGACAATAAGATGTTAAAGAAGCTAAGAAAGAAGAGGACCTCAGGGAGTAATGGGTGTGCAGGATGTTGCTGAAACACACAAATTATGATTAGAACATAAAAGTATCCCCTGAATTTAGTGACATGGAGGTACCATGACTGGTAGCCCTAGCAAGAGCAATTTGGTCAAGTGCTGGGAGTAGAAACCAGACTGAAGTGATTTGTATAATTAATCAGATACAGAACAATCCAAGAGAATTTACAGACTCATTTTTAGAATTAATGAGAATTCTGCAAAGATGCTATACTAAAACCAACTTCTTTCCTACATACTAACAAGTAAGAGAAAAAATCTAACTAAAAAAATTCTTTAGTGGCACCAGTGTGGTTCTGTCGGTTGACTCTTGATTTTGGCTCATGTTATGATCTCAGTGTGGTAAGACTGAGCCCTGCCTTGGGTTCCACTTTCAGTGTGGAGTCTGCTTGTACCCTTCCCTTCCCTACTTGTGTTCTCTCTCTCTCTCAAATAAATAAAATTTTTAAACAATATATTCTTTAGGTCTGGGTAAAGAAGGCAAGTTGAATGTATTCATTTACTTTTGTTTTCTTATTAAACCTCATTAAAATGACAATAAAGATATTCTTAAACCATAAGGCAATGAAAATAGGAAATGAGAAAATGTGGCAGGAAGAATTAAGACATAAGCTAAAAAAGCAACTGATTTTGAGAAGATTCAAGCAAGTTAAATTTTAAATTGGCAGTGAGAAAATCCATAGGCAATTTACAGTTATACCACAGAACCTATATCCAGAAATTGGAGGCACCAGCTACCTCTAAAAGTAGATATGAGAGTGAGGCTAAAAAATAAGAGAATTGGTTAAAATTTAAGATGCAGATAGAGCCTCAGACCTCCTCATTTATTCCAGATAGCTAGTTAACAGCTTCTCCTCCCTCATCACACAGAGGAGAGCGGAAGGGAAATACAGATCTGAATGATGAGACCCACTAATCTGCCCTCCACCCCTACTCATCTATCTGAAAACTGGCATCCAAGTTTATGTCTTCCATATAGGAAACTGGAAGATGCTTCCCTGGGTAATCTTATGAATGATGGGTTCAAAAGGAAAGGCTCAAGTATTCTTATGTTAAAGGTCTGTAAAAGAGAAGCCAAGCCAAAATACCCTGCAATACACAGATGGGCACGAAGGCTTTTGATTAGCTTTTAGTTACAGGAAAATGAAATAATTTGCCCATGTCATGCAGCTAATAAGTCTCACAGCTAGGATTCAACTTAAGTCTCTCTAGTTCCTTAGTCTATGCTCTTAACTGCTATATTCTGCTGCTCTCAAAAGGTTAAGGATGGAGGAAATTTATTGATCATGGATTCAAAGTTCTACTAAAATGTGTATTAGAAGGGTTTGAGAGGCTCAGGGTGGAGTTTGAGCCAGTGTAGATGATACTCACAGCGATAACTGATGATAGAAAAGGCTTACTTGCACTCTAGGAAGGTGACCATGTGTCTGGTTTGCCCAAGACACATCAGTTTATTCTTCTTATAGATTAATTAATGCCTGTTAATTTTTAGTGCACTCTTTTAGCTTTAAACGTATCCTGATTTGAACAATAAAGTACATGGTCACTTGTCAATGATCAATGTCTCCTAAAGATAGAAGGAAAGGAAAATTTAATTACAACAGTTTAAAGAGTAACAAATAAACCTGATAGTCTTCTTCTGGGCCGAGGGATTAGGCTAGATCTCCTTTCCCTCCTGCTTAGTGGATGTTGTCAAATTCAGTATATACAGCATGACTGTAACAGTAAGCAAGCATAATTCATCTTCACAGGAGAATAATCATCTTGAAAAACTATGTCCTATGCTCTCTGATAAATTTTTATTTCTGCTCATTCAGATCCAGCAGACCTTAGATGTCACAGAATATTTACATTTTAAATTTTGATTAGGATTAGGTTAAATTCTAAAGCGACCTTACTTTGAAAGAAGAAAGAATCTGTAACAATTGCCCCTTGTCCTTTCTTAAAATTACTGTCAATAAAATAAACTCTTTTCATGTTCCAGAATCAATTCAAACTGTAGATGAAAATTGCTTTCTTGTAGCAGGAAATGATAAAAGGAAATGTACCAGGGATGTTAACGGAGATACGGAGATTTTGTAAGCCATAATTTCCAATCCAGGACATGCCATATCCTAGAATATCTTCAATTATCTTTTGGAGATTTGGGTGGTTTGATATATAAGGAATTAATTAATTAATAGATTAATCTATCAACTGACATTCCCACAAAGAAATAAGAACATATAAATGCCAGTATAGTTACATGATTAATAAGTAAGCAAACACAATTAATTAAGTAAATAAATAATTTAAACACTATAGGAGAGTGAGATTAAATGAACTTGGCATGCACTGCCATGTTACAAATTCAATATGAGTTATCTTAGTACCTGTACAGGGAGACTTGTGATATATGTACTGCATGTGAAAATCTAAGTAGGCCTAAAGATTTATTCCCAAGATTTTATAAATCTGGGGATTGGATTTCATAAGATATTTTCTACTTCAAAGAACCATGAATCAGTTCAATCAATCAGTAAAGAGCTCAATCTTCCAAGAGACTTTAAATGATACAACACTATATTTCTATGATGATTTAAATGTGATCTCTCCAGTTTGACTCACATCTTATGGTTAATATTCACTTATCAATGTTTCTCTCTACTGGCCTCATGAATGCTCCTCTTACTCTTGCCTCTTTATCTCATGCTTGTCGTCTCCCTGCCATGCCAATCTCATCCACCCCAGAAAGCCTAGCTCTTGTTTCATCTTTGTTGGGAGGTTTTCACAAAACATTGATCTTCACTGACTGCTGCCTTTTCTCATCTCTTATGAACTGTGTCACTTAGATTTACAAAAAGAAAGTATCTATTGTACATGTCTTACATGATCAAGAAGAAAAGACTACATGATTCTTGAGTTTAAGTATCAAATCAAATTGTATACTTGACACCTATGTTACAGACCCATGCACATAAGAGATTCTCAATTACAATGTGTTGTATTGAAAAATAGAAAATTCTAAGAACAGTATGGGAGGAAAGACCCTAAAGTGGAATGTAAGAAATTTCTAGGTTTCCTTCCAGCTTAAGAGTGTAGAGTGGTCATTAAGTGCTCCGAAAATTAAAGAGGCTTTATTATAAGGATACCTCATTCCTTTTCAAAACAACACTTAGCTTCACTGTGAAGTTGGGTTTTCAATTTCTGACTCAAATTCCACTAGTGATTTCAATTTTAGCCTTGATTCTATATACTGACAATTCTATTTTCTTATCTCTCTGTGGGGATAATTACCTTGTAATAATTACCTTGTAAGTGATTTGATGAGTCAAAGTTTTAATAGTACTGTGAAAAAAGGCCTATATAAAGGTGCATCATCAATGACGCAAATAATGTACAAATAATATGTTTCATTGGCTTTTAACTTGCTTTCCTAACATGTGGATACACAAGAGCATATATCATCAACTGATTGATGGATTAACATTTTATCACAACAGAAATACTGAAAATAGACAATGGAGAGAAAAGTGCATAATTTGAACTATACATAAAAAGAAAATCCATTTCAGAATTGATTACAAACAATAAACTAGTTATACATATTTCAGTTGAGTTTGTCATTTACAGAAGAAATTTCATATATTTCATATGCATCTATTTTTAAAGTAACAGTATATCACCTTAAATGATCAATAACTACTATTATAAAATATTTTATGAAAAAAATTTAGTTTTGAAGCTAAATTAATTATCAAAGCAAAAATTCAACTCTTGGGGCACCTGAATGGCTCAGTGGTTGAGTGTCTACCTTAGACTCAGGTTGTGATCTTGGGGTCCTGGAATAGAGTCCCACATCCGGCTCCTAGCAGGAAGCCTGCTTTTTCCTCTTCCTATGTCTCTGCCTCTCTCTGTGTGTCTCTCATGAGTAAATAAATAAGATCTTTTAAAATATCCAACTATTAAAGCAACAAAACTTGTATATTATGAAGGTATCAAATTCTTTCACATATCCCTATCACATTACTTCCAATTTTGTTCCACAAATGAAAGAAGAGAAGAAAATCCTTAAAGTCCTTTTAAACATCCTCAGTGTAAGTAGTGTGGTAGTTTGCCTTGAAAAGTCTAAAAGATATTATTCTCCAGGTTCAATTGCAGAAACAGAGAATGACATGAAAGAAACCATCCAAAAGAAACAATGCATCTTAAAATTTTAGAGCTGGAAAGGCCTTAATCCCACTCTAATAGCACATCAAAGAGCAATCTAAGGACCAAAGTGATATATGACCAAGGTTTTACATGTCAGAACCAAATGTAGAATGTTAATATTCTGACTCCAAGCAATTCTTCCTATGTCTTTTGATATTCTATGATTCAGTCATTCAATAAACATTGAGCACTACTGCAGGCCAGATAACATGTTAAATGTGAAGGACAAAAGTGTAAGTTCTTATACTGGAAGAGTTCACAGCTGTTAGAGAAGATAAATATTTAAACATATAGAATGAGGACGCTTGGTTGAGCAACAATGGTTGAGTGTCTACCTTCGGCTCAGGTCGTGATCCCTGGATCTTCCTGCAGGGAGCCTGCTTCTCTCTCTGCCTATGTCTGCCTTTCTGTGTGTGTCTCTCATGAATAAATAAATAAAATCTTTTAAAAAATAAACACATAGGTGGATTCCTGGGTGGTTCAGCGGTTTAGTCCCTGCCTTCAGCCCAGGGCGTGATCCTGGAGTCCCAGGATCGAGTCCCACATCAGGCTCCCTGCATGGAGCCTTTCTCTCTCTCTTTCTCTCTCTCTCTCATTCTCTCTATCTCTGTCAAAAATAAATAAAATCTTTTAAAAAATAAAAATAAACACATAGATTGAAGTGTAATAGTAAATGTTATAATACAAAAGGAATGAGCCAATAATTTTTTTCAGGTCAAAGGCAATCAGTTTACCCCTCATAAAGTGATCCAGGTCTTTAAAAGATGAAGGATGTCTTAACAATTACTTCAAGGTTTGGCTGGAAATGACAGAAATTTGTTTTCTCATAGTTCTAGAGGCCAGAAGTCTGATATCATGGTGTTGGTAGACTCAGTTCCTTCTAGAGGTTCTGAAGGAGACTCCATTCTATGCCTCAATCCTAGTTTCTGCTGGCTGCTGGCTTATAGACACATTACTCCAATCTCTGAACCAGTCTTTATACCCTCTTCTCTTCTGTGTGTGTGTGTGTGTGTGTGTGTGTGTGTGTGTGTGTGTTTTGCCTTCTCTTTTACTATAAGGAAACTTGCCATTGGATGAGGGTCTACACTAATCCAGATCTTACCTCAAGAACCTCACTAGGATTACACCTACAATGATCCTTTTCCCAAATAAGATCATTTTCACAGGTTCTAGATGAACATATTTCTTAGGGAGCCATTTTTCAACCCATTCCAGAGACAGCCAAATTTTCACAAGTGAAAAAAGTTTGAAAGACTATTCCAAGAAATAATGGATTATGGAAATGAATAAACATCATGAAAGAGCATGCCATTTAAGGGAAAGAGTAATAAGTGTAAAATAATTAGGATGAACCTGGAAAAGGGATAGGAAATAAGGTTTAAATATCAGGTTGTGGTCAGATTGAGAAGTGCCTTATAAGCCAAACTAAGATTTTAAACAAATCAAAACAATTTTGAATAGTATTCCTATAACAACAACTTGAGGGTTAGAAGAGATAGAAAACTAGATACTTTGAAACAGAGTTAGCAGGCAAGTTTTGCAGTAAAGGGACACTATTTTAGGCTGCAAATTATCTCTGCCCTCAACTACTCAACTCTACTGTTGTACCATGAAAACAGACATATGGGGGCATCTGGGTAGCTCAGTGGTTGGGCATCTGCCTTTGGCTCAGGTCATGATCCTGGGGTCCTGGGATCCAGTCCCACATTGGGCTTGCCACTGGGAGCCTGCATCTCCCTCTGCCTATGTCTCTGCCTCTCTCTGTGTGTCTCTCATGAATAAATAAAATCTTTTAAAAAAGAAAAGAAAACAGACATATGTAGACAACAGTTAAATGAATGAGTGTGGATACCTTAATTTAGGTCAGCTGAAATGATTTAGCCTGAGGAGCAGAGAGAGAGAGAGAGAGAGAGAGAAGTAGAGAGTAAAGGAGGGAGAGGAAAGGAAAAGAAGGGAATGAAAAGAAAAGGAAAAGGAAAAGGAAAAGGAAAAGAGAAGAGAAGAGAAGAGAAGAGAAGAGAAGAGAAGAGAAGAGAAGAGAAGAGAAGAGATGAAAAACAGAGCCTCAGAGACCTGTGGAAAACCAACAAATGTACAATCATAGAAACAATAGGAGTCCCGGAAGGTGGGGGCAAAAAGAGAAAAGGACAGAGAAAATTTTTGAAGAAAAAAATGGTCAAAAATTTCCCAAAGTTGATGAAGATACAAATCTACATATCCAAGAAGCTGAATAAATTCCAAGAAAGATAAACACAAAAAGATTCACATTGAGACACACCAAGTACAAGATGCTATTCTAAACTGAAGCATGGCAAATATATGGTGCTATTGTTAAATCTGACTGGTTAATATCCAGCACTGGTCTGAAAATTCTACGAGATCAATCACTGTGTCTGATTACATCTTTATTCTCTAGTAAAATGGGAGGAACTGGTGAAGTAGAGCATAAGTAAAGTTGAAATACCACTGATACAAATAGAGAAAAATCTGAATAGATGAGTTTAAAGACAAAGTGGGGATTCAGCTGACAGTAAAAATTTTGAAAATCCATGGCACCAATCCACATGTTTTTCTCTATTATTGGTCAACAACTTAAAGTGATGGATCAGGGTGCCTGGGTGGCTCAGTTGGTTAAGTGTCTGCCTTTGGCTCCGGCCAAGATCTCAGGGTCCTAGAATCCAGCTTGCATCTGGCTCCTTGCTCAGCAGGGAGCCTGCTTCTCTCTCTTCCTCTGCCCCTCCCCCCTGCTCATGCAGTCATGCTCTCTCTCTGTCTCTCAAGCAAATAAATAAAATCTTTTTAAAAATTAAGTTAAGGTGATGAAAAGGAAAATAGTTGGAGAGGCAGATGGAGCAAAATGAGTTTTTAAATGTACAGAAATTACAGCATAGGAAGTATAGTTAATAATATTGTAATAATGCTTATGGTGACTGCACTTATCATGGTGAGCATTGAGTTATATATGGAATTGTTGAATCACTGTGTTGTATGTTTGAAACTAAAATAACATTATATGTCAAGTATATATCAGTAATTAATTATTTAATTTCCAGTGCCTATCTGTACAAGAAGAATAAGATCAATAAAATTGAGCAAATTTTTTAAGAAAGTGCAGGAATAACTTTACTTGGTACCTGAAGCCACCCAAGATGATTGAGAATGATATGAAAGATAAGAGGCTAAAATTTAGCTTCTCATTCTTGATAAGAATGAAAACATTAATAAGTAATAATGATTATTATCATAATAAATAATTATGATTATTTATGCAATTTAAAGATTCAAAAGGGGAGAAAAGAACTTGTTAGAAAAACAACTCTGTTAAAAGAAAGTTGTATTTGGAAATAAAGCCCCACTCCTGAAGCTTGGGCACACAGAACCTAAGACGGAAGCCGATGCAGGAGAACCAAAGAAAAACAATTACTACCGTGAGCCTTGGGTCAAGTAATAAGAGACAGCAGTTTACTGCTGAGGAAAGACATGGAGAGAGACCTCCTCAGAGGTACAAGTGTTTCAGGCCTGTTGAAAGCTGAGGGTGCAGCAGGAGTATAGAGAAAAAATGCTCTCTCACTCCAGGCCTCATGACAATCACAAGAGGAATCCCCACTGAGCAATATGGAAACTGTTGGATGCTAAAGATAACTAGGGCAACAACAAAACCCAACTCTGGCTCAGCTCTTGACTAAATAAAGTCAATCTTCAGTTGACAGAAAAATACATGTGCCTGTTCTGAGTTAAAATATTATCTACCCCAATCTCTATAGTTCTTTTACTACATCCAATGTTAAGTATTCAATAAAAATTACTAGACACAAAAAAAAAGCAAGAAAGAATTACCTAGTGTCTAGCAATGAAACAGTAAACAGAAAGGCAATGTAGAACAAATTAATGAGTATGCATTCAGTGTTCAGGCAGTTCTGAATCTTAGATTTTCTGCTTACTTTCTAGGTAAACTTGAGCAAGTTACTCAGGACTCTCTGTCTTCAACATTAAAATACAAATAGCAACAGAATGGAATAATATTCAAGGTCAATGAGATTGTGAGTGAACAGCGTCTAAGACTGCCTGCCACATAGAAAACACTAAGATGTGATCAATATTATAATACAGAAAAAGTTTAAAGCTATATTGTTATTCTTATGGTTATATTTATATAAAATAAGAATTGGGTTGAAGTATCTTTTTTAATATCTTATCATGTATGGAGTACCTAAGTATAGAGAAAGTAACTTCTACCTTTAATAAAGTCCTAAAGAGGGTCTATCCAAATGTAACCAATCCTTTTATCACCAAAAATGGTAACCAGTCCTTTTATATTCTCCTCATAGATGCAAAGAATTGAAATGCCTCATTGACAACAATGCAAAATTATGCTATTAGATTGATATAACCTAGGTAAAACCAAATAATGATGATGATGATGATGATGGTTTAATTAGCTTAAGTGGTCTTACCATGAGAAACCTGCTAGACTTCTTTTAAAATAATTAATTTTCTAGTAAACCTTGAAATAATCTTTGGGAAATCTCTAGTGTTCCCAGAATCCCTGGTCAAGAACCACTACTCTAATAAACTCTATGGAGCATACCTTGCAAAATCAGATCATTGTAGTGCTAACCAAGTGATAAAATAATCCAAAAAAAAAAAACAAATTATGTAAGTGATACATCATTTTGTTTTAAAATTTTGGGGGTTTTCCATTCAAAAATAGGTAAAGATTCCAAATTTAAGAATAGAAGAAAGGGGAAAAAAATAATAGAAGAAAGTTATAAGAACAATGTGAGGCAACATCACCATTAATGACAATATGTCACTAAACACATAAGAATTGAGATGATACCTAATAGTGGATTATGGTCAAAGAGTCAGACTACTTGACAGAGAAAGCAAAATTTGTGCTTGGCTAAAAAGAACATGAATTAGTAAAAAGCTATAACAGAAGTGCCTTCTAGATGGGATAGTATATTTGGGATCAAAGAGGCATTATAAAGCTGAAAAATAAGATTAATTAGAGGAGGGCACCTGGATGGCTCAGTCAGTAAAGTGTCTACCTTCAGCTCAGGTCATGATCTCAGGGTCCTGGGATCTAGCCCAGAGTGGGTCTCCTGCTCGGCAGGAAGACTGCTTCTCCCTCACCCTCTTCCCCTCCACCCTGCTTGTGCTCTCTCTTATGATCTATCTCAAATAAACAAATACAATATTTAGAAAAATAAGATTAGCTTGGAAGAAAAAGAAGACGTATTTGGGAATAAAACCAACTAAAGTGTTAGTATGACTGAGTAGGGTTATCTGCACTGGCTACTGCTTCCCAGTAAGTTTATATCTAAATCATCATGATTGCTTTTGTTTGTTTGTTGTTCATCTGTTTGTTTTTTAGGATTTCCAAATCAGAAGTTTCACAACATGCTAGTAGCCTACTCTAGGGTATGTAACAAAAAGGCAGTGAATGTCTCTAAGGTACAAAGGAGTTGCAGTTGGCTCTTTACCCCTATGCATGTAATTTTGTTCTGCTTTGTTTTTGCCAATTACAGATTTCAACATAGAAACAGCCTGCTAAAGAAAACAGCTTGGGGATATACGTTGTTCTTAATGACTGGTTACTAAGTATTCCCAGATCTTAATTTTGGGTCAGGTCCTTATTATAATTATTGATTTCACTTTGAAGCTTGAAAATAAAAGTGTTACTGTGCACTCACATATCCATCCTGTATCCAAGTTATTAAAAATTGTACTAATAATATTTCTAAAAATATGTTTCAATAGGAAGTGTTTAAATTTTGTCTCAGACATAGTAAGACATAATACCAGAAATTCCAAGAATCTTTCCAGTAAATGACTAAAAGGAATATATTCCTCCATTCATTTATTCATTCAGCAAATATTTGTTAAAGGTACACACACACTTTCACACACACATACATATATATTCCAAACTCTTCTGCAGTGATCAATAACTATCAAAACACATGTTTTCATTTCTATATGTTGATCTTAAAGAACCAGAAATAGCAAATTAAGTGGGTAATTAACTCTGAATAAAAGCCAGTTGATCTTCATTTCTTTCTAAATCAAATTGCACATTATATTAACAACATACATCATTCCTCTTCAAAAGATGAAACTACAATAGAAATTCCAACTTACTTGAGATTTCATTAAACTCAGATAACCCTTACATTGAAACACAAAGTTAGGAGCCATGAGAAAAATCCTAAGGGTACCTTGTAAAAAGTAGTGTAGTATTTTTTTTTTAATTTTTTTAAAAATTTATTTATGATAGTCACAGAGAGAGAGAGAGAGAGACGCAGAGAGAGAAGCAGGCTCCATGCACCGGGAGCCCAACGTGGGATTCGATCCCGGGTCTCCAGGATCGCACCCTGGGCCAAAGGCAGGCGCCAAACCGCTGCGCCACCCAGGGATCCCAATAGTGTAGTATTTATCATAGGTGATATGCTTATTTTTTTAATCAAAATGGCTACTGTTACTTTATTTCATCCAAATTTTAAATTTTTATACAACTCCAGGAAACTTGTCATTGGCTATTCAACAAGAATGATGTTAAGGATATTGTTGCTATAATACACAGTGTTCTTTTGAGACACTCAGAGGATATCTCTTTGTGCTTTCAGTATTAGTGATGACCATAGTTTTAAGCAAACTACTTAACTTCTACATTATAACTCCTTGAATCACATATGAAAATATGCTTCTGCTTTGCATTGGCTTCTAGAACATCAAAGTTAAATCCCTGATTGACTCATAGCGTATGCTCCATAAGAATAATGCTTACTTTGTGAGTACTGTCCTAGAGTATTTGGTCAACCATCTAACCAAAGTTTGTCCAAATACTAACTAACTACATCAATTCCTACTAACTACATCAATTCTCCCCAATTAAAATGACTCATACCTTGCTTTTACCATTTACCTTTATTTGATTTAAATAATTTGCTGTTCCTTCATTTAAGTTTTCTATTTTCTGTCTTGAGCTCATAGCTAAAAATAAATTAATTCATATATATCTATATACTTACATAAGCACACACACACTACAGTGCAGACATGAAAACCATGTACTTGACTTATAGTCACAAACATATCTATGAGACTGGTTTATGGACAGTTCGTTTAGTTACAAAAATGACATAGTTGTTGTTTTTTTCCAAAAAACTATGCCAAATCTCTCCCATTGGGCTTCATTTTCCTCCTGAGGATCTACTCCCTCACCATCATACCCAGATAATATAACTTTTTAGCTATTTAAGTTATTAGAACAGTCTAATTTGTGTTGTAGACTTAGTCCCATTCATTTTTAAATTTTAAATTTCAAAGAATTTCTTATACACTCAAGCTAGGTCTGCAACTCTAGAGGCTTAGATTTGGAGTGGGGTTATCTGCTTTTCATATTCCTCTCACTTCTTTGGTCTCTTCATTGTGCTGATTCCTCCTTTTTTGAGCACAATGAACCAGGAGCAGAGCCAAATAGCATAGGGGCACTGCTTTGGGCTTGAGTCTAAGATGCATGTCCAAATTCTACTTTACCAAGGGTTATTGAAAGCCTGTATGATCATCGATAATGTGGTTTTTGAATGCCCATTCTGCTATTGTTTCTTAGGTATGTGGCTTGCACAGAAACCTGAGGAAGGAGGAGAAGTGAAAAGAGGTAATCTGGATTTTCTTTGATCCCTAGCTGAAATACCACCAAAATAGCACCATTAACCTCTAACAACTATGTTCACGTAACTATTCAGAAGCATTGGACACAGGAGTCAATGAAACCATCCTACATAAACAGAGTCTATGGAGCAGAGAAGAAGGAAATAATGACAAGTAGTTTCTGTGAGTTCACTTGATCACTTGTGTCCATGCTACCAAATAATTCAAAAATTTAAAGAGGCAGAAGTGAGTGGATATCATTCAGGAAACTAAATCCCAAGCTCCTTCTCACAGCCATCACAATCTTCAAGTCATTCTCTTGAGGGCCCCCTACCTCTAGCCTTGAGGAGAGAGAAAAACAGCCCTTCTTCACAAACACTGCATTCTCCCAAATTCCAATTGTTGCAATGATTGCAAATTCCAATTATTATGAGTGATGAGACAGGTGAGTGGCATCAGAGCCTTTTTTCAAAACTGGCACATATCAGCAAGCCCTGAAGGATGATGGCTAACCCCAACCACTGGTGGGTATGGATTGTAACAGGTGGAATGCTCTTTGTCTTTATTGCCAGCTTTGGGTCTTAGCCAAAATAGACAATTCCAGAACAGCAGAAAAAATGTTTCTCTATAACTTGTCAGGTCTTCCTTAACTGAATCTTACTTGTATTTAGGTAGCTAGCTAAGATTCATTGATCTCAGGAATGATAGGCCTTTTTATTAACCCTAGAAGATGTCTCATAAGTAATATAAGCTTGTCACAGAAATCTTATTATTCCATTCTCCTTCATTGGATACTCTTCCCTATATTCCATGGAGATAGTGGTGGCAATATGATAACAGTCATGTTTAATGAGGCATAAGAGAAAAACCTTCTGGGAAGCTTTGATATATAAATGTTGTTTCCATATATAAAGTCCTTGCAAGAAGAAAGTTTTGTATCCCAGCCTCTTCCTTTCTACTCAAGATACTGGTTGTGTGGCCCTGCTGACTAAAGTGGCCATAACCATCTTGAGTTCATGAAAGGAAGGCTATTGAAAGCATGGAGATGCTAACAAAGGGCAGTGTTCTCCTTGAGCTACTATAACTGCTATAGCCAACCTGTAATCATCTTTTCCAGATTTCTTGCATTTATTATTTAACTTAAGCTACATTCCATCAGAAATTCTGTTAACTGGATATCGAATCCCTCCCAACTGATAAAGTTAATCCTTTAAAATTATACAAATTCTTAAAGGCCATGCATTTTTATTAAAAAAATTATATTTACCTCTAGATAATTTTCTCCCAGATATTAGGACAGTCTGTCTTGATGACAATCTCTCTACCAATACTAGAGGCTTTTAAAAACTGTGTTCTGGGATAATTATTCATTGCTCTCATTATCTTCAATAGTTTTGATTTCAAGGGATCAGGAATAAAGTACTGTTTTCCCTTTAAAAAACTAATAGTTCATCCTCAATTTATTGGACATCTAGTTCCTGTGGTTGGAGCTAGATATGCAATGAAAGAAATGAAGTAAAGTTCTAAACGGTGTTACAATGAAAAAATAGAGTTAGACTAACTTTTAGATTTAAAGTAGACATGTCACATTTTTAAAAATCCTATAATTTTAACATCTGTCCTAGAAGATATATAGATGGTTAAACTTGGAAAACTGCTACATGGCTTCATTCCTAATATTATTTGCTGAACTGGTATATTCAACAAAGTCTTTTGGAATAGCTTAGAAGAACAGTTTCGTGTCATGTATATTTTTGCAAGGAAAAGGTTTTTAAAAATTATATGTAGTCTATCATATATGTAAAGAGAACAATAAAGTTGTTAATTCACTATATTGATATATTTTCAACTTATGTTATTTTCCACACTCTCATTGATTATTTAAAGGTATAATCAATATCTTTCTAACAAATGATACATCTTCTATATCCAGATTTATTTTCAAGACAGAGGAACATATTCCTCTATCCTGAAATCTAATTATTTTATATTTAATCTTCCTTTCATAACACATGTTTCAGTTACATACTCAGGTTTATTTAATTTTATTAAACTAATTAAATGTCACAGATAACCACAGGTAGAATTTACAAAACATGGATTCATTATCTTTCTGCCCAAAGGAGCTACCCACTTCCTTTAGTTGCTCCATAGTCTAATCTAGTTATTGTAGCTAAAAGTAAATGGTTATTCCCTGGTGGGAGATTTTATCTTTTCAGGGAGAAATAAAATATTTCTTTGCTTATGCAGGCTCAAATAGCTTTGTTTCCCACAAGATATATGACAGATATTTTTGATGCTATTAATCTCATGCTAAATTTGCTAATATTTCAAAACAAAACTAGTTTGGGATTTTCTTCTGTTAGCACTAAGGAATTATCATGCTGTATATCACAGAGAAAATGTGCACATTCCATAAGAAAGGCCCCTCGTCTTCCAGGATAACTATTCCCAGTCATTATTAAATTGTTTGCATGAGATTTTTCCCTATTGTATGCTCAATGTATAAATCTCACATACACAGAACTGGGCATGACTTAAAAAGTAAACCAATTTTACTGTTCCTTAACTGACACAATCTTTTCTGACTATAATGTTCAAGCAGGACACATATAGACAAAATTATGAATGAAGGCCCTAAGGTTTGTGAGTTCTCAGCATGATTGAAGATACATAAGGACTTTAGGCTGGAAACAAAGTGAATGAGGTAGAGAGAAGTAGCGTGTGAGGTCAGAGAACATACAATTTATACAGAGCCTGAGAGGCCATTGTAAGGAATCTGGTTTTTATTCTGCATAAAATGGGGAGTCACTGAAACAGTTTTGAGCAGACAAGTGGCATGACCTGATTTGTGATTTAATATTCTGTGGCTACTTTGAGAAGGATGTACTGTGGAGGCAAGAGTAGAAGTACCCAGACCAGCGAGGAGACTACTGTAGTAATAGAAACAAAAACAATGGTAGCTGACTTAAACCAGGCTGGTAGCAATAAGTATAGTGAGAAATGGTCAGCCTCTGAATGTATGTAGAGTCAATATGATCTTCTGAAGGGATGAATGTGAGGTGGGATTTAAAAAAAGAGAGAATCAAGGATGAGTTTAAGATTTTTGGTTTGACAAGGAGATTTTGAAAGGCTGGAGATGGGGCAACCCGGGTGGCTCAGCGGGCTAGTGCCGCCTGCAGCCCAGGGTGTGATCCTCGAGACCTGGGATCGAGTCCCACGTCAGGCTCCCTGCGTGGAACCTGCTTCTCCCTCTGCCTGTGTCTCTGCCTCTCTCTCTCTCTGCCCGTGTCTTTCATGAATAAGTAAATTAAAAAAAAGAAAGAAAGAAAGGATGGAGATGTCATAAACTGTTACTCTCAAAAGGCTTCAAAAGTTGCCTCATTACTAGGGTCTGGAATACATTTTGGCTATAGTTTCTTAGCTAGCTTCTCATCTCAAACAACATAAGGAAGAGTCCATTCTATACGTAGAAAAGATATCTATGTATAAAAACTGTGGAATAATTTCTAGGGTGCCAATAGGGTATAATGCCCTCAAAATCCTCCACTCCTTCTTTGTATCTGGAATCTAAATTGTTAGAACTCTCCTTTAAGATTTTGAATACTATTGCAATACAAATGGCCCCAAAGACAGATGTCGTTTAAGTTGTTATCAATCAGCAAATATATTTACACCTTTGTATGCAAGGGTTATCAAAGAAACATAGAAAGATAGAGGTAGAAAGGGCCTTCTCAACAGTTCTAGATTAAAAATAAGTAACCTGAGGGTAACCAAGGTGGCTCAGTTGGTTAGGTGTCTGACTCTTGGTTTTAGCTCAGGTCATGATCCCAGGGTCTTAGAATCAAGCTCTACATTCACTGCAGAATCCTCTGGAGATTCTTCCCCCCTCCCTCTCCCTCTCTGCTCTTCTCCCCACTAACTCTCTCTCTCTCTCTTTCTATCTCTCTTAAATAAGTAAGTAAGTAAGTAAGTAAATAAATAAATAAATAAATAAAATTATTTTAAAAAATAAGTAACCTGAGAGACAAAGAAATTATGTGACTTGTATAGGTTCCTAAAACTCATTGGGATGAGACATGAGACTGGAATCCAAGTCTTCTTGTTCCTAGTTCAGCATTTGTTTAGGATAGATTTGTTGGAGGAACAGAATGAGTAGTGCAGAATGGATCCCTATTTGGGAAAACAGTGGTGCTGAAGGCAGGAATGGACACCAAACACACGATAAGAATGATTATCTTGAACATACACATACATATATGTCAATCTTGAACATCTTGAACATACACATACATATATATATGTCAATCATACTTCAATAAGGCAGTTAAAATAAACATAAAAGTAAATAAAAATTCTTCATTGACCCTCCATCTCTTTGTGTATCTCTCTCCACTTACAACCAACTCCTAAAAATAAACTGTACACTGAATGACCATTACTCTTCACTGTATTCACTCTTGAGCCCACTGTAAGCAAGTTCCCCTTTCGCCACTACTTAAACTCCTCAATGACCCCTTAAAAGATCCACGGGATCTTTTTAATTCTCTGCATACTTGATCTCTCTACGGTGTTTCAGTGATGCTAACTCTTCCCCCAACAGTAACACTCTGTCCTTACTTGGTTTCTGTGGCTTTATGCTTTCTGGGTTTCCCATCTTCCCACTCAGCCCATATATTCTCTATCTCCTTTGCAGCTCCTGCTCCTACATTTCCTCTTTAAACAGTGGTATTCCCCAGGGTTCTAATCTTGGTCTTTATCTCTTCCTGCTTTATAAGCTGTCTTGGAGTGATTCCATTCTTTCCCTTCACTTCTTCTACCACCTATGTGCTCATTTCTGTCTCTAGGCCAGACTTTTTCTCTAACCTATGTTAGAGAAATTCTCTTGTAGTCATTCTTATGTAGTCATCCATTTAAGAATTCAACTCATCTAAATCCAGTGCCCCTTATGTGCATATCTATCCACAGGGATCTGAAACTCAACAAGACCAAAACTGAAATCATCTTTCCATCCAAACTATACCTGCTGATATACTCCTTATCTTTATAAAAGACACTACCCAACTCATAGATGCTCCCCTCCTCTCCATACCTCCCAATACTGTCTTAGTCCAAGGCCTTACCATATCTGAGCTCACCAGCTGCAGTGCTGTTTCAATGGTCTCCCTATCTCAAGTCTCCCAACCATTCTACTCTCAATAGCATAACTAAAATTGCCTAATACACAAATCTGGCCATATCATTTCCCTGATTGAAATCATACTATTCCCCCCATGCTGACAATGGGATATATTCCAAATGACTCATCCAGGTATAAAATGTTCCTAATAGTCAAACTCTTGGCTACTCCCTCATTTTACTTCACGTCTTGCTCTTCCTTCACCACTTCTTCACTTTCACTTTCATTCCATCTACATCCAACAGTCTACAATTTCTTCAAAGAACCCAATCTGCTTTACATTTTCAGGACTTCATACTTAAGGAGCTCTTTTTGCTTGAGGATACCTTATCTCCTTGTCTACCTGGAACACATTCATTAATTCTTCAACGCTCAAGTGTCCTTTCCCCAATAAAGCAATTTCTAGCCATCCCAACAAACAGAGTTCGTCATTCACTCATTTGTGCCCTCACACTAATCTGCACTCTGTCATAGCACATACAAAAGTTCATCACACTATTTTTAAACATATGTCTATCTTTTCTTACTAGACAGTGAGAAAACTGGCAAGGATTCTACCTCATTCATCTTTATATTCCCCCAAAATTTGTAAAGTGTTTGACACACAATTCTGTAAAATTTTCACTAAGCAGAATTTATCATATGTAAAATTTAAAAACAATGATTTCTGCATATGTGGTATCTTTATCCAGAGAACTAAATATTGAATCATATACTTTCAAGAACCAAGGCAGACGTGAGAAGATATTTTAGACATAGAGGAGTTGGGGGTGAGGATGGCAATTTCTGTATCCTTTAAGTTATTCTCATATTACTACTGCTCCTACTGTGTCTGCCCAGGATACATCTGCCTCCTGGACTTCACCAATTTTCCTTCACAATATATTAGCAGTAAAGTGGCAGAGAAGTAAGCTCTGTACAGAGATTGGCCTCTATTCTGACCTTATCTGTGGATTATTTGAAACCTCATCCAAACTAGCAAAGTTTCCTGTAACTTTCAGGCAGGGTCTCTACCAAGCCACAGCATTTTCCTTCAAAGTGTGGGTGATGACAATTTTCCTATGACTTGATCCCTCAGTAGCAAGGCACTCATGTTTCTATAAGAAATGGGAGGATATTAAATCATAAGGAGCTCAGACTAACTTAGAAAACCTGTTGAGATTGACATTGTGATAACCGCCACAATGCCACACATGGGTGTATGTTGCTCTCTTTGCATCATGTACTCCCAGCCATCCTTCCTTACCTGGAATGTTTCCATTTCTCCTTGCAGGCCAGCATCAAGCTGGCCTCTGTGAAATCTCTCTTGTTCCACCCAAGGAGTACCCTCTAATCTCCTCTTTAATGTCACCACTGTAATTACAGCCTACCTCTATTGTGTCACATATTGTACTGTATTTTCTTTTAAACCTCCTTTATTAGAATGTGAGCTCCTTAAGGGCAGGAAAAGGAACTTGATCCATTTTTGCATCTCCATAGCATAATTTTTGGCAGATGAACACTTAATAAATGTTTGTTGAATAAAAAAATGTTTTTAAACATTAATTAAACATTAATTAAAAACAATGTTTTTAAAAACACTCTGAAACAAGAATGGATTAGAGATAATAGCAATAAAATATTTGTTGTTGTTTCCATGGAGTTATATTTATCTCTAATTAAATAAAGCATATGGTACATAGACTCTATAAGCTAGTTTTATTTAAATCTACATAGTTTTTCCCACTATTCATTTCAAGATTTTGAGTTTTCTAATGATTGTACAGCCAGAAGTCACTACAGAAATATTCCATTACATCTCCTTTAAGTGTGCACCATAAAAAGGATGGGAATGATGAAAAACTTATTAACTAAAACTGGACCTTTAGAACAAAAGAACTTCAATAAACCTGAAGAGTTTTCTAAATGCATATCCATACTCAAAATGATTGAAAACCCACATTCATAAATATTCTATTTTACATAAGAAGATGCCTCTTTGGTAATCAGGGCAATAAGCACTGATGATTTAAATTTATTTTAAATATTTGATTAAATATTTCATTTCTACCAACATATTCATTATGAATTATACTCCTTAATGATAGAAAACTTGTGCTTTTCAGTTTGATTTTAATATATCACACTCATCTGGAAAGAAACTGAAGAAATATTGTGCACAGGAGAAAATAAGCACTTAAAGCACTAGAACTCTTTCACTGGTTTCTGGTAAAAACAGGGAAACTGCTACCTCCCACCCTTCTGTCAAACAAAATATAGAAAACAGTCCTTTGTTAAAAATATTAGGGGCAGGCAATGCACTAGCTATTGTTACATTGTTTGGCTAAAAATTTCTTCTACATAGATAATTATCTTTCAAAGGATCAAAATACAATGAAATATATAATACCTATTTGACTACAAATAAATCATTTTTTGATGAAGGCAGTTTAAATTGTTAAAATTTCTCAATGATCCCTCTTTTTCTTCAGCTTTATTGAGGTACTGACATATATAATATATATATTTAAGTTATACAACCTGATGGTTAAATATACACATACATTGTGAAATGATTACTACAATTAATTAATGTAGTCACACAGTTACTATATTTTTGGTAGTGAGAACAGTTAATATCAACTCTCTCAGCAAACTTCAAGTATACATTATTCATTATAATCACCATGCTGTACATTAGATCTCCAGAACTTATTTATCCTGCATAACTGAATCTATAAACTCTTTGAACATCTCCCCATTGGCCCCATTTCAGTCCCTGGGAAACACCTTTCTGCTCTCTATTTTATAATTTCAAATGTTTCAGATTCCATATATAAGTAAGATCATATAGTATTTGTCTGTGTCTGGCTTATTTCATTTACCACGATATCTTCCAGGTTCACCCACATTGTTTCAAACAGCAAGACCTTCTTCTGTTTTAAAGCTATGTATACACACATACTTATGTTGTTTTCATATATCAGATATTGTGCATAATTGTTCAATGAATGTAGGGATGCAGATAACTCTTTGAGATAGCAGTTTAATTTCTTTTGGATATACACCCAGAAATGGTATTATTGCTGGATCATATGGTAGTTCTATTTAGAATTTTTTGAGCAACCACCATACTGTTTTTCATAACGATTGTACTAATTTACATTCCCATCAACCGTACCAGGGTTCATTTTTCTCCATATCCTTGCCAACACTTGTTATCCTTTATCTTTTTTATAATAACCATTCAAACAGGTGTAAGATAATATTTCATTGTAGGTTTGATTTGCATCAATCTGATGATTAGTGATGCTGAGCATCTTTTCATACACTGTTGGTGATTTGTATGCCTCTTGAGAAATAGCTATTCAAGTCCTTAGCCCATTTTGAATTGGGTTATTTGGGTTTTTTGGTATTGAGTTGTTTGAGTTCTTTATATATATTTTGGGTGTTAATTTATTATCAGAATAATGATTTGTAAATATTGTCTCCTATTCTGTAGGTTTCTTTCCCACTCTTATTTCCTTTGCTGTGCAGAAACTTTTTAGTCTGATACAATCCCACTTGTCTATTTTGCTTTTGTTACATGTGATTTTGGTGTCATATTCAAAAACACCATGCCTGGACCATTGCCAACAAAAATTTTCTCTATGTTTTTATCTAATAGTCTTTCAGTTTCAGGTCTTCTTTTAATTCTTTAATCCATTTCAAGTTGGTTTTTTTCTTTTTCTTTTTTTCTTTCTTTCTTTCTTTCTTTTTTTTTTTTTGTATTTGGCATGAGATAAGGGTCTTGTTTCATTCTTTTCCATGTAGACATCTAGTTTTCCCAAAACCATTTATTGAAGAAACTATCTTTTCCTCATTATGTGTTCTTAGCACCCTTGTCAAAGATCAGTTGACCATAGATGAATGGATTTATTTCTGGGCTCTCTATTCTGTTACATTGGTCTATATGTCTTTTTATGCCAGTAACATAAGTGCTTTTATATAAGTTTGTCATATATTTTGAAATCAGGAAGTGTGATTCCTCCAGCTTGGTTTTCCTTGTTCAGGATTGCTTTGGCTATTCAGGGTTTTTTGTGGTCCCGTATTAATTTAGGATCATTTTTACTATTTCTGTAAAGAATGCCATTGGGATTTTGATAGGGATTACATTGAATCTATAGATGGCTTTAGATACAATGGACATTTTAACAATGTTCAATCCATGAACACACAATATCTTTACATTTATTTGTGTCTTCTTTAATTTCCTTCATCAATGTTTCATACTTTTCAGTGTATAAGGCTTTTCCCTCGTTGGTTAAGTTTATTCCTTAGTGTTTTATTATTTGTATTGTTATTCTGAATGAGATTGTCTCCTTAATTTCCTTTTTGGGCGGATTGTTGTTTTGTGAATAGAAATGTGACTTATTTTTGATGATTTTATATCCCTCAACTTTACTGTTAATTTTTTAGTTCTAACACTTTTTTGTTGTCGAGTCTTTGCATTTTCTACTTGTATGATCATGTCATCTGCAAACAGAGATCACTTTGAGTGGGTATCAACTCTCAAAAACTAAAAGCTCAAGGGAAAGCTTTTAGTTTTTTCCCCATTAAATATAGTGTTAACCGTGGAGTTTTTTTCAGATGGCCTCTTTTGTGTTAAGTTTCTTCTATATATATTTTTTTGAAAGCTTTAATCATGAATGGATGTTAAAGTTTGTCAAATGCTTTTCCTGCATCTATTGAGAACATATAATTGTATTATATATTTATTATATTAGTAGTATTACGTATTATTATTATTAAGCTATTTGAGATTTTTCTTGTTTCCTAATATAGGCATTCATTGCTATGAACTCTTAGAACTGCTTTTGCTATATCCCATAAACTTTGGTTTGTTGTATTTCCATTGTCATTTGTCTTGAGATTTTTTTTTCTCTTTTGATTTCTTTTTTGAACTATTGGTTGTCAGTAGCATGTTGTTTAACTTCCACATATTTTTTAATTTTTAAGTTTTCTTCTCTTTATACTATTGTGATCAAAAAGAGATGCTTGATATGATTTCAATATTCTTAAATTTATTAAGACCTCTTTTGTGGGCTAATATATGATCTCTCCTGGAGAATGTTCCATGAACACTTGAGAAGAATATGTATTTTGCTGCTTTTGGATAGAATGTTCCCGTATACATGTTAGGTTCATCTGATATAGTGGGTCATTTTAGGCCAATATTTTTTTGTTGATATTCTATCTAGGTGATCTATTCAGCAATTTAAGTGGGGGTATTAAAGTTCCCTGCTTTTATTTTACTGCTATTTCTCCCTTTAGGTCTGTTAATATTTGCTTTCCATATTTAGGTGCTCCTGTGTTGGGTGTATGAATATTGTAAATGTTCTATCCTCTTATTGGATTGACCTCTTTATTCATCGTATAATGCCCTTCTTTGTCTCTTAATACAGTCCCTTTTAAAACCTGTTTTGTGTGATATAAGTATAACTGCTTCAATTCTCTTGGTTTCTATTTGCAAATAATGTTTTTTCCCGTCCTTCCCTTTAGTCGGTGTGTATCCTTATATCTGAAGTGAGTCGGTCATAGGTAGCATATAGATGAGTCTTGTGTTTTTATCCATTCAGCCACTCTATGTCTTTTGACTGGAGAATTTAGTTCATTTACACTAATTATTGATAGCCATGTACCTATTCTCATTTTGTTAAAAGCTTTCTTCCTTTGGGATCCCTGGGTGGCGCAGCGGTTTAGCGCCTGCCTTTGGCCCAGGGCGTGATCCTGGAGACCCGGGATCGAATCCCACGTCAGGCTCCCGGTGCATGGAGCCTGCTTCTCCCTCTGCCTGTGTCTCTGCCTCTCTCTCTGTGACTATCATAAATAAATAAAAATTTTAAAAAAAAAGCTTTCTTCCTTTGAGATTTGAGGACTTTCTTTAGTGATCTCCTTATCTCTTGTGTATCTACTATAGGTTTTTGCTTTGTGGTTACCATGAGCTTACATGTAACAACTTGTAACTGTCACAGTCTATTTTAAGTTGATAACAACTTAAATTTAATCACATTCTGCAGCTCTACAGTTTTCCTTCCCCACCATTTTTTATATCATCTTCACCTTTTTTACATTGTATATTCTTTAATTTCTGTAGTTACAGTCCTTTATCAGATGGGTCTTTTACAAATATGTTTTCCCAGACTGTGGTCTGTCTTTCAATTCTCTTGATATTGTCTTTCGTAGAGCAGAAAATTTTAATTTTAATGAAGTCTAGCTTATCAATTATTTGTTTCATGTACATGCCTTTGGTGTAGTATCTAAAAAGTCATATACCATATTGGTGGAGTATCTAAAAAGTCTAGGTCTGTGATTCATTGAGAGTTAAGTTTTGTAAAAGTAATTTTGGTATTTCTAAGGTATAAAATAGGTTTCTGGGATTGGAGTCCTAGTTTAAAACACATGGCTAGAAGAACTAAGGATTTGATTTATATGAGCTTGCTTTTTAACCATCCAGGAGTCAGTTAGGTCATATGTTGGAGATTATCTGCTCAAGTGGTTCCCAAACATCTCTCTTTAAATTGGTTTCACTAGAATTATATGGGATGGTTGGATAGTTCGGTTTGTTTTTTAAAATTTAATTCTCAGGAGCAAATAGAACAGGGGTGTTACGGCACATGGACATGATTGATCATTATATCCTATTACCATGCGTTATTTAAGGTTTTAAGTAAAAAAAAAAATAAGGTTTTAAGTATTTAAGTTTATTTAAGAGCTCAAAAAGGAATTCAAGAATTTAACATAATTTAAAGGAGATTGCACTCAGACTATTTTTGCCATTGTCTGGAGAATTGGCCTAACCAATACACCAGTGCTAATATTTGAGCTTGGTGCTACCCTTCTAGTGGATGGAAGCTTTGGAAAGTTTCTATATTCTCTGGCAAGTATCACTTTATGCTAACTGTACTATGACCAAGCTTGAGATTTTAGATTCATTCTGAAAGTGTTTCATAACTACTTTTGTACTTTACTATGACACATGATAGTAACCCTTGAAATAGTAAAAAAACAAACAAAAAACCCTACACATTTTATTTGTATTTTTTCAAAACTGCATAATAAATATAACTTAAGTCATAAGCATCAATAGAATCACCTACAATATTCCTGTTGCTTGATGCTTGGAGGCCCTATTGACAAAACTGGTTGGAAAAAAATATTAGCAAAAAGTAACAATGGGAATGGAGAGTGTGGGAGGTGCTGAGAAAGGGACCAATGATACAGATTATGTCATCTTCATTGAGAAACACTGAATATGTGTCTCAATCTTTCTTTACCCAACCAACTCAGCTTCAACTTCCTCCGTGCTTTTACCTAGTTTATAAGTATCATTTTATTAACAACCAAAACAAACACTTAGAAATAGTGAATTACTTTCTCCTTATAAATTCATGTCCAGCGCAGCATTTTGTGTACAGATTACAAATTTTGCTTTATAATTTGTGAGAGACAGAAGGCACACAGCTTGAATTTTCAGTTTTCAGGTTGAGTTTGCAGCAGGTGAGACATAACTTTGGAGTTTGAAATAAATCCAACCTGTAAATAATCACGGAAATTTTTAAGTGAAAATTAACAATTACATCTATCCACAGCTAGGCTGAAGAAAAGCTGTGAAGTTCTACACATGAAGATTTGTGTTGAGGTCACACACCTCCTGCCCTGCAACATATCCTGCTCATACTACAGCAAAACATGCCCAATCCTCCTGATATCAGTTTTTGTTTGTTTGACCTGGCATACACTCCCTCACACACAGCTGATCACCCCTGCCAGCACCAATTTTGCACGACTGTTTCTTTCTCCCACTCTCTGTTAGAACTACACAGATTTTTAACAATGGCTTTGGGCATTGCAATTCATTCTGGAATAGTGAATTTATCCTAATACTTTCATTTTGTCAGGAGGAGGAAAAGCAGTCCCAAGACAGGTTGGTAGTAGAGGAAAAAGCAAAAGAGTCATCTTTGGCAAGCCTCAACCATACTGAGTGGCCATCATCTTCACTTTCACGGAGCAGGCAAAAGTAAGTACAATATGGAATAAACTTCTCAAGTAATTTTATTAATGACCTATTTAAGGGGAAAAAAAAACAGTCCTGGACCTGACTGATCCTTATTGTTAATATATACAGCCCTGTGTCACCAAATAATTATAAACTTCTTGCCTTCATTTTTCCCATGCCAACCTAGGAAGTTTGGGGGTCAATTGTTGATTTTTATTTGATAGACAAATACATGACTTAGTAGTAAGAAGCAACAGCCTAGATTGAGTAGTCAAGAGGAGTTCTATATCCTCTTTTCTCTCAGAGCTAAACAGTGGCAAATCATCAAATTTTTCTCTCAGAATCCTCTTCTGTAAAATGAGAATTTTAAATACCTCATATTATCATTTTAAGAATCAAATAGAAAAATGAACCCAAAAGTGCTTTGCAAAATAAAGTTCTATCCATAAATCATCAGCTATCCTGTTTGTACCAGAAAGGGAGTTAAGTTTGTATTAATTCACCTATTCTCTCTCAACCAGTCCTCCTCCTTAAGAACAATTTATTCATTTCCAAAAGAAATTTGAATTAGAGTGTGGCTACAATAAAGTTTCCTTTCCCAAAAAGAACTGAATCTATAAGGGAAGGGAGAAGAAATGTGTGGGAAATATCAGAAAGGGAGACAGAACGTAAAGACTGCTAACTCTGGGAAACGAACTAGGGGTGGTAGAAGGGGAGGAGGGCGGGGGGTGGGAGTGAATGGGTGACGGGCACTGGGGGTTATTCTGTATGTTAGTAAATTGAACACCAATAAAAAATTTAAAAAAAAAAGAACTGAATCTATAGCTTTAGCCTAGTGAGATCACTCAGGAAACAGGTGGTCTGTGGAGATGAATTCTAATCTTTATCCTCCCTGCCAGGATGGGGTTCAGGTGTGTGACTGTGCAGGTGTACAGGGCCCTGACCTCAGAAGGGCCCTCCCAGGTGTGGTGCTCTGCCACAAAGGTTTGCTGCCTGTTGCCATCTTGGAATTCTTAATAATTTTTCATTTTGCAGTGGGCTGGGCAGATTAGGTAGCTCACTTCTCCATTACATCCCCTTATACTACACAAATGTGCATACCACAGGTCCAAAATGCATGTTTTATTTTGTATTCAGTTGCATATTATTCTACTTTGTTCTATGTATGTATGTATATCTTGTTCTTTGCTTCTGACCCAGGGCAGGACATCGTTAGTTTCCTGTTAGTCCCTTGCTCCCAGGGTTAGCAAGGGAGCCTTGAATATCTCTAATGATGCTATGTCATTCACTACTCTAGAGCAGATTAAAATGTATTCTCTCTGGAAAAATCATTAATTAATTAATTAATTAATTTTGCCTGGCACCAGACGGGCTCAAAGAAAACTATGAGCTTAATTAATTCTCTGCTCCAATGGTAAGAAGTGACATGAAACTACCAAACATAACACTTTACAGTTCAATATACATTTAAATGCTTTTCAAATTATACTTCCTAAAGAAAGGATCCCTCCTCTTGTATTTACTAACATGATCAGTTCTTCATTGAAGGACTCTGCTCACCCATTGCTCCAGCATTAATATTACTTTTCCTACTTTTCTTTGCTATTATTCTTTTATCTTTTTATTTTTATTTAAATTCAATTAAGTAATAATGTATTATTGCTTTCATTTGTAGAAGTCAGTGATTCATCAGTCTCATACAATACCCAGTGCTCTGTACATCAGGTACCCTCTTTAATGCCCATTACCCAGTTACTCCAGTCCTCCATTCCCCTCCTCTCCAGCAACCCTCATTGCTTAAGAGCCTCAAGGTTTGTCTCCTAAGCAAAGTAAGTCAATTAGAGGAAGGCAATTATCATATGATCTCACCCATATGGGAAACAAAACAAGATCATAGGAGGGAAAAGGAAAAAATAAAACGAGGCAAAATCAGAGAGGTAGTATTAATTTTTCAACTTGCCTCATGAAGCCTGGGGGAAGGTAACTGATTTCCAGCAAACTTTACAGGATTTAGTTGATGTAAATGGCTTCAAGTTTAGAGGTCTGTGATAAAGCTCTGTACTGGGTAGGCTATGGACCGCTCTGACCTGTCTCTGCAGCTACAACGGATGTTCTCCTAGGCAAGAACTTTGAGACCTAAGATGCCCCTTTTTGGCATAATGCTGAATCCTTACTAGGTACTCATTAATCATTGAGTGCCTGACGCTTCCTGAGGATCATTTTACGAGTTCTTGACCCTGAAGCCTCTCAGAGTTATTCCAAAGTTAACTAAACTTAAGTCTACATCGGTGAGAAAGAGGCTTCCTCTCAGCGAGGCGGGGGAAAAAAAAAAAAAAAAGATATTAGAAAGCCAGACTCACACAATACATGCAGTTTTTCTTTCCTCCTCTTAAATTGTATACTCATTTTCCCCTGAAAAGTCTTTTAAAATAACTTTCCTGAAAGAGCTAAGCTCCATCGGTGCTCAGACTCTGCTTTCTAGAAGGAATAAAAGAGGTGCGTTTGCAGAGCTCTCGCCGGCCAGGTCCCTAAAGCCACCAACTAGCTCCCATCCCGGGCTCCCAGCGGAGCCCCGCCCACACCTGATACTCTGCGCAGGGCCCCGCCTCCCGCTTAGAGGTTCCAACCAATCCTGAACTCCTAATGTGGGGCAGCGCTATCGCGAGATTCCAACTGTATCCTCCGCTGGACTTTCACCGTGTGGACTTGCGCAGAAGCGACTTATGAAGCCATCACCGGAGAAAAGGGGCGGGGCGCTCCGACGTGCGCGTCCGCCTTGACCCCACGCTCCAGCGCGCACCCGGCAGCTGGGCGCTGTGGTTTCTGGGCCCCCCGGGAACCCCGACACAAACCAGCATAAAGCGCGCGTGCCCGTCTTAAGCTGGTGTTCGGTGGGTGGCGAATGCATGCCCGTGACCTGCGGTGCAGAGCGGTTCAAGAGGCTTAGAGAACCAGCCTAGGTAGGCGCTTGGGTGCTGGAGGGTCAGGGGTCAGAGGTCGGGCACGGTAGACGCCTCCACTCGGAGACGGAGGTCCCCGGGAGGGAAGACTGTTGTTCCGGAGCCCGGGAAGCTAAAGGGCTGAAAGGGAGTCTCTCGGACTGCGCGAGTCTCTCGGACCCTTTCCCATCCCAGGCTTGGGGGCCGCTGGACCGCTGCGGCTCCCCCGGGGGAAGGTAGGGCCGTGGGGAAGGAGGCTGTGCTTCTCCCCGGGGGCTGGGGCCTGCGGTGTTCAGACCGAGCGTCCGAGGGACCGGCGTCGCGCTCCTCGGCCTCGCGGGTGGCTTGTTTGCCCGGCCTGCTGCGAGTGATGCGGCGCTGACAGCCCAGCTCAGACTCCGTGAACCGCTCTTGAGTTTCGGAGGAAAACCGAGTGGGTATCCGCGTTCGTCGGGCACACGCCCCTGGAGACTGGATCCGGGCCGCTGCCTAGCGTCTTGGTGCTCGGGGTTGTAATGTGGTAAAGGGGAGGCGAGGCTTCCAAGTTAGTCTGAAAGTTCTCAGTTACCTTTGGAGTCCGATGAATTACATTCGCCCTCAAAACCATCCTTGTACGTTGTGCATTTTGACTCCGTGGTCGTTGCTAGGTTGATGAACAAAGATACATTATTTGATGAGCAAAGATATGTTATTTGATGATTGGCACTTTCAGACATAGCACTAGTAATTAATGGCCATTAAGCTCGTGCTGTTTTTTTCTAAGTGACTTTACATGACCCAGGAGGTAGAAATACTAGATGTTCGATGTTTTCCTACGTGTATTTAAATTACTTTAACTCTTTAACTGAACAAAATATCTTTTTAAAGTCATTACAGCTACTTAAAATTGTTTTTATTGGATGGTAGCAAGATGTTGAAACGTCTATTAATAGAAATGATGCATAACATCTGTACTGTCACCAGAAAGACCCTCTGGTTTATAATCAGAAATGATGCTGAGCATTACTGAGCATTAACGAGAGACGTGTGTATGGACTGCGTAACCTGTGCTTGCTAGATCTTCCCAAGTCGAATTAGCCAATAAGCTAGCAGTTGACAATAAAATAGTTTACTTTTGAAAGATGCTACTATGTATATGTCCTCTTTTGGCCCAAGCCTAAGAACTCCACTTGCAGAATTATTAAATCTTTTTTTTTTATTTTATTTATTTATTTATTTACTTACTTATTTATTTATTTATGATAGTCACACAGTGAGAGAGAGAGAGAGAGAGAGGCAGAGACACAGGCAGAGGGAGAAGCAGGCTCCATGCACCGGGAGCCTGACGTGGGATTCGATCCCAGGTCTCCAGGATCGCGCCCTGGGCCAAAGGCAGGCGCTAAACCGCTGCGCCACCCAGGGATCCCCTATTAAATCTTTTATTAAAAGTTCAGGCTACAAAGATTTGGAGGAAGAGAATGTACTGGTGAAAAATGCCTTCTTTTTGAGGGCATTTTTCAAGTTTATGTGACTGACACATTTTGGGGTTCAATAGATGAAAACACTCATCTTGCTGAAGTCATTGCTACAGAAACATTGTGATAATGCTAGATCATTAAAAGCTTCTCACTAATCCGTGGTGACTGGGCTTTGCTTGCATAAGGCTCACCTTGGGCAGCAGTGTGGCAGATGTACACTTCTTATTGTTCTTAAATTCTAAATCCAGGCCTACCATGGAATTGTTTTAAGTCAGGATTTGTATGTGTCTTTTAATGAAGAGATAATAATTTGGAGGGAAAAAAAATCTAAATCAAAGTTTAGTAATCGTTTGTCATATTGTCTTAGTAACTTAACATTTTATGTTTATTTTTCTAAAAATCTGTCTTTGTTTTCTCTTGAAGGTATGGGTCAGTCAGTTTTCTCTGTCTCATTCAGGGCCAGAAATAGTAAAGAATAGTTTCACATTACTTGTAATCTTCTAGAATGTGGTTAAGAGACTCTTGTCTAAAAACGAACATAGTACTTAAGAGGGAGGATATTTGGTATTTGGGGAATTAGAGATATTTGTTTCACCTTGTTTTGAATATCAATTCCATGCTGGCATTGGGGGTACAATGGTGAATAGGATACCATTCCTGCCCAGCTGTCATAGCCTTCAAAGTCATACAGTTAGAACAGTGCAGCAGTTGGGATCAGGGAGGAATGGCCCTTAACTCAGCATGCCTGGTGGTGGAAGGTTTTCTGGGGAAGATTGGAACAGCAACAGGTAGAAAAAGTATGAGAGAGCATTTCAAGCAAAAGGCTTTTTACACTTAAATGTAGGACAATTAAGATGTGGTTCCTATTTTAAAACCTCAAATAAACATGTTTTACCCAAACTCTGATATTTAAGGAGGAGGAATAAGAAGTAGAATAATCAAAAATGGGACTCAGGTAGTGTATAGAAAACCAGAAGAAGGATTTGGAATATGATTAGAAATCTATAGAATTTTACTGGTACTTGACTTATTAGCTGCCAATTAACATTATGATTATAAGTAGTTTTGATCAAATAACATCTTCTTGGTTCAAGAAGTTATCCCTGGATAGAAATCCCTTAAGAAAAGAGTCAATCTGGGATCCCTGGGTGGCTCAGAGGTTTAGCACCTGCCTTTGGCCCAGGGCCTGGTCCTGGAGGCCTGGGATTGAGTCCCACATCAGGCTCCGTGTGTGGAGCCTGTGTCTCTACCTCTTTCTCTCTCTCTCTGTCTCTCATGAATAAATAAATAAAATCTTTTTAAAAAAAAAAAAAAAGAATCTAAATAAGATTTTTTTTTTTTTAATCATGAATGTATGTTCAGTTCTGGTTTAATTGGCTAGCGTAGAACTTGGGCATCAAGATTTTTTAAAGTTCCCCCAGATGATTCTAATGTGCAGTCAAGTTTGAGACACACAGATGCATGGTCCTCCATCCTACCACATTACAGCTTGGTTATTAGAATATATAATTTATAGTTTCAAAGATGGTGGTGATTAGCAGTTACTGCTCATTGAATGTATGCTAAACTTCTGTTAACTGTATTATGGCACTTATATTATTTCTAAGGATAATCCTATCATCCCCATCTTAGAAATGAGAAAACTCGCACAGAGAGGTTAGTTAGATAACTATCTGTGCACACAGTAAATGCCAAAGCTAGAATTAGAATCTTTTCTCCTGTAAGCCATTGCTTTGCAGCTGTGAGACTCTATAGCTAGTTCCTTTTGGGTCTTTTAGAGTTAACAATTCATAATTGCCATGTTTTTAATATTAGCATTATTGTTGGTAATAAATTATCTAACCCACCATCACCACCACTGCCGCCTCATATCCACACTCTGCCATTAGCAGTTCTACCCGGTAGAGAAGTATGGTACATTACCCTCCCTCTTCAGTTTGGTCCGTTACTGTGACTTGCTTTATTTTGTGGAACCTTGTACTTTTGCTGTGACCACACTTTAAAAAGTACTTGTGTGATTGGATTTACACTGTTACCCTTCAGCTATGGTGATAAGTATATTTGGGAGTTGCTTTACTGGTCCTAGGAGGAAAATGAGAACTACATTATAAGCAGGGTTGAACTGCTCCTCCAGAAACCTCACCTACATCAGCCAACCCTCAGCTAACCAGCTAACCTGCAGATCTGTGAGATTAAATGATTGCTTTCTTAAGATATTGAGCTTTGGAGTGCTGTACAATGTTATCTGGCATTATTTGTGGCCATAATCAACTAATAAGTTGATATAGCCGAACTTTTCAGACTTCTAGCAGAATGACCAAATTCCAGTATTCTAACCTATGTTCTGATAAGAACTGGACAAAGATAAACACATAGGTTATTGGGGGCTTCCAGTATTATTCTTCCAAGATCATAGACAAGATAAGGTTCTTATACTTAACCATAGTAAGAGATTGTTTACAGTTTATTACTTGCAGATTCATAAAGCAGGCACTGGCTAAGGAAATGGAATTCTCATGATACTTGCTAACCTTTTTGCAGTTTTGAGAATGTCTTATATTTGCACCGTCTAGTATAGTAGCCACTGTTCACATATGACTGTTAAGTGCTTAAAAGTGTGGCTAGTGAGATTGAGGAGCTGAGTTTATGATGCTATTTAAGCTTATTTAAAGTTAAAAAGCCACATGCAGTGTGACTACTAAGAGAATTAATTATCCATTTATATTTTGTCAGTAAATTACTCATTTTTTCTAGAATTTTCAAGTTAATTAGAATAAAAATGTTCTTTGTTTAAAAAAAGATTTTTATTTATTTACTTATAAATGAGAGACACACAGAGAGAGGCTAAGACATAGGCAGAGAGAAACAGGCTCCCCGTGGGGACTCCATCCCAGGATCCCAGGATCATGCCCTGAGCCAAAGGCAGATGCTCAACCACTGAGCCACCCAGGCGTCCCAGAATAAAGCTGTTCTTAATATTCTCTTATAATTTTATTTTTTTAGGATTTTGTTTATTTATTTGAGAGAGAGAGAAAGAGAACACAAGCTGGGGCGAGGGTAGCAGAGGCAGAGGGAGAAACGGACTCCCCATGGAGCAAGGCGCTTGACTCAGGGCTTGATCCCAGGACCCTGGGATCGTGACCTGACCTGAAGGCAAGTGGTTAACCAACTGACTGAGCCACCCAGGCACTGCATTCTCCTCTAATTTTTTTTTTAAGATTTTATTTATTTATTCATGAGAGACAGGCAGAGAGAGAGAGAGAGAGAGGCAGAGATACAGGCAGAGGGAGAAGCAGGCTCCATGGAAGGAGCCCAACATGGGACTCAGTCCTGCGTCTCCAGGATCACACCCTGGGCTGAAGGCAGCGCTAAACCGCTGAGCCACCCGGCTGCCCTCTCTTCTAATTTTAAGTCTTTTCTTCATCTCATTTTTGTTTGCACTTTTAAAATCAGCTTTATTAAGGTATAATTTACATATAGTAAAATCCAGCAATGTTAAGTGTACCATTTGATGAGTTTTGACAAGTATATACAATTACGTAAATACCAGTTGAACATTTCTGTCATCCCAAAACTTTCTCTCCTGCTCCATGCCATCAGTCCACTTTTTCCCACTTCCTCTGCTTTAGTAACCACTCACTGACTTTCGATCAGTAGGTTTTTGCCTTTTCTAGAATTTTACATAAATAGAATCATATAAGGTCTTACACATCTGGCTTCCTTCACTTAGCACAATGCTTTAAAAATTCATCCATTTTTTTTTTAATTCATCCATCTCATTGTATATTGTATCAGTAGGTTATCAAGAAATATCCCCCTGTTTATCCATTTACCAGGCAATGGACTGTTTCCATTTTTGGCTTTTGTTAAAATTGCTATTAACATTCAAGTTTAAATCTTTTTTGTAAATCTATGTTTTTATTTCTCTTTGGTAAATATCTAGGAGTAGGATTACTAGGCTGCACAGAAAGTTTGTATTTCATTTTGTAAGAAAATTGATAGACTTTTCCTCATGTTTGAGAGTTCAGTTTTAGTTGCTCTACCTCTTCAGTCTTTTAAATTTTAACCATTCTAGTACATACATACATACATAGTTTCCTGTCATGGATTGTAGGTTGAATTTGCATTGCCTTAATGACTGATGATGGCGAAGACATTCTCATGTGCTTATTTGGCACTCATAGATCATCTTTGGTGAAGCATATGTTCAGAATTTTTTCCATTTCGTCATAAGGTTGTCTTACTATTGATATGTGAGCTTTTTTCTATTCCACATACAAATCCTTCATCAGATACTTGCTTTACTAATACTGCATCCCATCCCATCTGACTTCCCATTTCCTTTCTATAACAGTATCTTTTGAAGTGCTAAAATATGTAATTTTGTTGAAACTTTATCAATTTTTTGCATTCTGTTTTTGTGCCCTATTTAATTTTTTTTACCTAATTTAATATCACTTTAATTTCTCCCCTGTTTTGTTCTAGAAGTTTTATAGTTTTAGCTTTTGTATTTCAGTTGGTGATCTATTGCAAGTTAATTTTTATATGTGGTGAGAGGTAAAGGTCAAAGTTCATTTTTTTGCATATGGCTATCTGTTTATTGAAAAGAATATTTTTGCCCATAGATTGCCTTTGAATTTCTTTCAAAAATTAATTGACCAGGTGCCAGGGTGGATCAGTCAGTTAAAACATCCGACTCTTGGCTTTGGCTTAGGTTCGTTATCTCATGAGTCCTGACATCAAGCCCCAAATGAGGCTCTCCGTTCAGTGGGGAGTCTATTTGAGATTGTCTCCCTCTCCCATTCTCCAGCCCCCCCCCCCCATGCTCACTCTTACTCTCTAAAATAAATAAATAAATAAATAGTAAATAAATCATTTAAAAAAAATCAGTTGACCATACATGTATGGGTCTATTTCAGGATGCTTTAGTTTGTTACATTGATCAGTATGTCATATACCATTACCATTACCACACATTAATTACCATCAGTATAAGTCCTAGAATCAGTGTAAGTCTTTCAACTTTATTCTGCTTTTTGGAAATTATTTTGACCCTTCTAGATCTTGGGCATTTTAATATAAATTTTAAAATTACTTGTCAGTTTCTGGGGGGCGGGGGGAAGCCTATTGGGATTTTGAATAGGATTACTTTGTAGGTCAACATCTAGGAATTGACATTTTGACATCTTGCATCTTTCAGTCCATAAACTTTCCAAATTGAGAATATTTCTTAAACTACCCTGAAGCTAAATTTTAACTGTTTATACATCCTTTTTTTTTTTCCAGCTGTATCATTAGAATAGGTGGAATTAGGCATCAATCATCATTACAACTTCATAATTTAACCTCTGAGTTGTGTGTTTCATATAGAAATTGGCTATTATTTTGGGAAAAGTGTAGTTTGACCCTGCCTAATTGGTGTCAGACCAATTTCCTCTTCAGAGATGACAAAGCTTTCTCTTCTTTTTCCTACATTTTTTCATCTCTTTCTTCTTTTGTCTTTGCTCCATTTCCCCTGGTTGCCATCACCAGCTTATTCCTTGCCCAGCTATTCTTATTTATGCCAATTCATAAAAAAGAAATATGTTCTGTATTTTTATTTTCTTCTTTTGAGAGAAATATATATATTCGGGAATTCTTCAGCTATGTGTGGGTCAAGGGAAGTTTTGTTAACCTGTTGGGATTATAAAACAAAATTGAATTTCTGTTGTGATGAGTTCAAATGTTACTAAAACTCTTCAAATAGCATTTCCAGGATATTTGAGAGATTTACCTTAGTGTCATGCTGCTCATTACATGCATTTTTAGAATGTATTTTATTCTATATAATGCACTATTACGTTTATCCATTAAAGAACTGGTAAGACCATTGAATTTCTATGATGCATGAGATTATCAATGTGACCTAACCTGTGTTTGACTTATTTTAAAAAAATTAACCATTGCTTTTTGTATCTTTTTAAGATTTCATATTATGTGTGTGAGCTGTTAGTTTATGGTGAATTATTCATCTGGGAGCACTTTAATACCAAAATTCTCTCTTGGAATGCTTACTTGTTGCATTTGTCTCCTAGAGTTCACATTTGCTAACCAAGAAAACTTGAAAATGAGTAGCCGGAGGAAACGTGCTCCTCCAGTGAGAGTTGATGAGGAAAAACAACAGCAGCTTCATTGGAATATGCATGAAGACAGAAGAAATGAACCTCTCACCCTAACTGATGATGAGAACCCCTGCTCTGGTTCAGATTTCTCTTCTGCTCACTGCATCATCCTAGGTGATAGTCTAAAGGAAGAAGTGGCTCACAAAGATAAAAAGAGGTGTTCGGAGGCAGTGAGCATCTCAAAATCAAACGATAAAGAAGAGACTTGTGGCACTTTTTCTCCTTTGTCTATAAAGCTGAATATCGTGATTTCTCCCTATCACTTCGATAATTCTTGGAAGGCATTTCTAGGAGAATTAACTCTTCAGCTTCTTCCTGAACAGAGTTTAATTGAACATTTTTCTGAAAAGAGTTTTACACTGATGAGTTCAGAGTCAAGCGATCATTTCCTGATCTATGTTAATTCAGAATGTGAAGATGTAGAGAAGCAAGAAAAAGGACTCAATGAGCCAATTAGTACTTGTGACAAGGGTATTCGAGTGGAATCATCTTTCAGTGGTGAAATATTAGAAGATTTGGGGTGGCTACAAAAGAAGAGAAGAATAAAACTTTACCAAAAACCAGAAGGAAATCACATGATCAAGGTACTCAATTTTTATGGTGTCTCTTAAAGGTTCTTCTGTGTTGGGCAATCCCATTTTGAAGTTAACTTAGAAGGAAGGTCTAAAAGCCAGAAAAAAGCCTCTCATTAAGTTTCAAAGTGTACTTTATTTTGAGCTTTCAGTAACTGTAAAAAATGTATACTCTAGCTGATCATTTCCAGGCTGTCCTTTTTCAAGATACTCTTCCAGCTCTGCTCTCAGTGTCTTGTCATCTCTCCTTTTTCCTGTAGCAGTCCTTTAACCGTTGCCCTGCTTGCCTTTTCAACTCCATCTGCTTTGTCTCTGGATTAGTATAATGTGAATGAAATGAAATTCTGTTCTTCACTGCCTACAGAACCAAGTGTCATCCGGCACATAACTCTCTTCTTTGATAGGCCCTTTTCTACCTTTCCAGCCTCTTCTTTTATCACTCTGCTTTTTATTTTGTCCCAGAAATTCCAAATTGATTTATTTCCTACATGTTTTCTGGCCATATTTCTGCATCTTTGCTTTTGTTTAATGGTTCTCTGCCTGGTTTTTTCCCTTCCTTTTCCCTAATAACTCCTGGGCATTCTCTAATATTCAGCTCAGAGTTCACTTCTCTAGGGAGATCTTTTTGTAAATTTCATGGATTGTGTTACATGCCCTTTCCCCATAATACTCTATACACATTTGTTTTTACCATGACCACTTGTAGTGTACTTTCATTTTAGATTTTTCTCCTTCAGCAGACTACAACATCATTTATCTTCACAGCCTAGTAAAAGTCCTGATACTGAACAGATTTCGAGCAAATGAATGAGTAAATTTATAACTCATTTCAGGCTCTTCTATTTCCTAGCTAGTATCTTTATGTGACTCATTTAAATGCTCAAATTTCAGCATCTTTCTGTATAAAATATAAATAATAAACATTCTTTTTGCTTCATATAGTCATGTTGAGAATCAAGTGCATTGCTGTAAATAGATGTCCTTTATAAGCTATAAAGTAGGCTAATATGCCTTCAGGCCAAAGCTTGAAAGGAAAAGAAATTCTAAAATGTTAAATTCACTTTTGTTTAATTGAAATCTGTGTCTTGCGTTTCTTGCATTAAAAAGCAATTGTAGGGATCCCTGGGTGGCGCAGCGCTTTGGCGCCTGCCTTTGGCCCAGGGCGCGATCCTGGAGACCCGGGATCGAATCCCACATCGGGCTCCCGGTGCATGGAGCCTGCTTCTCCCTCTGCCTATATCTCTGCCTCTCTCTCTCTCTGTGACTATCATAAATAAATAAAAATTTTAAAAATTTTAAAAAAATAAAAAAAATAAAAAGCAATTGTAGGGCAGCCCCGATGGCCCAGCGGTTTGGTGCCGCCTTCAGCCTGGGGTATGATCCTGGAGACCCGGGATTGAGTCCCACGTCAGGCACCCTGCATGGAGCCTGCTTCTCCTTCTGCCTGTCTCTGTGTGTCTGTCATGAATAAATAAATAAAATATTAAAAAAAAAAAAAAACAGGTAGCCCGGGTGGCTCAGTGGTTTAGCGCCACCTTTAGCCCAGGGCCTGATCTTGGAGACAGGGAATCGAGTCCCACGTCGGGCTCCCTGCATGGAGCCTGCTTCTCCCTCTGCCTGTGTCTCTGCCTCTCTCTCTCTCTCTGTGTGTCTCTCATGAATAAATAAATAAAATCTAAAAAAAAAAAAAAAAAAAAAAAGCAATTGCATTGGTATACTTTCAGAATTGATAATAGGAAAGAAAACTTAGAAGCATTAGATTGTAATTAATTCTTCCCTGGAGAATGAAACTATGCAACCACTTACTCCCTTTCCTTGTTGATTGTGTGTGAGGAAATTGTGGCTCAGTGATAAGCATGTATATAAGAATTCGTGGCTTGTATATCTATTCTGCCCACCTTCCCCATGGACCAATCCTTGATCTATTCTGTTTTCTTATCCCAATTTTTATAAATATTTAAACGTTTATTGCGTTACAGTAAGCTAACTCTGGATGCATACAAGGCAGAGTACAAATAATAATTAAACATATTCTTTGTTACTCATTCCTAAATAATGCTGAGTTGGCTTCTTGTTCTTTAGGAAAAGAATATGAGCCTCTGTGTGATTATGGAATCAGGTCCAGGATAACGGAAATGAAAGAAAATGCATTTATTGAGTTATTTACCATTAGGAAGTTTTAAGATTGTATTATCTAGGCTATTTCATAGAGGCTTCTCTCCTATTGCAAGTAACAGCATTTGGTTTTAAATAAATCAATTACTTTGCCTGTTTTTTTAACTCTTAAACACTGATGCCAGTATTCAACTTCAAATATTTTGACTACAGAACTTCATACTGAATTGTTTTACAAGAATCAGGATATATTACATCAATCAAGATCTGTTTTCCTATACATTTTAGTGTTTGATCTAGTAATAGGTATTCCCAAGCCTAACTGCTTAAGAACCCTGGCATATGCGTCAGAATCTTCTGAGGGAATCTGCATTTTTAACCAACTTCACTGATTATTTTGATACTCATCAAGTTTGAAAATCATTGACTTGGTAAGTGGAATTGGTATTCTTATCACATTGTCCCAAGTTCAGTTCCAGTTTAGGAAGTATTTTTTTCTAGCAACTTGAATGGTGCATCTCACATAGTAGGCACTACATTTGTAGAATGAATTTGTTATTGAAGTTTTGAAATTTGTGAGGGAGATTTAGTAGGTATGTATCTAATGTTTGTGGAGCAAATACTGTAAATATGTTTAAAAACAGTAATGGTTAAAAATTTTTATGTCCTCATAAAGAATGTATAGGACTATTAAAACTATTTTTATGTTGATTAATTCTTTGTAGGTTGGAATTTATCTTTTGGAAGGTGGTCTAGCGAAACTGGACTTTTTGAGTGATGCAAATTCAAGAATGAAGAAATTCAATCAACTTATGAAAAGAGTGATGGAAAAGTTATACAATTTTGTTATTCCAGGTAAATTAAAAATTGCTGATACTTTAAGAATTGGGAGGTTTTCCCAAATCATATACATAATAAGCAGAAAAATGATAAACCATAATAAAATTAAACAATCTCTATAAAATCACTATCTGATAAAATTATATGTATCTGAAATGCCCCACTAATTTGTGTCTTTCCTTGCCAAATACTGAGCTTAGAGAAGTACCCAAGAAATATTTGCAGTCAGTAGTCAGAGTCTAAAGGATCTAAGCTGATTAGAATTTTTGCATCATCCTTGTGCTTTTATTTTGTCATGGCCAGAGATTCTTGGCTGGCCTTATTCCACCTCTCCTTTGCAGTCTGACAAATAATCTCAAGAGCCTGCTTCCCATAAAGACCAGTTAACTTTGCTACTGTTTCTTGGCAAGATGTTGCATCTTTGGTCAGGACTGCAGCTTCAGAGTTGTCTACCTTTGGTTCCCAAGGAGAGAGTGTGGATGGCTTGATGCAGCCCATCAACACTCCTGGAAAAACAGCTCAAACTCTCCAAGCCCTGCTCATGGTGGGTCAGCATTATTTCAGGTTCAAATTACAGAACATTTCATACTGGAATATTTGGGAAATCAGTTTCTAAGCTTGACCATTGAGTTGTTTCTTTAGTACATTCTTTTGCAAAGTTTCATAATACTAATAAAAGTAGGGGTGCTTGGCTGACTCATTTGGTAGAGTATGCAACTCTTGATCTCAGGGTCATGAGTTCAAGCCTCATGTTGGGTGTGGAGCCTACTTAATTAAAAAAAACTAAAAAAATAAATCATTTTGTATATTGACTTAAAAGAAGGAAAATCTCTGGTTTCAGAATTGGAAGGGATGCTTTTAAGTACATCTGGAATTTTTAAGGTTATGGTAAGAATTATTCTGCCTTTTAAAAATAATACAAATTGAACTTTCTTTTTTTCAAAGAAAAACTTAAATTTAGTTATCAGTACTAGAATACACAAGTATAGTAAAAGTGTGAAATAACCTAACATAAAACTAGACATTAATTATAAAATCTTGAAAATCTTGTATGGCATATTTTTTGTTGAAAAAAGCAAATTATGTATTTTGTGATACAGTCTTCACTCTATGGCATGTGAAGTGCATTCTGTAAAAGTGTAGATAGGCCTTTTTGGAACAGTTCGGAAGTAAATCATAAGCTAAAGTGGGTTTGTACAGTTATTCAAGATTTTGAATTTTTGTTCATGTTATAGTAGGCACCAGTCTTCTTCCAAATGGCAGTCATGCCCAACAAATGTATCTGATATTTTTACAAATTTGTATTAGTGGTTTAAGCAATTATCTCCTAGTTGGCTTCTGCTGCTACCAAATGCCTGTCCTTTTTTAGCATAAGAAATAAAATGGGAAAAATTATGTCTGCATATGGATTTTTTATGTTAAGATGTAAAAGTGAAATAAATTATCCTTTTATAAACTGCAAAAGATATTCACATTCAAATGTTTATTAAATATCTACAATGGGCAAAGCATGTGCTAGCTGCTCTGACAAGCTATAAAAACAAAAGACAGCCTTTGCATTACAGTTCAGTGCACAAGGGAAAAATACAAATAAATGACTGCACTGTCAGATTGATTGCAATCTATCGCTATATCCAAAGTAGAAGAATGTTACATGAAACAGAGGAGAACATTAGTTCTAACCAAGGGAAAAAAAGAAAGAAAAAGCCATGGAAAAGGTTGAACTATCTTGAAGGGTGGATTTTTGATCAGTGAAGAATTTAGGTAGGGCCTTCCAGTCCCAGAGATGGAAAACTACATAGTAGAATAAAAATTGCTTATAGTTTCAAGAGGTAGATTGGGTTATTTTGAGTATATTTATTGTTGGATATACAGATGTGTTGGAAGAGGATGAGGAAGAGTCAGAGAGTGAGCCAGAGGGACAGGAGATTGATGAACTCTATCAGTTTGTGAAGCAAACACATCAGCAAGAAACACAGTCCATCCAAGTGGATGTCCAGCATCCTGCCTTGATTCCTGTGTTGAGACCATACCAGAGAGAGGCTGTCAATTGGATGCTACAACAAGAGCATTTCAGAAGTGCTCCTACTAATGGCAAGTATAAGATGCTTAAAGAAAGGCAAATTGATCATAGAGAGATAATTGGGATGGGGGATATTGTTAAGCAAATCATATTGAAACAGTAGAATGGGTTTTACTATGAACAAAATGATAGCTTAAGAAATTCTTTAAAATTAAAATCTAGAGAAATTAATTTGTGGGTTCCCTCATCTGTAAGTGTTTGAACTAATTTTTCCTACCCTGATTGGAATTTTTAAAAACCAATACATTTTTTATATGTCTTTCCAACTAAGAATTGCTTTTGGAACCTGATCAGATGGGAATCTTGCTAATTATCTGCAAGAGGCTTCATAATTCAATGATGGATATTAGCAACAGAAAGCAAATTTACCAAAGTGGGAGAATGATGTGTAACTAATTTTTCTGGGTTTGCATTTATATTCTTTGCTCCACAAAATAAATAATAAAATCTTATCTGTTAAGTGTTTTCCTTAAAGTAAATTTATGGGAGTCATTTATACCACTTCTTTATTCATTATCTTTAAAGAGACAGGTACCAGGTGAGGTTTTTTTTTTTTTTGTATGATTCTAGGAAGTGAAGTATCAACTGTATCTCTTTCTTTCTGTACAGATTTATTTTAATGATGGATAGCTCTTATTTCTCCCATAGGATCTAGTTTGTACTTTTTTATCCAACAAAATTCTTTTTTTTTTTAATTTTTAATTTTGGAAAATAATATCCATTTATAGTCAAAATTTCTTCCCACTCCCCCTCATTCCATACTCTAAATTATTCTGAAGTAACCATTTCATATATCACTTAATCTGGTAATATTTCAGTTTATTTTATTAAAACAAAGGATTCCTTTAAAACAGATATAAAATATATATCTTATAATGGCTTTTTAAACCCAGTAATTTCTTAATATCACTTAATCTCTCCCTTCTATACCTTCCTTTCTTCTCCCCTTTCTCTCTGTTTCTCTATTTCTTTTTCTATCTTATAATTTATTCAGATCTGAAACCATGTAACATTCATACATTGGAATTAGTTGTTGTCTCTTAAATTTCTGTAATCCATAGATTTTTATCTCTTCACATTCTGTATTTTTACTTAAAATTTATTCATTGAAGAAATTGTTAGGTCTGAGGTGTGCCACAGACTATTTGTTCTTCAAAATGAAATAACTTTTCTTTAAGTAATTAAGATATAACTTACAGTAAAATGCACAGACCTTAAGGGCACAGTTTGATAAATTTGCACAAATCTGTGCATCAGTGTCTCCAGTGACCCAGTTAAGACATAGAACGAAATTTCCTCAAAAGCCACTAGCCATCCCTGCCTCTTAAGACTTGAAATGGCTGTCTAAATTATGTGTTTTAAGTTTAAAATATATATCAGGTTTCAAATAGTACAAAAGAGGATGCCAAACATCTCACTAATAATTTTTATATTGATTACATGTTGAAGTGATAATATATTGGTTATATTAGGCTAAAAATTTATTAAAATTGACTTTACCTATTTCTTTTATGTCTGTTTTACAATGTTGACATGAAATATTTCTGTCACTCCAGAAACTTCCCTCATGACCCAGTCAGTTCTCCTACTTCAGCCCCTTCAGGAGGCAACTACTGCCATCATAAGTTAGTTTTGCCTGTTTTTGAAACAGTAAATAGTTTGGCCAAATATGGACACCTGAGGCAGGAGAGAAATTGACATCTTTCAACATAATGTTTTTGAGATTCAACTATGCTGCATGAATCAGTAATCCATTCTTTTTCTCCACAGAATGCATTTTCTTGATTCAGTCTCATGTGTCATTTAATAGTTATGTTCCCTCTGGCTCCCATAAATTGAAGCTTTTTATCTTTTAATTTTTCATTTTATAAAAGCTATATATCTTTATTTGTACTTCATCTATTAATCCCTAAAGAAGGCAACAAAAAATTACTTGCTGTTTCACTGGTAGGTAGAGACATACTTCCTAATTTGGCAGTTGATTTAAATGACTTAAAATATTAAGGGAAAGGATAGTGAAAGATTTTGATTGAAATACATTCTCTACTTCAGTGTCTTAAGATACCTTTTCCTCAGTTAAGTAAGCTGTTCCTCTCAGCCCATGTAAAACGTTAGGTCTGATTTAGGTTAATGTACTAACCCACTAGCATATGTCTGTTGAGTTATTTAAAAACTCAGGCAACTTCTTGAAAGATTTATAAAGGATAAGCTACTTTCCTTTATTGGGTAGGAATTGGTCACTTATACTAGTTTTCTTTTCCTGTTAATCCTCTATGATTTACTACACTTTGTTTTTCTGTCTTAACACTTTATATAGAAAAATACTGGTGTCTAAAGCAAAGGAAGAATAATTGTAAGAAAAATATCTGAAGAAAAGAATGAGATCCTAACCTTTTCCAGGTGTATGTGACTTTCAAGGGTGTCCTGACTGCTAACTTATTTTTATTTTAATGTGATTAGCAGAAGAGAAGACAAACAGAAACTTTTCTCATGGTTATATTTTTCTTTAGAAAATGCCTTGCACTTCTTATGGCGTGAGATTGTTACACCTGAGGATTTGAAACTCTACTACAATCCATATACAGGCTGGTAAGACAAATTTCTTGTGCTTGGTATTAAAAATAAATATTATGAAAACCTGTTTGAGATTGGTAGTATATGTCTTTAGTTTTGACAATAACTTTAAGAAGGAATACTAAGTTAAAGTCCTGTTAGACTTCATATCTTTACTTTTTTTATAAGTAGAACAAATAGAAATTAATAGTAATTTTCATTTTTCAGTAAATGAATGCTATATATAATAGACTTAAGATGCTTAGTTATTGACATTCAAAGAGATGATAATTTTAAGTGAAAATGTTATCTTACAGACCAATTTTTATATTTTCATTATTAATTTCTATTATAAAAGCCTTAGGAATCATTAAATATAATAACATAATGGGTGAATCAGTAGTTATTGGCCTCTTTTTTTATTCACAGACACAAAAGAAAGCAGACATGTTTCCTGTTATTTATAGGAGAGAAAAAAATGATGGGCATTTACCAGTACCACTCCTGTTTCTACAGACTTAGTTGTCAGCTCGGGTAGTTTTTTGATTACCACAGTTCTTTATTTATGACCTAGGGTTTCAGATTGCTTCACCCTAAGATATATTTTAAAGAAAACTTAGACTTTTATGGATTTCTTCCAGTTTTCTTTAGGAATAGTGTAATTTTTACTTAGATTCCTGTGATATGTTTTTCTTGTTTTTTCCTTTAGCATCATCCGTGATTACCCAAATGCTGGGCCACAGTTGCTTGGTGGAATCTTAGCAGATGAGATGGGTCTCGGAAAGACAGTGGAGGTTTTGGCTCTGATTCTGACACATACTCGACAAGATGTCAAACAAGATGCTCTCACTCTTCCTGAGGTAGGAGGAGTACTGTAGTGCTGAGAAAGCAGGGGACATATGTTCTCAAAGAGCATCATATGGCGAACATTTGCTTGGCACTTAAGCCAGCACTTTCAGTTTACTTTGAGGCTAATGATTTTTACAAGTTATTAGTTAACTTCAAGTGGGCACAGATAATAGGATGTTTGTGACCTGGCAGGGTTTTTGTAAGTGATATTGGCCAACTAGGAAAGGGATATGCTCTCTTAGGAAAGTACTGTGAGTTCATTGAATATTTTGCCAGTACTACAAGCTTCCATATTACCACTAAATATTTTTGAGTGATTTGTTTTTAATTGTACAGATCTCAGATATGTAAATCATAGAATCTAATGATTGATTAATAGATTGCTAAATGAATCAAACTCTTAAGTCCTCATTCCAAAATATATAATTGTGTTTAAAAATATAAATTTTAGAGTTTATGAGGGTGCCCCGAGACAAATGTAGCTCATAATTTCAAATAAGCAGATCTAAAATCAACACACTAGTTAAGGACATAACTGATTACTTGTAGGGCCCATGGTGCTCACAACTTTAATGATAATGTGATCTTCTGATAGGGTCAGATTTGCAAAGTTAAAGTTAACTTTATAGATTTGAGTATGGAATAGAAAATATCTATTTAATTGTAAAAAAGAAAAATGTTAGAATATATAGTTTTAATTGTCGGTAACTTCTATATTAATTCCATACTTAAACAAGCCTTTAAAAGGTAATTTTAGAAGTTCTACACTTAACATTTGGGTAATTTAAGATAATATAACAGTTTTTAAAAGTGATGGCCAGCAGTAAGCCCTGAGATATTAGAAAAAAAAAAAAAAAAAAAAGGTTTGTATGTATGAATAGCATTCTAGCTCTTTCATCATTTTTTTACAACTCTCTTGCATCTCCTTAGTAGAAGGAGGGTTAATTTTAATAAGCAATCCCAATTACTGAAAACAAAGCACTGTGTGACTACTGAATGTTGTTTATATCAGGGAAAAGTGGTGAATTATTTCATTCCATCACATTATTCTGGAGGAAAAGTAAAAAACACAGAAACCCAGAATATGGAATTTGAACCAAAAGAAAAAGTTCAGTGCCCCCGTAAGTATGAAATCTTTAAAGAAAATACCTTTTTTACAGTCATCTTTGTGATAGTTCTTTCATTCCTTGTATAGAGCTATATTGTAATTGTTATGAATTGTTTTCATAGTCATTTATACTTTGTATAAATGGAGTCAATTACAAGTCTTAACAAAAGTAAAGATTTATTCTTTCATTTGATTGATTTTTTTTTTAGTCTAGATAGTTCTTATTCAGTCTTTTATATTTGAATTTCTTAATCTTACAGTTTAATCCAGGTTTTGTTTATTCTCAGTCATAGTTACTTCAAATTCTTCTAGCAAATGATTATTTCCCTTAAGTAGCATATATATATAGATAATTGTGAGAGGTTTTTTAAAATACAATTTTAAATGATAGTTGCTTTCTAAGGTTAACAAATTAAAGAATAATTCTTCCTTAAGTTATTTCTATAATAATTTATTAATGTGTTGAGATAAACTTATTACATATTCTTCAAAATGATGATACACAAGCAATATATCTCCAATAAATCTTTGCTTTATATTTTCTCAACTTAGTTCTCAATGCATTTAACTGTGTTCTGTTCTTTTGATTTTAATTATTTTGACTGAGTTAACATATCCTTTTGCATATAGCTACACGTGTGATGATCCTGACAGCTGTGAAAGAAATGAATGGAAAAAAAGGAGTTTCCATCCTTTCCATCTATAAATATGTCAGTTCTATATATAGATATGATGTTCAGCGGAACAGGAGTCTTCTGAAACGGATGCTGAAATGTTTAATTTTTGAAGGTCTTGTGAAACAGATCAAAGGCCATGGTTTTTCTGGAACTTTTACATTGGGGAAGAATTACAAGGAAGAGGATATATATGATAAAACAAAAAAGCAGGTAACAGAACATTTGTTAAGTTGCTGTATGTGATGCCTTATAGAAGGCATTGAATAGATCCCATTTGATACTGAGGCTCTTAGACACTAAAGGTAAAAAACAAACTAAAATAATCACATATGGCTGTGACTTATCTTTTCTACTTCCTGAATATAAGTTTCACCAGAGTAGAACTATTATTTTGGTTACTAAGCCCAGAGAAGAGTGCTTGGCACATAGCAAATAACCAATAAATATTTACTGGATGAATTATATTAGTGGGTTAAGCATATTATAGAGTTTAAAATAACTCTAAAGAATATATTTTTTAAAGAGAAAAAAAAATAAGTTAAGCAGATCTATCCTCATCATGCTGTTGTCAGCAGTTAAAAACATCTGTAGTTTAAAAATATTAGATACCTTACATTTGCTTAGCTCTTTATATACATTTTCAGTTTTTTATATAAATTCTTATTTTTCTCATATCATCTTAGGAAATTTTTACATTTTGTTATAAAATTGCTTTTTGGGGCTCTTAATTTCAAATTTGCATTTAAAAAATTGGTTACATAGCTATTAAATCAGGTAAAGGGGGCTTGACTGAATCAATCAGAATAGCGTGAGCATTGGATATAGAGATTACCATAAATAAATGAATGAATAAACTAACTTTTTTTTTTTTTAATATTTTATTTATTCATGAGAGAGACAGAGAGAATGGCAGAGGCACAGGCAGAGGGAGAAGCAGGCTTCATGCAGGGAGCCTGATGTGGGACTCAATCTCGGGTCTCCAGGATCAGGCCCTGCTGAAGGCAGGTGCTAAACCACTGAGCCACCCGGGCTGCTCAATAAACTAACTTTAAATAAATAAATCAGATAAAGACTAATACAATAAGTCAAAGTTTAGGACAACCAGCTTGTCTACTCTGAAAGAAATGGCAGATTAAAAAGTTCACTTTCTGGAGTAGAGATTACCATAAATAAATGAATGAATAAACTAACTTTATTTTTTTTAATATTTTATTTATTATGAGAGAGACAGAAGACAAGAAAAGTTCACTTTCTGGAGTAGAGATTACCATAAATAAATGAATGAATAAACTAACTTTATTTTTTTTAATATTATTATTTATTTATGAGAGAGACAGAAGACAAGAGAGACAGAGAGAGAGGCAGAGGCACAGGCAGAGGGAGAAGCAGGCTCCCTGCAAGGAGCCCAATGCATGACTCAATTCTCGAACTGGGATTACACCCTGAGCCAAAGGCAGATGCTCAACCGCTGAGCCACCCAGGCATCTCAAAAGGAAAATCTTCAATTAAAACCATTCATTTAATTTTAAGTGTTCCAACTCCTCTGTTCCTCTCCTCAGTTCTTTTTTTTTTTTTTTTTAAGATTTTATTTATTTATTCATGAGAGAGAGAGAGAGAGAGAGCCATCCAGGGATTCCCCAATCTCAGTTCTTATATCACTTCTAGGACACTATTGCTAGCGCCTACCTCTCCGTCAAAGCCCCTCTGTTACATACCCTCTTACACATTCCTATACCATCGTTTCACTTGTTATTATTCTCCCATTTCCAATTGACCCCTTCGGAGACCACGAGTTAAGTATTTCTCATATTTGTATCCCCAGCATCTAGCACTATACCTGGCACAGAATTGGCATTCAGTAAATAATTTCAGGAAGGGACACCGGTAGAAAGGAGAAAAAAGGAATTTATTTGCTAATTGTAGTAACTAGTAGATTAATTTTCACTTTCTTTTTTTTTTTTTTTTTTTTTTTTTAATTTTCACTTTCTTTAAATGCTATGTCTTAGTGCTTGGTATGTTTATAATGATCCTAGTTTGTCTATTTATGTATTATAAAAACTACAGTCTTCTATTGGTTTAGACAAACTATAAATTATAAGAAGTTAATTTCAATATACTACCTTTCTAATTTTTATTGTCTTCAAATTTTACTTTACCATAATGGAGCCTCCCTTTTTTAGACCTAGAGAGTACAGAGGGCGGATTGAAAGCCACTGATCAGGAATGATTCTCCTCTGGGAAAATGGTAGCAAAGAATGACTATTGGGCTTTTATGGAAAACTTATAAGTAAGGTTGGGAATATAATTTCAGAAATGTAATCATGTTGAAATCAATTAATTAAATAATATTTTCCTTAGGCAGTAGGGAGTCCAAGGAAAATTCAGAAAGAATCCAGAAAATCAGGGAGCAAAGACACAGATTCTGAATACTTGCCATCAAACACATCTGATGATGATGATGATCCTTACTATTATTATTATAAGGCTCGGAGAAATCGTAGTAAATTCAGGAAAAAGCCTGTTACATCCACAAAAAAGGGAAAAGGTCAGCCTAATATCAATCTCAGTTCACAAGATCACTGTCCAGCTACCAATGACTCTGGAATTACCGATGTTACCACATCTAAAAGTGCATGTATCTTTGAAGGCAAGCAAGAACATGCAGCTGAGGACCAAGCTGAATCTCTAAACCCTGCTGATGGTGATGTGCCGCAATCTACTATCTTGAGTCCCTGTAATTCCTCTGATTATCGCTTTGAATGCATATGTGGTGAACTTGACCAAGTAGACCGTAAACCTCGTGTTCAGTGCCTGAAATGCCATCTGTGGCAACATGCAAAATGTGTGAATTATGAAGAGAAGAATCTGAAGATTAAACCTTTTTACTGTCCCCACTGTCTTGTTGCAATGGAGCCAGTATCAACAAGAGCAACTCTGATCATCTCGCCCAGTTCCATCTGTCATCAGTGGGTGGATGAAATCAACAGGCATGTGAGGTCATCATCTCTTCGAGTCTTGGTAAGGCAGTTTGGGCTCTTGAAAGGGATAGGAAAATGTCAGTTTTTGCTTCCTTGTGATAAGTTTCATAATCTTTGTCACTTTGTTCTTTATCCCAAAAATTAACTTAAATAGATAATATGAGGTCAGAACTTGAAAAGGAAAACGAGAAATGAAAATGAAAGAGTGGATTCTATATTCTTGTCTGACATCAGGCATTTTGAGTGAAAAGATGTGAAAGCTTTTGAAAAAATTCATCATGTAAACAAAAAAGACTTCATGTATGCATTTATACTCTCAGACAGAAATGCAGTCCAAAGGCACCATTGTGTTAACAGTAGCTACTTGTCTGATCTCTACCTCTTAGCTCCAGAATCATCTTCTGAAGCCTCACCGTATCTGTAAAATAAGAATTTACTCATTCAACAGTTATTGAGCACCTACAATATACTAAGAATTGTGCTAAGTTCTAAAAATAGTACACCCTCACATACTTTGAAGATTAAATGATTTGATAAAAAGTGCTGGTACATAGTACGTTGTAATTTACTAATGTTAGTATTTCTTTTTTTATTGAAGTATAACTGACATACAGTGTTCTATTAATTTTAAGTATGTAACAGTGAATTGACAATTCTATATGTTAAGCTATACTCAACATGAGAAGTGTAGTTATCTGTCACCATGCAATGTTATTACAGTATTATTGATTATATTACCTATACTCTATTTTTCATCCTGGTGACTTATATATCTTAGAACTAGAACTCTGGGGCAGCCTGGGTGGCTCAGTGGTTCAGCGCTGCCTTCAACCCAGGGTGTGGTCCTGTAGACCTGGCATCGACTCCCGTATCAGGCTCCCTGCATTCAATGGAGCATGCTTCTTCCTCTGCCTGTGTCTGTGCCTCTCTCTCTGTTTTTTTTTTTTTTTTTCTCTCTCTCTCTCTATGTCTCTCATGAATAAATAAATCATAAAAAAAACCTTTAAAAAAAAAGGACTAGAATTCTGTACTTCTTAATTCCTATTTCACCCACCCCCTCAATTCCCTCTGCTCTGCTAACCACCAGTTTGTTCTCGCTATTTATACTTTATGTTTATTCATTTGGTTTTTTAGGGTTCCACATATAAATGATATATGGGTTTATCTTTCTTTCTCTGACTTACTTCATCAGGCCTAATACCTCGAGGCTCATATTGTCACAAATGGAAAGATCTTACTCTTTTTTATAACTAATATTCAACTGTATATTTTTATACACCATATCTTTTTTATCTATCCATCTGTCAGTGAACACAGGTTGCTTCCATAACTTGGCTATTGTAAATAATACTGCAATAAACCTAGGGGTGACTATATTTTCAAATTAGTGTTTTCATTTTCTTTGGGTAAATAGTGGAATTACTGGATCATATAGTATTTCTGGGTTTGTTTGTTTGTTTTAAAGATTTTATTTATTCATGAGACACAGAGAGAGGCAGAGGGAGAAGCAGGCTCCATGCATAGAGCCCGACACAGGACTCGATCCCAGGTCTCCAAGATCCCGCACGGGGCTGAAAGCGGCACTAAACTGCTAAGCCACCCAGGCTGCCTCTTTTTTAATTTTGGTGGGAACTTTCAAACTATTTTCTACAGTGGTTGCAGCAGTTTACATTCCCACCCACAGTGCACTAGAGAATTTCCTCTTCTCCATATCTTCACCAATGCTTGTTTGTTCTTATCTTTTTGATACTAGCCATTCTGACCAGTGTGAGGTGATACCTCCTTGTTTGATTTGCATTTCTGTTCTAGTGATGTCGAGCATCTTTTTTATGTGTCTGTTGGCCATCTGTATATCTTCTTTGGAGAAATGTCTGTTCAGATCCTCTGCCTATTTTTTAATCATATCTTTTTTTTTTTTTATGTCAAGCTACATAAGTTCTTTATATATTTTGGATATTAACTCCTTAATGGATATATCACTTGCAAATATCTTTCCCATTCACTGGATTGCCTTTTTGGTTTTTTTTTTAAATATTTTATTTATTTATTAACGAAAGAGAGAGAGAGAGGCAGAGACACAAGCAGAGGGAGAAGCAGGCTCCACGCAGGAGCCCGACATGGGACTCGATCCCGGGTCTCCAGGATCAGGCCCTGGACTGAAAGCGGCGCTAAACCGCTGAGTCACCTGGGCTGCCCTGCCTTTTTGTTTTGATGGTGTTCTTTGCTGTGTGTAAGGTTTCTATTCTGCTTCAGTGTCAGTAGTTTACTTTTGTTTTTGTTTCCCTTGCCTGAAGTTGCCAGACCAACTTCTAAGAGGTGACTGCCAGTGTTTTGTTTTAGGAATTTTATGGTTTCAACTCTCACATTTAGATTTTTATTTCATTTTGAGTTAATTTTTATATGGTATAAGAAAGTGGATCGCTTTTATTTGTTTGCATGTAGCTGTCCAGTTTTCCCAGCACCCATTTATTGAAGATACTATCTTTTCTCCATTGTATATTCTTGCCCTTTTATCATAGATAAACTAACCATATAAGTATGGGTTTATTTATGGGCTGTCTTGTTCCATTGCTCTTTGTATTTCTTTTTGTGTCAGTACCGTACTCTTGACTACTACAGCTCTTGAAGTATATCTTGAGGTCGAGGATTGTGATACGTTCAGCTCTTGCAGGATTGCTTTGACTATTCAAGGCTTTCTGTGGTTCCATACCAGTTTTGAGGATTATTTGTTCTAGTTCTGTGAAAAAATGCTATTGGTATTCTGATAGGGATTGCACTGAATCTGTAGATTGCTTTGGGTACTATGGATATTTTAACAATATTAATTTTTTTAATGCATAAGCATGGTTTATCTTTCCGTTTGTGTATTTCATCTTTAGTTTTTGTCTTCAGTGTCTTACAGTTTTCAGATAATAGGTATTTTACCTTCTTGGTTAAAATTATTTCTAGTATTTTTTTCTTTGTGATATAATTGTAAAAGTGATCATTTTCCTAATTTCTCTTTCCTAATTAGGATCTTTTCCTAATTTCCTAATTATTAGTGTATAGAAGTACAACAGATCTCTGTATATTAATTTTGTATCCTGTAACTTTACCGAATTCACTAATTGGTTCCGATAGTTTTTAGGTGGAATCTTTAGGGTTTTCTATATATATACAATTATGCCATCTGATAATAGTGACAGTTAAACTCCCTTCTTAATAATTTGGACCAGTTAGAGTGCCTTTTATTTCTTTTTCTCATCTGATTGCTGCAGCTAAGACTTTCAGGACTATGTTGAATAAAAGTGGTGAAAACAGATACCCTTGTCATACTCTTGACCCTAGAGGGAAAGCTTTCAGTTTTTCACCATTGAGTACAATGTTAGCTGTGTGTTGTCATATACGGTCTTTACTATGTTGAGATATGTTTCCTCTAAACCCATTTTGTTGAGTTTTGAGGGTGGTTTTTTTTTTTTTTAAGATTTTTATTTATTTATTCATGAGACACATTGCGAGAGAGAGAGAGAGAGAGAGAGAGAGAGGCAGGCAGAGACACAGGCAGAGGGAGAAGCAGAGTCCATGCAGGGAGCCCGATGTGGAACTCGATCCCGGGTCTCCAGGATCACGCCCTGGGCCGAAAGCAGGTACTAAACCACTGAGCCACCCAGGCTGCCCAAGTTTTGAGTTTTTGATGTTCATATTCTTCACTCCCTTTGTTCTTTCCACACAAATGTTACTTAAGGTTTTCGATATTTCAGCTACTGCTTATAGACATGGAAAAAGAATATAGTAATAAGTAAAACACCCATCTGTGCCCTTGAGGAGCTCTGTTTGGTAAGGTAGATAGCCCTTGCTTTGAATCTAGACTCTGCCAGTTTTGAGCAAGAAACTTGATGTTTCATATGTGTAGGATAGGAGTAATAACAACTACGAACAAGATTGTTATTGAAGATAAGAGTTAAAGCTTAGCATGGTGTCCGAAATATAAAAGATATTCAGTAAATTATAGCTCTTACTGTTCTACTTCTTCATACCTTTGTATGCACTACCTACCTTTTCTTCTTGCTCCCCCTGGGAGAACTCCTAAGTGTTCTTCAACATCCACCTCAAATTTTCACTCCTCTCTGAACTTACCTTCTCAGCTCCAACATTGGTCTTTCCACTGTGCTACCACTTTTACTTCTGTTACATTTCCTTTCACATTGCTTATGTCATTGGTCTTCCACCCTAAAATGTATCTTTCTCTAGGCATATGGAGAATATATCTCATAGCGTGTCTGGTACTAAACAAATAGAGCTCAGTAAAGATATAAAGGAATGAATATTTTAGTTATCTTTGATGAGCCTTTCTGCAATAATTCTATCTGTGGTGATTATTTCCTAGGTATACCAAGGAGTGAAGAAAGATGGTTTTTTACAACCTCATTTTTTGGCTGAACAGGATATAGTTATCATTACCTATGATGTCCTTCGTTCAGAACTAAACTATGTAGATATCCCACACAGCAATAGTGAGGATGGACGTCGCTTACGGAACCAGAAGCGCTATATGGCCATTCCCAGCCCCCTAGTAGCTGTGGAGTGGTGGAGGATCTGCCTTGATGAAGCCCAGATGGTTGAATGTCCTGCTGTGAAAGTGAGCATTTCTGCAGAATCTTATGAGCACTGGGGAAGAAAAAAGAAGAGATTGGGGAAACTGTCCATAAAAAATTTAATAATTTAAGTGTAATTAACCCACAATACTGATATTGGCAAAAAGTTTGCTATTAAACGCAATACATTTGCTTTTCTGTTGTTCCATGAATTTCATAACCCTTAGGAATTATTTTGGTACTAGGTGAATTATTGCTTTATATGCAGAGCCTATGTGTATTTCAGTAAGATGGCAGTTTATGTGTGGTGCAGATGAAAGTAAACTCTGTTTAGGGACTTTTCTAAGCATTTCTGCTAAGTGGAAAGCTTATCATTATAGGTCCTGATAGTTTTGGGCCAAAGTTAACCGGCAATTTTTTATCAGAGAGACCATATCATAACAGACTATGCTACTTTAGAATGCAGAGTATTGATTCAGCTTTTGTTCATCATATATCTTTATTCTGTCTTCTTTGGCCAGTTTGTAACCTGAACTCAATTTATGAATGGTATCTATTAGTACATTTAGTCCACATCTGAAGAATGGAGTGTCTTAGGGGATGTATCGGTCATTCAGGGAGGCTTTTCATTCTACACAAACTTGAACTACTCTTCCTCTTTTGAGGAGGGCACATGGCAGCTTGTTACTAATGGGAGCCACTACTAGAAGATGACCCATTCATTTTGACATTTAACTTTGAGTGTGATAGCTGTTAAATAAGAGTGAATATGTTTGACCTGAAGCATAGCTTTTCATGGACTGCTCTCAGGAGTAAGCATATTCCTGATTTGCCGTCTTTTTTTTCTTTTCTTTTTTATTTCATATTTCTCTCTCATTAGGCTGCAGAAATGGCTCAGCGCTTGAGTGGGATTAATCGCTGGTGCATCAGTGGCACTCCAGTGCAAAGAGGATTGGAGGGTAATGTGTGCTTTCCTCACATTTGGCATGTATTTTTAAAGCTTGCTTTTTTTTGAAGAAAATATATGTTTAACCTATGTTAAAATCCTTACTTAAGTGATGTACATATATTTATATTTAATTCCTAGTGGTCTCAAGCATTTATCTTTTTAAATGAAATTGAGGGGTTTTTGTTTTTATCTATGAGGACAGATACACCATGAGTAGTCCCATAGTCATAAGTCAAACAGTCATTGTGCCCTCCTCAGCAGGTCTAAAGATGCAGGTCTAAATTGAAGTCAGAGTTCCAAAGCAGTAAGTACAAAACAGAAAGAGCCTAACAAGGGAGAGAAGAGAGGGAAAAGGAATTAATTTCAATTGGCTCTATCTACAAAAATAAGGATCATGATTTTCATTGGCTGATCCATAAAGAGTGGGATCACAATTTTATTAATTGTAAGAGTTATAAAAGTTCATAGCTTTCTAATATCGCCTCATACACTTAGACCATTATTCCTTCAACTGTTCCTCTTGGGCATTTAGATTGTGTCAGGTTCTCCTCCACTCCCACATGCACGTTGTAACTCTTGCCTCTACATTCATCTTATCCATATAACTTAACTTTTTCTGTAAAACAGATGTTGCATTACAAATTTCATTCAAGTTGTGAATATTTAAAACTAGAAGTTGTATTAAATGTTGTTTTAGATAATAAATTTTCAGAAAAGCTGTTATTAAAATGTGGTTATAAAATGTAGATATTCTTGAAGTCCTGTGGCAAATGTTCATCCTCAAAACTTATGTTTCTTTTTAAAAAAAATTTACTGAAATTCAGGTTTTTATACATTGTTTTCAACAAGTTAACTTACCATTTTTTTTAACTTGCCATTTTTTAAGATAAAAATATCAGTATTCATTACTATGATCTGAAAAACTAATTTTTAAATTATTTTTAGGGGCAAAATGTTTTCTAGGAAGATCTTAACTATGTGTTTAAATATTTGCATAATTTATCAATAATATCACGCTAATTAAAAGGCCAAATTTAGTGGTCTGCTACTACATTTGGAAATTGCCCAAATTTTAAGTGTTTAGTTTTAATAAGATTTTATTAGGCTCAAAAGTTAGCTGAGAGGGTACAAGAAAAAGAAAATGACTGTCAGAGTTACATTTTTCTAATTTTAACATTGAAAGAATATAACAGTAATTCCTCAGTTTCCTGGTTAGGTTATTTTGGATACATAAGGTATTGACAGGTATTTAAGCACTTACACCATGTAACAAATTCTTGAGTAATTTTTTTTAATTCCAGTATAATTATCATATAGTGTTATATTAGTTTTAGGTGTACAGTGTAGTGATTCAGTATTTGTATATATACATTGCTCAGTGTTCATCACAGTAAGTGTACTCTTAATCCCCTTTACCATCTCACTCATCCCTCCACCCACCTCCCCTCTGGTAACTATCAGTTTATTCTCTATATTTAAGAGTCTGTTTTGTTGTCTTTTTTTTCTTTGTTCATTTGTTTTGTTTCTTAAATTACACATAGGAGTTAAATCCTATAGTATTTATCTTTTTCTGACTTATTTCACTTAGCATTATATACCCTCTAGATCCATTCATGTTGTTGCATGTGGCAGGATTTCATTCTTTTTTATGGCTGAGTAATATTCCAGTGTATATATTACATCTTCTTTATCCATTCACCCACCTATCAATGGACACTTGAGTTGCTTCCATAATTTGGCTGTTGTAAATAATCTTGCAATAATGCAGGGATATATAGCTTTTTGAATAAGTGTTTGTTTCTTTAGGCGGGTAAATACCCAGTAGTGGAATTGCTGGATCATATGATAATTCTATTTTTCATTTTTTGAGGAACTTCCATACTCTTTTCCACAGTGGCTGCACCGGTTTGCATTCCACCAACAGTGCACAAGATTTTCGTTTTCTCCACATCCTTGCTCACACTGGTTGTTTGTTGTGGTTTTGATTGTAGCCATTCTGACTGGTGTGAGGTGATATTGTGATTTTGATTTGCATTTCCCTAATGATAAGTGATGTTAGCATCTTTTCATGTGTATGTTGGCCTTCCAAAGTCTGTATGTCTTTGGAGAAATGTCTCTACAGCTTTATTGAGGTATAAATGACATTCAATAAAACTGTAAATATTTAAAATATAAAATTTGTCAACGTTTTACCTACATATATCCCCATGAATCTATTTACACAATTATGATGATGATCAGCCCCAAAAGTTTCCTCAAGCCCAAGTTACCTGAAAAAGACCTTCTCTAAACTTTCTGATAGTTTATCTTTCCTCTTTGCTTCCATAATTCTCTGATGTCTTTAACACTATGCTTCTTCATTGTATCTCTTTTTGTAGTTGTTGTAGTAGAAATATTAGCCAGCCCAGATTCACTGTGGTGTAGTTGGAAGTGGAAATCTCATTTATTTTCTTTTTTTTTTAAATAAATTTATTTTTATTGGTGTTCAATTTACCAACATACAGAATAACACCCAGTGCTCATCCCATCAAGTGCCCCCCTCAGTGCCCATCACCCATTCACCCCCACCCCCCGCCCTCCTCCCCTTCCACTACCCCTAGTTCGTTTCCCAGAGCAGGAGTCTTCATGTTCTGTCTCCCTTTCTGATATTTCCCACACATTTCTTCTCCCTTCCCTTATATTCCCTTTCACTATTATTTATATTCCCCAAATGAATGAGAACATACACTGTTTGCCCTTCTCCGATTGACTTACTTCACTCAGCATAATACCCTCCAGTTCCATCCACGTCGAAGCAAATGGTGGGTATTTGTCATTTCTAATGGCTGAGTAATATTCCATTGTATACATAAACCACATCTTCTTTATCCATTCATCTTTCGATGGACACCGAGGCTCCTTCCACAGTTTGGCTATCGTGGCCATTGCTGCTATAAACATCGGGGTGCACATGTCCCGGTGTTTCATTGCATCTGAATCTTTGGGGTAAATCCCCAACGGTGCAATTGCTGGGTCGTAGGGCAGGCCTATTTTTAACTCTTTGAGGAACCTCCACACAGTTTTCCAGAGTGGCTGCACCAGTTCACATTCCCACCAACAGTGTAAGAGGGTTCCCTTTTCTCCGCATCCTCTCCAACATTTGTGGTTTCCTGCCTTGTTAATTTTCCCCATTCTCACTGGTGTGAGGTGGTATCTCATTGTGGTTTTGATTTGTATTTCCCTGATGGCAAGTGATGCAGAGCATTTTCTCATGTGCATGTTGGCCATGTCTATGTCTTCCTCTGTGAGATTTCTCTTCATGTCCTTTGCCCATTTCATGATTGGATTGTTTGTTTCTTTGGTGTTGAGTTTAATAAGTTCTTCATAGATCTTGGAAACTAGCCCTTTATCTGATACGTCATTTGCAAATATCTTCTCCCATTCTGGAGGTTGTCTTTGAGTTTTGTTGACTGTATCCTTTGCTGTGCAAAAGCTTCTTATCTTGATGAAGTCCCAATAGTTCATTTTTGCTTTTGTTTCTTTTGCCTTCGTGGATGTATCTTGCAAGAAATTACTGTGGCTGAGTTCAAAAAGGGTGTTGCCTGTGTTCTCCTCTAGGATTTTGATGGAATCTTGTCTCACATTTAGATCTTTCATCCATTTTGAGTTTATCTTTGTGTATGGTGAAAGAGAGTGGTCAAACTCTCCCTCTTCGTCGATGACATGATACTCTACATAGAAAACCCAAAAGCCTCCACCCCAAGATTGCTAGAACTCATACAGCAATTTGGTAGTGTGGCAGGATACAAAATCAATGCCCAGAAATCAACGGCATTTCTATACACTAACAATGAGACTGAAGAAAGAGAAATTAAGGAGTCAATCCCATTTACAATTACACCCAAAAGCATAAGATACCTAGGAATAAACCTAACCAAAGAGGTAAAGGATCTATACCCTACAAACTATAGAACACTTCTGAAAGAAATTGAGGAAGACACAAAGAGATGGAAAACTATTCCATGCTCATGGATTGGCAGAATTAATATTGTGAAAATGTCAATGTTACCCAGGGCAGTTTACACATTTAATGCAATCCCTATCAAAATACCATGGACTTTCTTCAGAGAGTTAGAACAAATTATTTTAAGATTTGTGTGGAATCAGAAAAGACCCCGAATAGCCAGGGGAATTTTAAAAAAAACCATAGCTGGGGGCATCACAATGCCAGATTTCAGGTTGTACTACAAAGCTGTGGTCATCAAGACAGTGTGGTTCTGGCACAAAAACAGATACATAGATCAATGGAACAGAATAGAGAACCCAGAAGTAGACCCTGAACTTTATGGTCAACTAATATTCGATAAAGGAGGAAAGACTATCCATTGGAAGAAAGACAGTCTTTTCAATAAATGCTGCTGGGAAAATTGGACATCCACATGCAGAAGAATGAAACTATTTTCTTTTGATGTTAGAGGAGGGTTTCTCAATCTTGGCCCCATTAACATTTAGAGCTGGATACTTCTTTTTCGTTGGGACCTGTCCTGTGCATCTTAGGATATTTAGCTTCTACCCACTAGATGGCAGTAACACTCCTGCAATTGTGACACCTTCAACTGATTTTTAAGCATTGCCAAATATCCCCTCCAGGCAAAATCATACCACTTCATAACAACCAGGGTGACCACATTGAGTTGTATGTACATTCAAGAAATTACATTCACGTTTTTATTTTTCTTAATCTCTAAGATGTTTTAAAATTAATTATAATAAAGTATACAAGGTATTTAGCACAGTACTTGGAGGGTGTTAAATATGCAGTGAATGGTAGCTGCTTCCACTGCTGCTTTTGTTGTTTTTATTATCCATTTATATATTCGTTTATTCATTTTAGCTTCTTTAGAAGTGTTGACTCTAAATTACTTAAGTACTTTGCAGTGCATTTATTGGTTCACTTATTCTTTGTGAAGTATAACAGCAAAAAATAGACAAAGTCCCTGACCTTCTTGAGCTTACAGCGTAAAAGGGAAGTTATATTCATTAAGTACTTAGATAAGATTGTGGTCAAGATAATTTTAATGTATGAAATAAATATAAAAGTCAAACTCTAATAGGCTTCAGAAAAGATGTCTTGTTCTGTGACATCACATAATAGAGATATAGAAGGAAGTGACAGCTGAGCCAGGATCTGAAATGCTAATATGAGCCAGGTAAAGAGGGAGGGAAGAATTCTCTGTTGTAAAGGAAACAAAATCTAATAAAGATGATCAGGCATAAAGAGATCAGAAGGATACCAGTGTGACTAGAATCCACAGAGCCAGGGAGAACACAGTAGGTTGAGAGGCTGAGTAGATGGACGTAGACCAGACCATGGAGGATTCTGTAGGCCATGATAAGGAATTGTTTTTATTTTCTGAAGAAGAGTAGGAGCTATTGAAAGGATTTAAACAAAGTGGTTGGGGATCATCTCATGGTGAGATTTGGATTTTAAAAACTCAAATTGCCATGTGGAGATGGTTCAGAAGTGACAAGAGTGGATAGTACATTATCAGTTGGCTACAATAAGTAAGCTAGATAAGTGACAGTGGCACTTTGGATTTGAACTAGGATGGTCCTGAAGAAATGGGAAAAAATGGATAAGAAAAAAATTAATAAGGCTTAATAGTGATCAGAAGATGCCAAAACATCTGACTTGCATCTATGGACAGTGAGAGTATTTACCAATGAAGAGCACCAGAAGAGAAGCATATTTGGGCAAAGAGGTTATAAATATGATTTTGGCAAGTTGAGTTTGAGGCATATTTGGGATCTCAAAGAAAAGGTAGTACATATGCAACTAGATTGATTTAAACAAAAACATATATATAATATATATCCATCGAAATCTGTATATAGGCAATACTTTCAGATGTTAACTAACTCTTAGAAATCATCAAAGTAACTTAATTCAACCTAAGTATCTGTTGGGCATATTCAGAATAAATGCTGTACGTAAGGTCATGGCCTTTTTATAAAAACAATTGTCATGGTTTCTCAAGAGCCTATATGAACATGTTTAACAATACAGAAAAATATAAAGAAAATTACACTCCACCATACTCTTCATTTGAAGATATAACCACTATTCTATTCTATTTTACATAAAGGTTTATAGGTTTATCCTCATACTGCATGCATTTTATATTCTTTTTTTATTGTATCATAAGCAGTTTTCCATATTTTAAAACTTCATCATAAAAATGAAAACTATGTAGGGTATTAATGTTAAGTGAACAGAAAATGGTGTATAAAATTGAGTGTACCCAATCATGATATATATAAGAAGTACCATGCGGTAAATCTAACAAACACAAGACCTACTGGATTTAAAAAAAAAAAAAACAAAAAAAAACAAAAAACGAACTTTGTCTTATGGAGAATACTGCATAATTTATTTACTCATTCTTCTATTTGAGTCCTTTTTGTTCTGTTTGTTGTTGCTATGAACATCACCATGTCGATTAATCTTGTTTATATTTTTTATCATTGTTTTCGTCTTATTTCTTCAGTTTTAGAATAATTAAACCAAAGTATAACAATATTGGATCAGTGAATATTCTTCGTATCACCTAAGTCATTTAAACTTTTACAGCAACTTTTACATCCAATAGTTGCAGTGTCGGACTCTTCTTATGTATCTCTTGATCAGGCACACACAAGTGAGTCATTTTCTGGTTTTACCTCTGACAGAAATTTCAGACTTATTGAATTAAATACAAGGTGTGTAATGGTTCCACATTTTAGCTCCTAGCATGAATCCTAGAGCAAAATAAATACTAAACAAATGTAGTCAAAGTGGAATTAACTTTCAGATTCAAGAGTCTGTACAGTCTGTATTTTAATTCATAGAAAATTTGTGTACTGTGTATAATGTCTATGAAAATGGTTATTCAAAATAGTAATGAAGAAATATAGAAACAGTTATTCTCAATGTGTTTTTTTTCTTGTTTTCTTCTCAGATCTTTTTGGGTTGGTGGTCTTTCTTGGTATTGAACCTTACTGTGTCAAACACTGGTGGGTTCGACTTCTCTATCGTCCTTACTGCAAGAAGAATCCTCAGCATCTCTACAGCTTTATTGCCAAGATACTATGGAGGTCTGCAAAGAAGGATGTGATTGACCAAGTCAGTAGGATAAGTTCTTTACTGATTAAGGATATTATAAGAAAAGAGAAGCAAAAGTTGGGATGGAAAGTTGAATTTTCAGGTGAAATCATTTTTTTATTCTCCCCACAGATCCAGATACCCCCTCAGACAGAAGAAATCCACTGGCTTCACTTTTCTCCAGTGGAAAGACATTTCTATCACCGTCAGCATGAAGTGTGCTGCCAGGATGCTGTAGTAAAACTCAGGAAGATTTCAGACTGGGCGCTGAAGCTCAGCAGCCTGGACAGAAGGACTGTCACCTCTATCCTATATCCATTGCTGAGACTCAGGCAGGCCTGCTGTCATCCACAGGCTGTTCGTGGGGAGTTCTTGCCACTCCAGAAAAGGTTTTATTATCAATTTCCTTATACTGCAATCGATAATATAGTAGTGATATTTAAGCTATTAGTTTCCTAGCCCACGGTTTCATTCAGAGTGTTATAATGAGTTGTCAGTTATTTTTAGTAATGTGTTTCTTTGGTATAGAATCCCATTTATGAAAGAGTCACATTATCAAAATTATTTTCATGATTTTTGAACATTTTTTTTTAAGATTTTATTTTTTTTTATTCATGAGACACACAGAGAGAGAGAGAGAAGCAGAGACACAGGCAGAGGGAGAAGCAGGCTCCATGCAGGGAGCCTGACGTGGGACTCGATCCCGGGTCTCCAGGATCAGGCCCTGGTCTGAAGGCCTTGCTAAACTGCTGAGCCTCCTGGGCTGCCCTGAACATTTCTTTTACAGTTAGGACTATTTTGGGGTTTTGTCATTTTGTTCTGTTTTTGTGTTGGCTTTTCTTTTGTTGTTTTTGGCCACACTTCACATTTGAAAAGCATTTGTTCTTGTTAAATTTTTTTGTTCCACATCAGGGAATTAGAGGAATTAGAATACTATTACGTATTTTTTTGTAATTGTGCTGAGTCTGTTTGATTATTTCATTTTAATACATTAAGATATTTATGTCCACACTAGTCTATTATTCCAGAAAGGTTTTGTTCATCAGACTGTGACTCAGCAACTGGCCTTTTTTTTCTTAGCACCTGGTATTAAAATGATGAGGTGTTATTAAAAAATATGAAGAGGATTTACATTTTTGTCTTTGCCTTTAAGCAGTTTATGAACAAATAAAGGAGATGAGAAAGATTATAGATTTCTACGATAGAAGGCAAACAAACATTTCATAAAAGGTGCATATAAATGGCTATGGACAGTTAGAAGATGGAAATAATCTCTATATAAATGTTTCATGTTAGACAGTCTTTGGGTGGAAATGGCATTTGATCTGATCCTTGAATAATTTTTTTTTCTTTTTAGATAAAAATAAAGTCAGACTTACGGGGATTAATTAAATTATAATGCTGGGGATTCAGTTAATCTTACCTTCTGACACCCATACTGTTTCAAGTATATCATGTTGTACTTTGTATTTTAGGAAGATTTTTCTAGTTCCCTCTCCATTAACTAAACTGGAACAGGGATCCCTGGGTGGCGCAGTGGTTTAGCGCCTGCCTTTGGCCCAGGGCGCGATCCTGGAGACCCTGGATCGAATCCCACGTCAGGCTCCCGGTGCATGGAGCCTGCTTCTCCCTCTGCCTGTGTCTCTGCCTCTCTCTCTCTCTCTCTCTCTGTGACTATCATAAATAAATAAAAAAATTTAAAAAATCTTTAAAAAATAAAAAATAAAAAAAAATAAACTGGAACAAAGAATGATGGGATCAGATAGAAGAATGCTTGCTGAAACAATAATAGGCGATTGAGTTAAAAGTGATAGTGGTAAAAATGGAGGTAAAGAGAAAGATCCTGAAGATACACAAAGACTCTGTAAGGGTCTGATACTCTTGATCTTATGTGATATAATACTCTCATTTAGGATTTCCTTTTCATTTCTGAACAATCAGTCTTTTCTTTTAGCACCATGACAATGGAAGAGCTGCTGACATCTCTGCAGAAGAAATGTGGAACTGAATGTGAAGAAGCACATCGGCAACTAGTTTGTGCTCTCAATGGCTTAGCCGGCATCCACATCATTAAAGGTAGAAGGTGATTGCTTTATTATCTCTGATTCTTCTGCATACTTAATGAGACAGATTAGTTACAGTGGAAATCAAACCCCCCCTTCCCCCGAAAGACATTCTCACACACTACTGATCTTAATTTAGGTAGGTTCAACCTAATGGAGATCACTTATGCAGAACATTTGAAAAACCTTCAAAGTTTACATATGCTTTCACCAAACATTTCCACTTCAAAAGTTTGTTGTTTTTTAGGAAAGGTAGGATTTGAACAAAAATTTGGCAATAAATTATTAACCTTAGTCTATAGTAGTGAACAACTGAGGACAAGCAAAATATCTAGAAATAGAAGAGAAGTTACATTTTCACACACTCAGGGGGATGTTAGTCATCAATTTACAAAATAATGTTTGTAAATTCATTTTTTTCAGCACATATTAGAGTGTCTCCTCTGCATCAGTTATGATCTCAGAACTAAATACAGTAAATAAGGTCTTTGATCTTGTGGACCTAAATGCTTAACAAGGAGAGATAGACAAATAAAATGTGTATGGTTATAGTTACACTTAACACATTATGCATAAAATTCAAGGACCTTGAAAAGAGAATCTTACATTTCCCATCTCTCAGGGATTACCATTTTTATTGACTAATGTCCGGTGTCTTACAGTCTATCGTTTCATATATTATGTATGTTATTTCACTTGTTTCAGAAAGGAGAGTAAATTCATTCTCTGTTATTTTGTCATGACCAGAAGCAGAAGTTACTTAACTAGCTTTAAAAGTGACCACCATTTAGTAAACACATTTCCATATAGAGAATCATCAGACTATTTTGTAGGCTCAAGAGTAAAACTTAAAAACATGTAGAGACAGTGAAACATACATTTTAGACTTCTAGAGGTGAAAATTTCAGTGTTTGATAGGGAAAATGCCCTTAAATAGTGGATTAGACACTGTAGAAAAAAATCATTAAAGAATAAAATAGCCATAGAAGCCATTCAACATGAAAAACAAAATAAAAACTGAGAAATTTGAAAAGAATGTCGGTAAGATTGTAGATAACTTCAAGTAGCATAATATAAATATATTGAAATCTCTGAAGAAGAAAAATATAAGAAGAAATATAAAGTTTATAACATGAAAATGTTGGGACGCCTAGGTGGCTCAGCGATTGAGCATCTGCCTTCAGCTCAGGGTGTGACCCCGGAGTCCCAGGGTTGAGTCCCACATCGGGCTCCCTGTATGGAGCCTGCTTTTCCTTCTGCCTCTGTCTCTGCCTCTCTCTCTCGTGTCTCTCATGAATAAATAAATAAAATCTTTAAACAAAAAACAAAAATAACATGAACATGTATAGAACAATAATAGCACCAAATGTGGGAAGAGAGCCTGGGGATATATGATATAGCAGAGTGTTTATACTATGTATGAAGTGACATGGTATCATGACAACAGACTGACAAGGCAAAGCAACTACTGAAAACACAACAAAAAATTAGACGTAATCTAAAAGATGAGACAAAAAGTAATCATGAAAAATTCTTAAGGAAAAAAAAAGGTGAAACAAAGAACAAATAAGAAAAATGTAGAGCAAATAGCAAGATAGATTTAAACCCAAACATATCTGGTCACATTAAACGCAGTGGTCTAAATTCCCCAATGAGGCAGAGATTTTCAAAATGGTTTTTAAAAAAGCAATATCTGGGATCCCTGGGTGGCGCAGCGGTTTGGCGCCTGCCTTTGGCCCAGGGCGCGATCCTGGAGACCCGGGATCGAATCCCACATCGGGCTCCTGGTGCATGGAGCCTGCTTCTCCCTCTGCCTATGTCTCTGCTTCTCTCTCTCTCTGTGTGATTATCATAAATAAATAAATAAATAATTTTAAAAAAAATAAAAATAAATAAAAAAGCAATATCTAATAATACACTATAGACCAGAAACCGTTTTGTTGTTTAAAGATGGAAATGTAAAAGAATGAAAAAATGAAAAAAGAATGAAAAATGAAAATATGCCATATTAACCCTACCCAAAAGAAAGCTGGAGAGAATATATTACCACAAGGCAAGAATATTACCAAGGATATAGTGTTATTCTATCAGAAAATAATCCTAAATGTTTATGCACCTAAAACCAAAGTTTTAAGATAAAACACAAATTGATAGAAGTACAATGAGAAATAGATAATTATAGTCAGAGATTTCAACACCCATCTTCCAGTTATTGATAGACCGGAAGACAGAAAATAGCAGCATGGAAAACTTAACATTAAGAACCAACCAGTTGACATAGTCAACAATTATAGGACACTTTACTCCACCGAAGAAAACACAGAATACACATTCTTTTCAAGTATACATGGAATGTTTACCAAAACAGAGCATGTTCTGGGCTGTAAAACAATTCAGTAAATTTAAAAGGATGCAAGTCTTAAAAAGTACATTCTCTGACTACAATGGAATTAAATTAAATGTCAATCAAAGATAATTGGAAAGTTCCCAAATATTTTGAAACTAATTAGAATAATTCTAAGTAACCCTTGGATTAAAGAGTAAATCATAAGGGAAACTGGTAAGTATTTTGAAGTGAATTAAAATGAATACATAACATCAAGAGTTATAGAATCTTGATTAGTAATTTAAGGGAGATTTATAGGACTGAACACCAATTTAGAAAAAAGTTATAGGGATCCCTGGGTGGCACAGCGGTTTAGCGCCTGCCTTTGGCCCAGGGCGCGATCCTGGAGACCCGGGATCGAGTCCCACATCTGGCTCCCGGTGCATGGATCCTACTTCTCCCTCTGCTTATGTCTTTGCCTCTCTGTGTGTGTGTGTGACTATCATAAATAAAAATAAAAAAAAAAAAAAGTTATAAATCATTGACATAAGCTAATACCTTAAGAAACTAAAAGAAAAGCAGGGCAGCCAGGGTGGCTCAGCAGTTTAGCGCCACCTTCAGCTCAGGGCCTGATCCTGGAGACCTGGGATCAAGTCCCACATCAGGCTCCCTGCATGGAGCCTACTTCTCCCTCTGCCTGTGTCTCTGCTTCTCTTCTCTCTGTGTGTCTCTCATGAATAAATAAATAAAATTTTTAAAAAAGAAAATGAAATACCAAGTCAGCAAAAGAAAATAATAAAGATCAATACAGGAATCAATTAAAAGGAAAATAAAACCATTAGAAACAAATCAAAAGCTGATTCTTTGACAAGATCGATAGAAAGTTATAAACCTCTAGTCAAACTGTTTAGGAAAGAAGAAAAGACACAGATCACTATTATCAGGAATTGGGAATAAGAAAAGTGACATCAGTAGAGTCTACAGATATTTAAAAAATCATGAAAGAATATTATGAACAGGGACGCCTGGGTGTCTCGGTGGTTGTGTACCTCCCATTGGCCTAGGGCGTGTTCCTGGAGTTCCAGGGCTCCCTGCATGGAGCCTGCTTCTCCCTCTGCCTGTGTCTCTGTGTCTGTCATGAATGAATAAATAAAATCTTTTTTTTTTAAGATTTTATTTGTTTATTCATGAGAGAGACACACACAGAGAGAGAGAGAGAAAGAGAGAGGCAGAGACAGGCAGCAGTGTATATATATATATATATATATATATATATATATATATATACACACACATTATGAACAACTGTATGCCAGAAACCTGACAACTTAGATAAATGGGCAAATGCTTTAGAAGATACAAACTACAGAAGCTCACTCAGAAAGGCAAACTACAAAAACTGAAGAAGAAATAGATAATCTGCATAACCCTGTATCTATTCAAGAAAGTAATTAAATTGTTAAAAAAAAACTTGCACAAACAAAATACTAGGCCCAGATGACTTCCATGGTGCATTCAACCAAACATTTGAGGAAGAAATATCAAATCTATATAAACTCTTACAGAAAATTAAAAAGGAAAGAATATTCCCATCTTATTTTGAGGTAGCATTATCCTGATTATGAAAACACAGACCAGTATCACTCGAGAACATAGATGCAAAATTTTTTTAAATGTTTTAACAAAATGAATCCAACAATATATAAAAATAATAATACTTTTATCACAAGTGGAATTTATTCTGGGAATACAAGATTGGTTTAATATTCAAAAATTAATATGATTCACCAAATTAACAATTAAGAAGGAAAAACTTTGTGAACATCTCCATAAATGTAGAAAAAGTATTTGACAATATTCAATATCCATTACTGATAAAAACTTTCAGCAATCCAGGTATCAAAGACAATGTTCTCGTTTTGATAAAAGACATCTGAAAAAAACCTACACCTAAATACCCATTACTGATGAAAACTTCCAGCAATCCAGGTATCAAAGACAATGTTCTCATTTTGATAAAAGACATCTGAAAAAAAATCTACACCTAATGCTATACTTAATGTTTAAAAACAGTGTTTTTTATGATCATGAACAGTGAAGAATATCCCATCACCACTTCTCTTCAGCATTGTACCTGAATTCTCTCCAGTGCTGTAACATAATTAAAAGAAATAAAAGTTACCAGTTTGAATAGGAAAAAAAGTAAAACTGTCTTTATTTGCTGCAATATGATTTTCCATGTAGGAAAACTAACACTAGTAAGTTCTGAAAAGTTGCATTATACAAGATGAGTATATAAAAATCTATTTTATTCCTATACGATGGAAATAAACAATTAGAAATTATTACAGTCCTGTTCATAGTAATATCAAAAAGCCATGAAATACATAAGCATCAACTTGAAATGTGTAAGATGTTTACAAAAGTCACAGAAACATTGAAAATTACAAACATTGCTGAGAGAAATTAACACCTAGTTACCATGTTCATGGATCAGAAAACTCATGATTGTTAACATGCTTATTCATCCTACATGTATAGTTCATGCAATCAAGGTTTTCCAGTTAAAATTTAAACAGGTGGGACTCCTGGGAGACTCAGTGGTTGAGCGTCTGCCTTTGGCTCAGGGCGTGATCCTGGTGTTCCAGGATCAAGCCCTTCATCGGCTCCTGTGAGGAGTCTGTTTCTCCCTCTGCATATGTCTCTGCCTTCTCTCTGTGTCTCTCATGAATAAATAAATAAAATCTTAAAAAAAAAAAAAAAAAACCCAACAAGCTATTTTATACCAGTTGACAAGCTGATTCTGAAATTCACCTAGGATAGCGAAAACAACTTTAAAAAACAAAAAGGTTGGAAGATTTACACTATCTGAATCCAGATTTATTATAAAGTTAAATTAATCAAGACAGTATGACATAGACATAAAGATAGGCAAATAGACCAATGGACCAGAATATAAATCCAGAAAAAGTCTCACTTATTTATGATCATTTCATTTTTCAGCAAAGATGCAAGAGTATTTCAGTAGAGAAAAAATTAGTATTTTCATAAATGGTACTGGACAATTAGATATCCATATTCAAAAAATAAAACTTCAATGTTGCACTATATAAAAATTCATAATACAGAGGATATTAAATCGAAATTAAAACCTAAAACTGTAAGACTTCTAGAGAAACACAAAGGATAAAAAAAAAATTGTAATTTGGTATTAGGTAAAGATATATAGACAACACCAAAAGCACAGTCCATAAAAAACCTGATACATTTGACTTCATCAAAATTAATAACTTCTACTTTTCAAAAGGCATTCCTAAGAAAATAAAAAGGTGAGGCGCCTGGGTGGCCCAGTTGTTTGAGTGCCTTCGTGTCCAGGTCATGATCCCAGAGTCCTGGGATTGAGACCCACGTCTAGCTCCCTGCTCAGTGGGGAGTCTGCTTTTCCCTCTTTCTCAGCCCCTTGCCTGCTCCTCTCTCTCACATACCCTTAAATAAATAAATAATCTAGAAAAAGAAGATAAGCCATTAAATAGAGAAAATATTTGCAAATCACATCTTTGAGAAAGGATTTGTATTCAGAATATAAAAAGAACTATTAAAAACCAGTAATAAGAAAACAATGTAAGGAAAATAGACAAAATGTTTGGACAGAAAGTTCATTAGATATATGCACTTTCAAACCACAAAAACATAACTATGTGACTATTGAAAAGGCTTATTAAACAGATTAAATGTTGGCAAGGATGTAGAAACAACTGGAATTCTCATTCATACAGTGATATTGAGAGTATAAAATTGTACAGCCATCTTTCTATTACTTCATTTACTCATTAGCTTCATTTCCATGACCTCAACTTACCTTTGTAATAAGCTTGCACTGAGCTCAGTGCCTCTATCTTTGTGTTTAGAATAATTCATAAATAGAAATTTATTCTAAATTTTTATGATAACCTTTCTGGCTATCTAAACTTAATTCTTTTTTTTTTTTTTAAGATTTTATTTATTTCTTAATGAGAGACATACAGAGAAAGAGAGAGGCAGAGACACAGGCAGAGGGAGAAGCAGGCTCCATGCAGGGAGCCTGATGTGGGACTTGATCTCGGGTCTCCAGGATCAGGCCCTGGGCTAAAAGCGATGCTAAACCGCTGAGCCACCCAGGCCGCCCACTAAACTTAATTCTTTTGCAACTTTAATGAATCATCAAATACTCTATATTCAACAGAGTCTATTGTTACTTATCTATTACTGCATTTGTAATATAATAAGTTTGCATATTTTTATAGCTTTTATACCATAATGACTTTTAGGAGCTTTCTTGTAAGTAATGAGGAAAATACTGATGCAAGTGTGCCTTTTTATAAAATCTACCTTTAAAACCTTCTTAATAGCTTTGATTTAGATAATTTGATTTTAATCTCTTCAAAACTGAGTAGAATATAGTTCTTGAAACTATATTAGAAGAAATAAAAGTTACCAGTTCTATGATTTCAAGAATAAAGTTCTTGGAATCAAGTTCTTGAAACCATAGAAGTATTTCATAATGGTGAAGTAATATACAGTTTTAAGCACTTTATAATTTAGTATATACAAATGCTGTTTTATTTCTACATTCTTCACCAAATTAGTATATTTAGCTCTTCATTTATATTGTTAGAACTAGAAAGGCATTTTGTGATAAATGCCAGTTCTTTTGACCTTCCTACAAAAATTACTAATACATAGTCTACTTGGGTACATAGTCATGGAGAGAATTTACCATTTTTCTTGTAACTTACTAATAAGACCATAAAGAAATTAGTTGCCCAAGAAAACATAGTATTGTCTGATACAAGGAAATATTCTAAGCCTTTTGAAACTGGGTGGTCTATCTGGTTATTAGCTTTTCAGCATAACAGAACCAGAACTAGGCAATGTCCCTCGTCCTGAACACTTGCTTAGAGTTCAGAAGACTCACAGAAGCTGAGTAGGAGTAGCTCTAGACAAGAACTGAAAAAGACAGGCTTCTTCTTTGCTATAGTTGTAGCCCTCTGAACTTGTGTATATTGTTCAAAGTTTGTTAATCTTTTTCCTTAGCAATAAAATAAAGATAGTACCACTCGCTTAGTCTCGGTTGAAGTATTATTCTTAATGTGAAGTGTGAATATACATTGGCTCAGATCATGACCCAGGGGTCCTGAGATTGAGTCCTACATCAGGCTTCCACAGGGAACCTGCTTCTCCCTCTGCCTATGTCTCTGCCTCCCTCTTTCTGTATTTTTTTTTCTCCCCCTCTCTCTGTGTCCTCTCCAGGCTGATATGTCCAGCCCCTGAGGAGGGTGTTCTGAGCCTGAAGTGAGGGACTTGGCTCTGAGTTAACTGCACTCAACCACTGAGCCACCCAGGTGCCCCAAGAGCTGACTTCTAAAAGAATTCTAAAATTAACTGCAAATTCAAGGGATTTGTTTATATTATATACAAACACATATGTATATATAATGCATATTCTAAGGTCCTCCCTGATTATGGTTTTAAAAACAGTATTACTCCAACTTTGTACAATGTGTTTTCTGCACATACTTTTTGGAGAAAATTAGCTTAGCAAGTATCAAATTCAGTGCCATTTATTTACTTGGAAATGTTAGTGCCATCAAGTGGCAAAGAATGAGTATTTCTAAATTTGGCTTAAACTTGTATCACTTACTGAATTTTTATGTTTCCCAGGAGGCATGTATTTTTTTAATAAAAAATTTAAAAAGAATTATAGTGAAAATTCAGATTCAACTGCTTTATAGTCTAGTCATTATACCATCTTTAAAAAGTTGTGATTATGAAAGGAGAATTGTTAAATGAATTATTCTCTCTAAATGACAGTATAAATACTAATACAATGTTTTTTAGTCTTTTGAAAAACTTCGTAAGAGTCTTCAGAACTGAAAAAGGGGAGTTTCTTAGTGTGAAGATAATTGTTACTCCTACCTTATAATATGATATTATTTTTGCAAAAATAATGTTCATCTTTATCAAAGTGAATAGAAATTGACTGTAAAATACTGTGAAATGTGTGCTTTAGAAAACTTTGTATTACACAACTTGTAGAACTAAATATAAAGCAATGGTATAAAAGCAAGTGTTTTGCACAAAAATGTGAATGTACCTAATGCCACTGAATGGCATATTTAAAAGTGATTGATATGGCAAATTTTATGTTAGGTATATTTTACCACAATAATTAATAAATAAATAAATATATATTTAATGGAAAGAGAGAATCAACACAATTTACAAAGGTATATACATATTTCTTTCATTATGTCTATAACAAAGTCCTAAATCCATGATATTAATAAAACCAGTTTGAAGTGAATAAAAGGAAATATGTGATGATCATGAAAAAAGGTTTCTCTGCAAAAATAGGAACATCTTTTTTTTTGTATTTTATGATTTTATTACTGTTAGATCTTTATTTTAATTGTATTTGCAAATTACCAGTTTTGAGTTTTTCACCATACAGCAAATATGATACATTTCTGTTATTCAAGCCATTTAAAATGTTTCATGTCTCCTTTTATTGAAGTATCAGAAAACTTTTACTGAAAGAACCAGATAATAAATATTTTAGGCTTTGATCCAGAGGATCTGTTGCAGCTACTCACCTCTGCTGTTATAATGCAGAAGTCGTCACAGACAGTACATAAACAAATGAGTGTGGCCGAGTACCAATAAAACCTTATTCATGGACCCAGAAATTTAATTCCATATAATTTTTCAGGTCACAAAATAGCATTCTTTTGAGTTTTTCAAAGTGTTTAAAAAGGCGAAAAACCATTCTTAGCTCAAAATTGCAGAGATATTGTCAGATGTGACCCATGGGCCAACTTTTGCCAACTTGTACTTTAGTTGATACTTTTTAAGTTACTTTATTTGAATGAGCTGCTAGTTATGAGTAATAATAATAATAATAAAACATTAATCTCAGACTAATTGTGATTTTTGTGACCAGAAATGGAAAGAATCCTGACATTTTTGAAAGGTAGTTTTTAACTGAAAATCATGCTGGCTACCAAACACAATACCTATTAAAAGGAATAGATTATTTCTTTGAGAATTAAGTGCAGATTGATCATAGTGTTTTGAATATTTATTTTTAAATTTGTTCTTAACTTCAGACATCAAAATGACTACTAATTGGCGCCTTTTAACCTCAGTAAGAGGAAAATCATTTGTCTAAATTAAAAGTTTATACAGACTTTTTCAGTGTAATTTTATTTAAGATTTTATTTATTCATGAGAAACACAAAGAGATAGGCTCTCATGGAGAGCCTGATACAGAACTCAATCCTAGGACCCTAATATCAAACCTGAGCCAAAGGCAGATGCTCAACCACTGAGCCACCCAGGCATTCCTTTCAGTATAATTTTAAAACACAAGTTTATCTGATTGGTGTTCTGTGCTATGAAATTAATAAACAGAGCTATCAGCAGCTTTTTTTTTTCTTTTATCATCAGCTTTTATATTGGCACAGTCATATTAATACCAAGTCAGATACCTCTGAAAAACCGTGAGGTATAATCATTGTTCTATTTACAGTAGATATTTTTAGATAATATATAACTAGATCATATTGGGAGGTAAAATATATGACTTTCTTATGTTTTCAATACATTTTAATTCCTCAGGTGAGTATGCCTTGGCAGCAGAACTGTACAGAGAAGTGTTGCGTTCATCTGAGGAACACAAAGGAAAACTCAAAACAGATTCACTCCAAGTAAGTAAACACTAAACAATTTCAACTAGTCTGTTTATTTTATGCAAAATAATTTTTCGTGATCTGATTTAATTTTTGGAGGTATCTTAGGAAGATCTGGATATTTGAATTATAACATTTATTTTTTAAGGGAGAATTTACTATTAATATAGCATACAGAACACTAATATCATGTTAAGATCAGATCATTGAAAACTTTTCCTTAACACAATTTGAGCACCACCCTTCTCAGAGAAAACCAAAATCAGTTTCATAGTAAAGGTCTTGTTTCATAATGGCATAAACTGTCTTCAACTTACAGTCTTAAGAAAATAGTCTTATGGAATATGTCTATCTCTGTATTTAGCAGAATATGTAATATAGGTATATTTTTTCTATTACACGTGCCTTTGTCTATATAGGGTACTATGATTATGCCAAGTGAGTCCAATAAAGTAGAAAGATTGACTGCACAGACTTGATTGATTCGTCTTCTGGGAAATGAGTATGCATGAGCCTAGCAATTACGATAAAAATAAGAATAATGAAAAACATATGAAAACAAGGCTGTGACCTAGATTTGTTGAACTTAAGGGCTGAAAAGGGGAGAAGGTAGAGGTAAAGATGGTGTAGGAAAAAGGAGAAAACTATATCTTTTATCTCTGTATTCAGTACAAGCCAGGCTTCTCAGTATGATATTGAGTTTGCAGCTGGTTAGAGGCTCCCTCTGAAGTCAAGGGCTGTGAGAATAAGTAATTTCTGTTAATTGACTCTTTACTTGGGAAAATAGCTACCGGCTAAAGGATAATCAGGAAAGAGTCTTGATAAGATGTGATTTGGGCCACTGATTTGAGACTAAAGGTTTACTCTGTCTGGCTACAGATTATGGACCGTGGTACAGATCTTTGTAGAGTTCATATTTGAAGAGTCACCACAAACGCCTTAGGTCTTTTCAGCATGGCTTCATAGATTATAATACACTCAGCAACACTATCAGATTTAGTAGCAACAACAAACCTATAGATGACACTATGGAAACAAAGTGGCAGAAACTCTACTCCTCTTCTCCTGGACTAGGACTTCTGTTGTTTCTTAAACAAGGTTGTGGAATGGATTGGGAAGAATATATGTCCAGTGGATCATATACACAAGGCTTTCTAGATAAATGGTAAATAAGGGTCACTTTTATTAATCTTAGTAAATTTAGGCTTGAGTTTCTAATGGGACTTCTTTGTCATTCAGAATCTAGACCTTGGGACCTACATGTTCACATGTTCCTCAGCAAATATTAGGAGGAGTGTATGGGGGAAGGGTGAAAACTAAATGCAAGCCTACTTACATTCTGTATGGATAAGGATTACAGAAGTCAGACCTTGGGTTGTAAGCAAATGTGTTTGCCTCATGGAAGGAGGCGGAAATACAAATGTGACATGCTCCTGAAAAAAAAGAAGCACAAGTAGAAAGATGGGCAAGAAGACAGAAGTCCAGTATGCCTGAATCCAAGAGTGAAGATTAAGCAATCGGCCTGTTTGGCTCTCAAAATTATTGCCTTTTGTGTTTGTAGAGACTACATGCTACCCATAACTTGATGGAATTGTTGGTAGCCAAGCACCCAGGAATACCTCCTACCTTACGAGATGGCAGACTTGAGGAAGAGGTAATTATTTTTTTATTCTGTCTGTAAAGGAATTTTTTTTCAGACTTTATCCTCCATCCATTAATATTTCCTAGGGCATACAACATCTAAATAAAAGTTAATCATGTGTTTTCCTGCTGCTTTTATATTCCAGATTTTGCTTTGTGATTTTGGATGGTAGAGAATTGCAGTACTCCATATTATTTTACTTCTTTTGTGATCTACTTGCATATAGATATGGTTGTTGGTAGCCAGCAGCACACGGAAAGAAATAGAAAGGAAGGAGACCTTGTTGATCTCATGGCAGATCTGCAAAAGATATGGCTTAGTAAAAATGAAAATCTTTGTGTTTCTTCCACTTTTCTATGTATTACTAAAGGCAATAAATAAACTCAGTATTTTGGTGATATTTTTTGTGTCCTCTCGAAGAAGTTCCTTCTGCAGTGAGTCTTGCCTCATTGGAAAGAATGACATAAATCATTTCACTATAAATTGTTAATGAGTCTATTATGCTAGTTCCCTCATGGATTTTTGCTTTTTTTAAAGTCAAAGAATAGATGGCAAAGCTAATAAAATCAAAAGAGTAGTATATATGTTTGATTATTGAACCTGTAAGTGGGACCCTTTTTATTTGAATTAAGATACAAAGGGAGATTGTATAAGTACGTACAGCCCTTTCTTGATGTTAGATGACAGTCTGAATGTTGGAGTTTTTTGTTTGTGAGCACGGGGAGGGGCAGAAGGAAGGAAAAAGCAGACTCCCCGCTGAGCAGGGAACCTAATGCTCGGCTCTATCCCAGGACTCTGGGATCATGACTTGAGGTGTTGGAGATTTTTGAGTGAAATCTCATTCCCATTGCAGGCATCTGATCTTACATACAATCAATCACTTTTTTAAATGCCTTCAGTGACAAGAAACACTGGCATACTGTCTAATCTATTAGTAAATAGCTCTAATGACCAAATAATTATAGCCAAGCAATTTTAACAGAAATTAATTGGAAGGTTGTGACAGGAAAAGGAGAAATGCATCATGGAAAAAGGAAAGGGAAAAATGTGTCACACTGGGTAGGTATATTTCTAAGTGGACCACATTATCACTTTTGCCTAATGCTCATAGATTATGAAGCCACAGTTCCAAGAAATCTACTTCAACCACCAACATTTGCAAATGAAGTCACAGAAGCCCAGAGAAGTGTAATGGCTGGTCCAAAGAGATATATCTATTGACTTGAACCTCATGAAATTGCCATTTTTGTAAATTGAAGGGTCTAGTGTTGGCAGTTCATGTGGGTCAACGTACCTCAATTCAACGTAATTGGAAGCATTAGGATTTCCTATTCAGGAGTCTTTTGGTTTTCCTCCCACTATCCCATGTCTCCTAACACGTGTGTTACTGTATACCCTCAAGTATTGTTTCTTTCTTTTTTTTTTTTTTTAAGATTTTATTTATTTATTCATGAGAGACACAGAGAGAGAGGTAGAGACATAGACAGAGGGAGAAGCAGGCTGATGGGAGCCTGAAGCAGGACTTGATCCTGGGACCCAGGGATCACAGCCTGAGCCAAAGGCAGATGCTCAACCAGTCACCCAGGTGTCCCTCAAGTATTGTTTCTAAAATCAGAAATTCTAAAATATTGCTTTGCCTCATGATTTGAAATAACTGTTGTTCTTCCCATTCCCTTTTTTTTTTTTTTTAATTAAGAGATTAGAAATATAGGAAGCAGACCCTTGGGATTTCTTAAAATTGTGATTTATAAGTAAATGTAGTCTCTTTAATATCTGTTTTAATTTCTAGCATGGGTTTATGTTCTTAACAGTATACTTGTAGAGGTCTATGTTTAAACTATGTTATGTAGTTTTACATACATAAATAACCACATTGTTCTCACGATATTATACTAAATTCTTTTTTAGACCTGAAATGAAAGTTTATATTCATTTCCTGTTTCAACACAGGCTAAACAACTGCGAGAGCATTATATGAGCAAGTGTAATACAGAAGTCGCTGAAGCTCAGCAAGCTTTACAGCCCGTGCAGCAGACCATAAAGGAGCTCCAGAGAAAGGTACATCCCCAAAATAACTTCTCTTACCTGTGCTTGTCTCCGTATAGCACTCTGGTTTTTGTCTTGGTTTGGAGAAAAACTTGAACTTTCTTATTCATCTTGGAATTCTTAGCACCTTGTATAGTGCGTGTCCTATAATAAAAAATGTATTTGCTCTTCAGAGTATTTGTTGATTAATAAACAGGTGTGTAGATAAATCATGTACTTGGAAGTTGTGCTCTTTTTTTTTTTTATGCTAAGATGGATTTTCTCTTATCTTGTAGACAATAACTTGTCTTTTGAGGAAAGTAAAGACTTCCATAACCTCCTTTTGACCTTAGATATGTATGTTTCTAAAATCTTTTCTTTAAAGATGTCAGAACATTAGGAGTATTTTTCTTATGGAACACGTGCCATTTGTATTTCTAAAATTTCTCTTTTATGAAATCAGTAATAAGCCTAAAGAGGAGGCTATCCAAAACACAGTCTTTTTTTATTTTAACCAGTTACTCCATACTGTATTCTTCCTAATTCATTAATTATTTAGTATTCAGGCATATAATTTTGCCAGTAATCATAGAGTATTATTGAGTACGATCTAGTTCAATTAGTTGAAGATTAGCAGAATATCTTTATTATACTGAGAAGGAGACCTATCACCTTTTCAAATATATACAGTGAATACTGAGTTTTCATTTGGTAGTGTATTTTTTTTAGCACAACTGTGTTACTCAGATGTATACAATAAATTCTCATTCATCCACAGTAATTCAGGAAACAGGTGTTCTCATTAATTATGTATGCAAAAGTTTGTATATAGAGTGTGTATGCTTGTCTCCACCACTGTTATAATTTCTTTGAGACTAGCATTTATTACTTCCTTTGAATTTTTCACAGCACCTTTCCCAGTGATAGAAACAGTGAGCTGTTGTTGTCCTCTTTACAGATTTATTCTAATTCTCCTTGGTGGCTGAATGTGATCCACAGAGCAATAGAATTTGCTATTGATGAGGAACTTGCTCAGCGAGTGCGAAATGAAATAACAAGCAACTACAAGCAACAAATTGGCAAGCTTTCTATGTCAGAGAAGTAAGAAAACAGTACAAAATAGAATAACTTTATGAGTAATGACCCCAAATATTCAGATCATTTAATGTTAAGAGGTGGATATAACTATCAAACATACTGTGATTATGAATATCTGGATTTTACCTATTGTTAAGAGTACATTTCAAACAAATATTAGATATAAGCCTGAAAGAGGAAACCTGTCTTCTGTATGTTAGTCATTTTTAAATAGTCCATTTCTACTGCTTTTTAAATCTACTTAAAGTATATTCATTGTACCTCTGCTAGACGCCCCAAAGCCAAAGTCTTGAAATAGACTTTGTTTTGGAGAAATTTGTCCTTGAGGTTAGGCATTCATGCTTCCACTTTGTAATTCACCCACAAAGAGCTAAGCTTCATAGCATCACAGTAGTCCAGGTTTTATGTTGTAAAATTACCTGCTCTCTGCCCCGTCTTCTCATCAACACTCATCATTCTTCAGGGTCTTTGTAGGTAAGTTGGATTGTTGCTTTTTGTATAACTGGTGAGTAATTTTTCCCAAAGACCAACTTATTCTTTATCAATAGTATCCACAGTGGTTTAACTCAAAAGAATATCACTCTAATGTGGGAACTTGAAGTATTGTGGCAGGTCTATTGATTGTACGTAGGGGACAGAGAGAGGATCTTTTATTGCTTCTTAGATCACATCCCAGTATAAGGTCAGCCTTGGGATTAATGTTAGTTTTTCAGTGAAAAATTCAGCATAAGAATATCTTTCAGATGTTTTAAAGTGTTTTCTTTACTTTTAAAAGCCTTTCTTTTAAAATGCCTGCTAAAACCCTAAAGATATATGCTACATTTTCCATGTGTCATTACTAATTTAGATTTACAGTCATCATCTTTTTCACCATACAGAACTGGACAGGCTTCATTTCTGAGGTATATGCACTACATTATACTCTTGAGTGCACTTCCTTTTTCCCTGGTAAACCCAGGAATCACCGTTCCAGGATAAATTGTCATTTAAGTCGTGATTCATTTTATCAAGTTTTAAAGCTGATATGTTTTGCCAGCATTGTGGAATCAGTTGATAAAATCGTAAAATTATTTTGAAGTTGTTTTTCTTAAATCACATAGAAGCTACTTAAAAGTTGCAAATTGCTATTTATGAGAACATAGCCCCTTGTAAAAGTCGAGGTCCCAGTGCTATAAAATGACCAGTAGGTAATGTAAAACATGCCATTTATTACACATTTTTTCTTCAGAAACATTAGACATAAATATAAAGTAATAAACACTTTTAAAGTAAAATTTTTTTAATGTATAGTTTATCATCTAGGTGAGTTAATATTTTTGTATTGCATCTACATTCAAAGATCATTTTTAATACTGGGGCTGTGTTTTTCAGTGAGATCCATATCTGTGAAGCCAAATTTTCATGTTTGCTTCTTAACCAATTCTTAGAAAAGCAAAACCTTAGTTTTCCTTAGATTAAGAGCACAGGTAGATTCTCGAGTCAGACTGCCTATGTTCATATTCCAGCCAGTTCCACCACTTACTAGCTCTCTGACCTTGGGAAGGTTAGATAAGCTGTTAGTTTCGTCATCTATAAAACCACACAGCATTGTTGTGAAGATTAACAAATTAATGTCTGCAAAGTGCTTGTGTACTTAGGATAGTACCTACCAATAACATGTTGATTATAACATATTCTTCTTTTTCACTTAAAGGACCTGCAAAAGAGAATATTGCTGAAATAGTTAACTGCTGATGTATGATCATTTTTTTAGCCCCTGTTGCATAATTTATGAATAATAGTAAATAATACTGATGTGAATAATATACCTAACCTAGTTGTGTTCTTGTATCCCTGTGCAAATTCTTTCAGAAATTATTGAGCAGTTATATTGTGTCTATTTCATATTTTTAAAGATATGATCTAATTCTTACCTTCTAAAAATTAGCTTAATGAGACAAACCCATGAACAATCTTAGAAACATAAATATGTATAAATACTTGAATCTGACAAAGTACTAAAATGAATGATATTTTCTCTTTTTTTTTTTAAGATTTTTTTATTTATTCATGAGAGACACACAGAGAGAGAGAGAAAGGGAGGGGCAGAGACACATGCAGAAGGAAAGCAGGCTCCATGCAGGGAGCCCGATGTGGGACACGATCCCGGGACTCCGGAATCACGCTCTGAGCCAAAGGCAAATGCTCAACCACTGAGCCACCCAGGCATCCCAATGAATGATACTTTCAAAGAACTCCATGGACAGAAAGAAACAGATTAGTGTTATAATATACTAGGAAGCCTTAAGGAAGGAGAGCAGACTCTTAATTTGGTGAAAAGCATGTTTGGCATTTTAGAAGAAAAAAGATATACCCTTAACCTAAAAAGCCAACAAATCCTATTTGTATTTTCCATTTTTGAATTTCTTATTATTTTAGGATTTCTTTCTCATTTCAGAAACCCATTCACACACACACGTGCATTTCTTTTCTTGGCACACATTTCACTCAGTTTTATTTTTTATTTTTTTTAAGATTTTATTTATTTATTCATGATAGACATAGAAGGAGAAAGAGGCAGAGACATAGGCAGAGGGAGAAGCAGGCTCCATGCAGGGAGCCTGATGTGGGACTTGATCCCAGGACTCCAGGATGGCGCCCGGGGCCAAAGGCAGGTGCTAAACCTCTGAGCCACCCAGGGATCCCCCATTTCACTCAGTTTTAAGAGTTAAGAGGACAGCCCGGGTGCTCAGTGGTTTAGCGCCACCTTCAGCCCAGGGCATGACCCTGGAGACACAGGATTGAGTCCCACATTGGGCTCCTTGCATGGAGCCTGCTTCTCCCTCTGCCTGTGTCTCTGCCTCTCTCTCTCTCTGTATCTCTCATGAATGAATGAATGAATGAATGAATGAATGAATGAATAAATAAATAAATAAATAAATAAATAAATAAATAAATAAAATCTTAAAAAAAAAGTTAAGGGCATTGTGTTTGGGTTTAATTCCTAACTCTGCTACATGATCACTTTGTAATTTTAATTAAATTATTTTAATTCATTAAGCTTCATCCATAACATGAGCATAATAGTATCTGTTGAGATTATACAGGTAAAGAGCTTGGCAAAATGCTTGACATCATATAATAAATGTTTAACAAAATGTATATACATGTAAATAATATGTATATATATTGTAAAATATATGTGATGATACACATATACACATGTCGTGTATATGTATATATGTATTTATAAACTCTTTGTAGCAAGCAATATAATTCTTGGCTGTTTTTCTTCTTTTTTCTCAATTTTTCTCTTTATTTTTCATCCTGCAGTCACCTCTCCATATAAAGCAAGGATTTCAGGAGGGACATTTGTGGTCAGTTGTTATTAAAAAAGAAATAATGTCGCAGTCTTGGTCTTTCAAAGACATGTGAGACAGAGACAGGTTTCACAGACTCTTTTTCAGTTCCTGAGGACAGAGACTATCAAAATTTTGATATATTTTATAGTAAATAACCCAATGTTATTATACCTTATCTACTAGTAGATTGAACATACCACTAAGGTAAATTCAGTCAAAGTAGGCTAAATAAAATGTTGCAGTTTCTTTAATATTTTATTTGGCGACCATTTTCAAATTTGAGGGAATTGACATACTCTTCTTTGTGTTGTGTGTGATGCTGGTGATGGAAACTAGGTTCCACGACTGTAGAGGTCTTCAGTTCTTACTTACAACACAAATGGAAGAGCTAAATAAATTCCAGAAGCTAGTAAGAGAGGCTGTAAAAAACCTGGAGGGACCTCCATCTCGTAATGTTATTGAATCGGCGACAATCTGCCACCTTCGACCAACCAGACTTCCTCTCAACTGGTAGGTAATAGGAGAAGTCATGCAATGAAATGGCATCACCCCATTGAGCTAGGTTTCTTCTGAGAGAATAAACAGTGGCTCATCTAATAAAGGTTCTTTTCATTTAAATTCAGACAAAGTGGAAAGAAACATAGTGTTAATCTAACTTTTAAAATACCACATACTGAAAACTGTTTTTTTCTTAAATGGTATACGTATTGTAAAGAATAAAATGAAATATAAAATACTAAGCCACTTTTAGAAATTGCCTGATTGCTAGTTATCTGTGTAAATATTTCTCTGATCATTTCTTTCTTTTACAGCTGTGTCTTTTGTAAGGCTGATGAATTGTTCACAGAATATGAATCAAAGCTGTTTTCCCACACGTGAGTTCTCTGATTGATTACCATCAGGAGAATGAAATGTTTACAAGACTTGGTGTTTTGATTTATAAGACTATGTATTTTCCTCACAGTAACTTTCCTGCGTTTTTTTCTTTAATTACATCAATTCAGTGAATTTTGGCATGTCATCATTTAACATGTTCGGTTTCACTTATACGAAGTTACTTCCAAATGTTCATGTCATCTAGTAATGTGTGATGAAGAAACAGTTTAGGGAAGTGACAGACTTTCGAGTCCAACACTTTTCAACTCCAATCCCTGCCCATATTGTGGGCAGATTGCCTCTGTAAGTCTTAGTATCCTTATTCATGAAATGAAAATAGAAACGCTTACCTCATTGAGTTTTTTATGAATATTAAATTTTGAAGTGCACATAATTGCTTAGCGCATAGTATGTGATACATAGTAAGAGTTCTGTAAAAGGTTAGCTGTCATTATTAATATACTTTGTCTACACAAATTTGAAGATCTCATTCCGTGTCAAGAACTAAGGTACCTCGTACCTCGTAAGTGCATAATAGCTATGATAATTAGCAAAATTATTCCTGTTTTACAAACAAATTAAGAAAAGGCTAAGTTCTGATTGCCTTGAAAAAGATTGACGGTGTACTTTGCGATCATCTTATGGTTTGGTCTGGTTTTGTTTTGCTTTTGCATGGTTGGTGGTAGGGATGGTAGTTTGTGTTTTGTATTATGATAATTCTCAGAGCTAGATTTTAGCATGAAAATTTATAGCCATTTTTTATCATGTCACATTGCTGTCAAGATACTGGACAAATTTATGATGCCTTTAGCATTTTTAGAATTGCTGTAGTTTTCTAAAGACTTGTAAGCATGATCTTGTAGACATGAAAACAACTGAAACTGAACAACTGAAAGTTGTTGATGAAAAGTTATTGACCTTGCTTCTCTCTTGCCTCTGCCAGTAGGATTTTTATAATGCTTGTTAACCCACTGACAGTAATTACTATTGTTTTGTTCTCCTATGTTTTCAGAGTCAAAGGCCAGACTGCAATATTTGAGGAGATGATAGAGGATGAAGAAGGATTGGTGGATGATCGAATACCCACCACAAGCCGGGGTCTGTGGGCAATAAGTGAAACAGAGCGGTCTCTGAAAGCATTGCTCTCATTTGCAAAATCACATAGATTTGATGTTGAATTCATTGATGAAGGAAGTACTTCAATGGACCTTTTTGAAGCATGGAAAAAGGAATATAAGGTACAGTATTTCTGTATTTTTTCCAATATTGAAATTTTTTCTTCTTTATATTAATTTTAATTACTACTTGACTTTGCTTTTTTTCAAAGAGTTTTTAAAAATCTGTTTTACAGACTTGAAGTATCCTAATTTGTTTCCCTAAAATGTAATGATTGTAATGAAGAATAATAAATACAATAATACTGAATAAATAAGGAACTTCCCATATATTAAATTACTAAAAGAAAGTCATTATTAAAATGAAATTAATACGAAGCCTTTTATTTAGCTGTAAAAGTGTTTCATTCTATTCTTAGCTTGATCTTACACTGCAGGTCTGTGAAATTGGAGTTTTATTTGTTTTCATTGTGTTTTGTTTTGCTTTTGCTCTGTGAATAACAACCAAACGTCAATTATTTTTTTAAGATTTATTTATTTGTTCATGAGAGACACAGAGAAAGGGAGAGAGGGAGAGACATAGGCAAAGGGAGAAGCAGGCTCCCTACAGGGAGCCCGAAGTGGGACTCATCCCAGATTCTGGGATCACGCCCTGAGCTGAAACAGACGTTCAACCACTGAGCCATCTAGGCGTCCTCAAACATCAATAATCCTTTTTTTTAAAACATCAATAATCTTGAAGATTGGAGAACATAGTAAATATTTCTCAGCTTACAAGGCTGGAAACCATTGCAGTTAATAAAGTAGAAAGTGACCCTTTATATTTATATTTTGATAATTTTATATACCACAACTTTGTACTTGAATGAGATTCCAAAATTCATTAATTTTAAATTATTCTTTATATTTGGAGTTGTTATCCATCATCCTGTTTTGCAGGTGAGATGGGTGAGGAAATGAAAAAACTTTTATTTATAATACTATAATTCCATTTATATCCTTTTTTAAAATCTGAAGTTCTTGACTTTTAAAGCAAGATAAAAATTTCTATCCAGGAGGAGAAAATATGCTATCTGTAACATCATTTCATATGTTTGATAAACTGAGGAATAATAATTTTATAGTTAAAGTCATTGATTCATAATAATTATTTTTCTTCTCACATTATTATTCTAAATGCAAACGCACATTAATTACAACAAGCAGTTAGAAGAAGACAGTGCTATATACAGTGTCCAGTTGTCCCTGCATTTTTCCTCTGGGCTTATTTTGATGACAGACTATGTTTCAGAGGATTGCCTATTATGCAGTTTTCTCAGATCTTTGAATTTTTTCTCTATAACATTGCAGACTGAACTCTTGTACAGCAATGCAAATTAATAAGCTAATATTAGACATATTAGTCAGGTCTACCTCAAAGTATAGTGTTAATGAAGAAAGCATATCAAAAATTTTATACCGACTGATAACATTTCTATAAATTTCAGAAACTTGTATAACCTAATTATTAAGAATGTGTAGATTAGTATAACTCCAATGAAAAGTACAGAATGTCTAATTCAGAATAGTGGTTAGTCCATTGTAGGAGTTGAAGGAAGAATGTGCGAGGAAAGAGGGATGCAGTTGAGCAGGAACAGAGTTTCCAAGGCATTTATAGTGTTCTCTTTCTTAAATTGGATGTTAAGTACTCAGTTGTTTATTTTAGTATTCTCATTACCATATGTACATATTATTTTGAAAATGTGAAATGTTTTATAATAAAAAATATTTCTTAAGAAAGCAGAGATTCCACCAGGCTAGTATTGACCTGTAAAGATCTTTGGTCTCACCAAAATATCTTTGGGTATTCTGTTCCTAAGAGTCTAAAGGCACAATATTCTACAGGGGCCTATAGAGGTTATTCAGTCATATGTCCTCATCCTAAAAAGTGGCCCCAAAATTGCTTGTATCATAGACACTTAATGAAAAAAAATATATCTTAGAGCTCACTGAAGACTTTGAATCATGGCACATTTTGGTGGTCTTAACCAGTTTTAATTCTGCTTACCAGTCTTTGTGTTTTCTGTTTTCCAGTTGCTTCATGAATATTGGATGGCTCTGAGGAATCGCGTGTCTGCTATTGATGAACTTGCAATGGCTACAGAACGACTAAGAGTACGTCATCCTAGGGAGCCAAAGCCCAACCCACCTGTTCTTCATATCATTGAACCACATGAGGTAATTTGCAAATAAATCACACAAACACAGCCAATAGGTGTCACAAAAATCCAAGTTCCCTAGAAGAGTTAAGACAGTCATCTCTTCCATAAGAATGTATTTAGTCTCTGCTCTTCGTTTTAGCCATATAAAAGTGTTTGGTTTTATAAGTCAGAATGGACAAGGATGAACAATGTCTAACACATGCATAGAATTCACTATTTAGTTTTGTTTGTTTCTCTTCAGATTGCATATTCATGTGTTTCTGAGTACCTTCTGTATGCCAAAATCTAAAGGTGGTCTTAGTCAGTTTTAGACATATGTCCTTCTTACCTTAGTTTTTTTCAGAAAAGTTTTCTTTTGCATTTCTTTTCTTTTGCATTTTCTTTTGCATTGCTTTTCTTTTGCATTTTTCCTTTGCTACTGATAAGCAAATATTAACAACTTATCTTCTAATAAATCCTCTTTATATCCCAGGATTAAAAAATGACTCTCCCAACCTTTTCCTCCCATATTAAAATATAATTCTCTTTATAAATTTATTCCTTGTGTATTTTTTGTTGTTGTTGTTGTTTTGTTTTGTTTTAAGTAGGCTCCATGGCCAGCATGGAGCCCAGTGCAGGGGCTTGAACTCATGACCCCCAGATCAAGACTTGAGCTGAGATCAAAGCCAGATGCTTAATCAGCTGAGCCACCCAGGCACCCCTGTTTTATCTTTTAAATCTTTTTCTTTTTCTTTTTTTTTTTTTAAGATTTTGTTTATTTGTTCATAGAGACAGAGAGGCAGAGACACAGGCAGAGGGGAAGCAGACCCCCTACAGGAAGCCCGATGTGGGACTCGATCCCAGGTCTCCAGGATCACACCCCAGGCTGTAGTCGGCGCTAAACCGCTGTGCCACCGAGGCTGCCCTAAATCTTTTTCTTTCAATAAAGCTTAGAACCTGTGCCTTAGAAAAATTTTTAAATACTCATTTTACACTGTCTCAAATTTTAAAATATGAATTGTCAGTAATTTTTTTGTGTGTAATCAAGTTTCTTTTATTTTTATAATCTTCATTCTACTATTTGCTACTGGGCAAAAGAGATACGGGTGTGGGTGTGAGTATGCATGTACAGGAAGAGTCTTCCCTAGATTTCATAAAATAACTCTTACCAAAGCAGCAGATCATTTAGCTTTTCTTTATCCCATGGATATATTACTGAAAGATGATAACAAATAGAATTTGGGTGGATTTTTATCCAACTTAAAGTATATAGGGAAATGTCCTATTTAAAAGAATTTTGTATTGAATTTTGTCTTCTATAGAGCTCCGTGTGTGTATTTCCTTTTAAAATATCTAGTATCCATTTGGCAAATTTGAGTTTTCACATGTCAGTGGGTTTTCTTAAAATAGGACACAAATTACTGAGGAAGAATGTACATGTTTATTATAATTTTACCATTTTATAAGAGAATAAAGAATTGTTTTGTTTTGTTTTTTAGGTAGAACAAAATCGTATAAAACTACTAAATGATAAAGCCGTTGCTACTTCACAGCTTCAGAAAAAACTTGGGCAGCTTCTTTACCTAACTAACTTGGAAAAGGTATTGTGTTTAAAAGATGCTACTTTTTCCCATGCTGTATATAATAAACTTTAGTGACTCCTTCCATTTAATCTCTTAGTCCCATAATTAATGGTACAGGGTTTTCTTTAATCTTTTGTTTGTATTAATTATATTAGAATACTAGTTATGTCTATAGTAGCTACACAAATCACAACAGGTGAACCTATAGAAAATATAAGTTACACAGATTATATAAAGGATGTGCAGTCTAGAGTATAGGACAATGTAAACAGACTGTTGTTCAGAACCTTGAATAGTGAAAGTGTTACAATATACCTCTGGGCAAAGGTTGCATTGCATAATCTATATATACATATATGTGCAACATTAATGCGTACATAAATTTTTTTTTCAATTTGTTATTTGGAGCTATTAAATATTTGGAAGGCTACTAAATCAGAAGATGTAATGATTAATTATTTAATGTAATTTAAAACACATTTTCTGAGTTGTGAGCAATGTATTATATTGGACATTGATGAATAGTTCAATTTTATTGCAGGGATAAATGGCTGTTGGCAGTACCTTATCAGAAAGATAGATTTTTGGATAAGATAAATGAAGGAAGGCAGTAGACTAGAGTTGGTACTGAAAACTCATACAAAAAAAAAAAGAAAGAAAGAAAACTCATACAAAATACAGTAAAGTGAATCAATAAATCCTAGCGCCGATAAAATGAAAAGTTGGACATTCATATAAGTAAAATGACATGGTAGTTAAGAAGAAGATTTTGGGACCCAGATCAGGTTTGGATCTTAACACCAGTATTTTCTACATATGAGACTTTTATTCAAGTTATTTACCTCTGTTTGCCTCATCTGTAAAATGAGAATAACAACATTCTGTTGTAGGACTCTCTTCAGGACTGTATGAAATTAATATACATGAAATGCTAGAGCAGTTCCTCATTTATTAAGCACTTTCTAGGCCTTTACTATTAATATTATCGTATTTTTGCTGATATTACTATGATGACTGCTAGTATTATCCTGGTAGGAGAAAATGATTAGAGGAAAAAATTTTTAAGATTTATTTGAGAGGAAAAAAAAAAGATTTATTTGAGAGAGAGAGAGCATGAGTGAGTGTGGGAGGGGAGGGGGTGAGGAAGAGAGGGAGAGAGAATCTCAAGCCAACTCCAAACTGAGCACAGAGCCCTGCCACCTCACAGCCCTGAAGTGGTGACCTGAGCCAAAATCAATAATAGGACACTTAACTGACAGAGCCACCCAGGTACCCTACATGGGGCAAACTTTTAAAAGTCAGTTTCACACAAAGTGCTCGCATTAGAGAAATAACATTTGGAAAAATTTCTTGATGTTCCTGAATGTGAGTTTTGAATATTAGTTTTCTATACTTTAAATGTGAAAGTCAAAACTAAGAGATAATTAATTGTTAGTTATAGGATATAAATTGATACCCATCCTGTATTTGTTGAATCGTTTTTAAAAAAATAAAAATTCTAAGGATATACTCTGCCTTGAAAATCCAATTCAGTTAATAATATAAGAAAAAAACATTATGAAGGAAAAATCAAATTAAGCTGATACCATTTCCTGCCAACAAGTAGGCAGAGATTTTTAAAACAACACTCCACAGTGGTAAAAGGACAGTGAATGGATATTTTGTGTATTACCAATGGAAATATAAATTTATATAGCCCTTTCTTCAAAATACTTTAACATGTATTAACAATTTTAGAGAATTCATATCCTTTAACACAGTAGTTCTTAGAACTTTTCCTGAATACTCTAAAGATACAGAAATTTGGGAAGTGAATTAAACATAAAGATAGTTATTGCAGTGTTATTTATGATAGTAAAAACTAGAAGACCAAGTGTCCAACGAAAAGTACTGTATTTCCATATAAAGTCATGGATTATTTACATATAAAGTCAATGAGGTTATGATATAAATATTGTAAATGGTGTTTTCAGAAAATAAATGAGATAAGAATGCTCATGTTAGAAAGCTGAGAGAAAAAAATAAAATAGAATTATAAATGGAGTATAATCCCAATTTCATGTGACTATGTTTAATTAAATAAAAATAATAAACTAAGCAAATTTTTCTATTTTCTGGCAATCACCAGATACAAAAGTAAGCACCTATGATGTATAGGTATTATAATAGGAGTTTGAGACAGACTTGGTCCTTAGCCTCAAGCAACTTAATGTAATTTGATGTTGACAGATCATAGACACTAATCAAATTGTGATTTAATAAGTTGTTAGTGATTCAACCAACTTGGGAAATAAAATATAAATTAATTATTTAAAGCAGAATGGCATACATTCAAGAGTTCTGAGGAAATTTAAAGGTGAACATTTTATATTGTTGATCAAGTAACAAAAAACTGGTAAATTTCTAGTAAAATTTCAAAGCATAAGGGAGATCTCCAATAAATATTGAATCACTATGTTATATACCTGAAATTAATCTGTGATGTGTCATTTAGATCTCAATTTAAAAAATGGGTTCTTCAGAAGAAATTTTCTGAATACTAAGCAACCACACAAGATCTTTGTTTGGGGACTGCTACTTCTCATATGAGAATAGCAGTGATGTCTGGCCATTACCTTATTAACATCTTATTTTTGAAGACAGTGGAGACTTGTGGAAGCAAAAAGGTTGAGGTGAAATGACATTCCAGGGAAGGAAGAGCTCTTTCTAGGTGAGCTGAGATTGCTGGCTATTGTCTTGCCTGAAAACATTTGCGGTATCTGGATACAGGCTGAGATTAAGGTCAGTATTGCAGAGGGACTCAAATAGGAGAAAGAGAAATCAGTAGAACTTTTGGTGGCCAGGTGAGTTAGTGTTACACTTTGGAACTTTGAGGAGCTTCAGATACACAACAAACTTCACTCATTTGCTGAGTGATAAGGGTTACATGACAGCTGGGCCTGAACTAGAAATACAGTGAAATCTCAGTTTCACAGCACTTAAGAAATAGTTCCTCCCCAAGGGAGCAAGGTACCAACAATAAACACATAACAGGTCTTATCCCTGAGACATTTAAAACATGGTGGCTTGATTTTGAACATACCTTACAACCCATCCCCAAAACTAGCTCAGTTTTTTTACTGAATTGAGATAATCAGCCACTCACACATCAACCTAACTGCCTACTGAGGTAGGGGCAATCCTCTGTGGAGAAAAATAACATTTAATTTTGTCCGTGCAGTTTGTTGTGTAAATGAACTAGGAAGTGTAGCGTACAATAGGAAATTACAAGAAACATGAAAGGCAGGAAAATGTGACCAGTAATTAAAAGGGGAAAGATGGACAATCAAAGCAGATCTACACATAATCCATATTGTGGAAATAGCAGGAAAGGACTTTAATTATGATTCATACATGAAAGGGGAAATTCTGGACAGCATAGATAAAATGAACTAGAATGTATACAGTAGAATCAAATGGACATTTTGGAAAGGCAAAATCCAATATCTGAGATTAAAAACTCATTGGATGGTGACTAGACCCAGAAGTAGGGAATTCAGGTGTAATTCAACCAAAAATATTGAGTTTGAAAAAACATAAATAAAAATAAAGAACAGGATATAGTGAAAAAGATGTGGGACACAGCCATATGATTGGCATACATGTCATTTAAGTTCCAGGAGAACAAGAGGTAAATGGTACCAGAGCAACCTGAATAGATAATGGCTGAGAGTTTCCCCAAACTGATGAAAGACAACAAAATAATACCTTATAGATTCAACAAGCTCAAAGAATCCAAACAAAATAAAAATATTTTTTTAAAAAACACCTACAAATATCATAATCAAACTGTGAGAAACCAAAAATCATGAAAAAAAGTGTTAAGCAATTAGAATTGGGACAAAAAAGACATAATACTTTCAAAGGAGCACCATAAAACTGGTGACTCTGCCTTCTCCTTGTTGACTACACAGAGAAACTGTTTGCTTTTAGCATTTTAAAGATGACATTCCACTGTTACCAGGTTTTAATGGTTTTATGCTGTGCAACCAGGTAGCAGTGGAACAGCATCTTTAGAATGCTGTTTTGAAAAATGAAATTAAGATGTTTTTAGATAAACAAAAACTTAAAGAATTCCTTCCCAATAGATTCACTCTATAACAAATATTAAAGGAGGTTCTTTGAATCGAAGGGAAATTATCCCAGATTGAAAGATGGACGTGCAGGAAGGAGGAATGCAGGGCAAAAGAAAGCCTAAGTATACAGTAAATAGAAAATACTGATTGTGCAAAGCAGCAGTGCCAATGTATAGGATATAAAACACACACAGAACTGAAATACCTAACACAGAGGAAGAAGGTAATAAGCCGATACAAGCTATCACAAGATTCTTTCCTATGTCAGCCAAATGGATAGAAAAAATCAGTAAAGATAGCTAACATTTGAACATTAAACAACCATGACCTAATCGACAAAGCAGCTACAAAATGCACTTTTTTTTTTAAAGATTTTATTTATTTACTCACGAGAGACACAGAGACAAAGGCAGAGGGAGAAGCAGGCTCCCCAAAATGAGCCTTATGTGGGACTCAATCCCAGATCCTGGGATCACGCCCTAAGACACTCAACTGCTGAGCCACCCAGGCATCCCAAAATATACTTTTCTTAACGGTACATGGAACATTTACGAAAATAGACCTTGTGCTGATTCAAAGAGCAACTCTTAAAATGTTTAAAGGATTGAAATTCTACAAGATTATGTTTCCTGACAAAAGAAGAATTAAACTAGGAATGAAAAGAAAAATAAAATAAAAATAAAAAAAAAATAAACTAGGAATGAATAGGAAAGATAGCCAGATGAATCTCCAAATATTCAGAAATTAACACACTCCTAAATAACTTGTGAGTTAAAGAAATCACAATTAGATAATGTCCTGAACTGAACATATGACAATGTGCAGGTAAGATGCACTTAGAAGAAATTTATAACTTTAAATCAGGGATCTGCAAAGTACTATACATGGGCCAAATCCAGCTCACTACCTGTTTTGTATTTATAGTAAAGTTTTGTTGGACTCAATTCCTTACATATTGTTTATGGCTGCTTTCATGCTACAATGGCGGAGTTGAGTAGTTGCAACAGAAACTATATGGCCACAAAGCCTGCAGTATTTACAACTAGGCCCTTTATGGAAAAATAGTAATTCTTGCTCTAAGTACATTTTTTAAAAAGAGATGTTGTAAATTATGAAAAATAGCTTACAAAAATGCTGCCTAATGCCTCATGTTGTATGCATCCCCATGGATGATCTCCCATCTATTTTATCATATGACCTGGTTTTGGCCTGTGACATAAGCACGGAGATGTGAAAAGTACATGTACATTGGAGTTTTCACAATCTTATTGCTCTTTGGAATTTTGAGTCTTTGTGAAGCAGCCCAGATTACCTTTCTTCAGGAGCAGAAATCTCAGCTTAGCCCTTTCTTCAGACCAGCTAGTCTCCCAGCTGCTAGATATCAACATGAGGCCATAATGGACCATCCAGCCCCTCAGGACTCAGTCCACACCCAGACCTGTAGAATCACAAGAAACTCATGTTTGTTTGAGCCACTAAGATTTTAGGTGGTTTTTTATATATTATCTGAAACAGAAATCAGTAATAGAAGAAAAAATTCAATAAAAAAAAAATCGTTATGTTTTCATTAATGGAATTGTTTTGAGCCTATAGAGTTACTGAATCTACGCACAATTTACCTTTTTTTTTTTTACTACTTAACAAAAGTCAAAAGATAATCAAAACCAATTTTTTAAAAATATTTGGTTGATGAAACCACAGACTTTAAACTTCAATGATCAATGAGTCTAATTTACTTTTCTTTATGTTTTCCTCAGTATTAATATTAAAACCTGCCCATGACTTTGAACTAAAAATTTTTGAAATAGTTTTAAAGAGATTTTGAAGAGAACTGTTATATATCAATATAATTTCCAGGCAAAATAGGTCTCAAATCAGATATTTCTGCTCTCTAGTTATGTGCTTTGCCTTAATGAGAATACAAAATGAGAAGAAACCCATATTAGTAAGGAGATATGTAAATAAATGCCTCTTCCCAAGTCTGTGATCACATGTCCGGTGGATGTACAGAATAAATATTGTCTGTATAGTATTTAAGGGGCCTTTATTTCAGAATTCCAAATTGCATTTTTTTAAATAATACATATACAAAATCTAGCTTAAAAGTAAAATTTTGAGAATTTATCTGTTATAATTTGCCTTTCATTTTGCCTTAGTCACAAAAATTAGTAATATAGTAACTTTAATAAACTCTAATGACAATTATTTCCATTTTTTATTTGTTCCTTGAATGTTATTTGTAAATCCCAGGAATATTAAGTAATACATTACTAAATCACCTTAATTATCAGGTTATTTAACTAGCAATTGCCAGCATTTACTTTTATAGATGAGTTATAAAGTGCATATCAGATTTTAAAATGCAACTAATCTTTTTTAATTATTTTTTTGAACAGTCTCAAGATAAAACATCAGGAGGGATTAATCCAGAACCTTGTCCAATCTGTGCTCGGCAGCTGGGAAAACAGGTGAAATAATAATAAGTATCATATGTATTTAGAAGACGCTTTACACTTTTCAAAGGCATTTACCTACAATAACTCACTTTTTCTCTTATGACCGTTTTTTGTTTTTTTTTTTTTAAGATTTCTTTATTTGTTAATGAGAGACACAGAGAGAAAGAGAGGCAGAAACATAGGCAGAGGGAGAAGCAGGCTCCCTGCGAGGAGCCCAATGCAGGACTCGATCCGAGGCCCTGGGATCATGCCCTGAGCTGAAGGCAGATGCTCAACTGCTAAGCCACCTAGGCATCCCTCATGACAATTTTATATACAAGGCAAAAATTACCTCTGTCTTAAAAATAGGGCCAAAGGTTAAATGACAAGCTGAGTACCACATATGTTTGAGCAGTGTCCCTCCTTAAGTAATAGGTGAAAACATATTTCTAGAATAACACCATATTTTTCATTAAAGGTGCATAGTTTTGCATATTGTTTCTAGTCACAAGATCAAGTCTAAATAAATAAACCTGTTTATTAGTAATTATACGAAAATATAATAGAGCATACATTGATTTATTTAAGGTATTACAAAGGTATGGCAACATAGCTTTTACTTGGAATTATTAATATTTAATAATATCAGGCTTTAAAATACAAATAATATCTGTCCTAGGGGAATTTAGTTGTTATTTTTACAAGGCCATTATAATAAAGAATAAATACTTCTTTTTGAATATTGGCATACAAATTTCTTTTTTTGTTGTTTAAGATTTTATTTATTTATGAGAGAGGGAGAGCATAAAGAGAGCATGCACACAAGCAGGGGCAAGGTGAGAAGAGGGCTACCACCCAGCAGGGAGCCCAATGTGGAACTTGATCCCAGGACCCTAGGATCATGACCTGAGCTGAAGGCAGACACTTAACTGAGCCACCCAGGTGCCCCAGTGTACAAATTTCTATAAACTTTGGCACCATATTCTCCTCAAAGAGATTCTTTTATCCTACCAACTGTGATTTTGATTTTGTTTTTTTTTTTTTGGTTTTTGTTTTGTTTTTTTTTTGGTTTTTTGTTTTTTTGTTTTTTTTTATTTATGATAGTCACAGAGAGAGAGAGAGAGAGGCAGAGACATAGGCAGAGGGAGAAGCAGGCTCCATGCACCAGGAGCCCGATGTGGGACTTGATCCCGGGTCTCCAGGATGGCGCCCTGGGCCAAAGGCAGGCGCCAAACCGCTGCGCCACCCAGGGATCCCTGATTTTGATTTTGAATCTCTACTTTGTATAAGTCAATATATACAATATCAGAATATTAATTGCTCCTCAAAATTTGAAGTCTGTAAAAGTGTTCTTGGCTGTTTTTTTTCTATGGAACCAAGAGTAGAGAGTTAAATGTATGAGCTCCACCTTCTGACCAGTAGTAATCAGAAAGAAAATACCTTTTAGTTTCTACAATTTATGGAGACCATGAGATTTTAAATGATATTTTATTGGTAATGAATCTTAAATGCCTCGATATTACTTTGGAAACCAAGCAGAATAGTAATGTACAGATGCTAGTGATTTCTGAGAAAAGTCACTGGTAAAAATGTGATAAAAGTGATAAAAATGGAAAAGATCATGAGGTAAGCACTGTCTTTTTTACTTTTAGTTTCAATGAAACTCATGCAACTGGATGAATTAGAAATTTTAATTTATGTCTTAAACATTTCCAGGTTTTAAAGTTCTTTCATGTATATTATTTCATTTAATTTTAGTATTCCCATATTATAGTATGACCCATATTTCCTTCAGTTAAGAGAACATACTGGATTACAACAAGAGTAACAATACTTTACTTTTTTAATTCTGTTCCTCACCACAGTCTGTAGGAACTCTAGATCCTTTAGCTTCCCAGTTCTCTTCTTCCCATCCTAATTTAGAGAAATCAGTCAGAGATAACTCGTATACTGACTAACACCTTTGGAGACATTGCCACTTGTCTTCTGTTTGAGCTACTTCAGTCAGCTTCCAGTCATTTCTGAGGCCCTGACAGCAGGTGTCTGATTTCTCCTGAATTGCAGGTATAGATGGACTTGTCTTATTCAGCTTTTCCATTCTGAGCTCTCATGAGCCACAAAAGTTTTCTCAAATAGAGGAAGTGCCCCTCTGTTTCATTCTCACTGGCACAAAAGGTACACAGGGTACAGAAAAATGATGCCGTGTTTATAAAAATGCCAGCAAGGGCCTCCTGGTGGCTCAGTTGGTTAAGCGACTGGCTGACTCTTGGTATCAGCTCAGGTTGTGATCTCGGGGTCATGGAATTGAACTTGGTGCAGAATCTGCTTGGGACTCTGCCCTTCTCCCTCTCCCTCTGCCCCTCCCCTCTGCATGTGTACACATATTCTCTCTGTCTCTCTCAAATAAATAGATAAATCTTAAAAAAAAAAAAAAATTTGGTAGTGAAACAGCTCTTTAATTTTACTCCCAAGGATTGCCACAAGTCCTTGAGAGCAGATGTGCAGCTAGACAGCAGCATGAACCCTAAACAGCCCCTCCCCCTTCTCAAAAACTGTTTTCAAATCAAGTTCATATACCTTATTCTACTCTTCCCTTAGTGTGAGTTCCCTTCTGAGGGGCTTTTTAGTTTATCCTGCAAAGTATCTCGTGTGGGCCCAGCTAAGCAGCTTCTTTCCATGCATGTTCATACATGCCCAAATCTAGAAAAACACAGCTTAGTGCTTAGGAATCTAGTCACTCATAATACTTCAGTTTTTGTTGTTGTTTACCAGTTGAAAAAAGTTAAATAATTTACATAAGATGCCATAGCTTTTAGAACTGACACCTCACCTAAAACCAGTACTCTTCTATATCCCTCATTGCCAAAAAGAGGGAGTCTCCATGGTATACTCCAAGAGTCAGAACTATTGTACTTTTCTTGAAGTAGAACAACAGAGTTTTCGAAAATGTCTTTTTATTAATTTATGTAGGTTTTTTAATGTATTCAGAACCACTTTTAAAATAAATCTGAGATATCAGCCCATCTTACATTCTATCAATAAATACTGTAGCATGTGCAAATGTAAATCCACTCAATGAGTTATATAGAATATATTGAGGATATTATCTCCAAATTAATGTTGTTCTCAGTCCCTCTATAATATCTGCAGTTGCATGCTAAAAGAGTCATTTGCATTTTTCCTAAATACTGAAATGAAAACAACTTCTTACAAAATAATGGTGGCTGACTGTTAATGCTCACAATTAAGAGTGAGTAGAACTAAAGACTATGAAAGTGTACTCTGGTTGAACTAAAGTAATTCAAAAGTAGTCAAAGTACAAGTAGTTAAAATACAACTTAGCTTTTATGACTTAGAATGTTAATGTCATAAAACATTTAGGAAGTGAAATTAGGATTCCCTTCTCCTCCTTTTAACGTATTTATAAATTAAAATGCATCTTTGATAGCATCTCCCTAAGATATGTTCTGTGTATTTTCTTTTTCAGTGGGCAGTACTGACCTGTGGACACTGTTTCTGTAATGAGTGCATTTCAATTATAATTGAACAGTACAGCGTGGGGTCTCACAGAAGTTCCATTAAGTGTGCCATCTGCCGCCAGACCACATCTCACAAAGAAATCTCATATGTCTTCACCTCAGAGAAAGCCAGCCAGGAAGAAGACATCCCTGTGAAGGTAAAGTAGGTTAAAAACATGCGGAAACATAGAGCAGTGTAATAGAAATCAGCGTTTGGCAGTGAGAGCATCAAAATCAGAGCAAGGCTGGCACAGTAAGTATAGAAACTACTGTTTCTATCTGTAAGAACACTGCCTGAAATCCTCAGCTTTACCATCTACACTGTCTGTGGGAGGAACACAAAAATGCTTTTTCAAACGTGGCTGGCCGTAGGTCCACTGTGGCAGAAAGTAACGTCTTAGAATTTCAGTTCCCTATCCATCATCTTTGATAGTATTTCTGTCCACTACAAATAGAGCTCTGGTTAAATTAGAGATTTACTTAAAGAGGGGTTCTTCCTCATTCTCTCATTTGCCCTAGATAGCAGGGAAAAGGAATGAACCCAGCCTCATTCGAGGAAAAAATAGAGTGCTTAGGAAGTTAATGTACTTAGGAGGTAGTGTACTTTTAAATGACATGATTTGGTATCTCATGGTATAGCCAAAACATGGCCCTATTTTCCTAATTTTTTCCTGTGCTTCATTCAGAATTCTAAGAAAATTACTAGAAATCCATGGCAACCTGGGTGTCTCAGTGGTTTACGCCAGGGCGTGATCCTGGAGACCTGGGATCAAGTCCCACCCACATTGGGCTCCCTGCATGGAGCCTGCTTCTCCCTCTGCCTTTGTCTCTTTCTCTGTGTCTCTCATGAATAAATAGATAAAATCTTTAAAAAAATTTTTTTTGAAATCCAAACAGGATCTCTAATTGGACTTTCTATCTAAGGGGCATTTATGTAATGAAAAACTTTCTCACGACTTTTTTGTTCTTTGCTTACCTTAAACATGCTTTTTTTTTATTCCTAACCAAATTTATTTTTTTTTATTTTATTTATTTATGATAGTCACAGAGAGAGAGAGAGAGAGAGAGAGGCAGAGACACAGGCAGAGGGAGAAGCAGGCTCCATGCACCGGGAGCCAGAGAGAGAGAGAGAGAGAGAGAGGCAGAGACACAGGCAGAGGGAGAAGCAGGCTCCATGCACCGGGAGCCCGATGTGGGATTCCATCCCGGGTCTCCAGGATCGCACCCTGGGCCAAAGGCAGGCGCCAAACCGCTGCGCCACCCAGGGATCCCCCTAACCAAATTTAGACAAAGGACAAATCAATATATGATTGTAGTAGGAAATATAGGCCTGAGAATTAAAAATCCTTTATTTTTAAAGATTGTATTTTTTGAGGAAAATGAACTGCAATTTGAAACTCTCAAGAGTTAGGGCTCCCCCTCCTGACAAAAGTGTGGTTAAATTAAAGTATGTCTAATTGCTGTTTATTCCTACCATTTTTGAGTAAAACCTGAAGGTATCAATGAAATTAATATTACTCTCTAGTGTGTTGAGATAACCAGAATCCCAAAGTTGGAATGAATTTCACTCATTTATTCATTCATTCATTCCATACCTATTTATTGGATACATAGTGTGTGCCAGGCAGTGTGCTGGGCCTCACAGACACAGCATACACTCCTGAATAAAACAGACACGATCGCTGTCCTTGTGGATTTTACAGTTTGGTAATGGGGTGGTGGGTGGGGGACAGAATTTGAGTTGGAGTAGGAGCACAGACAATACACAAATAATTTACATATAATTGTGATAAGCCCTACAAAAGAAAATCAGACCTGGCTTCTCTGAGGGAATGACAGTTAAGTAGATGTCTAAAGGATGAATGAATTAACCAGGCTGGGAAAAAGAGAAAAATGGTCCTGTGTGGAGGAGCCTGCCAGACAGAAACAAACAAAAAACAATACATAGAAGTACCTGAGACAAGAAGTCACACAGTGGAATTCAGTGGCTGCAGTGTAGAAGGCACAAAGGACAAGTGAATGAAATGAGTCCGGAAACCACAGAGAGACCAGATGCTTAAGGGCCACTGAAGACTGAAGAATTTTCTTTCCATATAAACAGAAAGGCATTACATGTTATATGCAGAGAAGTACCATGATCGGATTTGAATCTTTAAAAGGTCCCTTTTGTGCAGTGTGGCAATTAGATTAGTAGGAGTAGAAAAAAATAGAAAAACTTAGGAGAGACCAGATCAAGAGGCTACAGCAATAGTGATGGTGGCTTTGATGAGGTCAGGGGTAGTGGAGATAGAAAGAAATGGATATAGTCATGAGATATTTGAAGTAAAGTTGATTAGTAAGATAGAATGCTGGAGGGATTGATAGAGATTTAGTAGGGGACCCTCTGGGTTCTGATGTGAAAATTCAGTTGGATAATAGTACAGTTACTGATACAAGGTATTTGGAAGAGGAGTGCATCTGTGTTTGAAATCTCTAAAACATCCAAATAGAACTGTATAGCAGAGTTTTGCTATGTGGAACAAGAGATAGAAAATTCAGAGTTACTGGCTTAATGATGTATGAAGCCATGAGAGAGAAAGTAGAGATCTCACTGAAGTCAAATAAGGAGAGATTGGGTTACTGAGCAAATAAGCTATAAGAGTAAGTGTCCTTGTCAGAGGCTGGGCTCTCTTATCCTTTCAGAAAGGACAGGTATTTAGTATTCCAGATGTGACTGCAGAAGCAAGTGACCCAAGTGAGGTGGAAGAAATAATGTGATAGAAGATGAAGTGGTGGGATCCCTGGGTGGTGCAGTGGTTTGGCGCCTGCCTTTGGCCCAGGGCGCGATCCTGGAGACCCGGGATCGAATCCCACATCGGGCTCCCGGTGCATGGAGCCTGCTTCTCCCTCTGCCTATGTCTCTGCCTCTCTCTCTCTCTCTCTCTCTCTCTCTCTCTCTGTGACTATCATAAATAAATAAAAATTAAAAAAAAAAAAAGATGAAGTGGTAAGACTTAAATGTTGAAGGAGTTGTTCAAGTGGACAATGTATCATATCTAGAGTTAAGGTATAGAGTTAGTCACCAAGATTATTCCATGAATGAAAGGTAGTATTCAAAAAAAATAATAATAAATTTTAAAAAATTAAAAAAAAAAAAAAGAAAGGTAGTGTTCAGTAAATGATGACAGCAACAGGTAGAGTTAGGGAAAAACCGGGTTTCATGAAGCCCAGAAGAATGGAAATTTTTTAAAAAATGAGAAATAATTATCTGAAACCTCCATGAGGGACCAGAGGATACCCATACTCATAATGCAAGGAATATGAAAGAGTGAATTCCTCCATCCAGAGGCCTGCTGAGAAAGTGGTGTGCTCAAAGGACAGCCAGGTTCTAATTAAAGTAAGGAAATAGAACACATTATTTCCACCAAAGGTTAAAAGTGTAAAAAAGTTTGTTGGCCATAAAGCACTAGTTCCTGGGGAACCACCAGAGTTTGGGAGAGAGAGAAGAATGGGAGGGTGGGAACTGCATAGCAGTGTGGGAATAACACAACTGTTGTGATCAAGTGATGAGAGGGTCATGACTTCAAGGAGTCGTGTAGTCCTGCTCCCTCTGGGAATCCCCTGGATAAATGTGTATTTTTAAATCAAATGCCCAAGAGTTGCTAAGTGAAGAGGAAGGTGGTCTGTGGTGCAATCCGCTGACCAGCCCTAATGAGGCATTTGATGGTCAGACTCAATCTTCCTCCCCACCCAAAGAACTGCTCTCCTGCCAGATTCCCTCTCCCTTTTTTCCCTAATTCTGCACTTTCCCCCTCCTTCTCTTAAAAATAGTCTTTCTAAGCCCTTCTTTCTCTTCTGCTGTCTTTTCCTTTAGCCTCAGGCATCCCAAGGGCCACTGATGGCATCCGTGGCTAAGAAGGGCTGCTGACCCTTAGATAAAAGCATTCATAACAGCGTAAGGAACGAGTGAGAAAGAACTGCTGCGTCAGGCTTCATGCCATGAGGTTTAGGAAGTGATTGCTCTAGCTACCAGTAAACAGCACAGCCTCTATGAAACTGAGTCATGGAGCCCATCAAACCCAAACACCTGTTCATTTAATGGCACTTTTTCTAGACACACAGGAGAGAGATCAGGATGGTTACACTCACTGTCCTGTTGGGACAGGAATATCAGTGTACAAATACTGTTACGCTCTGACTTCTTCCTGTCTTTCCTACATTCTGATGAGCACATACATGAATTAATCAAAGCATCTTATAAAAAGTTACAAGATTACAGAGTCTACTAAACTTAATTTTTCTATTGTCATAGATGCATGTATATTTGTATTTCCTTTTTATTAAACATGACTGAATATTGTACCCACTATACTTGTAAGTTTCATCTTTCACATCCTCACATTGCTTCTTCTTGCCATATTTACTTTTGCTTCTCCCTGCCTTTACTGTCCCCATTTGTGCCTGCCACTTCTGCCTTCTGCTGCCTGTCCCCTTTTCTGACGTCTGTCACATTTCTGTCTTGTCTGCCACCTCCTCTTTGAAGCATCTGCCTGTTGTTTTCTCAGACCCTCACTGCATCTGAAACTACCCTACTGAATAGTCATATCATGTATTGTGAAGTTGAGAGAGTAATCATTTGTAAAATAAAGGTGACTCTGTATGAATAATTAAAGCATTACTTTGAAATTATATAAATACTGGTTCAAATTTTTACTAACCCTAGGGACTTGTTCTTTTATGTTGATTATCAAATCTCTGGCCTTTATTAAACAATAATGAAAAGTAATTAATTTCATTGAAGTTTTTGTATTATCAGAAATGTTTATTTCACTTAGTATTACTGTCAAGATTCTCAGGAGAGACAATATATCACACATAGTGGTTAATTATCTAGCTGGTCTTGGATAAAAGATATTTGGAAAACATAAAAATAATATTTAATAATATAAGACATTTTTTTTCCTACTGGTATTTCACAATATAAGGAATCTTATTGATGAACCATAGAATATTGGTCAGATAAACTGAATATTGAGATGACAATGTTCCCTTTAGTGGATACATGTAAGTTAAAGACTGTATCTACCCTAATGTCTGTGTGACAGTATTCCTAAATGACCCTTGGAACCTACTGGGCATTTCACAAAGTAAACAAAATTCCCCTTGCAAGTTCTGACAACTGCCAGGCGTTTTGGATGGTGAAGTAGGCTTCCTGGCAGAACATATGCCCCACGTGGCATGTTCCCTGTGTTCTAAGTTTGGATAGGTTTCATACAAAGCATTTTTGTCAGTGGAAACCCTGACCCTATGACGGCCACGGCTCTTTATGTCATATGAAGTTTCTATCCAGGAGAAAATATGCTACGTGGGTATAGCCACAGAAAACAGCAGCCTTCCCACCCATCCTACACATGTGCACTACTGCTTCATCTTCTCAAATGTTTGAGTGTCTAATAACTGGCCTACTTCCTAAAATAAAGATTTTTATCAGGCCCCGTTTCCATTTAAATTTTAACTCATTAGACCTGGGATCTGGCCCAGGAATCTGCATTTTTAACAAATAAAACTATTGTTAACAGAGCTGTCTTAACACAGCCTCTTTGTGAAGGGACAAAAAAAAAAAGAACTATATTTCTACACTCAAACTCCCCAAGATTTTTAGAAATACCATGTGTCAAATCGTATGTGTAGCTACCTGCTATTTCTCTTCTTTTTTGAGTTTTTGTTCATTTATTCAAGGGTGACTTGTTAAGTCTCTCTTGTACTTTCTAAATATAATCAAACATCTGGATGGAAAAAAACTGATTCCAAAATTCTGACTGAGCCTGAAATAATTTGGTGAATATAATCCACAAACAATTATATTTAAATATACTTATCTAAATATTTTTACATAAGATACTTGTATATGAACATTAACTGGTAATTTTAGAATGCAATTGTATGTTTTTGTTAGAAAATGTTATGACTAAGTATAATTATAATCACAAAAAACAATTTCTGTTCACTGGCCAAGTTAGCACTTTATAATTCTGAACTGTTAAGGAGTCTGGTATGGAAGTTAGCAATGGCTTACAAAAATCAAACACCCAGTAGATACTTGTAATATGTAAACTATCTTTTTGAAATTACTGTTCTGAAAAACTTATATTTGCAGGGTGTAAACTCCATTACAATATGGAAAGGACATTGTACATGAAGTGAGAACTTGTTTTATGCACTATATCCCCAGCATCTAGAACAATGCCTGGTTTATAACAGGTACTCAGTTAAGTAGTGGATATCTGGATAGATGGATGGATAATGGTGGATGGACGGATAAACAGATAAGCAGTTAAATAATATCCCTAAAAGCCTTTGGGTGCCAATAAAATTTTTAACCTTTTTTTTTTTTCTACAGTTGCTAACCTATCTCTTTTGAAATCATTATGCAAATGTTTAAAGGGACAGAATAATATTTTTAGGACCTAGTGCACTTGTAAGATTTCCCACCGCACATGTGGCATCCATTGCACTTCATTCAAGTAACATGTGAATGCTTGAAGAACCCAGGACTTGCCCCAGGCATTAGCTTGAGAAGTGTTCCTACTTCATGAGACCAATCATACAAGCTATATAACTGCACTAAATTGTATCTGTCACTACCAATATGGGTTTTTAGCATGGTGAACAGGTGCAAACAGAAATAAAACAATGTTAACTGATCTTACTCAGCAGAAACTACTATGGATAGCACAGTCACATTCAAAGAGTTAGCTGTCTTTCAAAAAGAAAAGTCCAGAATAAAAGTAACAAAAGTCAGGTAATACCAAGACAGAAATGATTTTATACTGAACATTCATGTTATTGAATTGAAGCCTACCATGAAAACCTAAAGAAAAAATCGATGATCTGTCACCATGTAATATTTGATCATGTTACTGATTAGAGAACATAGTCCTTTTTTGAGGTGGGGCAGTGACTAAGTTGTATAAATTTATCTTCTTTACAGGATGTTTTTTAGTCAGATAAGATATTCAAAAAAATCTCTAATCTCAAGACCTTTGTAGTATGTTTTACTGATTGCAAAAATCAATCCATATAATAACTGGAAGTTTAAAATAAAATCTGTGCTCTGTTTCAGATGTAATTGCCTTACCTCCCACAAAGCTGAAACTCCTCATCTGTGGTAGATAGATAGCTCAGATTAGGCATCCATTTGACCCTAGCGCAGTAAGAGACACAGCAGGTATGCAGCATTAGAGCACTGTCAGAATTCAGAGGGTCAGTTTGTTTGCCATAAACACAGTGCTGATTGTATTGTGGAGGTGACAAGGTAAAAAGGTCCCAGAATTACAGGCCTCCTGCCCATCCCCCTGAACCTCTTGTCCATCTGTAAGAAATAAGGGTAGACAAGAAGTATTTCATTTTTTAGCAGCAATAATTTACACAGAAGAACAAATTCAGAATAAAATGGAATGGCACACAATGAAAAGAAATGCTGTCCTTCATTCTCCCTTATTTGCCTTGCCACTGTGATCAGTTTCTATTTTTAGTTAGAAAGATCACCTATATGACTTTCAATAATATACATAGGTTTTGTTTCTTAAAGTATTAGCTGTAGACAGTGTCTGTTATCTCCTCACTTCAAAACAAGAGGACATTAGTGCATCTTTCAATCTATTCCTCTTTCAATCTTTCTTTGCTCTTCCACATCCTAACTTCTGTTACAGGATCATTTTTATAACATGATGTTTATATAGCATTCACATCTTATTACCTAATTATAAATGTCTTTCATATCTACAGAAAGTCACTAAAATAGTGAACAGTATTATACACTGTAGAACAGAGTGGTGATTGAAGTCATTTGGAAAGGAATATAATTCTAATCTTGCAGATTTAAACCTTGCTTTTTGAAAAACTTTACAAGCACCTCAGTCTAATGGCCCTTCTAACTTTTTTATAGAAAACTTACTTAATGTCTATGTCAACTTTATCTGGCACCAATATCCATGTAATGCTCATTGTAATATTTTTTTCACTGTGCTGTACTACTTCAAGAAATTTTAGCATGAGTATGAATGGCAGATTTCAGAAAACGACTTCATTTTGATTTCACTTTAAACTGATAAGTAGCTTACAGCCCCATGATTTGAAACATTTCACATGTACTAGTATTTATGTATTTCACATATACGGACTATATATAATACACGTAAAATCTCTAAAGATACGGCCTGCATGTTGACCTAAAGTAGTCTCTAAACAATATTCTCTCTAATATTCAGTGAAAAATAAGACTACATTCCTCATCTCTACTGTTTGACTCATTTTCCTGATGTTCTTCAAGACCCAGCAGCCACTTTAGCTCTTAATTCTACCAGTGGAGCAAAGCATAACGAGAATCCATTGATACTGCGGAGAAAAAGTGAGAGAAGTAGACAGATTAACTAAAAGAGAAAATAGAAGGGCTCCACGAAAAAAGACTGGTGACAAAGGGCTATAATACAAAGCAACGATACCTGGTGCTATGACTGAAAAGTCATAGAGTACTAGTTTTATTTATATAAATCAAATGCAAGTAGCACTTCGCTGCTATGGTAGGGAGATGTCAGATCTGTTCCCCTTCCTTTCCTGCCTTCCCTAAACAAGGATTCTCAGCAATAGGAAATAGATATGAAGGGAGTGGAGTGAAGCCAACAACTGCGTATCTTCTACACCATACTCAAAGATTTTACCTATTCTCTCTTGCCCCAATAATAAGACTTCAGGGATTGAAAAGCAGTACCTTACTCTACGAACAACCTGGTAAGATATTGAGTCCCATTATGGAGGGGAAGCATTTATCAAAGTCTAAATCAATACTACTTGATTGCTTTATTATTAGAATTCTTCTACTGAATATATGACAAAGAAATAAAAGTGAGTTTTCCATCCTTTTAACACATTTAACACTCTTAGAGTAGATAAGAGGCTGCATGACATTTCTGATCTTTAGTTATGAAGCTAGACAACCTCTAGGCCAGACTTCACAAGAAATATTCTTTGTTGGCCTTTGGTGCTAATGGGTATCTGCTATTTTTTGTTGCCTTGACTTCTGCCCAAAAGCCTAGAGCTTTTAACTTTGCGGTTAATTTTCCACCAAGTAGAAAAACCACCTGTATATGTAGCTTGTTTGGTTTTGTTGATTAAATTACAGGCAAGGGAACAAAGATTTTTATAAAGAATATTTTATGATTCCTTTGCTATAAAGAAGGACAATCCCATCCGTATTCTTCATTAATGATATAATACTCTTCACTGCTTATCTCATGAGTGGAACACCAGAAGTACTGACTTGATCACAAAGTCAGGGTTGGTGGAACAGAGATTCAAAGAAGGGGTGGAAACAATGAAAGGAACAAGAGTTTCAGAAGAGGACAAAGGTGCTTATAATTAAATACAACTTTATCAATCTAATATATTAAGTGATCCAGCATTTTTGTGGGATGTCCATTCCCATGCACCCTGCTAGCAAATACATATCATTCCAGCTTAACTTTGTATGTTTACTGATATAGCTAAAAAATAAGCCAAGTTGGACTCGGGCTATCAGGTTACCTTTCTGGAGAATATTCATACTTTGTTACTTTGTTAACACCTTGCATAGGGATAGATTCCTGTGCACAGTTCCTCATCCTAATCTCTTTTGTGCCTCCTTCTGTGATCTCCTCTAGCCTTGCCTGTATATAACCCATCCCTTCATGTTTTAACCTTTTTTTTTTTTTTTTTTTTTTGACAAACTGAACATTTAGTATGTGGCCATATTGAATAATCTTCTGAAAAACGGAGTTGAGCCAAACTTCATTTATGCATTTGAGATAGAAACATTAAAAAAGAGCAGTAGAATATGTATAGTACTCATTAAGATGATATAATAAAACATTCATTTAAATTGCATCTAGGTCAAATCAGCAGTATAAACCATCTTTTTCGTTTTTCTCCATATTCTGTAACATGCATTAGACTATATGTTTTGGGGAGTAGGAGGAGGGTATATCTTTTGATCTTTGTATATCCAGTGCCTAATATAGTTCTTGGCATTTTTGTTGAATAAGTAAATGATTTGGATAATCAAATACGAACTTACTTGAAATGTTGAAGGGACTTGAGTGATAAGGAAAATAACAGAAGAAAGTTTGCCCTATCTTTTTGTTCACTTTCATTGATTCTGTTATAAAACCAACCATAGTCTTTTCAGTATTATCTTGGGACTCCTTTTTCATTTGGAAATAAAAATCACAAGCAAGGAAGAGAAAAGAAGTCCATGAATAAGGGCATAGAGTGGTGGGAATCTAGGTTTCTGAAGATTGAAGATAAGATAAAAGCCCACTGGGTTTGGGCACCTGGGTGGCTCAGTTGGCTAAGTGTCTGACTTGATTTCAGCTCAGGGTTGTGAAATTGAGCCCCACATCAGGCTCTAGTCTGAGCATGGAGTCCACTTGGGATCCTCTCTCCTTCTCCCTCTGCCTCTTCACACCTGTCCCCCCAAAAGCCACTAGGTTTGCTGACTTTATTAACCTCTCCTGTAGCTCCTAATTGTTTGGTTAAAAAAAAAAGATTAGTGTTTATCAACCCATATATAATGAAATGGTACCACCCTCCAATTCACAGAAGAATTCTAAATGGCTAATTAATGATACTCAAGTTCACTGTCAGGAAAATATAGACTAAATGAAAATTTAGTTCCTCCTTTCACCTATCAGACTGGCAAAAAATTAAATTTTAACAAATGTGCAAAGAAGCAGACATTTTTAACCATTGGTAGTTAAAATTTCCAGCATTTTTAGATGGCAATTTGACCCACCAAAATCCACCGGGATCCAAGTATCTTAATAAATTTTTTGAGTCCAAGTATCTTAATAAATTTTTTGAGTCTTTTGGAATTGGCCATCAATTCCACTTTAACGTGCCTATCCAACAAAAATATTTTCACATATGGCTTTGTATCCAAAGCTATAAGTATCACTAAAGTCTGGTTTATAATAGCAAAAAAGAATGCAAGAGTCTAAGTGTATATTAATAAATAAATATAAAGATCCTCTATGAATAGATTGTTAAGATACAATGTTAAATGAAAAGACCATTTTATAAAACAAGTTTACAAATATTTGTGGAGTACATATGCATTTTTATGTAGGCTTCTAAAATGCCTAAGGAGGTGTAACAGAATAAATGCCAATTCTTAGTGCTGTTTTGAGAAGGTAGGGCTTTAAAAAAGTATTTAACTTCTTTAATTCTTATATTTCTGTTAGCTTAGTTGTCCAATAAGCATATTTTGATTTTATGTAATTTTTTTAAGTTATCCAAAATGTGCTTGTGATAGATGTGGTAAATCAAAGAGAAACCAGATCCTATTTAACTTCTATTCAGTTTTTCTCCTATAGCTTACTGCCTTTCTATGGTAACTTTTTAGATCAGTAATCCTTAATTGTGCATAGCATTTTCTTTTCATTTAGTAGCAAATTAGGAATCGTTATTAAAATAAACTCAACAGGGCAGCCCAGGTGGCTCAGCGGTTTAGTGCCGCCTTCAGCCCAGGGTGTGATCCTGGAGACCTGGGATCGAGTCCCATGTCAGGCTCCCCTCATGGAGCCTGCTTCTCCCTCTCTCCCTCTGCCTGTGTCTTGCCCCTCTCTCTCTCTCTCTCTCTCTCTCTCTCTCATAAATAAATAAATAAATAAATAAAATCTTTTAAAAATAAATAAACTCAACAGGGGCATCTGGGTGGCACAGTCGGTTGAATATCCAACTCTTGATTTTGGCTCACGTTGTTATCTCCAGATCATGAGATCGAGGCCCACATAAGTGCTCTGTGTTCAGAGTCTGCTTAAGATTCTCTCTCTCTCCTTCTCCCTCTGCCCTCCACACTCAATGTGTGCATGTGTGCTCTCTCTCTCTCTCTCAAGCAAATAAATCTTTAAAAAATAAACTCAACATATCCTCTTGCAACTGGAAGCAACATTTTTAATGACAATTTATGATCATTTAAATGGCTTCAAATAGTCTAAAATAGGAAATCTTTTGTCTTGAAAGAAACTATTTAAACATATTGACCTAACAGGATTTTGCATGTATTGGATTCGTTTTTTAAAATTATGCAGGGCATGCAAGTCAGTATACATGGGCTACCCATCAAGAATTCTATGCATTTTTCTCTTCTCAGTAGCCACTTCCATCCATGTGGAAGAAAAGAGTGTTAAAATAGCCTCACTCCCATGTACCTTTCTGCCAAGCAGAGCTTTAGATTTCTAGGCTTCCTTATTATTCGTTCACAGTGAAAGTAACTGAACTAGGACCAAATGGTTCCAGGCTGTGATATTTGCAAGGGCTTATTGAGAGCTACCACTGAACTGTCCAGACTTTGATAAAAGGGAATGTTCTGGTCTTTTCCTTCACAGAGTTAGCACTCTAATTTGGAATGTTGTTTATTAAAGATTATTAGGTTTTCTTTTGAACTTTCATAAGAAGCAACTTAATAAATGGAAGGTTTTATAGTTATGGTATTTCATTTGAAAATATTTTTGAGGGGCGCCTTGGTGACTCTTGGTTAAGTGTCTGCCTTTAGCTCAGGTCATGACCCTGGAGTCCAGGAGTCGAACCTGGCATTGGGCTCCCTGCTCAGCAGAGAGTGTGCTTCTCCCTCTGCCCTTTCCCCCTGCTTGTGCTCTCTTTCTCTCATTCTCTCTCTCTCAAATAAAATCTTTTAAAAAAAATATATTTTTGAAATGAGACTTTGTGAGGGATACGTATGTTTCTATCTAAACTCATTAACAATACTTCATGCTGATTTCCTGCTTTCTCTTATTTGATATAATTTTGCTCTTTTTTAAGACGATTTTTAGACTGAAACAGATCCTTTATATTTTTTAACCTTGCACGTATAATTAGCAGTCTGCATACCAGAGAATTATATAATTATGTAGACTTAGGATTTTAGTATTACAATTTTAAAACTTCTTCCATAATTCTCTCTTGCTAACTAAAAGTTGCATTGCCTTTCTTTCTTGTTTCATTTATACATTTTACCTCTGAGTGTCTCTGTAAAAGTGCTAAAAGTCCCATACCCTTAATATCTTCATGTCTTGCCATCTCCCAGAGCATTCCAGGAGGAAAATTTTCTCAGAAGGCTATGAAAACATTTGCTCATTTCCTCATTTTTTTATTTCTTCATTTTTTTCCTTTTCATACTTTAATGATGGAAATGGTTATGGAAAATGTAAAACCCACCTGTGTGTGTTTATTTAGCTTTATAGAAATCTGCTGCTATCCAAGTAGATGTTATTTGTACCTCTGTCACTGTCCTTTGTAATTCCCTACAAGAAAAGATCCTTCCTGAGTTGGATCCTTCACAGTTTGCTTACATTAGAATTCTGATTCATTATATTCTTAAGATTTCTAATGCCATATAATATCTGAAGTGAGGAGTGCTTTTAATATATAAATTCTGCTGATCTAAAATAATAAAATCTTCTAACTACAAATCCTACCTACTTTAACCTAAAAATCTTCTCTTTATGGTCATATATCACTATATGACTTTCTGGTATGTTTCAGAAGCAGTTTTCCCTAGATTTAAGTTCTATAGCTTCTAGCTAAAGAAAATTTCCAGCAAATACAAAATAAAGAAGAGTGAACACATAGAACCCGATAGTTTGTTTTGATGTACATGTAGTTTTGGTAATAAAAGTGTTTTATATTGGTTTTCCTTTTCATTGTAAACTAGATTTATTTGGTAGTGATGTGTTTTCTTGTTTATGTCCAAAGGGCAGCCATTCTACAAAAGTGGAAGCTGTGGTCAGAACTCTGATGAGAATCCAACTTAGAGACCCAGGGGCTAAAGCACTCGTCTTCTCAACGGTATAATCAACATTTTCATTCTGAGTCTTACCTCAGACTGGCTTTCTGTCAGCTCATATCTGAGAACTCATGTTTAATGTTTGTTCTAATATAGTTGAGATTTAGAATTACTGTTAGATTTTCCATGTTCTTTTTTTTTTTTTTTCTATTTCCATAGGATAAAATTATTTTTAGAGAAATTTGGTGATGCTTTACAAAGGCAATTTCTATAGCTACATTTCCTGTTAATGTTTTATGGGCATTTTCTAATGTTAATATGTTAAAAATTAGAATCTGTAACCTTGAAAGTCTCATTCCACAAATTAAATTGGTTATTTGAGAAAAAGAAAAAGTAATCTATTGAATAAAATATGAAGTAAAAGTTGTAGTTTTTATTTTTAAAAGATAGGCAACTTTATCCATTAGCCATTCCATTATTTATGTTTATCTTAATTCAGTTCCCAAAAACACCTATGTCTTTTACCCTAAATTTAACCAGCATTTGACTTAAACAAACAAAAACCACTGCCATTTTGGTAGTGTAAAATAATATTGGTGGAACCACATTTGAAAGTTTGTTTTTATGTTAATTCTGAAGTACAAAAGTAATTTAGATTTAGTTCCTTTTCAATTCCTTTTTATGTGAAAACTATACAAAAATTTGTTTTCTTATTTTTTTATGTGTTCTAGTGGCAAGATGTATTAGATATTATTTCAAAAGCCCTCACTGACAACAACATGGAATTTGCTCAAATCAGTCGTGTTAAGACATTTCAGGTACGTCAAGAAGATTTTTACTTTTTTTGAGGGGAGATTTAGTTGTAAATTAAAACTGCTGTTAATAGCTTACTTGCATTTATTGTCTTGTGTAAAGATTTGAGTTATTGATTCATTATAAAACTAACATTCAAAAGCAAAGTAGAGAAACTAATTATTTTCTATCTATTCATTTATACCCATAGCAAGGTCATTTTTTTTTAAGATCTTCTGACTTGAGGTCGTTTGCTTCAATAGAGGAAAAGATGATCTGTGATACACCTGTTCAATGGACAGGGCCCTCATGCCAGGATTAGGTTCTCAAGACACTACACCAGGAAAAACCCTATGTGGTCAAATTGCTTACGCTACGCTCAGCACGACGACTGGCGCACACCCTGAGACAAAAACACAAAAGAAGACCAAGTAAAAATGTAACAGATTCATGTCTCTGATCTCATCCTCACTCTGGCACACACTTTCTTTTTCTCTCTCATGTAGTTTAATTGGCATACATCAGGTACATGTATCATGTGTTTCCACTGTATCATAAAGAATAAGAGAGTTTATGTGACCCTTGTCCTCACGAAGGTCAGACAAGTTTACATTTTCTGAAATCGGTAATTTATATTTAATTGTCTTAATTATTACATTTCACAGTGACCTGAATACTATTAGGCTTCTTAATATGAGCTATACTATACTGCTCTAAGTGATCCAGCTAAAATCTAAATATACCTTTCTTTTTTTAGGAGAATCTTTCAGCATTTAAACATGATCCCCAAATCAATATCTTGCTGCTGCCCCTGCACACAGGTTCTAATGGATTAACTATCATTGAAGCAACTCATGTTCTCTTGGTGGAGCCCATCTTGAACCCTGCCCATGAGCTTCAGGCCATTGGGAGGGTGCACCGGATTGGACAAACAAAGTAAGGACTAAAGTTAGCATCAGTTACATTTGCTTCCAGTTTCTAAGATATAAATCAGTGTTTAAATTCTTCAATTATGTTCATATAACTATTCATTTTTAATGACTTATTTATTAAATGTTCAAGTATATGACCAAAAGACATTTTGAGATTTCCAACCCTCCCTCCTCCAAACAGCAAATCCCTGAATTCTCCCATATTTGTGTCTCCCTTCTTGGAAAAATTACGCTGTTCGCTTCACCAAAACAGTTTCTTAAACTAAGCTGCAGAGTTGAAAGCATCCATCATGACTTTGAGGAGAAGTGATTTTTGATTGTTTAAAGTAGCCTGTTTTTAAAAGAAGGCATATCCCATTCATGACTCCTTTTTAAATTCTTTCCCTTAGGAAAAGATAGTCCCTTGGGGCTACTCTAAGAGGTAACTAGATTTAGTTGAGGCCCAACCTAATAGTGAGTATTGTGTAATATCTACTACTTTCATTCAAATGTCAGAATAGACAGTTACCCTTCATAAGACCTCTTAGATGTATTACCTCCTAGATGGTAGATGCCTTGAATGTTTAAAAAAAAAATCTGTACTGAGTATTCATTAAATATTGACTGAGTGGCAACTATATGTCACTCATACTAGATATTGAAGACTCAAATTGAGTAAGACATAGTCTGCTCCCCCAAAGAGGTTGCTATGTAGTACAGGAAGCAGAAGAGCTGACCTATTGCAGCAGAGTGTGCAAAAATGTAATAGAAGTACTGTGGTAACAGAAGGGAGTCATTAGTTGTGCTTAGAGTCATGGAAGGCTTCATTAGGTTGAGTCTTGAAGGAACAATTACTTCAAAACTAGGCTAGAAAGGGGTGCTCACACAGCCAAAGAGAATTGCATGTGCAGGAACACAGAGGAGATAAACACCAGGAGATCCCTAGGGACCCAAAAGAGTTTAGAATTGCTTAGGAATAGAGTATGTGGAGAGGAGTAACAGGAGATGCCATCTTGTATGACCTACTGTTAAAAGCTGGATTGCTCTGTAAGCAATAGCCAGGAGAACAAATGAGGACTTTTAGTTTTCAGCATGAAAGAGACATGTTCATCAAACAAACCCATAGTAAAATATGACAAAGTAACATAACTGTAATAACTGCACACTTGTTCTAAGTATTGTCCAGTGTCATTTAAAATGCAGTTATGTCTTATTTGGTTGGGGTTTTTTGGGTTTGTTTTTTTCTTATATTTTTAAACATTGCCGCCTTGTCTTATCACTGTTTTCCAAAGCATGGACTGGATTCAGCTCAGATGAAAGGCCATTCAGCACTACCTGACAATCCTACTATGCTTCCCTAGTAGATAGATTTTTTTTCCATTTTCTGAAGAGATGATCTTAAAAGTCATCTATAACTTCCTGCTCCCCACTGATGACAGTCTTGCCTCATATGTAGAACACAGATAAAGTCAGATTTGAAGCATCTCATCTTTCCATCACCAACTTGAGTAATATACCTGCATCAATACCCACATACTTCATTCAGTAAATTTTTATTAAGCACCTTCTGTGTTCCAGGCACTGTTCTAGGTATTTGAGATGCCCTCATGGAAATTATGATAGTTGGTAGAGAGACAGATGGTGAACAAGAACATAAGTAAAATATATGCTATGTTAGGAGCTGGAAAAGTAGAGTAGGGAAGGAGGATAAAGAGTGCATTTGGGGGCAGCCGGGTGGCTCAGCGGTTTAGCACCGGCTTCAGCGCAGGGTGTGATCATGGAGACCTAGGATCGAGTCTAACATTGGGCTTCCTGCTTGGAGCCTGTTTCTCCCTCTGCCTCTCTCTCTCTCTGTGTGTCTCTAATGAATAAATAAATAAAATCTTTAAAAATAAAGAGTGCATTTGGCTGGGGACTCCTGAGCGGTCCCATTGGTTAAATGTCCACCTCTTGATCTCACCTCAGGTCTTGGTCTCAGCGTTGTGAGTTCAAGCCCCAAGTTGGCCTAGCATGGAGCCCAGTTTAAAAAAAAAAAAAAGTACATTTGGCTAAGCAGGATGGCATGCAGGTTTTTTGTTTTTTTTTTTAAGAGAAGGAGGAGCAAGGGGCAGGGAGGAACAGAGGAAGAGAGAGAACCTTAAGCAGGCTCCATGGAGCCTGACATGGGGTTATGGGGCTCAGTCTCTCAACCCTGACATCATGACCTGAGCCAAAATCAAGAGTCAGATGCTTAACCCACAAAGCTACCTGGCATGCAAGATTTGTATGGGGAAGAATATTCAAGCAGATAGCACACTTAGTGCAAAGACCCTGTCAAGACTGTGCCTGGTATGTTTGAGGAATAGTAAGGAGCCAGAGTTACCGAAGCAGAATAAGTAAAGAGAGTAGTAGGAGATGAAGTCAGAAAGCTGGTAGGGGAGGGGAATTTATAGGGCCTATGAGGTCACTATGAGGACCTTGATTTCACTGTGTATAAGATAGGGAACCAACAGCAGGCTTTGAGCAGAGGAGTGACAAGTTCTAACTTGTTTTGAGATAATCATTCTGAGTGCTATATGTTCAGGGCCAGGGGAAAGGGGAACATATGGGGAGTAGAAGAAGAGAGAACAGTTAGGAGGCTGTTGTGTAATCCTAGTAAGAGTTAAAGGTGACCTGAACCATGGGAGCAGCAGTAGATATGATGTGAAGTGGTCAGGTTCTGGACATATTTTGAGAACCAGTAGTTATGTGTGGACAGAGTAGACATGGGATGTGAGCAAGTCAAGGTCAATGCCATGGTTTTTGACCTAGAAAACTAGAAGGATGAAGTAGGTTTCAGATGAGCCAGGAAGGACTACAGGGTAGAGCAGGTTTGGTAAGGAAAGAACAGAAGTCTATTTTAAATAGAAATTTGAGATGTTTGATATTTATTAGAAAACTGGAGATAGGTATTCTGTAATTGGATGTACAAGTCCTCAGTTCAGGAGAAGTCTGTGCTAGAGATATATTTGAAAGTCAACAGCATATAATGGTATTTTTAAGTCACGGGGCTGAGTGAGATTACCAAGGGAATGTGTATAGATAAAGAAGAGGATCAACGACTGGACTCCAGAGCACACCAAAGTTAGAGGCCATGGGAGAAGAGAAAGAACCAGCAAAGGTAACAGATGAAAATCAAACAATGAGTTGAGAAGAAAATCAGAATAGAGAGGTTCCTGGAAGTCAAGTAAAGAATGTAACTCAAGAAGAAGGATATGACCATCTGTATCAACAACTGTATTATTAAAATGTCAAGTAAGATAAAAAATGAGAATTGACCCTTAAATTTAGCAGAATGGAGATAGAAACCAGTTTTGGTAGTTGTGGAGGTGATAGCCTGATTTGAGTATAAGAGAGATTAGGGTTTCATTTATTTATCAACAAACACTTATCTAGCAGAGAGGGTTTAAGTAATTTGTCCAAGGTCACATAGGTAGCAAAAGTGGCAGCGGGTTTCAAACATAGCTCCTCTGCCTCCTCAATCATACTTTTAAGCACAGTACACTGCTGTCTCTACATCACTGATGGGACTCGTATTTTGAGCAGTTTTGCTTCAAAGAACAGAGAAAAGGAAGAGTATGAGATCAAGAAGTTTTTTTGTTGTTGCTTTTTCCTTTCATATGGGAGAAATAATGGAGCAATCCATTAGAAATGGAGAACTAGTGAAGCAAGAGAGAAGAGAGAGTGCCAGAATAATACTCAAGTGCAAGCCTTGGTTGTAGGTAGAGGTATGAATATTTCATCTGTAGCAATAAGCAGGAAGGCACAGTATGTTCCTTCCCTTTTATTACAGTGGGTGAAATGTCCCTTTTCTTTCAAAAGCCAGCCATTCCACTTGTCATAGGTCCCATCCCTTCTCATATTCTCAAGGACATTCCTCTTGTAATATATGACCAGATAAATATGTCTTAATATCATCTGCTTTAAAAACACTCCACTGCCCACCTTCCCCTTCTTAACCTTCCTCTTTCAGCCTTTCCGGTTGAGTTTTTGTCCTCAGTGTGCCACTGAAATGTGATTCATAATATTATTAATGACCTACTTCTTGCCATTGGTCCCTGCAGGTTCTTTTTTTCTTATCTACACTTCTAGATGAGCTTATCCAGTTCCAGAGCTTTAAGTAACATTTATATGTGGATGACTCTCAGATATATGTCCCTGGTCTAGACATGCCCTTTCAGCTCCTGTCTCAGACTCTCATTCCCAGCTCTTTTGCTTCACCCATAGCTGGACTCCTCCCCTTAGATACCTAGCTAATGGAAAACTCAGATTTAACATGGGTAAAAGAAAGTGTATTCCTACTGCATTCCCACCCACTCCAAGCCCTCCCCATCTTATAATCTGACTCTCTTAACTGTAGTTTCTCAGACCATAAATCTAAGACTCTTCCATACTTCTCTCTTTGTGCCACACATCCAAACCATCACTGAAGCCTTGCCAACTCTACCTGCAAAAGATATTCCAGACCTTCTGATAGTTACTGTTTCCATGGAAACAACCAGAACACAACTCTCCATCTTATCTGGACTCCTACAGAACTCCTTAACTGACTTCTTGGTCTTCCCTTTGCTACCTAATAGGCCATCTCCCACACAGCAGCCAAAGGGGTGTCTACAGTATAATCAAGTATAAATCAAATCACGCATAAAACCCACGGATGACTTCCCCTCATAACCACAATAAAAACCAGATTCCTGCCATGTCCCTCCAGACCCTACACGATCTGTTTCCTGCCCACTCTCCAATCTTATTTCCACTCCCTGCCTCTCTGTTAAAATACACTTCTGCCATGCGAGGTTTCTTTCTGCCCTTCATACATTTTAGGCTTGTTCCAAGCATGTTCTCTTCCCAAGAGCTTGCATTTATTTATTGTTGCTTCTGTTTAGATGCTCTTTCTGCTCCTTGGCTTAGCAACCTCATTCCCGTCAGTCATGTTTCAACTCATATGTCAGCTTCCTTATGGCATTATCTGTATTATCTAATTTATGTGTTTATTGTGTGTCTGCCCTCATTAGAATGTTAGTTCATTAAGACTAGTTTGTTTTATTTACTGCTGACCACCGCCCCAGCACCTTGATTACTACTTGCCACAATGGGCCCTGTGTGACTGATGAATATAGCATATAATATGTGAAGTCTTGTTTGTTCTAATTGGTTTTAAGAAGTTTTTGAACTTACCATTGTTTCATACCTTCTAGACCTACTATTGTACACAGATTCTTAATTAAAGCAACAATAGAAGAAAGAATGCAGGCAATGCTGAAAACTGCTGAGAAGAGGTACATAATAATCTGCTACAAGCCCGATGGATGTTACCTGTTTATATAAGGTTATACAAGTGTTGGGACTTCTTCACTTAGATGACCAGATACATTTTTTAAAGGCAAAACAGGACATTTTACCTATCTAAAATTTTCCAGTTAATGCTCTGGACATCCTATATTTGACTTAATTTATTAATAGAGATTGTAATGTTTAAAAATATTTAAACTGCCCTACATTTCTTTGCCATATTGGATTACTTTTTAAAGAAATCTATCTTTATGCCCACCCTAAAAGCCTTCGTCTGATATCTCTAAAAGGAAACTTACAGTGTTGCTTTATAAATCACACATGCTGGTCACATGCACACGAGAAGATCTGGACTTAAAACTCAGCTGATGATTGTGATATTTGTTCCAAAGGCAGAACAGAAGCAGAGAGACCAGAGCGACCTTAATTTTAAAAACTTAATTTTAGGGACTCCTGGGTGGCTCAGTGGCTGAGCGTCTGCCTTTGGCTCAGGGTGTGATCCTGGAGTCCTGGGATCGAGTCCCACATTAGGCTCCCTGCGAGGAGCCTGCTTCTCCCTCTGCCTGTGTCTTTGCCTTCTCTCTGTCTCTTATGAATAAATAAATAAAATCTTTAAAAAAAAACTTTAAAATTATAAAATTTTATAAAGTTTAAAAATTATAAAACCTTCTAATATTTATTCCATAATTTTCTTCAAAGTCATTTTGAAAACATAAACCAATGCCTTACTATATATCCTTATGAGATAGGTATGGTTGGCAGATACAGAGGAATGATTGCCTTGGAAGGGATGTCTATACAGAGGCACAGTGCATAGCAACGAAGCAATTTGAACGAGAAATCTCCTTCCATTGGTGGTTTATGAGAAGGAAAGAGTCTACTGTGAAAGCTATTTGCATCAGACATGAAGGCTTTTTATTGCTGATGTTTCCATGTGTAACAGAAATCAGCAATTATAGTTAAGCTGCTTAAATAAAATAGCAGTTACAAGAGCTGTTGAAATTCTCTTCAAATACACTAACTTTAGGTAGTAAGAAGGCAGATTCTAAGGTGAGAGCTGTAGCAGCATTTGGCATGGGTTCTGTTTCTTTATTTTAGGAATTGTGGAGAGAAAAGACATTTTATAACAAAACCTAAAAGTGCTATACAGAAGTCTTCACTAATTTTGACGAGATGTACTAATGATCCTGTCATTGACTTTCTTCTTGAAGGTTCTTATGGTTCACTTACAAACACTTATGAGCAAATATGTTTTTATATTATAAGAATATTTTTATATCATTATGTCTTAATATTATTGAGACTAGAGCAAAATATAACACAAATGTAACCATTTATTCCTTGGTTTCTTTCTGACTCTCCTTCCTTGGGAAACCTTGCAGTCACACGAGCTCATCGGTGAAGCATCCCGAAGCTTCCGTCTTAACCTTGGCTGATCTGGCGGATCTGTTTACCAAAGAAACTGAAGAACTTGAATGAAGTACACTTGATTCAATCCAGAGACTTTACTGTAGTTAAGTTTTTCATTGCTTATAGAGAAGGTTACAAGTAAAAAATCCAGTAGATGTCAGTAAATACTGTTCTTCATTGAATGAATTTCTTTCTTTTTTTAGTTGTATGGTGTCCTAGTAGTTACTGAGTCCTTTCCAATTATCTTGTTTCCAAAAGATCTATAAAGATTTTTGATCTTACACTCCTAATACAACATTTATTTTTGTCCCAAAGAATAACTACATCTGATGATGCAAGGGAATTAAGAGAGGTAATGTGTACTTTTCTTTTGATAAGATCGGTCTTAAAAAGAATTGGAGTAAGGGAGAGAATAAACTGGTCTAATTTTATATGACCTAGTATATTTGACCCACAAAAATCTCGTTTTGGAAGGGCCTTCAGTATCTTTAGTACATGATTCACCAATATCTTGGTAGTAATATTTTAAGTAGATGGCAAATTATATTAACTTCTAGTTATTTGAGTAGCTTTAGACTATAACTCCATGCATAGTGACTTTACAGTAATACTATTCCTAACAATAAGTTAACATTTAGGCAAGTTTTTCTTTTCTCTGTATGTTGCTACTAAAAATTGAAACATTGAACACTTTTCTTATTTCTATGATGTGTTAAGTAGTGTCAGTGTATGCAGTGAACTTTAAATAGCATTTTAAGTGTATTCATGTTTATCATAAAATTATCTAAACTGCTTTTTCTATTTTTAATTTTCCTTGTTTTTACATACTTTAAGATTGATGTATCTGTAAATATTGCAGTTTTTATCATTTTATTTCTTAATCATAACATGGAAGTATGTATGGCCAGGTTTTGTGTTCTGTTTTTTTTTTTCTTCATTATTATATTGATGTCTTGGATTCTTTTCCTTTCCTGTGTTGTTGGGAAACTAGACTTTTAACCACTAGTATCTAAATTTGTGATAATTTGTTATTTTATTTTACTAGGACTTCTCTCAAGGACTAGTATTTGATCTTTGGAACAAGAGAATGTCGTATTTACATAAGCAAATAATTGCAACTGATAACTGAGTGTTTCTTCTTCTGTGAAGAATTAATGGACTTTGAAATCACTAAATAAGGAGTAGGTTATTTTATCCTAGCCATTTGATGTAACACAACTATTCTTGTTTCATTTTCTTTGAGCCTCCAGAGTTTTAAATGACCCTCAGGACTCATTAGCTCCTACTTAGCTGCCCAGAAAACTGTAATAGAAATATCCCTTATATCACATTTGTCCAAGAAGCTTTGGTGCTTAGTTAAGGTGCATTTTCTTATTCTAGGTTTATAGGGTGACATAATTCCACTGAAGAAAACACACACACGTTTTTGGTGCTTATTCTTCAGTTGAAGGAAGATATGCATTGATTCTTTTATATGAAATTAAACAAGACTATTATTTTTGTAGCTCTTTACATATTATAAAGAGCTTTCCTGTACATTCACATTCAGCTTTAATTTGCCCACCAGTCCTGTGAAGTTGGTATAACTAATATCATTCCTCTTATAAAGGTAGAGAACCAAGGTTCAGAAATACAGAGAACCATGCTTGTGACACGTAGCAAGGCAACAGTGGAGCCCAGATGCCCTAACTCCCAATCTCATGGTCTTTCTCTAAATCTTCTGTCATGCTGAGATTCAAAAGGTCCATGGTTATAATTTGATAATCAGCATATTTCAGTATTTCTGTTTGTTTCCTAGTATTCCTTTTTGAGCTAAAGTTTTAGGGAAAACAATTTGATATGCTTCGATTTTGTAAAAAAAAAAAAAAAGAAAGAAAAGAAAAAAAATATATATAAATACACCTATCTGTATTAGAGAAAAACTGTTCTTATTTATTTCTGTAAGATATCATTAATTAAATAAATATTTTAGTGGAAATTGAAATTTGGGGATTTATTAATTTCTGAGCTATACAACATTCGTGTATTTTCTTGTTTTTTGTTTTGGTCTCTTAACAAAAGATGTCAAAATTGTTTTTACTATAGAATTCCATATTTTATAGACATTTATCATTTGTTCAAAACAGTCATGGCATTTCTCCCAGAAAGTTGGTCAAAACAAATACAGATCTAATCCCCACATCTTCTTGGCTGCAAATGAAGGACTGTTCTTTTTCCTTCTTCCATCATTTTATATTTTCTGAACTATTACTGTGCTCACAAATAGTTGTTCTAAAGTGGGTACTGTTCTAATGAACCAGTGAGAAAAAAGGGATCGTGCCAATCCTTAAAGAGCTTAAATGTATTTGGCTCTGGGGAAGTATTCTCCGTTACATGAATCCGAGTCAGCTTATTAGGACTGAAAAGATGAGTTGTATACAGTATAAAATACATGTGCCTAATTCCATATTCCTTTGCTTCAAACCAGATAACTTTACTGTTTATTGCAGCTTCAGCTTTTCTCGTGGTCTTTATTGTGGCAGAATGATCCATGTGTTTCGCTTTTTAGGGATTCATACTTTTCATGTCCTCTTAATAACAAACTAAAAACTATCGACATGGTAATTCAAGATGTGACCACAAATGCTTTATGAATAATTACAAACTCATAATTTGATAAATATTCAGGAATGGAATTGAGCCATACAAGATTAGTCATCAACTTAAAATGCCCTTTCAAGTAGACAAAAAAACAAATTGTCTTTTAAATCTTCTCATGCTCTCATTTACTACATTTAGTAAATTGAAATTTTAGTGTGCTTGAATTATTTATTAAACTACAGAATAACCTTTTGAAATGCAAAAATCACCTATGCTAAAATGAGATCAGGCTTAGTTAAATTAAATAAAAAGTATCTTGGGGGGCACCTGGCTGGCTCAGTGGGTAGAACACGTGACTCTTAATCTTAGGGTCATGAGTTCAAGCCCTATGTTGGACATGGAGCTTACTTTAAAAAAGGTATCTTTCAGTTTTTCTAGAATTTAAACAAAATCCCCCCAATAACGTCATTTCATGATCTTTAACTGGCATGCCAATAAAAAATGAAATATCATTAAAACAGTACAGTGCAAGCAATGTATTTTGAGCCTGTCTACTCTGATAAGGGAAATCTAATCTTTAATAATATTTCTTCAAAGCGGGACCAATTAACTATATTTTATAAAATATATGAGAATCTCCATGTATCTCTGTTATATTGTGAAACCCACAAGAATGCTATCTCATTAAGGTTAAATAGGAACCACTCCCAAGCCTTCCTTTAGAGGAGGAGCCTGCAGGGTAATTGACAACCCAAGGAGCATTCCAGGTCTCAGGACAGGTATGCGGTGTTACATCTGAATTCTAGAAAGCGCAATGTCACAGACAGAAAATAGCACGAAAACCTGTCTTCCCTTACCTTCAGCCAGCCTTTCCGGGACACACATACCTTGTCTTTGAAGGTCCCATACCATCCCTCATATTCTTTTCCATTATTTAGTATCAGTGACTTAAGACTGATTGTGCTTGTTGAAACTGACCTTCATTATATGGAAACTGAATCCTTTGTACTGCAACTTATGTATGCAACTTCTTACAAACCAGAAATAAAATTTAGCCTCCTCTATCTGTATGATGATCGTTTGTATAGGTGTCTATTATTAAATTGTTCAGTAACTTTCTTTCTTCCTATCAAATAACCCATCCCTTCAGTCTTCTCTTAAAAGTCTTCCTCCAAAGCCCTTTGTTATATTTGTCTCCTGGAAACTGGTTCTTATTTATGCTCCACACTTCTGATAGAGCCTGATCAGGGAACAGTTTTGTCCAAGGACTGATACTGTTTGTGTGAGATCTGTGATTTGTATACCAGCACAAGTGCCTTATGGAGCAAATATTTGTTCCCAAATTTCCTTAGAAATCTAGTGTCTCCTCACTTTGTTAGTGACTTGTTTAGAGTATATCTACGGAGATTACCTATGTTTATTTTCTTTCATGACCATTTAGTTTATATTTACCACATCCCTAATTCTGTACTCAGAACTGCAAAGGCATGTTATGCCCCCTTCTGTTTCCCAGCTTCCTATAATCACATGAGAGCTACATCCAGTTATTTTTTCAGACTCCTTTTTTTTTTAATATTTATTTTTTCACGAGAGATGCAGATAGAGGCAGAGACATAGGCAGAGGGAGAAGCAGGCTCCCTCTGGGGAGCCTGATGCAGGACTCAATCCCAGGATCCCGGGATCATGACCTGAGCCAAAGGCAGACGCTCAACCACTGAGCGCCTTTTTCAGACTCTTCATAAAAATTTCCACTGACTAAGAGGAGAGCATTATTGCCTATTGATTGTGTTGAAAATATTTTCCTTTGGCAGACACAAAAAGATGTCTTTGGTAAATGCAAACCTATACTTAAGAAGAGAACTTAGTGCCTGATCTTGCTTTATTGTATCAGTATTTATCAGTGATTAGTTATTAAAATATTAAGCATCATTATGGGATGTTGTATTTACTTAAAACTTCTTCTGGGCTTCTCACTTTTTAAGTCTATAATTGATTACCTGGTTACTTCTTTTATTCTGCGGGTGACCATTCTACCTTGCTTCCCACATGACTGCTTACCAGCATGATACAGTACAAATAAATACATAGCACTTCTGTCCTCTTATTAAGTTGCTAAGGACAACTCAGATAAGCAGACATCTGATTTATGCAATAAGTTCTTTTAAAAGGATGATTATTTTTACTCATAGTCTTTATGCATACAGCAAAGGATTGGCAAGTTTCCTTCTTAAATGGTTTTGGTCTTTCAAGCATTAAGATAAAGATCTTTACTGATTAAACCACTTTTTAATTCTCTTCTTTCTTCCTTTCTTCTAATCTGTTCTGTTCTTCCTCAGTTTTGAGACTGTTTGTCTCTATCAGAAAAGTAGTTTATCCACCATTACATAAAAGGGTACTTACCAGATCCCCTACCTGAACAGTCCTAACGGAGTCAGTGGGCTTGGGGAGTGAGCAGGGCACCCCTCAGATGAGCTTCGGAGGGCACCCCCCCAAAATTGTAAATAGCTGCAGCTCCCTGGAGAGAGTACTATAGCAGCCCAAACTAATGGCATGACCCATATAAATAAAAGCCATTAAAGCCCTCAGTAATTTTGATACATATGAAAGTCCTGAGACCAAAAAATTTGGGAACAACTGCAATAGCCTATTTTTAAAGTATCTTCAATTACATACTTACTTATTCATTAGGAACAAGGTAGGGAATGGCAAAAATTTTCTAGCCAAGCGTAAATTTGCTATATGTACATGTTTATTGATCACAGACAAAAGTTTATGTTAAGAAATCCACCCGCACAGCAGCAACACTATATGCAAGCTTGGTGGATCTTGTAGATAACAAGGATTCCGTTTAATTTTGCATCATGCACTGTTAAAAAAAAAAAAAAAATGGTTGAGTTGCATATAACGCTGACTTTGAACCAAATGCTGTTGCCATATGAATATAAAATGGAATAGTGATAATCATTCTGTGACTGCTCTGTGACCACAGAGATAATTCTCACCTGTGAATGGTGAGTTGTATAAGTCACCTCTGGTAGGCCACAGTTTCCGGTATCAATCAAATAGTAATCTGTGTGTTGCTGTGAAAGTGTTTTATAAGTTTGGTTAAAGTCCATATTCAGCCAACTTAAAAGGAGAGGATTATTCTAGATGACCTGGATGGGTTTGATTCAGTCAGTAAAAGGGCATTAGGAACAGAAGTGAAACTTCCCAGAAGAAATTCCACCTGTGGACAGCAGCTTCCACTCATGCCTGAGAGTCCCCGCCTGCTCTATAGACTTTGGACTTGCCAAACCAACATCCGCAATCACAAGCCAATGCCCTATAATACTTTACTATATCTCTCCTGCTGGTTTTGTTTCTCTGATCGAACCCTGAATACATAGACCACCCTTGGTTACCACTTTTAAATAGCATTATCATATTTCTTAGAAAATACACCCAAAAGTGTCTAGACATAACCTAAACGTTTGTATATAGAAGGAAGATTGCAGTGGGAAAAAAAGGTTTTTAAATTAGTATTACTAGTGTCCATTATGGCTTCCAGTGTGGCATGTGCACTTTGCAGGAACAGGCAAGGAGATCATTAAGGTGTGGAAAGAAGATATTGGAACTTCTATTGAGTTGGGAGGATTATTTGTAAAAAGAGAAATTTAGCTTCCTCTTATTTAATACACAGATGAATAGTAACACCCTTATTCCCATCCACACATATGGCAGTCATATGTCACCTATGTAAGTGGAGATGGGAGGTCCTCACACATCAAGGCAAGGAAGGGTGAAGAATTTCATTTTTGTATCAAGATGTTGGAGGGTAAAAGCTAGTCACCTTCCCTACTAAATGCAGAGGAGGGATGTATAGCATCCAATATGATTTTGATTATCCATAAGAAAGAAAGTTTAGAACATAAAATGGGTTCTTGAAGAGATAGTGAAATCATTTCTGAAAGTTCAAGAAAAGACGGAGTTTTATCAAACTACAAATGAACTCTAAGGTTCTTTTAAGTCCTTTAGTTAATGATGGTATTTCCCATTCTAGGTTTTGTTTTCTTTTTCCCAAAACGTGTGGCATTAAGTTCCAGAATCTCTTTACCCAAGTGAATAATAAATACCAAAAAGAGGGGCACTGCTATTTTCCCTTTCTAAAAAGCTCATAAGCAGGAAATGCAACTATTTTTTTAAAATTTAATCAAGAATTAAATGAATTCAGTAGAAAAAAGGCGTTGCCTTCCATTGGGTATGCAGTAAATAGTTGTTGAATTTAATTCATTGGAATAACTGATAAACATGGCTCACATCAAAGCAGAGTTGTGAGGGCTACTGAACCATTTGCAAAAATCCAGTCCACTAAAGAGACCTGGCTAATTATAAACACTGAGAAATCATCTCACATTTCTCCTACTGTACTATTCCTGTGTGTTCCACATTTGATAGTACGTACTGTTTGATTTTTATTCTTTGATTTTGATATCAGTAACTGTTACACTAATTTTATCTCTAAGACTTATTTAATATTGCATTGAGCTGTTTAGGTTTTTTTGGACTTCCATGAATCCAGCTGTCAAAAAATGTGGTAGCTCTGCCCTGAAATCACAAGACAACTGCATTGTCAGCATAAAATATTAACCATGTTTCTCTCACACTAGTGTCAGGAAGCAAGAATTTCCTGTTCCCTTCAAGGTCTTTATAGATGGACTAAGAAATTGACATGAGACAAATTAACAGGAGAAAGTCAAATTTAATCTCGAACATACGGGGAATTCACACAGACATGGAAATTCCATGACATGCAAAATGAGGTCTATATGTCATTCTGAACTAAGAGAAAAGGATGGAGTCTGGGACGTCAGAGGGATGGAATGCAATTCACAGGAAGTTGAAAAAGACTAAATGTTTGCTGAGCCACTGAGAAATAACGGGGCACAAAGGACTTTGACCAAATAGGCCTTACCCAGTTCATAAGATAATGTAGTTAACTATGGTGATAGCTCTCTTCCTGGAGCAGGTCCTCTATCTAAATTCTTTTAGACAGTAGTAGGGGGTCGGGGGGTGGGGGTGGGAAGCGGGGAGTAAAGAGCTTTTCCAAAATCTGCTGGGGTCTGACGGCTTTTTAACTCCATAATCTTCATGCCAAAATGGCCCATTCTGGGGCAGCCTGCACTTGGCCTCTACACTAGACAAAATCATGGGTTTTTTTTTCCTCTCCAATTGGAAGCAAATTCAACCTTAAAAAGCACTGATATCCAATAATAAAAAGACAGCCCAATTTAAAAATGAGCAAAGATTTTGTGTGTGTGTGTGTTTTATAGACATATTTTTATTTCAAAATGAAGACATTGAAAGCATAAGAAATCCTAAAGTCCTATGAAATTACTTCAAAAATATCCTATGTATTTTGTATTGCCACAATATAGTGCCACTAAATGGCCTCAAAAACGATTATCAAGTAGTACAAATAGTAGCATCTTAACTCTGAAGGTTTTTTTTCCCAACTTTAGCAAGAGGAATAACTGACAAATTGTGTATCTATTTAAAGTGTACAGTGTGATGATTTGATATACATACACATTGTGAAATGATTACTAGGACCAAGGTAATTAACACACCATCACCCCACATAGTTAAAAATCTTTTTCAGTGTGTGGTAAGAAAGCTTAAGATCTATTGTCAGCAAGTTACAAGTGTACAGTCCTGTACTGCTAACTACAGTCCTCATGCTGAACTTTAGAATCTCGGAACTTACTCACCTTATAACTGAAAGTTTGTACCCATATCTCCCGTCCCTCCAAACAAAACTAAGTGACCAATAAGCACATGGAAAGATAACTAACAGTATTAGGGAAACGCAAATAAAATGCAATCAAAACCATAGTGAGGGATTGGAGGATGGGAAGAGAGGAATGCACAGGCAGAGCACTGATGGATTTTAGGGCCGTGAAACTCTTCCGACACTGCAGTGGTGGCTACATCACTATATGTATGTCAAAACCCATAGAATGTGCAACACCAAGAATGGACCCGAAGTGAAATAAGACTGAGAAAGACAAATATATTGATCCAGCAACTAAAGGGACCCCATGAAAAACTTTATTCGCTCCTTCTCCTGCTTCCAATCTCATTAGGACCTACACTCTGGCCTCACACATAGCTTATACAACAGATGGAGTATGTCCTCCTTCTAAAGGTCAAGGACTTAATGATTTCTTTGGTCTTTCAGTACAATAGGTAACACCTAAGGAGTGACTAGGCAGGGTCATGATGAAGGTTTTCCAAGACCACTGACTCACCAAGACCCCTGACTCCAGAGCATAAGTGACTTGTGGAGGACACCTAAACTCTCATCTTTGTTCTTGGATTACTAAAAGACAAGTACACCAGACCACCGTCCTCAATAAAAAACCCAGTCCCAAAGCAAAGACAAGACGCATTTTCCATTTCTTTCTGAGTCTTCCAGATGCTCTGTCTGTATCTATAATCTCTCTCTGTCTCCACTAAACTCTGCTCTTACTGCCTTTCAGCTCGTTTGGTTTCCATCCTGCATGAAGCCAAGGACCCCCTTGGCTGGTCCTGCAGGATCCCCTTTGGGCCCTCAGACCCAGCCAGCCTACATCAACATGATTCCACTCATAAGTGGAATCTTCAAAAAAAATTTTTTAATAAATTAATAAAAAGCAGGATAAGACCTATAAATGCAGAAAACTGATAGTTGCCAGAGGGAAAGGAATATGGAGGTTGGGCAACATCAGTGAAGAAGAGTGAGAGATACAGGCTTCCAGTTACAGAATAAATGAGTTATAGGAATAAGAGGCGCAACATAGGGAATACAGTCGATCCTGTAACAGTGATGCATTGATGTACTGGGAGAGATGGTAGCTACACCCATAAACATAGCATAATGTATAAATTCGTCAAATCACTAAGTCGTACACCTGAAACTAATGTAACATGATGTGTCAAACACACTCAAATAAATTAAAATATTAAAGTAAAATAGAGTCAAGCCCATGAAAAGTTAGTGACCTCTTCCCCAACTACCTTATAAGTAGTGCAGGTGCTTCTCCCCTGTTCTCTATCACCTGCTTATTCATGACCTGGCATGGATGACTGCCCTTCCCCCAGCTCATTGTACACCCACTCCTATTTCTGGGATTTGTAAATGGTAAGTCTTGTGACTCAAAAAAAAAAAAAGATGAATGTTAATATAAACTATGGACTTGGAGTGATGATAGTATGACAATATAGGTTTGTTGATTGTAACAATAGTTAACAATATATGTTCATCCAATGTAACAAATTTACCACTCTGGTGTGGGATATGATAGGATTGGGAGCAGGTAGGAGCAATATGGGAATCCTGTACTTTTTGCTCAATTTTGCTGTGAACCTAAAATGGCTCAGAACAATAAATCTATTTAAAACACACACACACAGATATAGCATTTCATACCCACTAGGATGGCTATAATAAAAAAATAGACAATGACAAGTGTGGGCAAAGATGGGGAAAACTGGAGCCTTCTTATATTGCTGGTGGGAATGAAAAATGCTACAGCCACTTTGGGAAATAGTTGGTTCATTTCTGTACAAAGTTGAACATCCACTTACCAGCTATGCCACTCCTATGTATTTACTAAAAAAAGAAAACATATATCCATACAAAGACTTGCATATGAATAGTCCAGCAGCTCTGCAAATTGTGAAACACAGAGTTCCCATCTGACCCAGCAGTTTTGCTCCTAGGCACACACCTGTGTTAGTCTGCTGCGGCTGCCATAACAAAATGCCACAGACTGACACGATAAATTTATTTCTCACAGTTCTAGAGACTGGAATTTGAAAGATCAAGACGTTGGTAAGTGTGGTTTCTTCTGAGGCTTCCCTTTGGCTTGCAGACAGCTGCCTTCTCCCAGTGCTCTCACATGGTGTCTCTCCTGAGTGCCTGTACCCCTGATGTCTCTCTTTTTCTAGGGACAGCAGTCATATTGGATTCTAGCCTCACCAAAAAACTTGTTGTTGCCAGCATTAGTTACAGCAGGGAGCCTGGGTGGTTGAGTTAGTTAAACATCTGCCTTTGGCTCAGGTCATGATCTCAGGGTCCTGGGACGCAGCCCTATGTCAGGCTCCCTGCTTAGCAGGGAGTCTGCTTCTCCCTCTCCCTCTGTGCTTCCCCCTGCTTGTGCTCTCACAGTCTCTCTCTCAAATCATAAAAATATAAAATTAAAAAATAAAATTACTCTAAAACAAAAATCTAAAAAGTATGAAATGCTTCCTTACTAAAGTGATTTTTTTTAAAGTTGTAGCATCTAGAATTACCAGCTATAATTGCCCCTCATCTGAATAAACAGCCATAGAAATAGAATGACTAAACAAAGCACAGATCAAGTTCTTAGACATAAAACAAAGGTGGCTATTATCTTCCAAAAATTCACTAACCTTGATGGTACTCTCATGAAAAGCCTTAATCTGGCACACTTGCCAGTTTCTAATAAAGAATCATATGATACTTCACCTCAAGTAATGACTAACCAATAATCATGTAACCCTAAAGTGATGTATTTTGTCCCATCCTAGAAATACATCATAGTGCCAATCTACCTTTGCACTCAAATATTGACTTGAACAGTTGAACGATGAAGCTCAGTTCAAGGAATGAGATTGTGATATAAGCTATAAAATGAATTGTGAGCAATGGCATACATCAGGGATTGTTAACCTCAACACTATTGACATTGTGGGTCAGATCACTCTCGTGGGGCCTGCCCTACACATTCAATGATCTTTAACAGTATCCCTCACCTCTGCCCCCTACATGCCAGTAGCACATCCTAACCCCCAAGTTATGACAACCAAAAATGTTTCCAGACATTACCACGTATTTCCTAAGGGGCAAAATTGAGAACCACTGCCATAAGTCAAGGAAGATTTCATGAGTTTTCATGGTACTAACACAAACTGTGTACCAAAAGAAAAAAAAAATCATGTTTGATTTCTACTTTACTTGTATAAGCTCTGTTGATTTGAAATATGCAGAATATTGTATAAAAGCAGTTCCGGGGCGGGACCGGCTGACAGTAATATTGCCGAACGGCTGTTCACAGAGCAAGTGAAGATGGATGCCAGAGGACTTGGATCTCAGCTGAAGGACAGTATTCCAGTTACTGAACTTTCAGCAAGTGGACCTTTTGAACAGCATGATCTTCTAGGAAAAGGTCTCCCTGGTGTGAAAAATGTACTTTTTTTGCCCAGTCATCCTCTTGAATTATCAGAAAAAAATTTCCAGCTCAACCAAGATAAAATGAATTTTTCTACACTAAGAAACATCCAGGGTCTGTTCGCTCCACTAAACTTACAAATGGAATTCAAGGCAGTGCGACAGGTTCAGCATCTTCCATTTCTTCCAAGCTCAAACCTTTCATTGGATATTTTAAGGGGTAATGATGAGACTATTGGATTTGAAGATATTCTTAATGACCTGTCACAAAGTGAACTAATGGGAGAACCACACTTGATGGTGGAATATAAACTCGGTTTACTGTAATCTGTGTGCTGTTCATGAAAATAGAGGGGCTGCATGTTGTTTATAGTCGTCTTTTTACTATAATTTGATGTACACAACATTAAAAGTACTGACACATGAGAAAAAACAAAAGCAGTTCCGTTGATCTTACTAAATTTAGATTACCATATTCTTTGCCAGTTTTATTTGGAAGATATCACATTTTGATCTAAAATTTGAATCCAATGCTGAAATGCCAGCTTGGAGCCAGAGGAACGAGTGTTTGTATTATAGTAAAAACTGCCCGTTGACACTTATAAATGGAAATATTTATAAAAAATCAGGAATGTAATTTTATTAATTTTTTTTTAATTTTTTATTTATTTATGATTGTCACAGAGAGAGAGAGAGAGAGAGGGAGGCAGAGACACAGGCAGAGGGAGAAGCAGGCTTCACGCACCAGGAGCCCGACGTGGGATTCGATCCCGGGTCTCCAGGATCGCGCCCCGGGCCAAAGGCAGGCGCCAAACCGCTGCGCCACCCAGGGATCCCAGGAATGTAATTTTATAATGAGTTTTGCCACATAGTAGATTTGCTATCGACAGACTTTGCAAATACACTCGATGTCTTTATCATTAAAGACACCAACTCAGAATGGTACAACTCACTTTCATTGTCCCTGTAGCCTATCAATCGCCTAAGAGTGAAGGACATCATCATTTAAGTTTGATACATTGTACTTCAAGGGTTGTAAATATGAACTTCGTGCATTCTGAAACTATGGTATGGATGGCACTTCTCCACACATTTTGATATGTCATAACATTAATATAATACCACCTTGTAACATTGATTTTCCCACTGAAAATCTTTACCTTCCTCAAGAGCATCATAAATAGATGGGATGGTCTTTTAAAAGATGGGATGGGATGAAATGGTCAATAACTTTCCCTCCTCCCTCCTTCCTTCCTTGCTTCCCTCCCTCCATTCCTTCCTACCTCCTTTATCAAGAGTCATTGAGACACTAAAGCTAATATCCCATCACCCTTCGTTATTACAAGCAAGCAAGCATGGACACACTAGCCTCTCCAGTAGCAGGATGGGAGGCTGTATCAGGAGCGATCCCAAGAGTTCACATCCATGAGATTGGCTACAGATGCCTACTAAAGATATATAATGACATCATGAGCAGTGAAAAACAAAATACACTTCCTAATTGGAAGTTTTGTGAACTAATAGTGTAAGAATAATCCTACTGGCTGATTTCTGTACCTCAGTAAATGGCACTCCATCTTTCTCTTCTCAAGACAAAAACCTTGCAGTCATCCTCATGTTTTTTTCTTCTTTCACCTCTTATATCCAATCCATCAGTTCACCCTCAAAATGCATCTGAACTCCAATCACTTGTCATCACTTCCACAGCGAACAGCTAATCCCTGCTGTGATCATCTTAACTCGGTTATTGTGACGGCCTCCTAGAGTCTTTTCCCAACACAACCACCAGTGTGATCATTTTAAGACATATGGCAGATAATGTCCCAGCTCTGTGCAAAGTCCTCCCATGGTTATTCGGCTCACTCAGAAACCTAAATCTATATGAAGGCTGGAAGGCCCCTGCTGATCTGAGCCTCGGTGGCCTCAGTCCTCATGACTCACATTCTCCCTCTATCCCTCTGTTCCATCCTCAGGGAGCCTTTTGTATCTACAGCGTGCCAAGGATGTTCCCTCAGGGCCTTTGAAATGGCTGTTCCCTCTGTCTGTATGATCTTCCTCTAGATATTCAAATGGCCCGCTTCCTCACTTCTTGTGAACCTCTGCTCCAAGGCCAGCTTATCAATGAGGCCTTCTCCACCATTCTACATAAAATTGCACCCTTCCTACCCACTACTGTCATTCTATCCCTCTTACTCATTTTCCCCAAACTCTTATCACCATCTGACATATATTCATTTCATATTTTCTTCTTCCTTCCTCTATAGAAAATAAACTCCCTAATTATTTTCTTTACTTGATATAGCCCAGCAGTTGGTAAACAGTAGGAGCTCAATAGGTACTTGTTGGGAAAATGAATGAATAAGATCTTGTCTTACCATATTATAGACAGAGTTAAGATTAGTTCTGTTCTAAATATTTCCCACATTCTAGTTTTTTGGAGCAGTTCTTGCTAATCAAGGCTTTGCCTTTTAATCATGGCTTCAGCTCCAGCCATAACATTTATAAATGACCCTCTAATCTTTATTTCTACTCTTTAACTCTCCTTCTAGCCCCAAACCCTTGTTTCTAACTTGCCTTTGAGTATATCCAGCAGCACCTCAGTTTGGAGTAAGGCTATTTGAGCTCTTGACTTGATCTGATTTTATCATTAACAAGCAGAGAGTCTTCTTGAACAGAACAGTGATTCTCTCAGCTTCCTCATATGTGAAATAGCTGGGTTAGCTCAGCCACTCTCAACAACATATTGGTATATTTCAGTCACTAGAGATAGTTGGGATGAGTTGAGAATTAGGCCTCACCAAAGTATTGTCCATACTCCAGCTGGAAAGTCTGAAATTCTACAAAGAGGCAGCCTGAGTGGTTCAGTCGGTTAAGTGTCTGCCTTTGGCTCACATCTTGGTCTCCAGGTCCTGGAATTGAGCCCCATATGGAGCTTCCTGCTCAGAAGGGAGTCTACTTCTTCTCCCTCTGCACTCCCAACTCATGCTCTCTCTCTCAAATTAATAAAATTTTTTAATAAAATAAAATTCCACAAATAGTGCTAAAACAACTGTACATCCACATGCAAAGAAGAAGAAAAAGAAGGAGGAGGAGAAGAAGGAGGAGGAGGAGGAAAAGAACCTGGGCACAGACCTTATATACTCAACAAAAATTTGCTCAAACTGACATTAATGTAAAACTCAGAATTTTAAAACTCCCAGAATATAATTTCTGTATTAATGTAAAACTCAGAATTTTAAAACTCCCAGAATATAATTTGGGAGAACTATAGATGAACTTGGGTTTGTTGGTGAGCTTTTTGAGACAACACTAAAGCCACAGTCATGAAAGAAAGATTGATATATGTACTTCATTAAAATTAAAAGTTTTTGCCTTGTGAAAGGCACTGTTAAGAGAATGAAAAAGACAAGCCACAAACCAGGAGAAAATATTTGTAAAAGACACATCTGATAAAGAATTGCTATCCACACACACAAAAAAATTGTTATCCACAATATGCAAAGAATTCTGACAGGATGAACACTGGGTGTTATACTATATGTTGGCAAATCGAATTCCAACAAAAAAATACACGCAAAAAAATGCAAAGAATTATCAAAACTCAATATTAACTAAACAAGCAACTGATTTAAAAAATGGGCCAAAGACCTTAAGAGATACCTCACCAAGGAATAAGATATACAGATGGTAACTAAGCGTATGAAGAGATGCTCCATATCCCATGCCATCAGGGAAATGCCAATTAAAACTACAGTGAGATATCATTACACACCTATTAGAATGGCCAAAATCCAAAACACTGACACCAAATGCTGGTGAGGATGTGAAGGAACAGAAACTCTGATCCATTGCTGGCAGGAATCAGAATAGCACAGCCACCTTGGAAGACAGCTTGTTGACTTCTTCAAAACTAAACATACTCTTATTATCCTATCTTGCATTCATGCTCTATGGTATATACCCGAAGGTGTTCAAAACTTATGTCCCCACAAAAACCTGCATGTGGATATTTATAGCAGTTTTATTCATCATCAAAACTTGGAAGCAATCGCAGATATCCTTCGGTATGTGAATGGATAAATAAAAAGTGGTATATCCAGACAGCGAAATATTATCCAGTGCTAAAAAGAATGAGCTATAAAACTATGTAAACTTCATAAGTGAAAGACATGAATCTGAAAACACTACATACCACATGATTCTGACAATATGATATTCTGGAAAAGGTAAAATTATGGAGATGGTAGGAAGTTCACTGGTTACCAGGACTGGGGGGAGGAATGGATGAATAAGAGGCATACAGAGGATTTTTAGGGCAGTGAAACAACTCTGTATGATACTATAGTGGTGAATCTATAACATTACAAGTTTATCCAAACCTATAGAATAACTCTGAGACTGAACCCTCACTTAAACTAGGGACCCTAGAGGATACGATGTGTCAGGTTAGGTTCATTGATTATAACAAGTGTACCATTCTAGTTGGGAGATGTTGATATGGGGAAGGCTATATACATGTTTGGGGGCAGGGTGTATATGGGAAATCCCTGGACCTTCTGTGTCCTAAAATTGCTCTAAAAATAAAATCTATTGGAAAATAAAAATATTACATATATTTAAAAATATAAATATAGAGGGACGCCTGGGTGGCTCAGCAGTTGAGGGTCTGCCTTTGGCTCAGGGCATGATCCCAGAGTCCTGGGATCGAGTCCTACATCGGGGCTCCCTGGATGGAGCCTGCTTCTCCCTCTGCCTATGTCTCTGCCTCTGTGTGTGTCTCTCATGAATAAATAAATAAAATCTTTCAAAATATATATATAAATATAGATAATAGATGATAGAGATAGTTAGTAGATGGATAGATAGATTGATAAGTAGATCAGAGCCTAGCTCAAATATTCTCTTATTTTTTATACCCCTCTCCAAGCCACTCCTTCCCCAACCCAGGCAAAAATTATAGCTACCTTTTGTGTTTTTCCATGTACTTTGATTTTACCGTTTATATGGAGCTATATGTCAAAACTCTTTAACTACATAGCTTCTCCCAAGAGATCTTTATTTTTAATCCTCTATGCAATAGCACTGACTTTTTACATAGTAAAAAAATTTAGCACAATTCAATGATATGTATTATGGAGCATTTAATTGTTTGCTAACTTAATTCTGGTTTTTTTGAATCTTCAGATGTTTGGGTAGGTAACAAATAACATGTCACTTAGCTGCCTTCTGCTCTCAAAGGCAGATATGATGGTCTCTTGCAGTTTCTGCCAGTGGCAAAATTTGGAGATTCTTGAGGACTTTCTGTGGTACCTCTTTCCCAGACTCCTGTTAAGAAATTTCTCTAAAAATACTCCCCCTACCAGACAATTTTCTCATTTTGAGTTGTTTATTTAAATTTGTTTCAGCTATAAAGCAACTCAATTTTATCATCAACAGATTCTGACTCTAAGAAGAAATCAAGAAGGTAACCAAGGATAGTGTGAATGTCCGTTATAGCTTATAATTGCATCAGGCCTCACAGAGGCTTAATATCCTGACGAGTCTTATCCTTTGGATAGGAAGGTACTGTATCACTGGTTCTCACCTACAACATTACAGCCTACTTCAAAATCCTCTGGTGAGCTTATTAAAACAAGATTGCTGGGTCCTGAGCCCAGAGTTTCTAATGCAGGAGGTCTGAGTGGAGACTGGTTATTTCTAACAAGTTCCCAATTAATGCTGATCCTGCTGGTACAGAGAACCACACTCTGAGAACACGTCCTCTATATGGGCAAGTGCCTGCGGAGAATCTCTCTAATGATATATCTCCTTTTTAACTGTGAAGACCATGGGTTCGTCAGAAATGTGATGTGTCAACGTTCTAGAACTCTATAATGTTATATGACATTGAAATAGAGAAACAAGTTGCATTTGTCTGCCATACACTTAAAAGGATCAGTGCATTGTTCTTTCATCACCACCGAATGAAATAAGTACAACTTAGCAGGGTCCAAGGAACCAGCTTTAAAGAGGGTGTACAAAAGGAGTAAGACAAGTGGCATAAACTTCCAGGGCAAATACATTTGTAATTTAAGTGAAGGCATCCCAGGAGAAACACTGAGTATGAATGCATGTTAGTCTACTTATGTCAGAGAGCCCTCACACTAATTCTTTCATAGCCCAGGACAAAGAAGAGTGACATTGAATCTCTAGACATGGTGGAAAGCTAGAAAAGAAGCTGTGCCCTAATAATTTTATAGAAAGATTTCTCTTAAGATTAGCACCTTAAACAGCACACACTCCTAGTAGGTTGTGTTTTGACCAGCAACACTAACTCTTAGGCAGAAATCAGTGAGATCATCATTTGTTCCAAAGATTTGAATCACGTGGAAATCCCAAGTGATTTTGTTGTCACTGTTGTTTCTACAAAGATTTTCCAACCGGAATGCCTGGGTGGCTCAGTGGTTGAGCAGCTGAGCAGTTGAGCATCTGCCTTTGGCTCCGGGTGTGATCCGAGGTCTAGGGATTGAGTCCCACATAAGGCTCCCTGTGAAGAGCCTGCTTCTCCCTCTGTCTATGTCTCTGCCTCTCTCTGTGTGTCTTTCATGAATAAGAAAATAAAACCTTAAAAAAAAAAAAAAGAATTCCCAGCCTTATTAATATGGGTTTATTTCAAATACCTAAATGTGGAAGGTTTTCCTTCTGTATAGATATTCTGGAGCAATATGCTTCTCTCCTCAGGCGGTAGAGGCTACAAGTGGGAACAAGGAAATCTCTGAAAGGTTCAAAACTGTTATGGTCAACTAATTATACCTACCATAAATTTTTAAAACTTCTTTCAAGTCAGTTAATGGTGTAGAAAGCAGATAACAGGTACATTTGTTGTCTATATGTAAATCTATTAGTCATAAATCTTATTGTTTGGAAGTTAGAACTAACCTATGGAAAATAAGTGAGGGGAACAGGTTGATCTTTTTGTGTACCTTTCAGATGTTATAATTACCTGCAAGTCCTCTTTGCACATAATTAAGCAACAAAGAAAACTCAGTTCTCTGGCTAAGAGTTCACATTCCTTTGAAAGAGTCTGATCTCATGTAATCATCTCTGTAGCTCTTTGGAAATAGCAGATTTGTCTAAGAATGCCACTCTATACCAACAATTGCTTTTGAAACACTGTCTGGAGGGAAAGATCGACTTTTTAGTTGTTTCCTAACATTTAACATAAAATAATAATCATGTAACCAGTAGAAAACACAAAGCTATTACGAAATCAGTAGTAAGAAGATACTTGAATTCTTGTTTTAAACAGCATATCAGTTATCTAATGCTGGATAATAAATCCCTTCAAGATTTAATGACTTTAAAAAACAATGATTATATCTCTCACGATTTCTGTGGGTCAGGAATTTGGAAGCCACTCTCATGAGGCTGTGGTCTTCTATAGAGCCTCCATGCAACCACTTTAAGGCATGACTGGCCTGTACTCTGTATTTAATTTTTGACATGTAATCATTTACCATCTGCTTTACCCCTAAAATGTAGGCTTCATTCAGGATTTTTCTGCAGGATTTTTGTTTTTTTTTTTTTAGATTTATTTCTTTACTTAAAGATTGAACATGAGCAGGGGAGGAGCAGAAGGAGAGAATCTTTCAAGTAGATTCCCCCATTAGTGAGGGAGCCCGATATGGGGCTCAATCCCACCACCCGTGAGATTACAACCTGAGCTGAAACCGAGAGTCGAGCACTTAACTGATGGAACCACCCAGGCACCTCAGGGTTTTCATTCTTTATTCCAATATTTAGAATTATATCTGGAAGATAGTTTTCAATAAATATTTGTTCAATGAATGATGCTATGTTTGGAATTCCTTCCCTCCAATTAAAAAACATTTTAGAATTTGATCAAACTTTTCATTACGAAAGATGAAGTCTCATAAAATACATATTATGAGAAGCATTATATTTAACAAAGAATAAAAATAAACTCTTATGATGTAGGATGTTTAACTTTCTCCTAAAAATAACTCTAATTCATTATAGATGCTTGTCCCGAAAGTGATACTTGAAGAAATCAGCTATAAGATTGCTTTATAGTAGTATATATAGTATATATAGTTTATATAGTATATATATATTATATATATATACACTATATAAATGGTCCTGATTGCCTAGAGCTACCCTCTTTCCTTCAATTTCAGATTGAATCAGTGGGGTGAAATATAAAAAAACAAGACTATTTGAAGACAACTACCTCATCTCTCTTTGATTCTTTACTTTTCATTTAACTCCTTATATACTGAGTACAAATACTAGAAGTTCATATATGTCATTCTGCTTTAATTTCCTAATGCTCACGAGGGGGGGGTCTCTCATTTCCATTGACCATCTTTCCATGTCCTAACTTAACTTTGATAACCTTATGGCAATCAGTCTGGCTGAAAACTGGTTATCTTAACAAAACATTCTAATAAGAAATAATATTTAACAAAAGTTACTTCTACCCCAAATAGTCTATTTTTGTTCTTATTCTTTTTTGAAAAAGGAACTCTGGGGGGATCTCTGGGTGGCTCAGCGGTTTAGCACCATCTTCGGCCCAGGGCATGATCCTGGAGATCTAGGATGGAGTCCCCACATCAGGCATCCTGCATGAAGCCTGCTTCTCCCTCTGCCTGTGTCTCTGCTTTCTCTCTCTCTCTCTCTCTCTCTCTCTCTCTCTCTCTCTGTCTCTCATGAATAAATAAATAAAATCTTTAAAAAAAAAAAAAAAAGGAAAAAACTCAGTGATGGAGTTACAGCAACTTCATTTCAGATCCAAGCTCTCAGAATTATCAGCTAGGTGATGTTAAGCAATGTTTTGAGCTTTAGTTTATCCTCATGAGTAGAAACAAAGATAATGATGTTACTTGGTGTAAGGGACTGAATCGTGTCCCCCTCAAAATTCTTATGTTGAAATCCTAAACCCCAGTACCTCAGAATGCTACTGTATTTGGAGACAGGGTTTTTTAAAGAGGTAATTAAGTGGGGCGCCTGGGTGGCTCAGTCTGGTAAGCATCTGCCTTCTGCTCAGGTCATGATCTCAGAGTCTTGGGATCGAGCCCTGAGTGGGGCACCCAGCTCAGCAGGGAGTCTGCTTTTCCCCCCTCCCCCCTCTTCCTCTACCTCTTCCCCAGTTTGTGCTTGCTCTCTCTCTCTCTCTCTCTCTCTCTCTCAAATAAATATCTTTTAAAGAGAGAGACAGAGAGGTAATTAAGGTATAATGAGGTTTTATGGTTGGATCCAAATACAATATGCCTGATGTCCTCATAAGAAGGGGAGATTAGGACACAGACATGAGCATACACACTGAAGGAAAGGTATGTGTAGACAGGAAGGAGACGAGCATCTATCAGCTAAGGAGTGAGGTCTCAGAAGAAATCGACCCTGCTGACATCTCAACCTTGAACTCCTGGCCTACAAAACTGTGAGAAAATAAATGTTGTTCAAGTCATCCAGTCTGTGGTACTTTGTTATGGCAGCCTGAGCAAACAAATATGCTTGGTGACGTTTTTTGTTTTTATTTAGTTTAGTTTTGTTTGTTCATTTTTTAAATAGATTTTATTTATTTATTTGACAGAAAGAGAGCCCAAACGGGGGGAGCAGCAGAGGGAGAGGGAGAAGCTGACTCCCTGCTGAGCAGGGAGCTGGATGTGGGGCTTGATCCCAGGACCCAGACTCTTAACCAACTAAGCCCCCAGGAGACCCAGTTCAGTTTTGTTATTTAGATTCTACAAGACAGTCTTTGTGCAAGCATCTGTATTAGTGTCCCGGAGCTGCTGTAACAATTTACCATAAACTCAGTGGCTAACACCATCAAAACTGATTTTCTCCCAGTCTGGAGGATAGAGGTTTGAAGTCAGTTTCATTGCAGTAAAATCAAGATGCTGGGAGGGCTGCATTCCCTCTGGAAGCTCTGGGGGACATCCCTTCCTTGTCCCTTCCACTTTTAAAGGCTGCTGGCATTCCTTGGTTTATGGCTGTGCGGCTCCAGTCTCTCCCTGCAGGGGCATCTTTTCCTCTCCTGTCTGCATCACATCTCCCTCAGCCTCTCTTTCAGAGTGATACTTGTGATTATATCCAGGTTAATCTGGTCAACTAATATTCAACAAAGCAGGAAAGACTATCCACTAGACAAAAGACAATCTCTTCAATAAATGGTGCTGGGGAAATTTGACAGCCACGTGCAGAAGAATAAACTAGACCACTCCCTTGCACCATACACAAAGATAAACTCAAAATGGATGAAAGATCTAAATGTGAGACAAGATTCTATCCAGGTTAATCCAGACAATCTCCCCTTGTCATGCTCTTTCACTCAATCACTTTTATAAAGACCCAGTTCTCTGTGAGGTGACAGTTCCAGATCCCAGGGACGGGACCTGCTGTCTTTGGGACCCCTGGTGGAGCCCCTGACTGTATGGAAAAGGGGGGTGCCTTCAGATTCTCACTAGGTGAAACCAAGTTACCTTCCAGTTAGTAATGTTTCACGAGCAAGGTGTTTCATGTACCTGTTCATTTTGAGATCATGGAGAAAGGTGGAAATGGAAGCTAAGAATGCTGGGACTGCTAAAAACCAGCACAGAGGGGATCCCTGGGTGGCTCAGAGGTTTGGCGCCTGCCTTTGGCCCAGGGTGCGACCCTGGAGTCCCCGATCGAGTCCCACGTCGGGCTCCCTGCATGGCCTGCTTCTCTCTCTGCCTGTGTCTCTGCCTCTCTCTCTCTGTCTCTCTCTCTCTCTCTCTATGTCTATCATGAATAAATAAATAAAATCTTAAAAAAAAAACAGCACAGAATATTTCTGTAGTGACCTCCATTTTGAACTTTAGCTTCTTACGCCAAAGTTTCAGATTTTGTATTCTGGAATTGAAATAAGTAATTTGAATGTAAAAAGTAGGATACAGAGCTAGCCAATAAGTGTGGGCAATCTCTAAGTGTTTTGACAAATCTTTATATTCACTGTGAGGTTTTGTATTCCAGAAATCCTGCTCTGTGTCCACCCGCCGCAGCCAGTACAGGCCAATGCCAAGAGAGGTGGCAAGTGATTGTATGTTAGACCAGCTGATGTTCCTGTGGAGAAAGCACTTTTGACCTCTGAACTCCTAGTGGCAAAGGGCCCAGAAAAGAAAAGCTGACTCTTAGAATTGCCTTTAATGCCTCTTCACGGGAATCAGAAACTACCATGTCCCCATTTGCCCAGCACGTGAGCTCTGTACCTTTGAGTCTTTGAAGGCCTCCTAAGGTGAGCCCTCTGACCACTTTCAAAATGAGGTCAGAGATTGCTGGCTTCTGCACTGCCAGTAAAGTCTACTAATAACAATACCTCCTATTAGTCTAGATTAATCTAGTATTTTACAATAAAGAGCTCTTTGGTACAGGTTCCCTTTCCCAGTCACTAGGAACACAAAAGGAGATAATATACATTTTAGCTCTTAGGTATTATTTCAACCCAGGTAATTATAATTCACTGAATTCCCAAAACTCAGGGAGGAACATGAAGGAAGTATTATTATGCTCATTCTCCAAATAAGGAAGTTGAGTGTTAAAAGCTAATTTCAAAAAAAAAAAACAAAATGACTTTCGTATAGATTTTTAATATGAGCATTTATGAAATATTTTGTTAAACTCATTTGATAAGCAAACCAGGCAGATGGTACAGCCAGTTTAAAAAAGAAGTCAAGGGGCACCTGGGTGGCTCAGTGGTTGAACATCTGCCTTTAGCTCAGGTTGAGATCCCACGGTCCTGGGATCAAGTATCCCATCAGGCTCCCTGCAGGAAGCCTGCTTCTCCCTTTGCCTTTATCTCTGCCTCTCTCCCTGTATCTCTCATGAATAAATAAATAAAATCTTTCTAAAAATTTAAAAATTTAAAATAAAAAAGAAGTCAAGAAGCATATATTTTATGGTTTAAAGGAAGCTTGAAGTAAATTGAGAATAGAAGCCAAACTGTTGTCTACCCCCACCAGAGGCAGAGGGAGACAAAGGTCAATGAAACTCATACTGGACAGGACAAAATTTGTATGCCTGTTACTTAGCATGTAAAGAGTTATAAAATAACTCCTATGGAATCAAAACCAAGTAACTTTAGGAAGGGTGGGTAGGCAATATGTAGGGTTTCCCAATTAGAACCTGGATGTGAATCATAGACTTTCTGGCATCAAACACAGAGTTTGGCCAACCCCACTGTGTGGTCCCAGCCTCTGAGAAAGATATTGCTTTGTCTCCTTCATTAGGGGAAATAAGGAGGTCTCCAAAATCCGCAAATGAAAGCATGAAAGGTAAACCAGTTAGAGACTTCCTGCTATCCACAGTCAGCCCTGCTTTGCCTTGAAACACTCACTGCAGCAGCCAATAGACCAAGAGGCAGGTGAACCCAGCTCTTGGGGGGACCACCCAGACCTCTCCTGAGACTGGCATACAACTTCTGAATAAAGGCCAGCTCTGGAATTTGCTCAGATGCATACTACTTCTCACTGCAGTTGGAATAGCAATTTGAATTGGAACGAAAAGTAACTGTTTCCTTCCAAATTCAGGCGGAAAATATCTAAGAGTAGTCAAAAGTACCAGTATGTGTTGACTCAAACAGGGGCTTAAGTCAGAGACCTGGCTTGGTCATAACTTTAGGGAAGAAAATCTTCACCCTGGAATAATAAAACTATAGCAGTTTATGAAAATTTGACAGCTTACAGTCCTGAACATTCCATACTAGAAATAAATATAAAAGCAGCACAGTCTCAAATTATATATCTGTATTCTAAATTTTATTTGGTGTTTTAGATTTACTGAGCTTAAAAAAAAAAAAAAAAGATAACATTAACAACTTTACCTATCACCAATGACCTAAAAAATGTGGCAACTCAAAAAGAAACAAATAATCATTTCAGTGTCGACTTTCCCAGAAATCTAGGACATCACCAAACCTTGTGGTCCCTTTGGGCTTTTCACTTGGAAAGAATGATGTCCCTTTCTTTTTCTTGCCTTTATGCCTGAAGCCTTTTAAAATCCTGTTCATAAGCTAAATGATTTAGAAAAAAACAAACAACAAAAAGAAACATCTTAACACCAGATAGCAAAACACTGCTTCTTTACAAGAGGCATTATCATTTGTTCTGTTTTTGGTTTTACTTTTCTTGTTATTGTCATTTTCACTTAAAAATTTTTTTAATTATTTTTTCAAGGATCTTTTTCAGCTTAAACATGTTTAACATGAGTAAAATAGTAGGGACTATTCTGTAATAAATGTCTTTAAAGAATAATGTGAAGACCCCTAAATTCAAGTCCAAACCAAAGAAAGGTGAAAAATGAAGAGAATAATGAAACAAGGAGATGAGACTATCAGTGATAGCCCTGTGAGATTTATCTGAAATTATAGGGGAGATAAAGTGATCTAATTTGTCATTAAGATGAGAGAATAAACCACTGACATGAAGAAATGCTTTGATGGTTCATGGAACCATTCACTGCCAGACACTGTTAGGATTCAAATTACTCACATGGATTTAAAAAGAGGTAAAAAAAAAAAAAAAAAAAAAAAAAAAAAAAGATGATCGCAAAAGATATTAACACAGCCTGCTTAGCAATAATTTTCCAATGATACATTATGAATAATTGTAATTCTTCAATACCTTCTAACCTACCGAGTGTAGTTCCTGATTACTGACAGCCAGCCACAACAGGATCTCTAAAAGCAGGAGGAAGCAGTAGCCAAAAGATGCTTCTTGTCAAAGTTACCTTTCAGGGGACACCTGGGTGGCTCAGTGGTTGAGCATCTGCTTTTGGATCAGGTCATGATCCTGGGGTCCTGGGATGGAGTCCCACATTAGGCTCCCCATGGGGAGCCTGCTTCTCCCTCTGCTTATGTCTCTGCTTCTCTCTCTGTATCTCTCATGAATAAATAAAATATTTTTAAAAAAATTACCTTTCAAAAAATACTTGGATCATGTCACTTCTCTTCTTAAAAATTTTTACTGGCTCCGTGTTGACATTGGAAATGTCCCAAACTCTGGAACAAGATAAAGTTTGTACTCTAGTAGCTGGCCCAGCTTTACATGTCCAGTCCCATAATAGCCACTTCTATGAACTGAATTGTGTCCCCCCAGATTCATGCTCTGGGACCTATCCCCCAGAGTGATGGTATTTGGAGATGAAGCCTTTGAGACATAATTAGAGTTACAAGAGGTCATGAGGCTAGGGCCCTCGTGATGGGATTAATATCCTTATAAGAAGAGACACCAGAGACCTTGTTCCCCCTGTAACCCTAAGCATGCACCTAGGAAAGGCCATGTGAGGACATAGTGACAAGGCTGTTGTCTACAAGCCAGAAACAGAGCCTTCACAGAAAATGAACCAGCTGGCACCTTGACCTTGGACTCCCCAGCCTCCGGAACTGTGAGAAATAAATTTCTCTTATTTAGACCTCCAGTCAATGGTATTCTGTTAAGGCAGCTGAAGCAGACTAAAACAGTCACTTTTTCCAAACAAAACTCTAGTCCCACTAAAATCCCATCCCCTCACTACCTAAATGCCTTTGCATATGCTGTTTTTCTACCCAGAATCATCTCCCTCCCCTTCCCTGTGTTTTTAACAACAGGGGCAATTGCAAAACAAAGATCTGCTACTGTCAGCTTCAACTTTTTTTTTTTTTTTGTCAGCTTCATCTTTAAAATATTTTGTTGCTTAAAATATTTGTTTCTTATTGAAAGAGATGTACAACTTAAACTTGGGAGGTACATTGCAACATACTTGCATTTATCCATGCATTTCATTGGAAACTTGGCCTCACCTATGTCTACCTATTTTAATAGCTAGTCTTGGTTATCTTAAACATTATTCTGAAGATTCCTCTGTTAACTTTGATCAAAACTATCCTCTTCTAACTGGAATCTTGCTTCTGCTTAGTCTGTGACCATTACTATGGTTGACCTTTTTTTTTTCTTTCTTTTTTATTATTTTTTATTAAAAATGTCTTTCATTATTTGAAACCAAAGACACTTCAACATTGCCTTTTGGAACACAGACAATTTTGTTTCCAGATTGCTTTTACTATTTCCAGTCGTTGTTTGACTACATGGATCAGTTATTCTGAACATAATAATGATATACGCTTCAAAATGTAAGCAGATCCTGTGTTCATAACAAAGAATATCCCAGAAAAAAAGTACTTTACATTGCAATATTGAAAATTTATTCTGATTTTATCATAGAATCCTTCACCAAAGCCCCATGCCCAAATTCTATAAATGATGCTACACACCATATTAAACCAAAGCGAGTTGTATATCTATCACTTGAACAGTGCAATACTTTCTAAAGTATACATAGATCAATTAGGCAAATGCAATAACTAACCATTAAAAGAAAACTGTATTAATATGATAGGCTAATTAGATGAGATATGATTGTTAGTCTTCTGCTAAACTCAAAGTTGAGATTCATTTCTTCAAAAGTGGTTGGAACTGTATTTCATTTATGTCTGACCTTCAACAAGTACAGATACATATAAAAAACACCTAAGTTTTGTGTTGCTTTTCACGCTTCTGAAGATGCTCACATTATATTTCTCATACTACCAAGAACATGTGGTTCATGATAATCTCAAGCATATTGGTTAATATCAGATTTGCTTGCTGTTATGCTATGAATTATATAGAAATACAGGCAATGGGGAGAGCAAAGTCAGGGTCAACCACAAGTAAGTCCATTTCTGTCAGCCCCTCATGAAGCACCAGGAGATCCAAACCGCCACTGTACTACAGGTCTCTGGGATGGTTGTAGAGAGGCCAGGTCACACTGTCATCCAGCACTAGCATTTTGACTCTTTAGACTGTCTCTTAAAATATATGTTTTCCATTTACCCAAGTAAAAATTTGGGGGGATGTATTCTGGAATTGGTCCCTTAGTGGAAAGATTTATGATCTGTTTATGCTTAGACTTATCATAAGAATAATCTTAAATTCATTTTCTAATGCAGAATGTTCTTAATTCCTTATTGTAGAAACAACTGGAAAATTTCACTATTCAAAATGTGACTTTGTAGTATAACTGAAAGTCAAGTAAATCAGACCATCCTGTAAAAATTTAATTATATTTGATGATAAACCATAATGCCTTGAACATATTACAAAACTTGTATAACTAAATGAGATGTTTTCACTTATTAAAAAAAATTAGACATTGATCTAAACTTGTTGGAATTCCTCCTTTGAAAGCATCTTTAAGGCAGCCCCGGGTGGCTCAGCGGTTTAGCACTGCCTTCAGTCCAGGGCCTGATCCTGGAGACCCAGGATGGAGTCCCATGTCAGTCTCCCTGCATGGAGCCTACTTCTCCCTCTGCCTGTGTCTCTGCCTCTCTCTCTCTCTGTGTCTCTCATGAATGAATAAATAAAATCTTAAAAAAAAAAAAAAGAAAGCATCTTTAGAGACTGTTTTTAAGCCATCATCATCACTGACTTCTTTGCTTTATAGCCATTTCTTAACATTTTTTATGGGAAAAAATTAAAAACAAAACTATATTGCTCACATAGTAACTCAGTTTTTTTTTTTTAAGTAAAATCCTTCTTCAAAGAACAAATATAAATCATACTTATTCTTACTGCCCCCAAGAAACCATAAATACTGTCAGGTCACATGGTCTGGGGTATGATGAGCTAGAAGCAGGTAACTCAAAGACAGACCTGGCTGACATAATGGCTCATGAGCTGGTTGGATCAAGTGGTAAAAGACAAAAGCCAAAGTGAGGGGCTGGGGAAAGATCTAAGGACACCTGGATGCTAAATCTGTCTCCACCATCTTGGAGGAGCCCCTAGACCTCTTGGGCTTCAGTTATTTCACCTGTATTGTGAGAAAGCAGGCTTCAAGGATGTTCAAGGTCTACTGTTATAGTACTAAACCCATTTTCCTCTTCCATTGTATGAGAAGAGGTAAAAACAAGTATTTCAAAGTTATAAAGTTAGAGCATAAAGAAAAACCTAGGGGATCCCTGGGTGGCGCAGCGGTTTGGCGCCTGCCTTTGGCCCAGGGCGCGATCCTGGAGACCCGGGATCGAATCCCACATCAGGCTCCCAGTGCATGGAGCCTGCTTCTCCCTCTGCCTGTGTCTCTGCCTCTCTCTCTCTCTGTGACTATCATAAATAAATAAATTAAAAATAAAAATCTAAAAAAAAAAAAGAAAAACCTAATTATTTTTCCCCATATTTATACAGAATGTTGATTTAGAGAAAATTTACAATCAGGTACAATAAAAAATGTGTTTAACTGGGGATCCCTGGGTGGCTCAGCGGTTTAGCGCCTGCTTTTGGCCCGGGGCGCGATCCCGGAGGCTCCGGATCAAGTCCCGCATCGGGCTCTTGGCATAGAGCCTGCTTCTCTCTCTCTCTCTCTGTCTATCATGAATAAATAAATAAAATCTTAAAAAAAAAAAAAGAAAAAAGAAAGAAAGAAAGCAGAAAACAATTTAGTTTTTTTTTTTTTTAATGTGTTTAACTAGGTATAAGGCCTGCAAGTGCTTTTAGAGTCCCCGGAGAAAGAGAACAAACAAAAAATGGAATTCTTTGGGCCATTTTCAATCTTAGGCCTGCCTTTTTACACATCAGGTGCAAGGCCTTCCCCACAGGGGCCATTAAAACATCCTGCATTACAATAGAAACAATTTTGGTTTCCCCATCTCCCCCGCTAACATACAGTTTTAAATTTAAATTAAATTAATTAACATATAATATATCATTGGTTCAGAGGTAGAGCTCAGTGGTTCATCAGTCTTATGACCCAGCACTCCTTACATCACATGCCCTCCTTAATCTCCATCATCCAGTTACCCCATCCCTTCACCCCCTCCCCTCCAGCAGCCCTCAGTTTGTTTCCTAGAGTTCAGTGTCTCTTATGCTTTGCCTCCCTCTCTGATTCGCCTTGTTTTATTTTTCCCTTCCTTCCCATATGCTCCTCTGTTTTATTTCTTAAATTCCACATATGAGTGATGTCATATAATTGTCTTTCTCTGATTGTTTTATTTCACTTATCATAATGCCTTCTAGTTTCATCCAAATTGTTGCAAATGGTGAGACACCTGGGTGGCTCGGTGGTTGAGCATCTGCCTTTGGCTCAGGGCGTGATTCTGGAGTCCCGGGATTGAGTCCCACATCAGTCTTCCTGGATGGAGCCTGCTTCCTCTACTTATGTCTCTGCCTGTGTGTGTGTGTGTGTGTGTGTGTGTGTGTGTGTGTGTGTGTGTCTCATGAATAAATAAATAAAATCTTAAAAAAGAAAAAAACCCAAATTGTTGCAAATGGTAAGATTTCACTCTTTTTGATGACTGAGTTGTATTCCCTTGTAATATATATCTTCTTTATTCATTCATCTGTCGATGGACATCTGGGCTCTTCCTGTAGTTTGACTATTGTGGACATTGCTGTTATAAACATTGGGATGCAGGTGCCCCTATATTTACATCTTTGGGCTAAATACTTAGTAGTGCAATTGCTGGGTCATAGGGTAGCTCTATTTTTGACTTTTTGAGGAACTTCCATACTGTTTTCCAGAATGGCTGCACCAGCTTGCATTCCCACTAACAGTATAAGAGTGTTCTCCTTTCTTCACATCCTTGCCAACATTTGTTGTTTCCTAACTTGTAAATTTTAGCCATTCTGAATGGTGTGAGGTGGTATCTCATTGTGGTTTTAATTTGTATCTCTCTGATGCCAAATGATGTTGAGCATTTTCTAATGTGTCTGTTGACCCCCCACCCAACACACTTTAATGGACATGCTGATCAAATAAATTTAGCCCATTTGACTAAATAGCATTATTATCTTCGGAGAAATTGTTTTAAAAAGATGAGGTGGACATTTTCAGTTTTCAAGACCCTATACAGGAGTGTTCTTTTTCTGATCTAGAAAGACACTTTCCTAACATAGTACATATGGTATCTATAAAGTTACTTTCCTTTTTTTCAAGTTAAATTCTTCATCTGGTTTCAGATCATTATACAAGAAAGAGTTGAGGCTATGGAACATCATTTATAATAAACTCAACATTAAAGTTTTCAGGCCATATTCATTTATTTCTTTTGGTCAAATTCTAGGCTTATAATTATCAAATTTGAAAATTGTTGAGGTATCCTTCACATAATGCCAGGTTTGATACTTGTAAAACCCTACTAGCAAAGATGACAAATATGAAAAACAGACAAGTACTGTTGCAGGATTTATCTGCCTTTACTGCCTGTGGTTCTTGGTCACGTAGCTTTTAAGAATGAAGAGGTAGACCAGAGAAAGAGTGGTGGGCAGCAAAGCAAAGTTGATTGAGCAATAGTACAGATCTCCTGGAGAGGAAGGGGACCTGAGAGGGCTGCCCTCAGAGTTTCTAAGTTTAGGGGTTTTTCTGAGCTTTTGCAGTACTATCTTCAGCAATCAGGGTGTGCTTAGTTGTGCCATTCAGGGCTTTGGTCACGCATCTGTCTACCTATTAGGTTAAAGTTCACGTACTGATGGTCTTTTTTGCTGACATCTGGGAGTATGTGTCTTAACTGCCCCTTGGTCATGATAGTGACAAATGCTTTGTGGTTAATTGTCTTATTTTAGGACATTTTGCAGAAGTCATTTCTGCAAAGGCTGCAAAACAAGATGTTAGTGCTGTTTTCTTTTCTTTTCTTTTCTTTTCTTTTTTTTTTTTTTTTTTTGCTGTTTTAGTTGTCCTGACTCCATTACTTTCTGTTGGGAACCCCAGCCCTGACCACTGAACTTTCCAACTCTTAACAGTACCACATGATATAAGAAGCTCTGTAATAGAATACCTAAATCCAGTTTGAGAGATTAAGAAAGTAGGATATGAACTGGAACCTGAACAATGAGTGGGGATTAGCCAGATTTGTGCAGGGCTGGGGGAAAGAGAAGAATGTTAGGATAGAAAGAGCAGTATTTGCTTATATGTAAAATTTGGACCAAAATACTATGAAGGTCCAGCAACAATTATACCTTAATAACTAATAAAACAAGGCATATCAGAATCTACAATTTAGTAAAAAACAACAAACAAACAAACAAAACCAGTCCCCTCAAATTGGGAAAATAAGCAAGGGCACTTTTGGTTTGCAACAGGATAGTGGATGGTTATAAGAACTTTTTGGAAGCCAAGCATCAGGGATGCTTGACACCCTGAAATATTACAGAGAATACTGCATAATATCTATTGTCTAAGACCTTGAGATCACAACTAGAGCCAAAACCAAGACACTTAACTCACTGTACCAGTCGGGCACCCTAGTAACATCTGTTTTTATCTTTGTTTTAATTTCTCTTTTAAAAAATATTTTTTTTATTTATTTGAGATAGAGAGAGCAAACACAGAGGGAGAAGGGGAAGCAGACTCCCCTCTGGGCAGAATACCCAACGAGGGACTCGATTCCAGGGCCTCGAGATGGTGACCTCAGTCAAAGGCAGACGCTTAACTGATTGAGCCATCCAGGAGCCCTCTTGTTTTGATTTCTTAATACAAACAAACTCTTTTCTCCCCCTACACTTAATTTTACCTTGGCAGACACTGACTTCTATGCATTTTCACTACAGTCCTGATGATGAGATATTAGTGTTCACTTTTGAGGGGGAACTAGATGTGGCCAGTGAGGAAGGCTGTGTTCTAGGGTCTGAATTCTGGATACTTGGCTTGGAATTCTAATTTCCCACTGATGTGTTCTAAAATCTTAGGTGAGCCAGTGACCTTTCTGGATCCTCTTTCCTCATCTGTAAAATGAAGGTTATAAAGAACCTATCTTCTGGGGTTGCTTAGAGCAGTAGAAGAAATAATGTATGTCAAATATTTTATACAGTATCTGCAACAAAGTACTTCACAAAAAAACAGATGGCATTTAGGGTTAAGGATAGACTTTGGAGAGATGAGGGTAGATAATAGTGAAAGATAAGACTGGACAGGCAAGTAGGACCAGGTGAACAGACATGTTTGTTAAGCATTAATTTCTAAACACTGCCCACATGATACATCAAATCTTTTTCTCTGCTACAAACATACTTAGAAAGTGAATTGTCATTTCTGGGGCACCTGGCTGGCTCAGTCAGTGGAGTGTGCAACTCTTGATCTTGGGTGTGAGTTCGAACCCCACATAAGGCAAGGAGATTATTTTAAAAATAAGATGTTAGAGCAACTTGGATGGCTCAGTCAGTTAAGTTTCTGGCTCTTGATTTTGGCTCAGATCATAATCTTAGGATCATGAGATATAGTCCCATGTGTCAAGCTCTGCACTCAGTGGAGAGTCTGCTTGAGATTCTCTCCCACCCCCTCTGCCCTTTCCCACCCCCTGCTCACACTCTCTTTAAGTAAGTAAATAGATAATTAATTAATTAAAATTTTTTTAAAAATAAAGCAAATTTCATTTCTACAAGAGAGAAATTAAGGTTCAAAGTAAAGTGCTTTGTTGGCATTTATTTAATAAATATTCATTCATGAGACTGTCTCCTCAATCCTAAAATGTTAGGTGGTTGGGAGAGGAATGTTAATAGCAGGTGCTCTTTTGCTTTTCATTCCTAAACCACAGATTCCACACCCTTCTGCATAACCTATTAGGAAATCCACCCATGACTCTTGTAGGATTTAAACCTTAGACTGATTCCCTAAGGGGTCGTTGGCAGAAATAAAAAGTGACTCATTCGACAGAATTAGGATCCTGGGATTCTTGATTCTATTTTTAAAGGTATTAGGGCTGGAAAATTCAAGTTATAATAGCAAAACTACATGGGTAAGTTAACTGAGAAAGAATGACAAATCTAATTTTCCCAGGAGTGCAAGTTGCAAAGTCACAATCCCTTGGCAAGGTAGGAACAAAGCTTGTACACAGTTGATTAATGTGGTGACTTGGCCACCAGGTGTGACATATGCTAAGCTAAATCCAGACAAAAGAAGCTTAAGTAATATAAAATTAATGCAGACTCTGTTTGATCTTTGCATTTATTGTTCCTTTATTCAAGGGTCATTGAACAAAATAAGGCCTAGGACATTGTAAGTGAGTATGTGGCAACAGCAGGATTCCTGGTATTTTATCAAGTATAATCCATGGCGTTATGTCTTCTCAATTCTTTCTAGGTGCTTTCAAGTTGGGAAGAATAAAACACTATTGGAAATAATGAATGAAAAAAAATCTAGAAAATAAATCTGGATATCCAGATTCAGTGACTTTTTTTTTTACAGTGATCTCTACTCCATATTATAGTCTAAGTATATCATAGTTCTGCTATTTACTAACTGGTAAGCTTCCCATCCAGGAGAGGTTGGGGTTGGAGATGTAAAAAATAAAAATCATATTCTTAGAACAAATACGATTGTGTGACACTGCATTTCAACGAAAAAGTAATGGACATGTTGGAACTTTCTCAGAGTTAGACTAAAAATCAATCTTAAACCATGGTAAGGCCAAAAAAAAAAAAAAAGGTGGGGGGAAGGAATTTATTTATTGTGCTAATTATCTGAACAGTTCATTGCAGGACAGCTGTGAACAGAAGCAAGAGACTGCACCAGCAGGCTCTTTTCTCCACCTCTGGCTGTTTTTCCTCTGTTGTCCTTGTTCTTAGGTCTAAGTGCTGGCAAAGGTGGTACCTGGCAATCTTTGTCAAAATGCCATTATCTCTCTAGCTGCAGATCCCAGTAAAAGGGTGCATCTCTCTGCTTAACAATTAGAATTGCAATCCATAACCTAGCTTGAATTACGGGTCATCCTGACATTTGGGGAACTGAGTAAATTAACAGGTTAGTGTCTATTTCTGACACTTATACATTGTGCCATGACCATGACCCACTAGCTTATGGCTGAAGATTAAGATCCTTTAAATTTTTCTTTATATAATGTACTTGCAATAAAATTATCAACAAACACACAAAATTTAATTTATTACCATTATATAGATAGATGTTTATTCAATCTATTGTTCTTGGAGCCAATTTTGAGAGTGGAAAGGGGAGCCACAGGGATGGGGGCGGGGTGGGGGAGATAGGCTCCAGAGACAGAGAACATCCAGTATTTCCTGTTAGATGTGAGAGAGGGTGCAAAAAGAAAGAAAGAAATGATGAAAGAAACAAAGAAAGAGAAAGGAGGGAATTTGTGAAAGCTGGCACAGTGTCAAAGCATAAACAAAATGCCTTCCAGAACAGATTGTATAAAAGGCATTTCATAAGTTAAACAATCCTCTAACTGTCAAGGTTGTGAAAGAGACCAGAGGCTAAGAAAGGAAGGAGTCTCTCTTCTTTCTGTATTGGTTAAAGCAGAAATTCCCAGGATCTTCCTTGTTGTTTTCACTGCCAATAGTATGAAAATTGATAGTCATTTAAATTTAAATTAACTCAGTCCATTTTAAAATATGTTCTTTATACTCACAGTGGACTACAAAAATTTACTTTTGTGGTTTTAAACGTCTTTGTTGGTAGAATGGAGAGACAATCTTATTCCTTCCAAACAGCATTATATCATGTTTTTCAAAGACATGGTAAGTATTGCGGAAAATTATTTTCTGAAGATACTTACAGATTTTAGCTGTTGATAGCTGGCATCACTCCTTAAGGCGATTCTGATTTCACTGACCAAATAAAATAAAATGTCAAACCTTCCTCAGGTTTGACTGAAACTAATGACAATCTGAGCCAGTATAGAAGATGTAATCTCTCTAAAGGTCTATTGTTTTTCCAGCCTGGAAATGGCTTTTCACTCCCACTTATTATATGTTGACACTGTACTGGGGCTTCACACGTATTTTATCTAACAGCTTTCTAGGGTAGATGCTACTGATCTTCTCAAAGTTACCTAAGAAGGACCTGAGTGAGACTGGGTAGCTGGGCTAAGTTGTAAAGCTAAGACACGGATCCAGGTCTGCATGAACTAAAGTTCATGTTCCTTCCACTTTACCTACTCCAGCATGTATAATTTTGTTGGTTTGATACACAGATAGAAGTAGAACAATCTGGATGCTAGTTATTGTGTCCCTATATCTACAGTAACCATTGTCTAAGTCCAAATTTTGACAAATCAGGAGAGCAAACCAAGTTTGAATTTACTGACAAATACCTGCCATCCTGGTATCTTGCAGAAGAACATTTAAATGTTTTCTAAACCAGATGTAGAAGAGGCATAGCTGAGTTTCTTTTAAATGAAAATTAGAACAAAAAAATGAGAAAAGGAAAACATAGAAAAAATTAGAGATAGCTATACCCTTTGCAAAATGAAGAGTAAGTCACATCTTTGTGCAAAGGTAGGCTGTGGGGCTGACTTAGGATTGGGGTTAAAGCTTTTCTTCACAAGCAGGTTGATGCTCCAGATTCCACACAACGAAGCTTGGAAGCAACATACATCGGCAAGAACTCTTGCCTGAAAGTGACAGAAACCCACTTTGAACCAATATAGAAAAAAAGAAAAAGAATTAGTTATCTTACAACATGTAAAGGAGTGAACATCCAAACTACATGAAAAGCAAAGATGCAGTTGGGTTGCAGGACACTATAGATCAAGAATTTGAATGTTACCAGATCGCTCCTCTCTCTTGCTTATTTTCTCTCTCTCTCACTTGCTGTCTCTGCATTGTGCCAATTTTTTGGCACACGGAGGTAGGCTTTCTTCATGAGGCAGGAAATGTGATCACTCACAGCACCCAAGTTTACATTTTAATTCCATCATAGGACAGACTGCCTATACTACATTCCTGTTCCCAAGAAACAATCAAAGGGATGCCTGAGTAGAACAGTTGGGTTTAGAAGCCCATCCCTGGAGTGTCAATGCTTTCTAGGAGGCAGAGTTAAACAGAGAACAGCATGATTGCAGTGGAAAGAGAAGTAGTTTCCAAAAGATAGAGTTGCTTTTTCCAGAAGAAGGCAGGAGATTTACAGTAGAACAAATAGCAAACAGACTCCATAAGATTGTCTTGTCTCAGTGACTTTTAAAACCAAAGATTATAAATTGTCAAATTCTCCTGTATGATAAATTTAATCTTTAATTGATGGATAAAATATTTCATTTGCTAATACCCTATTTTATTGTGAAAGGGGTTTAAAATAACTTAAAGGGATCCATGAAATATATAATAAACTGCCAAATATGCCAATAAATCATAAATTTATACAAATTATATTAGGAAGAAAATGGAAAAACAAATATGGGACAAAAAATAGAAGTAAAATTGAATTAATTGAAAATGCAATCATGCTGGCATTTTGAGGCTACAGATTTTTCTTTATGGCAGGGAATTAGAAAAGGGAATCTGGTAATATAATTCATGATATGTGTAAAATAGAACAAATTAATTTCTCAAGATGAGCAAGACTATTTGTTATACTAGAACCAGAAAATAAATGTTCTAAGGTGGTTTTGTTTTTTTTTTTAAGATTTATTTATTCATTCATGAGAGACACAGACTGAGAGAGAGAGAGTCAGAGACACAGGCAGAGGGAGAATCACGCTCCTCACAGGGAGCCTGATGCGGGACTCCATCCCCGATCCCGGGATCACGACCCAAGCTGAAGGCAGGCCCCCAACTGCTGAGCCACCCAGTCATCCCTCTAAGATGTTTCTTGAAGTAGAGGGTGTGGTTTCTAATAACATGAGTTCCACAGGAGGATTGATAAAGACATTCTCAGTACAATCCCAGGGCATCATACCAAACACAATTCAGGAACAATTTTAGAGGGAATAAAACAATATATTCTGGAAATACATCTTTTTTAAAGATTTTATTTATTTATTCATGAGGGACACACACACAGAGAGAGAGAGAGAGAGAGAGAGGCAGAGACACAGGCAAAGGGAGAAGCAGGCTCCCTGCAGGGAGCCCAATGTGGGACTCGATCCGGGGACTCCAAGATCACACCCTGGGCCAAAGGCAGGCGCTAAACTGCTGAGCCACCCAGGGATCCCCTGGAACTACACCTTGTTGCTCTTTTCATTTTATTTTATACTTTTCATCTCTTAGCTCTTAAGAGGCTTAATCCAGTGGTAAATTTCATGCATTCATTCAATTAACAAATATTGTGAAATACCTACCCCTTGACTGACATAGACGTTTGGAATACAGTGAGAATAAAACATAAAGGAATGAATGAAATGTGTATCCTTCCAAAATCATCCATGGACATTGTTTCTCTTAATGGAGCTTTTAATAGATACTTGAGTAACAAAGAATTCAAGAATGTATCTCTGGCAAGTAGCTAACAACTTCTCTGTCACCAATTAAGGACACATTCATATGGCTCCTGAGGGGAAGAGCTAAGGTTAGAATGGATAACTTGTAAGAAAACAAAGAATGTGAAGACATTTTCCTGAAGCCATTCAACTTCTCTAGGAGGTGAAAGCCATAGGCCCAACCAAGATCATCCTTAGAAAATAATAAATGTCGAAAAGCCTCAAATTTCTCTTCCAGATAACTTGACAATTATTTTAGTTGACAATTATACATCTGTGTATCTGAACGTTGATCCCAACATTGTAAGATTCCTGTGATAAGTCAGGAACACCAAGTTTTGAACTGCTGTGTGGTCTTGCATCCAAAAGAGACTCCTTGTCACATCAGTAGAAAAGATATCATGCTACATTGATTCCTAATAATAGTTTAAAGACAGAATTATCAACCAAAAATAACTTTGAAGTAGTTATCCTTTTGTTTGTTTTTTTTGAAGAGGCAATAGTTAATAAAACAAACTGTCCATTATAGACCCTACACTACGATTTACAAAACTGTATTATGCATATCTATTAAAGTAGTTTCCAAAGATCTATATGCAGGCCTATGGGGTAGTTCCTTTTTGAGTACACTGTATCCTGATTCAGTGGCTTCCCTGAAACAGCCACAAAAGAAGTATCCCAGAGAACTCAGTGGGTTGTTAATGTTAAATTCTCTCATCACAATGAGGAGTTATACAGGATTGACTGTACACCAAAATGACAGTTTGGGTTTGGGTATCATAGATATTGATCTAAGGATATTATTATTGTTAACTTTACTGTCATCAGCCAATAGATTAAGTTGATTTATGAACTCATTCATGTAATATCTATGAGGATATATCCCTTATAATTTGCTTTGTCAAGATAGCATGAAACTTATTAATATGCCAATTTATTAATTGCGCTGGTTTACTGACTCCATTTTGTAATGAAATTAACCTATCAGTTCCTTTCCACTATTATTTGTGCGTGTAGTTTTATGATAAACTCTCTACATCCACATGGAAAACCTGCTATTTATATTAAAATAATTAAGTTTAGCCTATAAGATCTATTAAATCAAAAGATGACAATAAATCAGAAATGATGCAAAAATTCTGAACTTTTATTTCTTGTCAGATATGTGAAAAAGAGCATTTTACCTAATGCTTAGGATGCTGGGGTGGCTCAGTTGTTTAAGTGTCTGCCTTTGGCTCAGGTTATGATCCCAGGGTCCTGGGCTTGAGCCCTGTGTCAGGCTCTCTGCTCAGTGGGAAGCCTGATTCTCCCTCTCCATCTGCCTGCCATTCCCTCTGCTTGTGCTTCTCTCTGCATCTAATAAATAAATAAAATCTTTAAAAAATTGTTTACCTAATGCTTGTCTATTTTTTATAAAGGAATAGACATAGTCTGGCATATATGATGCACTCAGCAAATGTCTGTTAAATGAACTCCACTGAGCAGATGACTCTATCATTTAAAGAAGACAGAGGGTTTCCTTTTTGTAAATAGATAGACTATTTTTTAGCTCTTAGTGCAGAAATTGAGGTGAGTTAATTCAGGTGATCCTGACTTTAAATTGTGAGTAGCTCTAGGGATCTGTGTCTATCTAAATTGATTAGTCAAATACTCTAAGTAGTATTGTTAGTTCTGTTTAGAGAAAATTCTATTATAAATTTCTAGTGAAAACTTGACTATCCAGAAATCTCTGGGAACTAAATATTCTAAAAAGCCAAGCAATAAAAGTCGCTAAGTGTTACTCTCTTCAGCTGGAAAATTATTTGGCGGTACTTTTTGTTTTGTTTTAACCATTTAAAATAGAAATTTTGATAAATACACAGGTTTCTGTTTTTCTAAACAGAATCTCCTGAACACATCTACTTTTTCTTATGTGCTACAAAATGTTATTGTAGACACCAGTTACAGCATTGCCCTCAGCACTGATTAAAATATGTAGTCGCCGAGACAGATTTTTCTTTTGATTTTTATTTTCCTGTCTGAAAAGAACTATCAACTGTAGGCACAATGTTGCAGAGCAGATCTTTAGAATTTATTCATCTTGTGTACCTATAAGAGCTCCCTCTGCCCCCTCCCCTAGCACCTGGCAACCACTTTTGGTTATATATCCAAAAGAATAGAAATCAGGACTTTTTTTAGGCTTTTAACATTTATTTATTCATGAGAGATAAGAGGGGCAGAGACATAGGCAGAGGGAGAAACAAGCTCACTGAAGGAGACCCCAATGTGGGACTCGATCCCAGAACTCTGGGATCAAGCCCTGAGCTAGAGGCAAACACTCAACCACTAAGCCACCCAGGCATCCCAGAAATCAGGATTTTAAAGAGATATCTACCCTCTCATGTTCATTACATCATTATTCATAATAGCCAAGAGATGGAAACAATCTAAATGTCCACTGATGAATGAATGGATAAAGAAAATGTAGTAGATACATAAAATAGAATATTATTCAGCCTCAAAAAAGTAGGAAATCCTGCCATTTGCAACAACATGGATGAACCTGGAGGGCATTGTGCTAAATGAAATAAAGCGATTGTCGGAACAAATATTGCATGATTCCACTTACATGAGATATCTAACATAGTGAAACTTAAAAAAAAATACAGGGACTTTTTAAAAAAATAGAACCTGCTAGTTCTATGAAAAAAAATGAAAAAAAAAAAGCAGAAAAATAAATCTTTGTCAGAGAAACCAGGGTAAATATGGAAACTTAGCATGAGTTGCTTTTTTAAATTCCCAGATGGCTTTGAGCACACTGGCTCACATCTTAATTGGAAATCCATCGTGTCTGGCATCAGTTTGTGCTTCCAGACACTTGTTTCACCACTAAGCTAGTTCTAGCCTGATAGTAAGATATGGAGTCCTGAGCTTCTGAGCTATTATTAACACAGAATCACCACACAGTCTTAAATTAACCTTAAAAAGTTAACATGTTTGGTAGAAACCACAGACCTCTCTTTAAGTTTCCGCCATTTGTTGGTCTGTTATTAGAAATGTTCATTGCCTCCTGGGTTTAGATCTCCTTCTCTTTAGCAGGACTATACCTATTAGATTTTATTTCATGCAATCTTGCTTCAAACTCTGGAAAATGCAAATTTTCATAAGGGAAAATAGTAGACATGTATATAGGATCTTAGTATGGAACACTTAATAATTTTATGTTACAAGGTCCTTTATGAGGACTCTTTATTAATTTTGAAAAAGAACTCTTTCCAGTGTATATTTGTAAGAAAAAAAAAACCCTCTAGGCTTTTAGTATGCCTCTGCTTTTTCATTCCCAAGGGAGTCAGGGAAGACAAGAGGCTGAGTGAGATAGCCAGGGCCAGAGACAGAGGGACAGCACACTCACAGGCCAGGACCAGCCTGGCTCATGCCAGAGCAGGAGGTAGCCAACAGCAGCCATGCCAGAAAGAGCTGGCAAGGAAGCCTGGGTCATGCAGCCAGAGGCAGCCAGGTCAGGGGAGGTCAAAGCAGAGTGTAGCCTATCAGAGTTCTCAGGACAGAAGGCTCGGCCCTGGCCCTGCCTTTCCCTGTGACCAGGCATTCTTCAAGTGGTTGTATCTCAGGTGCTGATTCCCATTACATTGCTTTTCCCTCCCCACCTCCAGTGCTTCTGAATGACGGTAAATTCCTTTGTGTTGGGGCTTCAGCAGCTCATTCTGAGTCTAAAGTTAGTATTAGTCATATATTGAACCCATGTCAATCAGGGCAAATTGGAGAAACACAATCAATAAACAATTTGGCCTGACTGACTTCTATGAGAAATGTTGGATTATTTTTTTAAGTAAATGCCTTATTTCCAAACATAATCTCAAAGACTTTTTTCGTGTATTAAAAAAATAGTAAGTAATGTTTCTTTCCTGTGTGGTTTATAGTAGAACCCATGTATAGTACAACCCTTGTATAGTAGAACCCTTTTATAGCATGCTTTATTATTTAAACGGATTTGTGAATGAAATAAGACACAAAGCCATTATTTTCTATGTCACAAATACAGCAAAATTGTATTACAATATAGATGACTTTTTGAAGTGCCTTTCAAACTAATGTTAGAAACAAAACTATCTTTTTAATCCACTTAAATCTGAGCAGCTCTGTAAAGTTATGAATAAGTAAAGTGTTTTGTTTGTTTTCCTTTCTGGGATCTACTTATCCCCATAGGTTCCTCTCTTATCCCACTGAGCACCTTTGCCCTTGACCCATGAAACCCTGCTGCCTATAGGATGGGTTCAGGATCTAATTCCTAATATTTTCATCACCCAAATCCTCCTCAATTACCTATCCCCTTTCTTCTTCTCTCCATGTACACAGACATCCAAAGTTTTAAATAATTTCCTTGCCATCCTGACAAGTGTGATGTCACTTTCAAGCAAGGAAACTTGTTCTCTCACTAGCCTGTATGTAACATGTAGAGACTATGCAGAAATAGGTCCTCTTTCAGAATTGGTGGTTGTGAGCTTCACCACTCTGGAAAGCAAGACTTGGAAATACTCTGACAAAGGAGGTATCAGTTCCCCACAGCAGTGCTGCCCCCTCTCCCTTATTTCTAGAGAGAGAGCCAAGGGGAGAGGGCAGGTCCCAGGGAGACAAAGAATCCCAAGCAGGCTTCACGTCCAGTGCAGAGCCCAATGTGGGTCTCAATCTCATGACCCTGAGATCATGACTTGAGCTGAAATCAAGAGTCAGATGCTTAACCAACTGAGCTACCCAGGCCCCCCTGTGTTGCTCTTTTCAATACAAGGTGCTGCTCAAAGTGACATGAGTGTCAAGACAGGTTTGCTGAGTCCCAGCTGTTCTGACTGCAATGATTAACACTGGCCTTGGACAGCACTTAGTATCTGCATTTTGTGTCTTCTTTTATAAAATGAGGGGTTAATCATCGCTAAGGTCTAACTTATTTGCTCATCTTGTTCCTACAAAAGGGCAAATAGAGAATCAGGAAATCCCAGTTCCATTTCCAGCTCTGTGTTGAAAGACCAGGAGGTAGGGCCTGCTTAAATGCTATTTCCCCAAATGCAAAGGATGGATATCTTGAGTAACTCACAAAAGTGATAGCAAAGTTATAATAATTGGATTATAATGGTTTAAATAATTTAAAATAAGAATGTAAGGGGCTCTTCACCTAAACTTAGCTTAGTGCAATGGTACTTATCAAGATAGACTCATCTGACTTTTGGGGCAGAAGACCTTGCCTTTGCTAGTGAAAATAGCCAAGCAGAACAATGGTGTCCAACCCAGGACTTCACGAGCTGAGCCAAGAACAGAGGATGGAAACAGACAATATTTTTCCTGACCTGGTGTGTGCACCAGTCTCATCCTTTCTGGCTCAGGGCACCTGCCTTTACTAAAGCAAAGTCTGGCTGAGGCTGGAAGCTACTGTGGATAATCTAGGTTTGCATGTGCCTTGGGGGCTCTTAAGGAGTAAAGAGGACATTCTTGAGCAGCTCTTCATCTCAGTGAATTCTTTTTACCAGCCCCCCCCCCCTTCCCTGATCCTGAGGTCTATATCTTCTCAAACATCTTAGGTCAACTCAGGATTTTTTTTTTTTTAAGGATGCTCTGCTGCTGCTGTTCACATAATGTCAAGTCAGGGCTGTCTTAGCTTCGAGTTTGTACCACCATCAGGAGCATTTAATTTGATGTACTTTGTTTTAAGGCCAGCCCTGAATAGTACTAGTTGTCTTCTGTCTCTTTCTGAAGTGCGCTTTCTCCTCTTTCACAAATGTTTATCTTCTTTAATAAACATTAAAGGCTTTTACCCAAATGTGGGAAGCAGCTGAGAGTTATTCTGATGCTGAGGCTTCAGTCACTTCTATTTCTCCGAAGAACATTATTATGTGATTTCACTAAGGGAGGGAAGGAACAGAAGCATATGCTGTTTGTTTACAGTGTTTCTCTGAGTACAATAAGCAGAGAGATTCTGGAGGAGCAGATTAGGATGTGGCCAGCTCATTGGACTCTGGAATATCTGAGAGAGATGTGGGTACTGATTCAATACCCAAAAAAGATGAGGCATTTGTGTAGTGACATCAGTTTTAATGAATGGCCTACACAGGCTTGCATTCGATCTTTCCAAATCACATTGGAAATGAAATTAAGCATCTGATAAGTGATCTTTAAGTCAATTTAGGGATAATTTAGTTTTTGTGTGAGTTGTGTTTGTTTTCAATGTCTTGTTAATTAAATCACAGTGTGTGGGAGCCAGGTCCTAGACTCAGGCCCTGGCTCAGAAATTGATTTTACTGTCCTTCCTACTTACAAAATATGGGTGATATGAACAGTCATAATGCCTTGGGGGAACATAAAATGCCAGTGAAGCTAGCTCCAGGAATTCTGTGAGAAGGATATCAGGGGCAATTAACTTTGGCTCTTCCTTTGTGTACAAGAAACTCAATAAAACATCTACATAGAACAAAATTTGTCCAGGAAGGTCCAGGCAAATCTGGCAGGGTGATGTCAGAATTTTATCCTATGCCAGTTCTGATTATACTGGAATTAATGTACAGTTCAGATGAAAAGAAAAAAAGAAAGAAAGAAACAGATACGGATTTAGGGTGGTTGGGTGGAAGATTTAGTTTCTCACCTAAGTTCATAGGTGGAATGAAGAGGAGGTGAAATTTCAGAGCTAAATTTGGAAGCCTGCATCTCCCCATTTGGTCCTTGTCACCATCCTGAGTCACTGAGAATCCACCATTCCCACACTTCAGATCTGCTGCTGCCACCAAATGTCCATAATCCCTGATAAAGTACTACCTATTCCAGGGTTATCTGTCTTTTATTAAGTTATTCTAGAAGACATCATAATCATCAAAGGAACACATGGGTAATTTTGTGTCCCGCAGCTGCGTACACCTCAGACTTACCAATCTTAAGGAAGAGGACAAGACATGTATCTCTTCCCAGGTTTTGTTTCCCTCAAGGGAGAGTCAGTCCAGAGAGAAACCAGCAGGCTATTTACCAGATATTAGCTTCAGCTTTATCGACCTTTAGAAATGGACAATACTCTTACCCTTCAATCCTTTGAATACTGGAAAGAGAATTAGAAAGGCCCACTCTTGCTTTCTGGGTCTTTCTGTTCTCTCATCCATGCTCTAAAAGACATGTAATTCTTCTAATGAGAAAACTATCTAAAGTTTGCATTTTTATTTTTAAGACTTATGTGATAGAGTTTTTCCTGGGGCAGTGACTTGATCCACCTTGAGTAATCATTAGTATCAACTCATAATTACTGATTTGCTTACACACTTTTTTTTCTCCAGCCCCATCTTCCATACTCTGAATACATTCTGAATTGTTTATATAACTAAAGAGAAATGAAAATAATGTTGGTTTATTTATTTAGGAAATTATCTGTTTTAGCAAGATAAATTAACTTAGTTTGCCACCTCGGGTATTTCCCTGGAGTGGGAAGCACACACCTTCAAGATCAGCTTGCCATTGCTCCTGGAAATGTACCATAGTAGCTGTGGGCAGGTGAGGTTCTGGCCCAGTATTATCATGCATTCTCTTTCCTTCACTGTCAAGTGTAAGGTCAGGCATGAGAAAGATCTGTGAAAATGGTACTGTCATTTCAAAGTAGGAAGTGATAACAATTTATAAATATTGGGGTAAGACAAATGTCACTTAGTAAATATTTATTTTTCATAAACTATCATCTTCCCCTGGATTCTGGGGATATAGGAATACACAAGATAGACAACAGACCCTGTTTCTAGGTCATTTGGGGTTCCCTGACTGACACAACAAGCCTTAATGGAAGGATTCAGCTACAAATCTCAATTGGTAGGGCATATTTTACTCTTCAGAGGGTGATCTCACAGGCCGGCTTAGTGGTTTCTGGGTTTTCACAGGGAGTTTGTCACATGTGCTCAAAAATAAACCCACTGATGATTTTCTGCCTAGGTTCTTCCTCATTGCCCATCGGCTTGAGAGAGAGCCTGAGTCTCTGCCCTCTGTGAGGACATGGCTCCCCTGGCTTCCACGGGTAACCCTGCTGCTCTCTCCAGCTCTGCAGCAAAGTTGCCCTTGACGGTACACAAGTGGAAATGAATTTCCCTCTGTCCAACACGGTGTCATAATTTGTCACATGGGTTTGAAGCAGCACTGAAACAGCTCTCTCAGCTTCTGTCTGCTATATCTTCCTTGCTAGGATGCCTGACTTTACTTCCAGGATCTACCTGAAGAAAAGACAAACAACACTACTGAGTGCTCATATGCATTAGGCACTGTTCTAAGCATTTCACTTGGGCTCAAGCTTAAATGAACTCATTTAAGCTGCACAAAAGCCTATGTTGGGTGCAGGTGGGCAGTGCTATTATCTTTCCCATTTTAGAGATGAGAAAGGTAAGGTGTGATATATTAGTTTTCTGTTGCTACACAACAGAAAACATACACCACAAACATAGTGGCTTAAAACAACAAACACTATATCACATTTTCTATGGGTCAGAGCATGGCGTAATGAGGCCTCTTCTTAAGGTGTCTCACAAGAGTGCAGTCAGGGTGTTGGCTAGGGCTCAGGTCTCAGCTGGAAGACTGACTGGGAAAGGCTCTGTTTCCAATCTCATGCACGTGGCTGTTGGCAAGATTCAGTTCCTTTGGAACATTGAATTGAGGGTTTCAGTTCCTAGCTGGCTGTTGTCCAGCAGATGCCCTCACTTTCGTGTCATGTGGGTCTCACCAGCATGGTGACCTGTTTCATTAAAGCCAGTAAGGGGAGAACCCACCAGGGAGACAAAAGTCATAATCTTTTGTAAACGATAACCCAAAGCCTTTGACATATTCTGCTTAGAAGCAAGTCACAGATCCTGCCCATACTCAAGGTGGAGAAGATTATACAAAAGTGTGCCTACTAGGAGACATAGATCATTTGGGACCATCTCAGAGTCTGTGTGGCACACAGATAGAGGTTAAGTTTTATATATAAACTTATGTATATACCTAGTTTTTTTTTTTTTTTTTAGGATTTTATTTACTCATGAGAGACACACAGAGAGAGGCAGAGGCATAGGCAGAGGGAGAAGCTCCCTGCAGGGATCCCAATGTAGGACTTGATCCCAGGATCCTGGGATCATGACCTGAGCCAAAGCCTGACGCTCAACCACTGAGCCACCCAGGCGCCCCAAATTACCTAGTTTTAACCCTTTTGGGCTATTGTAACAAAACACCACAGACTGAATGGTTTATAAACAACAGACTTTTTTTTTTTTTTTTTCTTTTTTCACAGTTCTAGAGGCTGAGAAGTGCAAGATCATGACACTGGCAGATTTAGTGTCTGGTGAGGGCTCACTTCACTATAATCTCATGTGGCAGAAATGGCCAGGGAGCTCCCTGGGGTCTCTTTTATAAACACTAATCTCATTCATGAAGGCTCTCCTCTCATCAGCTAACGGCTTCCTAACGGCCCCCGCCTGTTAATACTATCACCTTGAAGATTAAGGCTGCAACATATGAATTTTAGGTAGAGACATGAACATTCACTCTATAGCACTTGCCCCAGGATAAGCCACTAATAGAAAAGCCAGCATCTGAGCACAGACTATCTAGCTCCAGAGGGAAATGAGACTCAAATAGCTTGAGGATTGGCTGCCCACAGAAGTAAGTCTGGACTTATATTGTGTCACCTTTCAGGTGAGTTAAGAAAACAAGGGTTGCTGATGATGTAGGCTTTTTTGAGGTTGATCATCTTCCCCCACACAGGCTTACAAAAAAAAATAAAAAATAAAAACAACATGAGGTGGTTTTGACACAATTATCTAAATCTCCAGGAGCTTTTACAAAAATAATCAGAAGATAGGGTAACACTCCCTGCTCCATTTTCAGGCAGCAGTAGCTCTGGGCTAGAACTAAGTAATGACTTTGTAACAATGTGCTTCTCTGATCCCAACAAGTGCCTTCGGCCCACTTCCTGTTACTAGCAGGCCAGGGAGCTGCAGGCTGGCAACTTGCTTCCTCTGCAACTGAACAGAGATGAGGGTATGAGCACTGAACAGTGAGCTCATTTCCAGGATAAATTAAAAGTGGTTTTTCCCAGATACCTAACCTATATACAATTTCTGTGAATAATGTGAAATTGATACATTGAAATTAACTTTGTTAACCTAAGAGCACATTTGGGAGTGGGGTAATATTTAAAGTTACATTTATATTTGTAGACAACTGATTGAGACTACTTCTTTATTACCCCCACCTGGGAGAAGGCTGCCTGCTTATGGCTCCTGCCCCATTTGGTTCAACCTAGTGGTGGCTACCTGAAATGTAAACACAACACCGTGCAGGTACTCAACAGCCTTTCTGGGGACAAAAGTATTTGTGTGTTTATTTGGTCAATGGATGTATATTTTGTGTGGTAGGAATTATATTAATGTCTTATTATAATAACTGAGGGGATCCCTGGGTGGCGCAGCGGTTTGGCGCCTGCCTTTGGCCCAGGGCACGATCCTGGAGACCCGGGATCGAATCCCACGTCAGGCTCCCGGTGCATGGAGCCTGCTTCTCCCTCTGCCTGTGTCTCTGCCTCTCTCTCTCTCTGTGTGTGTGACTATCATTAAAAAAATAATAATATAAAAAAATATATATAATAACTGAAATTATGAAACATTTAAATGCACATAATTTCAACAATGTCGTAGGGTGAGTCTGTGCTATAAAAGAACAGTACCAGGCAGCCCCAGTGGCTCAGCGGTTTAGCGCTGCTTTCAGCCCAGGGTGTGATCCTGGAGACCCAGGATCGAGTCCCATGTCGGGCTCCCTACATGGAGCCTGCTTCTCCCTCTGCCTATGTCTCTGCCTCTCTTTCTCTCTGTGTCTCTCATGAATAAATAAATGAAATCTTAAAAAAAAAAAAAAAAAAAAAACAGTACCTGGATTTTTTACTTTTTCCAACATTCCATGGCTCCTTGGCTCAAATTCCTCTATTTGCCTACAGCTGCAAGGTTGATTTGGGGTTATGAATATTATCGTTGGTAGGTTCTTTCTAAATTACCATATAATTTATGCTAATTGTCATATTCTACATACCTCAAAGAAACTTATATAGAAAATATAATTACAGCTATTAGATTCTAAACTCCGGCAATTAGGTGATTCAAAGTGGCTCTTTTTGTAATTCCTTACAAGCATATCACAAAAGAGGAAGGATATTTCCCACTGCAGTCCCAGCTGGGAATTCCAATTGTCCCATGATTTCCCAGCTGAAATCATCCCCCACCCTCTCACACTTGTCTCTGGCCAAGGATGCTTTCCTTAATTAGTACATGACTTAAACTTCAGTCCAGACTTATCTGTTGCCTTGGTCCCTGGGCTACCTGAGCATAGGCTCGTCTAAGAAAGAAAACCTTCTTGTATGTTGATGTTATTTTCCTGACATTGAACGAAAGGAAGAACAATTTGTCTGATTGTTGAATTTGCCTTATCAACAGAATTTGCATTCTCTGGCAACTTCTCTCTCTTACAGTCTAGTCTGGTGCTTAGGCTTTGTACTTCTCTCTCTCTTTTTTTTTTTTAATTTTTATTTATTTATGATAGTCACACAGAGAGAGGGAGAGGCAGAGACATAGTCAGAGGGAGAAGCAGGCTCCATGCACCGGGAGCCCGACGTGGGATTCGATCCCGGGTCTCCAGGATCGCACCCTGGGCCAAAGGCAGGCGCTAAACTGCTGCGCCCCCCAGGGATCCCAGGCTTTGTACTTCTCTTTGTGATGTTATTATACTCTTAGGGTTCTCATTATCTTCCCCATCTTAAGAATGGCCTTTAGAAAAAAAAAACACTAGGAGCTATGCCTCCATCTAAACCAGTGCAAGACAGCCTGCAGAGTGTGTTTGGAGGAGTTGTAAGGTCCTCCTTTTTTTGAGGCAGTAGGTAGCTCAAACTTACCTACTCCTTATCATGAAACTCAGGTGAAACATTAGAACGCACACGATTGACAATGTTAACAATGTCCTATAGCAAGACCTCTTTTTTACTTTAAATTTCCAGGATTCCTTTCACTCCTCTGGGAGATTAAGCCACACAGATGATAGCTTTGTTCTAGAAGTCCATGTCAACTGTGTATATACTAGAGAAGAGAGAATATTTGAGGAAACCTGTGACTTGTGGCATTCTCTCTGATTGCCACTGATGTTTTAGATACATTTCCCTTAGAAAGGGCACTAAGAGAAGTTTATCCAAGGAGTTAGAACATAGGACAGAAAATGAAAATGGGGATAAGATGAAAGGAGTAGAGTACATATTTTGTTTATGAAGCAGCAAGTATTCCTTAAGTATCCACAGTATGCACGGTAGGATACTAGGTACTGAGGGGAGATACAAAACCAATGCAATACACACCTCCAGGGATTTGAGATCCTCTGTAAGCTGACATACATTTGTAAGACTGGTAACACCGCCATGAGGCACAGGTCCAAGTGCTGACAATCAATAGTATGTGCTATAGCAGTCTTTCACAGAGGACATGGGGTTGGAGATTAAGAAGGAGGAAGTGGCTGACCTTCCTTACATGGGCACCGGTGACCTGGAACTGTACTATGCATGGTGTTTGATGCAGAAGAAAAGGAAACTATTCAGGCTAGAATGAAACATGTTCTTTGAGCCACTGAAGGCAGGTGTTGAGACTTTACCAATGGGCCCTGGCCATTATAGATATCTGAATAGACACATAACATTATGAAAAGGATGTCTTAGGAAGAACTGTGTCAGTGGTGGGTTTGAGGGGGGAAACACTAGATGAGGAATGACTGGTAGGGAACAGCAGAAATCCAAATGTGCCTAGGATGGTAACTAGGAATAAATGTGAAAGACAGGAATAAAGGGGTTTTTGTGTACGTGTGTGTGTGTGTGTGTGTGTTTTGTGTTTTGTTTTGTTTTGGATTGCTGGGCATGGAAAAGTACTGAGATAGAAAGGGTAAAGAGGATTGAAGTTTACAGCCTGAGTGACTCAGCCTGAGGGGGTGACCTAGTATCAGCTCGGTGATGCAGTAAAGGGAAAAGCCCCAGATTTCAGTAAGTACAATCATGGAATCATGAGGTTTTAAAGCTAGAGAGGGCTCTAGGGATTATTTATTCTGGCACTTCATCTTGTAGGAGAGCAACTGAGGCAAAGGGCAGATATGTGACTCAATCCAGGATAGTGAGCAAGGGAGGGAGGCAAGACTGTAGCAGCCCCCATGTATTCTCCCACCACGTCATCCTGCCTGCTTCACTGTCCTTTCTGCATCATTCTCTGTCTCTCAAACTCTGGACTCGCAAGCAAATTTGACAAAGTAAGAAAAATAGACTGAATTTCTCAAAAAGCTAAATTTATTCATTTAAAGAACTGACCTTTATTCTGTGATTATGTACTGGCTAATGGTGTTAAAATCTCCTTTCATGTATGAAATGAATCATTAATATCAGTAGTGCCATTTTTTACCGTTTTTCTTAGCACAATAACACAATAAGAGCGAATAATTTAAGTTCTTTCTTCAGTTTGGGATTTTTTTTTATACTGGTCTTGAAAATCTAAATATCCGAGAGTCACTTCTCAGGAGGATGGCAAATTATGTGTGATCTTTTCCAAGCCATACCGGTTGGCGGGGGGTGAGGTGGGGGTGTAAATAGTAGCCATAGAAAAGATTACAGAACAGTGTTTTCCTGTCTCTGCTTCCACCCGCAAGGCCAGGATTAGTAATTTTTTATCAAAAACAGGTCTCTTGCTGGTACTGGGCAGGAGCCCAGGGGATGGACACTGGTCTATGGGGAGGGGATGAGAGATGCCCCCTCCCCCCACGATTCTGAATCTGATTCTTGGCCTTAGACCAAGGCTTGCTGGTAGTAGCGGCCCAGCAATGAGCCCCAATATGGACCCCAATTCTTTGGCATGGCCACGTGATACTTCTTTAATCCTCAGTCATTTGTAAAGTCTTCTGCGAAAGTGGCATTCAAGGCACCTTTCCATGCAGACCGCCTTGTTGCAGAAAGCCCCAGGCCCTTACGGAACTAGACCTTGCTGGGCTATCCCGCCTGCGTCCCAGGGAGGCTCCGCGACGCCTCAGTCCTGGTCTGAGCTCAGTCCCGGGATAGGTAGAACCTGCAAGGGACACTGAGCTGCAGGACTCAGGTGCATTGGGTTAGCAGGCAGGAAGGCCCGTGGCAGCGACCTGCAAAGAAACCTGCCCCGCTGCCTCCTCAATATGACCTAATGGGAAGGGAAACCGCACCGAGAATTAAGGGATCTGGCTGCTTATCCTACAATTTAGGGAGCTAAACACGCCAGTCCACATGGGCCTGGTTCCTCAATTCCCGAACTCCGAGTCTACGATTCCTTCTAGGAATACAAGATCCCAAAGTCCAAGAGGGCTTGGTAGCAGTGTGGGCGCGGAAACAACCCCCACCCCCCAGACGCGCCAAGCCCCAGAGTCTCGGGACCCCACCCTGCAGCTTCCGGGCGAGTATCCGAGGGCGGAGTGCGCGTCCCCGCGGGGCTCGGCGCGCGCGTCTCCGCGGGGCTCAGCGTGCGCGTCCCCGCGGGGCTCAGCGTGCGCGTCTCCGCGGGGCTTAGCGTGCGCGTCCCCGCGGGGCTCAGCGTGCGCGTCTCCGCGGGGCTCAGCGTGCGCGTCTCCGCGGGGTTGCAGCCGCCGCCGCTGCCGCCGCGGTGGCCGGGCCGGGCCCGTCTGGGGGGCGGGGCCGAGCGGGGCGGGGCCGGGCGGGGCCGAGCGGGGCGGGGCCGCCTGAGGGGGGCGGCCGCCGGGGGAGGTGGCGGAGGCGCCGGCCGGGAGGAGAAAAGGCGGCGGCCCGGCGGGGCTGAGAGGCCCGGCGGAGGAGGCGGACCGCGCGGGGCTGCGGGGCGCGGAGCGGCCGGGACCGCGCGGAGCAGCCGAGCACGGCGGCCTCGGCAGGCAGGGCCTGGGCCGCGGTTCGGCCGCGCGGGGCGGTGAGTGTCGGGAGGCCGGCGGGGCAGGCCGGCGGGGGAGGCCGGAGGCGGCGGCCGGGCCGTGCGAGGCCCGCGGCCGTGGGTCGGTCCCGAGGGCCGGGCCTGCGCCGAGCGAACAGAGGCCCGCCGAGGAGGGACGGCAAATGGCGACCCGACGCCGGGGACCGACCCCCGAGTCCCCGGGCCTGTCTGTGGGCGGGGGGGGCGGGGCCCGGCAGCCCTCGGGACCTCGAGAACCCGGCGTCGGGTCCCTCTGCCTTCGGGAGCTTGGGTGACGGGACAGACGGTCCAAGTAAGGCGGGGACGCGCCATCGCGGTCCCCCGGGATGAGAGAAGTTGGTGACTTTGCCGTTCCTGGTGGCGAGCGGGAGCGGCCGCCGTCCTAGCCTCAGCCCCTGCTAAAGGGAAACTCCCTGATCGCCAGGGCCGGGGGCTGCTCTTTGCGGCGGGTGCTCGGAGGGGGCGGCGGGGCGCGCGCTGGGTCGGGTCCGGCCGCCGGAGTCGGTTTTCGGCCGCGCTTCCCGCACTCGGACCGCCTCTTGCTTTTCTTTCCGAGCCGTGTCGTAAGCCCCAGATAAAGGATGGTTGGGAAGGAATTGACCTTTTATCCCACAACTGCTTTGTTGACTCGGATCCAAGATGACGCTATTTATGGGCATTCTGATACCAGCGTAGGCTAAAGCTTAAAACTTTGAATAAATAACAAACTTCCCAGACTCTTTGGACTATTCGTGCGTGTGCGTGTACCGCGTGGTGTATCCTTTAGAGACCTAAGAAGTTACAGGAGCAGGTTGTGCATTTGCCCCTATTTATTACCGTTTTGGAAAGCACTCCGGTTTTCAACGCAGCAAAGGGAAAAGAATAGCATAAAGTGTATGTTTAGGATTTTTCTTTTCTTTTCTTTTCTTTTCTTTTTTTAAGAATTTTTTTTTTTTTTTTTTTTTTTTTTTTTTTTTTTTTTACTTGACAGAGCACAACCCCGGAGCGGCAGGCAGAGGAGGGGGACGAGCAGGTCCCGGCGCCGCAGGGAGCCCCGTGGGGTCCGCCGGGGATCCCGGGACCGTGAGCTGGGCCAAAGGCAGACGCTTAACCGACCGGGCCACCTAGGTGCTCTCACTTCCTTTTTTTTTTTTTTTTTTTTTTTTTTAAGAAAATACTTTATTTATTTATATTAAGAATTTTTCTAAGGGTTCAGTTTTTCGGTATACAGTTTCCGCTGAATCACTGTTCTTTATGCTTAGTCACAGTTTCTTACTCCAGAAGCTTAATCGGGGATAACATGGTGTTTTGGTAACGTGTAAGTTGCCGATTCGTTTTTATCTAGTACTTTAATGCAGTGACATAAGGTTTCTGTGTGTGTGTGTGTGTGATTCTGGAAATACTCGGTGGAGTTTTGTAAATGTTCTCAGAGAACTGAAGTTTTTTGATACAGGCAAACTTTTATGCACTCTGGGTGTGCTGGGTATTTTATTTCAGTCCAGTATTTCTCCATCTCTAGCGTTGGACACTTTTAAAAAAATACAAAGTGTCATAATAAAATACCTATTAAAGGACAATAACACTTTGAAATAACACTTACAGTTAGGCAGGTACTTTGAGGTCACCACGTGGGTGTGGTTAATGTGTGTTTACTATTTGATACACTGTATTACTGAAATGTGGCTTTTAATGGGATAAGTCCTATGCTACTTTGTATGATTTTGGATACATCTTTTTTTTTTTTTTTTTCCTTTTTTTTTGGATACTCTTTTAACTGAGTTCCTAGGATTGTTTGTTTCATTCAAAGGAGGTATTTGGCTTCTTTGACAGTCTTCAATCATAGACTATGTAAAATATTTAATTTCAAATTCAGGTTGATGAAATATGTGAGATTGGCATTGAGCTCATGGTTTTTACATTGTAGGTAGCTAGATAGTTAAATACAGATAAGCATACCTCAATTAAAATCCAGTCTCTGAAAATCCTTTACAAAAAAAGGTACATCTTTTCATTGGAAAATGTTAACTAACATAGGTTATTTTCTCATACAATTGCTTTTTATAAGGTTTACAAGTAGAAATGACCTGATATAAAAAATAGTTTTACAGAAAGCTTTGCCTACATAAACATGGCTGTTGTGTAAAGTGAGTACATCCCTTTTCTGAGTATTAGACTGTATCCTGTTGGATATACACATAACCAATCTCTGTAGAGTTCTAAATTGTTTTCACAGTAGAGTAATTGCCTCAAGGTCACAAAGCTGAGATCCCTTGGAAACCCCTTCCCCTGTGCCATGCTGCCCATTTTAATAAGCTGAGTACCACCATTTAGGTGTATTATTTTTATCTGAGGATCGACGCAAACAGGTTCTAGTCCAAAGCATTAAATATTAATATTATTTTAAGTTCTGATGTAAGTCTGTAATAATTTCATTTGCTTATTTAGTGGAGAACATTGCAAGTAGTTAGAACTATCACTTTGGAATTAGCTACTCATGACCATATTTAGACACAGAAGGTATATGTTTTGATTATATCATAACTGGAAGGGAAACATTTGACAATTTTCCATATAATTAGGTCGTCATTCTATAAATAAAAAGAGCTAAAATTTGATAAAAGGAATGAATACAGTGTAACCCACTTAGCCATTTTGGACTCATCAGGAGTGCAAGTGCTTTGAGTTTGGAGTTTAAGGTAGTGGATTTTTTAATCTTGCCTAGTCACCGCACACCCCCCCCCCCCCCCCCCGCCACACACACACACACCCCTTTTAAACCAGTGAAATAAGATGTCCAGCTGAGGTTATAGATTTGCTGTGGTCTTTAAAACTGCATTTGGTCAGCAAATCACCCAGCAGGTGTTTGTATTTAATATTAATTGTACAACTAATTGTATTACTCTAGTACTATACAAGAAGGATGAGACTTACTCAGAGGAGCTTATAACTGATTGCTAAATGTAAAATTTCAGTCACAGACTTGTGTTAACTAATTGAACAGGTCTGTCTAGTTGTATTTCAGCCTCACATTGAAGCAACATAGAATAGAATTGTTTCATCTAGTACCATATTAACTGCAATATTAAACAGTTGGCTGATGCCACTTCCTTTTTTGAGCTGCTTTTCTTAGCCCTGTACCTACTTAGGCACGTGCGTATGTGTGGACACCTCAACCTCTGCTTTTCTTGTTGAAACTGATGCCTCTATATCCAAGTAACCAGTAACCAGAGCACACAGTTGATTAGGGAGTTAAAATAGTGGAAAAATATACGAGTAAATGTTTACTTCTGTGCCTTTTATGACTATTTTTTAAGATTTTAAGATAATGGAAGGTTGAAATGAACTTTCTTTGATTTCCTTGTCCCTTTGACTTGCTTTTTTTAATAGACGGTTTATCTTACTCTATATATAATGCTTGGAATGTATGATTTAGGAACTCAGTAAATGTTTGAGCACTATAGACTTTTTATAGCTGGTACAATAAGGTAATTTTGACTTAATTTGTGTAATACTAGGTTTGTAAAATTGTATTTTTTGATGAAGTATATGTAGTTTTCCATGAAATCAAGAATCTCGTTTTGGAATCCATTTGCCTGTTTATTATAGTATAAATCTTTCGTTTATTCATTTTTCTAAAATAAGTGAAGCTCCAATTAGGCACAGTCTGGAATATAGGAAACATAGGAATGGATGAGAACGAGATGGTTCTGCCACCTTCATGGAGCTTATAGTTTTCCTGTGGAGGTAGATATTAAAGGATAATGACTAGTTGTGACTAGTATAACCAAGGAAATATACAATGTGTAATGAGCACACAGCATCGTATGAGATCCATACCTTTGTCTTTGGTATTTGGAAAGTAACATATGGGCTGAGATTAAAGATTTGAGGCAGGAGTTATGGGGTGGGAGGGCGCCGCCCATCTTTGCATGTGTCTTGCTGACAGAGGTACACATAGCAGCAAGCTGTGTTGAGTACTTTGAGTGACTTGACTTAGCATATTTTAAAATCACACTAACTTGCAATGCTTTATTTATCTCCTTAATTATTTTAACGAATCTGGAAAAATAAAGAAATGGTTTTCTGAAGGCAATTATTTTTATGTATAGAAATAGCTTTAAATAACAAGGCCTCCTTTCACTGTATGGGACAATGCCATGTCTTAAACTATTTTTATGGATTGCTTGTCAGTCACAGAGTATGAATTGGCCAAGAATTTCTGTTTGAAAAAATTGAAACTATTGTAAGACATTTAATCATTTACAAATATTTTCTTTTTTTTTTTTACTTTTTTTACAAATATTTTCTAATCTAATGAGACTTCTTCCAGTTGCTCAAATTTAAGTGTAAATTATAGAGATGTTAAGATTCGTTTTCAAGAGAGTTTAAGAAAACTTAATATTGAGGAGTTTTAAATTAAGGTTTTGTTGAACTTGAAGCCTCAGTTTTAGCAACATGTTTTCTGATGGGCCTGCTGTGTGTTCAACTGATGTATCAGGGACGGATGTTTTAAACTCGTTTCACAGAATTCATGAGCAATTGCAAGATACTTTATGGAGGCATATTTAATCTGATAATGATCTTGATTAGAAAAAGGATGGATCAAAAAAAAAGAAAAAAAAAAAAAAGAAAAAGGATGGATCTGAAAGTTTTAATTTCTGAAGCAGAGGGTTTTATTCCCAGAATACTCTTTGGTTATTATCTAGTCCATTTTCTTAACTTATTTCTTAATATATTTACTTGTAAAATGAATTACACTTGATTCTTTGTATAGCTAGCTGTCTTGAAAATGGCTAAATTTATATTTTTCTGCAAATTTTACTATTTCAAATGCAAGTTATTTTAAAATTAGTCTTTAAAACTGATATTCAAAGCAAAGCTATGTGCTATTGTAATCACAGAGAGCCAAAAAGACTTTCTTGACCACAGGGGTGATTAAGTGTTGGAATAAACTACAAGCAAAATTGTGTAATCTCCATTCCTCAAATAACATCTTAAAATTGGATCACCAGTTACTGAAGTGCTGCCTGTTTTCTTAAACTTTTATGAGTAAACGTATCTGTTGTTGTCCATGTGCATTGATCCAGATCCAGATTGAAATCCTAGTTCTGCCACTTACTAGGGGATGACCCTGGACAAGTCCCTTCAGCCTCTCTGAACCTCAGTTTGCTCTTGGTTGTTATGAGGATTAAAGAACATTAAGTGAGAAATTTGGTGACAGGAGAAAACTGGTACAAATTAGTGTTCTTTTTTCCTTCTAAGTCTGCTTCAGTAAAGAGATATTGTGCACTCATTGCTGTGGATATTTTTATTTTTTAAAAACAGTTTTCTTTCTTTTTTAAAAAAATATTTCACTTATTTATTCATGAGAGACACAGAGAGAGAAGCAGGCTCCATGCAGGGAGCCCAACTGGCACTCATCACGGGTCTCCAGGATCAGGCCCTGGGCTGAAGGCGGCGCTAAACTGCTGAGCCACTCGGGCTGCCCTTAAAACAGTTTTCTTATTCTGAAGGGAGTAGTGTGGAATTAACTATTTACTTTGAAGCTTGAGAGCCCTCTATGTCTTCCTTTCAAACTTGTTGCTGTTTTACATTGAACTTAGTTGTCTATAGCAGTTGCTATTTTAAACACTTTGAATTAAGTGATATTTCAGAGATGTGTTCGGCCTAGTGTGGTCATATGATGTGCCATAACATAAAGTGTTCCTACAAGTTGCGAGAGCAGTGGTCACTTCTGCGGAACTGCTTGTATTTTTAGGTTCTCTCTTAGTAACAGGCTTATAACCCTCAACATGTGAGATGAACTCCATCTAGTTGTTGCAAAATAAGAACACTACAGCTGCTTTCATAATCTAATCACTTGGTAAAATTCGCCTTAATTCTTAATAATGTTTCTTTTTTAACATCTGTTTAATTTACAAATGTTTGTCGTCATTAGGCTGTCATTTCTTCTACTGTGACTCTTTAGCATGTCTGTGTTTAACTTATGGGTTCTGTCTTAACCTATAAACATTCAGAAGTATTCAGATTCATAATTTGTAATTTTTAAACACAATTTAAAAATATAATTTTGTTTTTAAATGCATGCCTTTCCCCCCCCCACCCCTATTATCAGTAAGTGCCATAATATCAACTCAGAACTTCTCTACTTAATCAGTAGAGCTCTAACAATATGAGGTAGACTTTTGTTATTTTGTTTTTGTTCGAGGAAATCATCCCTGGACTGGACAAAAATAAATAGCAATTTCAGGAGTAATTATTTTACATTAGCCAACTGGAACCCAGAGAGCACTTGTGGAAAAATATGTCAGAGAATTAGGAATCTTGTATGCATTGAAGTGATGAAAACAGGCTAAGAATTGACTTATTTACGCAGCAAATTGTTGTCTATTACAGTGTAATTTAATTTGGGGAATATTGAGATGAGTTGCCTGTCTCATTTGGCTATAGAGATCTGAAGTTTGGGAGAGGGATCTGGGCAAGGGTTATAGAGAAGTTTTCAGCATATGGGTGGTAATTGAAGCTTTTGAGAAATTGAGAGCACCCAGGGAGGATGTATAGAATGAACAAGAAATGACATGATTTCTGAGGAGGAACATTTTAGAAGAAGAGATTAAGAAATAACCAAAAAGGTAGGGAGAAAACCAGGGAAATAAAACATCCTAAGGAAAGACAAATTGTTCAAAAAGGAGGGAATAGTCATAATGAAGTCTGTAAAAAAAAAAAAAAAAAAAAATTGCCCTTTGGATTTAGCTCAGAGGATCTCAGAGAAGTTTTAATGACTGGCAGTCAAAAGAAAGCCAGATTAGAGGACTGTAGAGCTTATGGGAGGTATGAAGGGTTTTTGTTGTTGTTTTAATTGGTTTTTGGTTTTATTCTGGAAGCTTGAAAAGGAAAAACAATAGTAGAGGGAGATACTGTTTTATTATTTAGGTTTTAAAAAATGAAATAGTTTTTAAAATTTTTACTGCTCGTAGGAACAAGCCAATAAAGAAGTTGAATATTATAGACCAAAACACATTGAATAGGATTAGTACTTATATTTAAATCAGTATATTGTGCTGATATACTGCACAGTGATTTCCTGTTACCTAAAGTCTGAACTCCTTAGAGCAACATATAGCACAGTCTTCATGATTTGCTTTATTTCTATCATCCTGCCCTATCTCTCACAGCTACCTAGCATTACACCTTGTGATCCAGCAATGCTAGGAAATTTGTGGTTTCCTGATCATGTTTTGCTACTTGTTTTTCTCCATTTACATATGCTGTTGCTTCAGCATTCAATACTTCCCTTCCTTGCCAATGCTCTCCTTCCATGCTTAAGATTTCCCATCTTTGAAGATTACTATGAATTCTTCTCAAGCCCCTACACTTAGTGATAATTATCTTCTCTGTGTTAATCTGATTTTACTTTTGTCAGATTGATCACATAATAACATGACATGACTTTTACTGTTGTATCTCTGACCTCCTGCTCTAGCTCCTTGAGAGGAGGTACCATGTCTGACTAATCATTATATTGCCAAACCAAACACAGTGCATAGTAGTTAAACAATAAATAGGTGTTGAATGAATGAATGGAAACTGTGGCCCTCAGAAGTAAGTGATTTGCGCATAGCCAGGAACTGGAGCTGGAACTTGTATTTTGTAAATTCCCTGTTTGTTTCAATTAAGGCTTACTGTGGTGATTTGGTGTAGAATGTATTAAGGCATATGTAGGAGTGATGAATAGATGAAATCTTAAATGAATTCCTGTATTTAGGGGAATAAAAAGAAAACTTCTAGTAGTTTTAGTTAAATATATTCATGAAATTCAGATCATTCTCTCTTAGGAATATGATGAGGTCAGTGTACTATGGAGTGCTTCAGAATCAGTTTATTTGAAACTGAAAAAGTGAAAGCTAAAGCATTCTTTGAAATCTAAAAGTCAGGGTAGCCTGGGTGGCTCAGCGGTTTAGTGCCGCCTTCGGCCCAGGGCGTGATCCTGGAGATCCGGGATCGAGTCCCACGTCAGGCTTCCTGCATGGAGCCTGCTTCTCCCTCTGCCTGTGTCTCTGCCTCTCTCTCTGTGTGCCTTTCATTGATAAATAAAAAGCTTAAAAAAAAAAGAATAGCTTCCCCCTTAAAAAAAAAAAAAGAAATCTAAAAGTCAAATATAAAAAAATAAATAAATAAAAAATAAAAGTCAAATATGCATAAATTTGTTTTGGGCATCAATTTATATACTACACAGTATACTAGAATTGTAATAAGCATTATATTTTGAAACATTTGGCCTCTTAGGCATGTTGTTATATGGTATATAGAAATGAACTTTTGCATTGTTACTTGATATGAAGTACTCAAGTTGTTTCAAGATAAATTGATTATATGTAAAATAAACTTGTTTAGTATGCTTATTTTATATATTTCATCGTAAGATAAGTCACTATACCTTTATGACTTGATTTATGTTATTCAGCAGTTTTTAAAAATTAACCACTTTTTGCCTAATTTCTTTTTTCCATCTCAACAACTAGAGTTGGACTGGCCATTATGGAGGAGGAGCTGCAGCATTCACACTGTGTGAATTGTGTCAGTAGACGGTGTATGACCAGACCAGAACCTGGGATTTCCTGCGACTTGATTGGTTGTCCATTGGTGTGTGGAGCAGTTTTCCATTCTTGTAAAGCTGATGAGCATCGACTTTTATGTCCATATGAACGAGTGCCTTGCTTAAATAGTGACTTCGGATGTCCATTTACAATGGCTCGAAATAAAGTTGCTGAACATCTAGAAATGTGTCCTGCAAGTGTGGTGTGCTGTACTATGGAGTGGAACCGATGGCCAGTTAGTTATGCAGATCGGAAATCATATGAAAATCTAAGCAGAGATGTTGATGAAGTGGCACAATTAGATATGGCCTTGGCCCTTCAAGACCAAAGGATGCTTTTAGAGTCTCTCAAAGTAGCCACCATGATGTCAAAAGCGACTGATAAAGTATCAGAACCTAGAGAACAAATCTCAGTTAAATCAAGTGTCCCAGAAATACCACATGCTAATGGTTTGGTGTCTGTTGATGAAGAATCTTACGGTGCACTTTATCAAGCTACTGTAGAAACAACCAGAAGTTTGGCAGCTGCTTTAGATATCCTGAATACTGCCACAAGAGACATTGGCATGTTAAGTACAAGTCTTTGCACTTCCCCAAGTGAAATGAATGAAGAGCAAAATGCCAGGGGAAGCTTGCAGAATAGACACTTGAACGACCAGGACCATCTTTATGACGATGAGATAGGAGCAGTAGGTGGAATTGACCATAACAACACAAGTCTGGATGTCCAGTGTGAACAAAATGGTTCCAGTGATTTATTGTGTGACTCGAATACCAGTTCTTATGGCACTTCTGCTCTTTGTAATGGCTTTTCTTTGGAAAATCTATGTACACAGGCCATAGACCAAAATCAGAAATTATATGGTGATTCAAAACAAAGTACCTTAACAAATGGAGAATGTATAGCATCAGATGGCACCTCACCACCTTCCAGTTCACTTTCAGTAGCAGCACAACTTAGGGAAGCACTACCATCTAGTGCTCTGCCTAATGGCACAGTTCAGCATATCCTCATGCCAGATGATGGGGATGAAGGAGCTTTGTGTTGGAGAAAAGTAGATTTAGGAGACTTGAGGAATGTTGATGTCTTATCTTTAGGTCATCCTCCATTCAAATTTCTTTCTAACTCCTGTTGGTCTAAACCAAAAGAGGATAAAGCAGTAGATACATCAGATTTGGAGGTTGCAGAAGATCCAATGGGCCTCCAAGGAATAGATCTAATTACAGCAGCATTGCTCTTTTGTCTAGGAGATTCTCCAGGTGGGAGGGGTATATCTGATAGTCGCATGGTTGATGTTTATCACATTGACTTTGGGACTCAGACTTTTTCACTTCCATCTGCAATATTAGCTACAAATACAATGGTTGGAGAAATAGCTTCAGCTTCAGCTTGTGATCATGCCAACCCACAGCTTTCAAATCCAAGTCCTTTTCAGACACTTGGGCTGGATTTAGTATTGGAGTGTGTTGCTAGGTACCAACCCAAGCAGCGTTCAATGTTTACATTTGTTTGTGGACAGTTATTTAGGAGAAAAGAATTTTCTTCCCATTTTAAGAATGTGCATGGTGACATTCATGCTGGACTCAATGGCTGGATGGAACAGAGGTGTCCTTTAGCATACTATGGTTGTACCTATTCTCAGCGTAGATTTTGTCCATCAACACAAGGAGCAAAGATTATACATGACCGCCATTTGAGGTCATTTGGAGTTCAACCATGTGTATCTACAGTATTAGTAGAGCCTGCTAGAAACTGTGTATTGGGATTACATAGTGACCATCTAAGTAGTCTTCCTTTTGAGGTCCTACAACATATTGCAGGCTTTCTTGATGGCTTCAGTTTATGCCAGCTCTCCTGTGTATCCAGATTAATGAGGGATGTATGTGGCAGCCTGCTTCAGTCTCGTGGAATGGTCATACTGCAGTGGGGGAAAAGGAAGTATCCAGAAGGAAATTCGTCATGGCAAATAAAAGAAAAGGTTAGTTGAATCTTAACTATATCATCCCCTTATTTGACATACAGTAGATACTTAATGTTGCAGAATTAATAAAGTTAAAATCTTGTTGAAAAATTGACCATCCTTTAAAACTTATACTTTAATTCAACAGACTTTTTAAAAATAATGATAATTAATGAAAAACTAGAATTTTTGTCATAATCACATGTTTACTACAGCCATCCTAGTACTAGGTTCTAATTTAATATGAAGAAGGCCACTTCTGTTACTTCAGTTGAGCAGTTCTATACTCCGTTCTTCTGTAACAACTCCTTTTGAGTCTGTGCTAACTGCCTTCTAATTTGAGTTCCATCTGAAACATTTTCACTGTAGGACAATGGAAGAAGCAAGAAGAGGTTTTCTGCTGCTTATAATTGGCAGTTTCTTTCCATTCCTAGCAACTTCTTTCTTAGAACTTAGTATTTCAGGTAGAACTTAAAAAGAGGGAAATGAGAAGAGTTATAGATGCTACTACTAGTAAGTGACCAATGGAGTATTTGGGGGCTAGAAAACATGATGGATGTGGAAAAGTGTTAGGTCGAAGTGAGGTAAGAGTAGGGTAGTTAGATTTGATATTGGTAGGGACTCTGGGTTTAGTAGAGTACAAGAGAGTGTTGCATATTGGAGGCATTACCTGTAGATGTAGCAGATCTGGCAGCAAGTCCTGGTTCCACCATTTTTCTCTTGTGAAAATCCATTTTAGCCCACCTTTATTTTATTTTGTTTTATTTTTATTTATTATTATATTTTAAAGTAATCTCTACACCCAACATGGGGCTCAAATTCACAACACTGAGATCAAGAGTCAATATGCTTTACTGACTGAGCCAGAAAGGCACCCCTACTTTTGTCTACTTTCTGTTTGAGGCACTAATAGAAACTAGAAGTCATTATAAATATATTTTATTGCAGGAGTTTTTCATTTTAGAATATAAACATTTTGCATTTTATAAAGTAGGAAAAGTTTGCCAAATTTCACTTTGGTTGCAGAGTTCAAATTTCTGGCTTTGTTTTTACCACCCTTAGTTTTTCTCAGACTTTTACTCATTGCTTCAGTTTTTCAGAATTCTACATCATCATCTGTGTTCTTCTGAGGCTTTGACCAACAATTTGAATATACTATTTATTTTATTATGTTTTTCCCCAAATGGGAATTTTGATGGCAGAAAGTTTTATACTTGCTGTGTATATGTGTGTATACACATACAGATAACTTGGTATCTTTCTACCATTTGAGATGGGGTACTTTGAGCATGATCTCTTTTTGTCCTTGCCCACTAATATTGACCTATGAGATGAAATATTTTCTAGGGATTCTATTCCTGCAAGAAAATCTTACCTACTCTTGGAGTTTAAATTATCATCATTTATACAGATTACTCATACATCCATATCCTGGCCACTTTCTCCTGAACTCCACAGTGTTATATACAAGCATCTTCACTTGATTATCTCACAGGTTCATCAAAAGCAGCATGTCCAACCTACTCCGCATCTTTATTCCTCTTTAAAAAAAAAAAAAAAAAAGATTTATTTTATTTTAGAGAGTTTTGTGCACATTGGGGAGGAACAGAAGGAGAGAGAGAATGTCAAGTAGACTCCCTACTGAGCACAGAACCCACTGTGGGGCTCAGTCTCACCACACTGAGACCATGAACTGAACTGAAACCAAGAGTCAGATGTTCAAACCACTGAGCTACCCAGGTGCCCCTCTGTCCCTCTTAATCTCAGCGAGTGGCATTATTATTTATCAGATTGCCTAAACTAGGAATTTGGGAGTAAGGGTTGACTTCTTTTTTCCCCCTTTATTTCCATATCTAGGTAATCATAAAACCCTCCTGAGGCTTCCTTCTTCATACCCCTCAGGTTTGCTTTACTGTTCCCACTGCCTAGTTCTGTCCTCTTCAACTCTCTCTCCACAATAGCCTGACTGGGTTTCTTTTTTCTTTTTTTTTAATTTATTTTTTATTGGTGTTCAATTTGCCAACATCCAGAATAACACCCAGTGCTCATCCCATCAAGTGCCCCCCTCAGTGCTTGTCACCCAGTCACCCCCACCCCCCGCCCACCTCCCTTTCTACTACCCCTTGTTCGTTTCCCAGAGTTAGGAGTCTCTCATGTTCTGTCTCCTGACTGGGTTTCTATTCCTAACTGGGTCACTTCCCAACATACTCTCTATATAAGGACTAGAGTGATAAATATTTTCATAAATACAGTTCTTACACTATAGTTTTTAATAGTTTTTAAGTTTTTATAGTTTTTATGTTTGTTCATTGCTCTGGGACAGAGAAAGACTCCTTAAGGAACCATTTAAGACTTAATAATCTTGTTCTTACTTACTTCTTCAGTTTCTTCTTGTTATTTCATATTCCAGCTATGTTGATTTACTTACAGTTTCCTGATGTTTTCTTTCTTAGGGCCTTCAGATGTGTTTCCTACATCTGAACACTTGCAATATCCTAGACTTCTGTTAACCTATTTACTCTGTCTCTATTTTATGGATGAAGAAATTGAAGTTTAGAGAGCTGAAGTAACTTGTCCAACCAATTGATGGATTCACATCTAGGAAACCTGTCTCTGGAGTTTGTGGTGTTCATCATCTGCTCATTTTACAGATCTTACTTCTTTAGGAAAGCCTTCTGGAACCCTACCCTGAAGCTTTCAGGGAGGTATACTGCTCTGTACTCCAATATATTCTTCTACTCTGCATACCCCTACTAGAGCACTCTGTATGCTGTTTCATAATTCACTGATGAATTGTTGGTTTCATTGGACTGTAAGGTCCTTGAGAAGTGAGACTCTCTGGGAACCAAATATCTACTGCCTAGAACCTCACTGCCATGTAGTGGGCACTAAGTAAGTACTTGAGGAATACTTCTGGATGAAAAATTGGCCCATTATTAAGAAACCATCAGGAGATGGGAATCATCCATTTTTTTCTTAGTGTTTCACCAGATTCTTGTGGAAGTGGGGAGGCTGTCTGCCGTGATTGAATCTTTCATGAATTTGTTCTGCTGAGGCTTAACAAAACTCCTAATTCTTCCTATAGTTTCTTAGGTATGGGGAATTGTAAGGGAGGCTAGTGATATCTGTAATGTCTATTGGTAGCTACTCTCTAGGCCTTCATGGACTCCTGGGAAAGAACCCTACAGTAGGCATAATCAATATAATAACCCTAAGGAATACTGGGAGTAAGTACCTTTTATGCTGAACAGTGGTGATTTCTGTTGCCAGCTGAAAAATAAGTGTTCCCAAAGAAGTTGAAGGTATCTGGCCACCTTGGAAGGCATTACCTTCCTTTCATGAGACAGTCTAATGAGTGCTGAAGGCTTTCTTCAAATCCGTGACTGCTTTCTTAGAGTATCTGCTGTTTACTGGGCATTAAGTGTGCACTAACATTTGCCTGGTGATAAGCTTAGCTAGGATGCCTAGGCTTCATCTGTCCCATTCATGCTTGTACCTGGGTCTGTCCTCCATTTGTGCTTATTACCTGTGTTTGGGTAGCTTTATATTTAGAATTGTAAAGATGAGAAGAGGCCACAACTGTCATTGCTGGACTAATAAGATGACATTGTTTCAACACTTAGAGTTGCTGAGCTGGCTAAAGGGGAAGTAGCTCATATTTTTACCAACAGACACATGAATAGGGATGGTAGCTGAATTTTTGTCTAGAAATGGCATTTTACAATGATTTGGAATAAAGTAAGATTCATTTTACAAAAGCGTTTTTTTTTTAATTTTTATTTATTTATGATAGTCACAGAGAGAGAGAGAGAGAGAGGCATAGACACAGGCAGAGGGAGAAGCAGGCTCCATGCACCGCGAGCCTGATGTGGGATTCGATCCCGGGTCTCCAGGATCACGCCCTGGGCCAAAGGCAGGCGCCAAACCACTGCGCCACCCAGGGATCCCACAAAAGCGTTTTATATAAATTTTCAGAAACGTGTTGAATAAATTGAAATACCTGTACTCATGAATATTACTAAGTACCTTTAGTGCTTATAAATAGTGGAATGATAAGGCACTTTGGCAAAATATTAGTGTATTTTTTAAAGGTTTTATTTATTTATTGGAACATGCACGAGTGCATGAGCAGGGGAAGGGGCAGAAGGAGAGGGAGAAATAGACTTCATCCTGAGAAGGGAGCCCATTGTGGGGTTGATCCCAGGATCCTGGGATCATGACCTCAGCCAAAGGCAGACACTTAACTGAGCCACAAGGCACCCCATATTAGTGTATTTTTTAGTATACTTCATGTAGTATAATAGGAATGGAAGAAAAACTTCAGAAAAAAAATAATACGTGTATCACCAATATCTCCAGACTCTGAGTAATTCTATATGTCCAATTGGATAGGATGAAAGAAGAGTGTGTAATATATTATTTTAGGAAGTACCTCTGAATTTACAAGGTTATGATTTTTTAAAAAATTGCTTAGGGGCACCTGGGTGGCTTGGTGCATGGCTCACGTCATGAGATTGAGCCCTTTGTCTGGCTCAGCATGCTCAATGGGGAGTCAGCTTGAGATTCTCTCTGTCCCTCTCTCCACTTGGGTCCTCTCTCTCCTTTCTTCCCTCCTTTCTCTCTCAAAATTTCTTAAAAAATTACTTAATAAGCCAAGTTGGATGTAGTATTTAATGTCGATTTTTGCTTTTCATTTATTTTTTTTGGTTACTGCATTTATCGAAGTTAAAATATCATAGGAGTGATTTATTCTATAGTTATTTGATAAACAGATTTGTCTCCAAATGGATTTACTCCTTTTCAGTTTTGTAGCTAACTACTTGGAACTTTATAGGATATTTCTCTAACAGTAGAAATGTTTGCAGGTGGAGTAAGAAGTGTATTTTGATTTTTGTAAATTGACTTGTTTAAATCTGAAGTAGAATTTTCTTTTAGGTGTGGCGATTCAGCACTGCATTTTGTTCTGTTAATGAATGGAAATTTGCTGACATCCTAAGCATGGCTGACCACTTGAAGAAATGCAGTTACAATATTGTAGAGAAACGGGAAGAAGCCATCCCATTGCCATGTATGTGTGTGACACGAGAACTCACTAAAGAGGGCCGTTCACTCCGCTCAGTTTTAAAACCTGTACTTTAAAAACTGTAATTCTACTTGCACACACATGCAAGCACCTAGTATAATTTCTTTGTAATATGTGACACTTTATTAATGTATTAAAGATTACAACTAGCTAAATTTATTGCCACTATGTATATAATGTTTTGAAGTGACATATATTTTTATAAAGTACTGTTTAGTTGGGAAAAAGTTGCCTTAATGTTTGAAATGTGTGAAATTTTTGGAACTTGCTGGACAGGGTGATTTAATTTTTAGCTGCATAATTTTCAGAATTAGTATTTTTAATGGTGTGCATATTTTAGTTTTTAAATTTTTTGTTTCTTAAACTAACAAGATCCTGACCAATTTGTCCCTCATGTTTTTTGTGGGTTATAACCCATGCATTCAGAAAGCAAAACTTTGATTCAAATTTTTGCAGCATAAGTTTTTCAGATAAAGACATTCAATTGTTTAAGGACTGCCATAAATCAAAGGATTTTTATTTTAGTGCTCCCCTTATACAATTGTTGATACATTGATGATCTTTAATATATATTTATGTAATATTTAAAATCATGACTAATGTTTGGTAATGCATTTATCATGTTTTAAAAATACCCACAAAAGTGTTTTCATCTTATGTATTTGCAGCTCTTATACAGAGAGTGACCACATGCAACTTCCTTTTTTTCTAAGACACCACATCCAAAGACTCTTAGCAATGTGTTTTATAAAATGAAAGCCAACAAAAAGCATGAACTTATTTAAATTTGAAACTGTTCATGGTATGATATATTTGCTAGGTTTTTGATATTGGAAAGAAGAAAATATACCTCATTTAAAGTTCAGATTGGACATATTGTATGAATAAATTTCAAATAATCAGAATGCAAAGGGCTTAACTTTATTTCCTAAGCATTTAGAATTTTTGCCTTTTTATGTTTATAAAAGTCACAACTGATACTATTTTAAGACATTTAACAATGTGAAATTTGGGGTCTTTGTAAAGTGACAATCATGAAATGGAAAAATATGTCTCTGTTGACAGTTTCCTTAAACCATTTCCAGGTTTATTTCCCATTTACTTCTCTACCAAAATGTAAGAATTGCATCTTTGTGTGAAGATTAAGGTATAACAGAAAAATATTCGGAGTCCTATTTTTGAAGTATTGTATTATAGTTTTCAAATTGATTTACACTATTATTAACCTAATGTGGTCAGTTAAAAAAATGAATATATCAATATTTAGAAATAAATTTCAAAGATTGGGGAATACTTAAATAATTTGTTTCAATTAGCTTTCAGTATTTGGTAGTCTAAAATGGATGACAAGTTATCTTGTTATACAATATCAAACTTATATTGTGTTTTCTCTTGCTACATTAGTCCCTGAGAGTGCTCTATTGTTACTAGGGTAACAACACTATGGCAGTTAAACTGGGCAGATGTGTTCCTTGGGCATTAGAGAAGGACTCTGAACTGCTTAAGACTCCTTTTGGTTGGATCAAGCCCTTATTACAGTTGAAAATATAGCATTAAAGACTAATCAATTACTTTGTCTCACCTATCATTTCAGTTAGAACATTTCTCAGTACTTAAACTTTCAACTGTGAGATTGAATTATATAAATTGTCTATTTCTGAAAAAGTCAGAAATAAGATAAAAAACTCTAAGATAGAACTGCCTTTCCAAGTTTTGCTGAAGAATGTGTCTGGTTAGGATAGCACAAACATTAATGTTTTGTTTTATGGTTGTGCTTGTTTGGTTTTTAAGTTTAGATTCCTTGTTTCTACACTGGATCATGAGATATTTAACAGTTTTCCACCTTATATTTCTTTTACACATCTTTGGCTGTTTTCTTTTTTGTTTGTTATGCCACCATATGATTTTGTTAAAATGTTTTCTTTGTGCAACATTTGTTCAAATTCTAATAAAATTAATATTTTTCCTTTATGTGGCTCAGTAACTTAAAAGGAAAAACTTTTGTTTAAATAAAATTTTAATACTTGTTTGAAAGATTCCAAATGCAGTGTTTCTAAGTAGATTTTCTGCATATTGTAGGAGTTGTTTGTTATCATTGCTCACCCATGTTTTACTGGTGAGAATTTTTTTTTAATATGAAAAACTCAATTAACTTTCTGTGCCCTTTCAGTGTCCTCCTGAAAGTAGTCCCATCTAAGAGTATTGAAAGGCTGAAGAGTTTCTGGCGATACTGTTTTTCTAAAACCTGTCATGGGAACAAATCTATCTAGCCTTTTAAGTGTGAAAAGGTTTGTATGTCATTTAAATGTCATTGTCATTCTTTGCTCATTTCTTAGTTTTTTCTAATCAGCAAGATAAAGGGCAAGTATGAAGATGGAAGAAAATATCTGTATTCACTTTTATCTGCTGCCTCCTTTGCCAGAACTGCATGTCTTTCTCTTTCTCTCTTTAGAATGCATCTTGCTCACTCCTTCTCTCCCTCTTTTCATTAATTTAGTAACTACAGTATCACCTTTTATCTACTTATCTCCCTTTCTCTGCCCTTCTCTTTCTCTCTGTCTATTGAGATTCACAGATTATTTACAGTAGAGGTTCCCAAAATGTCCCTGGACCAGTAGCATCAGCATCACCTGGGAATTTGTTAGAAATGCAGATTCTTGGGTCTCTCTGTAGACCTAACCAGAAGCTCTAGTGTGGAAACTAGTAAGTCTGCTTTAATAAAGGCCTTCAGGGGATTCTGATTTCACAGTTAAGTATGAGAACTTAGAGAGGAGCCTGGGACTTGCCAGCTGTTCTCCTGAATGATGTGGTATTGGAGTGGGTATGTTTGTGTATATATACACGTATAATCGAAAATTAAGAGTAATGGCAAGTTATTTGTTACCATTTGGTTAAGTTAAATGATGTTTGTTGTTTCCATCTTATAGCTATATGTCAAAGTACATTGGGTACTATGGTGGTTGGACATTTTTTTAAAAACTAGTATTTACTAATATTTAAGATTTACTGTTATTACTAGTATTTCACTTGTGTTTCTTCTCTTCAAAGTAAATTGCAGTGCAACTTACAGTTTATTAGCATTAACCTTTAGCCATCATTTGTTCTCATTCTTGTTCAGTGGTTGCAGTCATGTGAACATACTAGATTTCTAGGATAAGAGTAGAAGTAGACAAATACTGGGTTAAATCCTACAAAAATATGAGAATCCTTTCAACCCTATCATTAGGAGATACTAACGATTGAGTTTCTGGTTTATTAGTAGTATAGAATCTGTTTTACTCTTTAACCCTATGCTACATATCCCATCAATGTACTTGCTATTAATTATCCCCTGACCATGGATATTGGGATCTTTGTAACTTTGAAGATAATATGGTTTTCAACAAAACTTCCTTATCCCTTGAACATATGGTAGCTAATGTTACTATATTAATAGCATATGGTTAACCTCTGGCAATCTGAATGTAGTTTTTGGCATTTAGAAGTAAAATAGATTTCTTTACATGTTGCATCCCAATCTAAAAAGACCTAGAATTTATTAATTTAAAAAATTTTCTAAGGGATAGTTATGCAAACATTAAAAAATGTGTTTCCTGCATGATGCATCATATCAGAAGGTGATGGATTGGGACCTCCAGGGGTGAATGTTCAGAATTGTAATAGAAGAAAGCAATTGGCCCGCATTCTCTCAGTAGACTGGACAAAGTCTGGATGGAAGGAATTTCACTAATAGGTGTTTTGGCTGGTTGTCTAAATATTGCTCTAAGTAGTTTTATTTAACACACTCATGAGGCCTAGAAAGTAAGAGAATATTTGTCATCCCTTTAGAGAATATCAACTCATCAATGACTCATCGACTGTATTTAATGTAATTCAGTGATGGGTTTTGTTAGGATTTGATCTAAATCTGATTTCCAAAAAAAAGTTTTGAGGTGTGTAAATGAAGGCCAACTTTAGTAAACTTCTTTTTAAATAAGAGAAGAGGAAGGATGGTTTCCTTCTAATGTCACCTTTTATGTAATTATTTTCTTTTCTTTGATTTAAAAGATCAAAGTAAGTTCAAAAGATAAATCTTTCCAAGTTTCTATTTTAATGATGAAAAAACTGAGGTACTCAGAGTTGAGTAGTGATGACTTTCTGGGGATACTTCAGAGAAATGTGTCCTGACATGGTTTACTTTTCTACTTTACAAATGCAGAAAGAGAAGGGACACTTAGATACAAGGAAATTACTTTGGAAAATACTGTTGCCTACCATACTTGATTCCTAATATCTGTTTTGGAAAGTTATATTGGGTAATACCAAGAGGGAAAAAAGTAGAAATAAACGAAGTATGGGTGTTGTTCTGAAAATCCTTTGCAAAAACTAGGTCTTCTGCTGAGTTTTTACAAGTATTTATTTGCATGTATAATCTCCATAAATTGGCCAAGAGGATTTTAATAGATCTTGAGGTATATTAACAGAGATACATCTTGAGGTGTTTTTTTCCTTTTTTACCTTAGAACATTTTTTTTAAAGATTTTATTTATTCACAAGAGACAGAGAGAGAGGCAGAGACACAGGCAGAGGGAGAAGCAGGCTTCGTGCAGGGAGCCCGACGTGGGACCTGATCCTGGGTCCCCAGGATCACACCCTGGGCCGAAGGTGGCGCTAAACCGCTGAGCCACCAAGGGCTGCCCTCCTTAGAAAAATTCAAAACTGACATTTTTGTGTTCAGAATGCTTGACATTCAAATGTGTTATTTAGGGAGTGACTTTTCATTAATTCAATAGTTACAAAGAAATGGTTAACAGGATGCTTCATGAATGTGCTCTATGTAGTAAAAAGTCATTGATATGAATCTACTGTTTTATGATTTTTTTTTCTCTTTGACATGCTGGTCTGAGTATTGTTTACTATAAAGAAAAGCATTTCTGAAGCAAAATGACAACTTAAGTTTTTTTCTTTTCACTAACACCAGGGATTTTAAGCATCCCCCAAATCATTTTATTAATCTATTTGCATGCAAGTATTGTGATAGGAAATGGTTCTTCAATACATAGCTAGTTCTAGTAGTGATAATATAGTGTGTTTGAAAGTAATAAAACTACATTTCTGTTGAACTCTTTAAGACTAACCAACTCATCAAGTCAAATTATCCTTTCCCAGGAAAAGCAAGTTCATAAGGTTTAATTTTTATGTTCTTCTAATATAAAGTGCTAGAATTCTTTTTTTCTCAGACAAGATCCTGAAACAGATAAATAGATTGATGTAAGCCTTGGTTCATTCTATGGCAAAGAAACTGACACATGATAGCTTTCCACACCCCTTTTCAGTCAAAGAGTAAAATTAATTGTTACACTATTCATTGATCTAATAATATAAAAACAGTAGCGATAATGTGTTATTGCTCAAAAGATTGAAGTTGAAGATAGGAGATCCTGCTCTTTGCTGTCCTGGAATTCTCTTTTCAGTGAAATCCTTTTTTTTTTTTTCCATGTTAATTGTCATTACTGCTTTTTTATGCTACGACTTCAGCTTTCTGACCTGTTGATCAAAATAACCGAGATGAAGTATGTAGAGTTTTAAAAAACTTGTTCTAATCAGCATTATGTCTAGTAGTTTTGGTAAGTTTAGATTTGATTAAGTAACACATTCAGCTTCTTTTAAAGTCTCAGCTTACAAATTTGTAGCTATAAAAAACAAGTCAGCATTCAGATTTAACTACATTATTTGATTATAAGAAGTCAAACCATGGAAATGGAAATGATTTAAGTATAACATCTGTCCAAGAGTAGAATTACCCAGTGAATATTTAATTATGTCACATGGGTGTCTTTTGTATCAATTGATAACTTAAAAAAACTATGACTTATATTAGGAAGAGATTTAAAATAGAGAATGGTATTGATTTCCTACAACATTCCAAAAGCTTTGTGATAAAAACTCTGGCATATGAAATAAATTGTTTTGAATTGTTACTAATTCAGTGGAAATGAATTCTTAAGATTTTTGTGCTGCATATAAAACGTTGTTCATTTGATCAGTGTTCAAGCACCAATCAGTTCTAAAAACTTGAATGCATTCTGAAAGGTAATTGTACTGACTCATTCACTTACCTCAGATGTCATTTAGATTCCAATATATCTTTTCTTCCCATGATTTACATTTATGGTTGGTTTTTCTGAAATGCTAAAGGGTATGGTAGTTCTTGAAAAATTTGTGAAGTAAAAGAAACTAATTATATTTAGTTATATTAGTTTAGCCTTTTATATAAGGCTACAAATTGTGATTCCATTTATGTGAATTATCCAGAATAGGTAAATCCATTGAGACAGGAATCAGATTAATGGTTGCTAAGGGCAGGCGGGGAGGAGTGGGGATAGTGGGAGGTGATTGCTAATGGGAACTGCTTTTGTTTTAGTGATGAAAATATTTTAGAACAGGATAGTGTTGATTATACAACATTGTGAATGACTAAATATGCTGCTGAATTGTACACCTTAAAATGGTAAGTTTTATGTTGTATGTATTTAACCACAATTACAAAGCGGGAGTAATTTGCAGTTATTACCAAAGCCAAAAAGCACCTTGCTCTCAAGTTTTGTGAAATGCTCAAGTTATGAATTAATTTACAGCATTAGTAATGTGACAAATTTATTCAGTTTAAAGTCCTAATGAAATTCATGAATCCCATAACCGAAATACTGCTAACGGCAGCAGAAATAAAGTTGTAATTCATCACAATTTATTAATACAATTTGAACTGAGCAATTGGCTTTAGTGTCAATGTTCATCTTTCACCTTTTACCTTATGATTCTTTGGGGAACATTTCAATCACATTTTTTAAAGGTCTGTTTTTAAAATCATGCTTTGAAAACAATTTGTATAATTTTCAGGATCTTTTTTATAGTTTTATACGTTGTGTTTCTTTTAAAGAGTAAATACAGTGATGTATTACATAAGACTAAATTAATAAATTGAATCATTGTATACATTTTGTATTCTTTTGTATTATCTTGTGGGAGAAACATTTGAATCTTGGGATTGGTAGATACTTTAATGATTGTTTAGGGTCTCATTTGATATTTGGAGAAATGAAAGCTGAATTTGTCACTTTGTTCATTCAACAAGCATTTATTGAGCACTCATGCCAGGCGTAGTGGAGGCTTGATTCTGGAAGGTTGTGACTGAGGCTACACAGGGAATGCCTACTTCCTTTCCCTTCCCCTCCTGCCCTTCTCATAAAATCTAGTAACTATGCCAGACACACGGACAAATGGAGAAGTTCCAGAGAAGGAAATGCTTTAGGCAGAGATTCTCTCTCAAATAATAAATAAATCTTAAAAAAAAAAAAACTTTATCAATTAACTGAATGAGGTTGATGGTGTGAACTAAAGGATCAGAATAAACAGTAGATGAAGAGACTTGCAGTGCAGTAGCTTTACCCACTGCAACAGGGTCTGAAGTCAAAGAGAATCAGAAGAAGGAAAATAATTGCAATAACTTCTACTGTAATAACTTTGTTGTGATTTTTCACTTAATGATTTCTTGTTAATTTTATGATATTGTAATAGGACTTATTACCAAATACATCATTTGACCATATTTCCTTAATCATCAGTTCTTATTCCATCTCCTTGTAGGCTATATTCCTGCACCATTTCCCAAACACCGAATATACTTTTGGGTCTCTCAGCCTTTACTTATACCTTTCCTTTGTCTAGAATGCCCTCCCCCAACTTCTTTGTTTGGTAAAACCTTGGTTCATTGGTGAGGATCCATTTCTGATGTCACTTGTTTTTTTCTAGATCCTCCCAAGCCCTTGAATCACTCTTGTCTATGATCTTTGCCCCCCCCTTTTTCACTTGTACCTCTTTTCAGTATTTATCACACTGTACTGCTCTTATCTATTTGCTGGTATCTGTACACTTGTGGGTCATTCTAGGTAGAAACCATGTCTTACTTGACTTTGGATTCCTGAGCTTAGCAGAGGGCTTTACACACATAGATACCTGTTGAACTAATCATGGAAAATGAATGAATAATTTTCAATGCTGTTTCAGTTAGCTTTTGCTGCATAACATGCCACCCCAAAACTTCATGGCTTGAAACATGTTTAATTAGCTCATGATTAGTTGGTTGGGCTATTCTGATCTGGCTTAACTTGGCTGATCTCTGTCTGGTTGGCTCACACATCCATGGTCAGCTGATGGGTCAGCTGGAGGTTAGATGATCTAAAACAGCCTTTCTGACATGTCTGGCAGTTGGCAGTCTTTGGCAGGGGTCATGGGAATGATTAGGCTATATGTCCCTCATCATCATCCCTCAGGCTAGCCCAAGCTTATTTACGTGAGAGTAGCAAGAACAGCAAGAGAGAAAGTCCCAATGTGCAAACCCACTCTAAGTCATGGTTTGCCATATTTGTTAATGTCCCATTTTCCAAAGCAGTTACATATCCAAGCCCAGATTCAAAGGATAGGGGCAGACTACTTCAATGGGAGGAGCAGCAAAGTCCTATTGCAAATGAGTGTGTATCTATATGGGAATGGGGAGAATCGTGCCCACTTAAGTCTACTACAAATGCTTAGGGAACTCCCAAATCTGGAAGTCCCTCCTTCCCTCTTTAGATTTTTCTTATAAAAACCTTTGAATATTTTAAATTAGGGACAATTAAAAAATCAAAATTATCTTCTTTGTTTTTTGCCAACTGGAGAGGATAAGAAAGTATTGAATTTTGTTCTTCAGAAAATCTTCAGTATTTCTCGAGATGGAGTCAGAATAAAAGAATCACATTCTTGAAAGTCCTCTATGTTTCACTCCTTTCTGCTCAAGGGAGGACCAGGAAGTTATCAAATCCTGTTGTTTACTCTTACTGGTCCAGTGTGATGCAGAAATAGCAAGACTTTTAAATTTTTTTTTTGTGTGTGTGTGTGAATTTAAATTCAATTAGTGGCAAGATTTTCTATCAAGGATGCTGTGGTAGTACAGGGTAAACATACAAGTTATGGAGCAAAGGTACCAGAGCTGGAACATGGAGAAAAGTTTGGGAAACTTTGGGACCCAGGGTACGAGAGAGAAAAGGTTGTTTTGAAAAATACTAATACAGCTTATGTTGTGGAATATTTTTTTTGATGTTCTTTGGCAGAGACAAATAAAGCTTGGAATTCTTATTCTAAAACCTTTTTGACTTATGAATCATGCTTCCTTGAATGTAACTCAGTGTAATGACTGAGCCACATAGGACACCAATTACGTTCAGTTTACAAAATTAGAATAATAGCCCTGAAGGTATAATGTTGATAAATTAGTAGGCTTCAGAAATATGTTATGAGCGGAGAAATTTTATGACCAAAATTCATGTGTGGAGCTAATTCTGAGTAGCAATGCAGTCTGGGGCTGGGGGGGGGGGGGGCATTCCTGAGGGTTGCGTTCGCAGCTGCCAGTGGTAGGCGAACATTGTTTTGGGAGCAGGGACAAACTGCCCAGGGCAGAGGAGCAGCAGCAGAGGGAGCATGGTGCCAGGAAAGGGACTCCTTATACTTGGGTTTACAGGATCTGCATTCATGGCCTATCTCTCATGACTAATATTAGTAATTTGTGTAACCCCCTTTTTTTTTCTTTATCACTTATTATAGGGGATTATGAATTTATTAAATTTTTCAAAGAACCAACTTTGCCTTTCTCCCTTGTTTGTTACATGACACTGACTCTTGCCTCTTCTCTTTATTTTCTTTGTTTCTTCCTTGTGTGTAATTTGCTCTTTTTGCTCTTTTAAAACAAAGTTTTTTTACTTATTTGAGAGAGCACGTGCGTGAACATGCGAGTAGTGGGTGGGGCAGCAGGAAAGAATCTTCAAGAGGACTCCCTGCTGAATGTGGAGACTGATTTGGGACTTACTGGCCCCCAGGAACCTGATATAACCTGAGCCAAAACCGAGAGTCCGTCTCTTATCCGACTGAGCCACCCAAGGTGCCCCTAATTTGCTCTTTATTTTATTTTAAAAAAGATTTTATTTATTTATTTAGGAGAGACACACAGTGAGGCAGAGACATAGGCAGCAGGAGAAGCAGGCTCCCGTGGGGAGCCTGATGCAGGACCCCATCCTAAAACTTGGGGATCAGCCCTGAGCCAAAGGCAGGCGCTCAACCACTGAGCCTCCCGGGTGCCCCCAATTTGCTCTTTATTTACCAGCTTCTTATTGGTGGAAATTTAGATAAATGATTTTAAGCCTTTTTTTCTTTTCTAATATATGCATCAAAAGATAAAAATTCCCTTAAACCACTGCTTCATTTTCATCCCACAAATTTTGATATTATTTCATTATTTATTTCAAAAATACTTTTTGACTTCTACGATTCCTTCTTTTATTTATTTAGAAGTATGCTATTAACTTTCCAAATGGGAGGAATTTTATAGATAGCAGTTGTTAATGATTTCTAATTCCATTGTGTTCAGATTTTTCAAACTTTTGAAATTTATTGTGACTTTTATTTATTTTTAAAATTTTTTTAAAAGATTTTATTTATTTAGTCATGAGAGACACACAGAGGAAGAGACACAGGCAGAGAGAGAAGCAGGCTCCATGCAGGGACCATGCAGGGACCCCGACATGGGACTCCATCCCAGGACTCCAGGATCATGTCCTGGGCCGAAGATGGTGCTAAACCACTGAGCCACCCGGGCTGCCCCAATTGTGACTTTCATTTTACGACCCAGCACACGGCCAATGTTGATGGCAACCCATGTGCACCAGATGGGACAGAATGTGAATTCTGCAGCTTGGGCTGTAGCATTGGGTAAGCATCATGCAGATGTTCTATTTTCTTTTACTGATTTCTTTTGCACTTGCTCTGTCAATGATTGAGAGAGAGGTGTTTAAATCTCCAACTGTGATTGTGGATTTCTATGTTTTCAGTTTTGTCAGTTTTTGCTTCAGGTATTTGAAAGCTTGTAACAAGCGTATACTTTATTATTATTATTATTATTATTATTATTATTATTATTATTATGCCTTCCTGATAAATTGACCCTTTTGTCTTTGTGAAACATTATGCCTGATCTCTCGTAAAAGGCCATGGAAAGGAAACACTATGGAAAATAAATAAAAATAGGAGAAAGAGGAATCAGGAAGGAGGGGGCGAGAGGCAGCTTGCAATTTAAAAAAGTGATCGAAGTAAGCCTCCTTAAGAAGACAACATTTGAGCAAAGACTTGCAAAAGTTAGAGTGGCTATCTAGAGGAAGAGCGTTCCAGCCAAGCTGCAGTGGCACGTGCAGATGCCCCTGAGAGCAGTGTGCTAAATATTTTCAAGGAAAATTAGTGTGGCTGAGGAGGTATAAGTGCTGGGGGAAATAGCAGGAGAGACAGAGGAAGAGATAATGGGACACGAGATCAAGAGCCTTGAAGGTTTTTGTGAGCCTTTGCGTTTTATGTGAAGTGAGGAGTCATTATGGGCTTTGAGTCTGACTTACTCCATGCTGAGGTCCTCTTAAAGGAATCATCCTGGCTGCTGTACTGAGTCTAGGTTATGGTGGAGCAAGGAATAGAAGCATGAAAACCTGTTTGCAGCCTATTGTAATCCAGGCAAAGGAAGGGGATGATTTGGGCCAGGATGTTAGCAGTGGCTTTAATGAAGTATAAGAGAAAAGGAGAGATCAAGGATAACTTCAAGTGTTTTGTACTGAATAAGTGAAACTATCATCCCCATTGTCCAAGTAGGAAACTAATCTATAACTCAATTCATTAGTAACTCCTCAGAAGATGGGTAACAGGGAATTAACATTTAATGAGGCTTTTGTTAAGAACAGCTGTTGTGTGGATGGAGCTAGAGTGTATTTTTTTTTTTTTAAAGATAAATGGATGGATGGATTGATTTATTTATTTGAGAGAGAAAGAGTAGGAGGAAGGGCAAAGGGAAAGGGAAAGTGCAGAGCCCGATTTGGGGCTCGATCTCACAACCCTGAGATCATGACCTGAGCCCAAATCAAGAGTTAGATGCTTAACTAACTGAGCCGCCCAGCTGCTCGTATAGCTAGAATGTATGATGCTAAGTGAAGTAAGTCAGTCAGAGAAGGACAAATACCATGTGACTTTGCTCATATGTGAAATTTAAGAAGCAAAACAGATGAACATAGGGAGGAAAAAAAAAAAAAAAAGAGAGGCAAACCAGAAAAGAGACTCTTAACTATAGAGGACACACTGAGGGCTGCTGGAGGGGAGGTGGCCTAGGGGATGGGCTAGATGGGTGCTGGGTGTTAGGAGGGCACTTGTGATGAGCACTAAATTCTACTCCTGAAACTGATATCACACTGTTGGTTAACTTACTGGAATTTAAATAAAAACTTGAAGAAAAAAAAATAGCTGTTGTGATAGTTGTGTCTATGGCTCTCAGACAGTAAAGGACACTGTGCGTCTTTGGTTGAATGTGATAGAAACACTTGAGGGGCATCCTTTAAATGAAATATTTTGTGATGTGGGCAAAGGAGGCCAAAACTTCTTACAAATTAAGTGAATTCTTTTTTAAAAAAAGATTTTTATTTATCTATTTATTTCAGAGAGAGAAAAAGCAAGCACAAGCCAAGGAGAGAGGCAGAGCGTGAAGGAGAAGCAGACCAGATGTCTTGCTGAGACCTAGCTGGATCCCAGGACCTCGGGACCCCAGGATCATGACCTGAGCATAAGGCAGAGACTTTAACTGACAGAGACACCCAGGCACCCCACAAATTAAGTGAATTCTTTAGCTAGTAACAAAGATGCCTGATGTTATTTGTAATATTGCCTTAAAATCCATACAGATTATACTACCAAAAGCATAATGGGATTTATGAAGAGTCTCACTCATGTGCTGTGGAGAAGGTATGTCTTGCATAATGTAGGTATATTTGTGGGAATTTTTGGAAGTGAACGTCGTAAAATGCATGTTGTTCATGTAAGAACATGAGATAAATCTGCTATTCTAAGAAAGATGTTTTAAAGTGTTAAAAAATAGTACATGTAAAATATAGAGATGTAGGTTATATAGGTAAAAATGAGAACTATTAACATCAAATTTCTTTTTTTTTTTTTAAGATTTTATTTATTTATTCATGAGAAGCACAGAGAGGAGAGAGAGAGAGAGAGGCACAGACACAGGCAGAGGGAGAGGCAGACTCCATGCAGATGTGGGACTCGATCCCGACTCCAGGATCAGGCCCTGGGCTGAAGGCGGCACTAAACCGCTGAGCCACCTGGGCTGCCCCTAACATCAAATTTCTATCACCCAACAATAATCATACTTAACTACTTTAGTTTTTATATTTCTAGATTTTTCTTAAGCATATTTTTTACTCATACTTAACTACTTTAGTTTTTATATTTCTAGATTTTTCTTAAGCATATTTTTTACTTAATTGATACTATACTGTAAATATCATTTTGTGAGTTATTTTTCCCAATTAATGATTTCTATTTTCTTTTTCAGTAAATTTTTGTCCTACCTATACCCAGGTTATATTCAATAATACCCAATTCTACAAAATGTTCTTTATAGTTGGTTTGTCCAATGCAGTATCTAATCTAAACCCACATATTACATCTGGTTGCTATATATTTTAAGTGTCTTTTTAAACTAGCACAATCCCTTTTTTAATGACACTGACTTATTGAAAAATCTGGACCAGATTTCCTCATTTAGCTTTTTCCTGCATTCCTTGTATTACTTGAAAATTGAAAGTTGAGTTAACCATTTTTGACTAACCTGTATCTTAGCAGATACTATATGTATGATACCTCTAATACTTTAAAAATATGACAAAGGATATAATTAACATAAAAATTACACATAAAAATAATTCAAATCTCTCATTTAGTCATCAGACTCAACTCTATCTTTGTGAAATTCTTTGCCACAGCAACACAGGGAAAGTGAAAGATAAAGTTTTATATCCTTTGCTTTTCTTTTCCCTCTTTCTAGGGGAGGTACACATGAGAAATGAAATGTACAATTGACGAGCAGAAGAAAAACAAGGGAACTTTTCATTTATAAATTATGTAATATGTACTATTAGGTCATAAATTTATTTCATTATTTAAAATCTCAAAATATGAGAGTGACATTATTGAGAATATCAGAGTATGGACCTCAAATGTCCTCTTCTACATAAGAGTAATGAAAATACTGGTAAATATAGTCAAAATAAACTTTTTTTAGAACTCAGGAAATTAACCAAAGATTTGCAACAATCCAGGGAACATTTATTCAAGGAAAATGGCTGAATCTCAGTAAGAACAACAAGCTTTGTGGCATTTTGACCTACGCCAATCCCATCTTCCTCTCCTAAGCTCCACGGAAATCTTGACAACCAACAACTTATAATTATGGTGAAGACTGGCAGCCTAGCAGCAATGGGAGGAGTCAGAATGGGTTTGGAGGTATTTCAAAGTCCCATTTTTAGAGAAATGTAATTATTTAAACTATCTGGAAGTTTCTTTGCAAATTCCACTTGCAATGCATATCTTTATTTGACCTGAATGAGAGATCACCCAATGTGAACAGCCTTTATCTAGGGGCATTTATTGGAAATAACCAGTGATAGCTAAACTCTGTAGCTATGCGAGGTGATGATAATAGCTGGGGCAAACATAGTTTAATGAAAACATTTAAAAGGAAAGGCTGAGGAATGCCATGTTCATGGAGGGTTTTGTTGGTAATCTCTAAGTCTATGAGCACACGTAGGGCTGTATGCATATTCCATAAAGACCTAAGAAGGCCATAAGCCCTTACCTTTGACTGACTTTGAGGCTTTACGTAGAAGGCTGAAAATTGAAATCATGTCCCACCCCCATGTGGAGACCTTTGAGAAAGAGTGGACTTCTGAGAAAGAACCTAGACAGTAGATCAAATCCACATGAGGAAATAAAGAGCACTAGTAAAAGTAACTGTGCAGGTAAATATAAAAGTCAATATAAATGCAGTTCTTACTTGTGAGTTTTTTCATCTTAAAAGATAGTTCTATAATAATTATAAATCTGTATACATGGGCATATAACATATAAATATATAATTTATATAAAATAACGGCACAATAGAAGGGGAAGGAAAGGAGATATATAGGAGCATAATTTTAATGCTTTTGATACTAAGATGGTATTAACGTGAACTATATTGTTTTAAATTATGATGTATTAGTTTCCTAGGGTTTTCACATCAAATTACCACTAATTGAGTAGCTGAAGAACGTAGGAATTTATTCTCTCCTAGTTCTTCAGTCTAAAAGTCTGAAATCAAAGTGGCAGGGATTCCAGCCTTCCTTGGAGGTTCTAGAGAATGCTTCCTTTGCTTCATTATAGCTTTTGGTGACTTCTGACAATCCTTGGAATTTCTTGGCTCTGGCTGCATCACTTCAATCCCTGTCTCTGTCATTGCATGGTCTTCTTCCCTATGTCTGTCTCTGTGGGTCCTCTCTTCTTAAAAAGACACCAGTCACTGAATTTACAGCCCATCCCAATCTAGTCTGATGTCATCTTAACTAATTGCATCTGCAAAGACTATTTTCTGAGATTCTGGGTTCTGGGTAAACATGAATGTCTGGCTAGACATTCAACCTAATGTTAATTGTAATCCACAGGGTAATCTTTTTGTTGAAAAAAAACCTAAAAATATAATGAAAGAAACAAAAATGAAATAGAAATGATACACTGAAAACTATTTAGCATAAACAAAGGCAGTAATGGAGGAATAGAACATAAAAGACATAAAACATTTAGAAAATAAATAGTGAAATGGTAGACATAATAAATAGAAGGGAAAAATTGATGAAATCAGTATAGTCTAGGGTATGATATACTGTTTACAAGAAATACCTTTAGATTTAAAGGAATACATACATTAAGATAAGAATGCAAAAAAAAGATATATCATGGAAACAGTAACCAAAAGAGAGCTGAGTGGATATACTAATATCAGACAAAATAGACTTAAAAAAATTGTCTCTAGATACAAAGAGGGAAATTTCATAATGATAAACTGGGTAGTCCATCAAGAAGATATAATAATAATAATAATAAATATATATGCATTTAACAAGGGAAGCACAAAATTCATGAGGCAAAAATTGTCAAAATTGAAAGGAGAAATACACAATTAACAATAATAGTTAAACCTTCAATAATCTATTTTCAATAATAGAACAAGTATTCAGAAAATCAAGGATCTAGAAAACTTGATTAACACTATTAATCAACTAGACCTAACAGACACTTACACATTCCATCTGGCCATAGCAGAATACTTAATCTTCTCAAGCGCACAGGGAGCATTGTCCAATGGAGATAATATTTTAGACATCAAACAATACATTTAAAGGCATCAAGCATACATAATATATTCTCTGACCACAACACAATGAAATTATAAATCAATAATAGAAGGAAATTTGGGAAATTCACAACTATGTGGACATCAAGTATCACACTCCCAAATAACCAATGGATGAAAGAAGAAATCACAAAATAAGTTAGAAAATACTTTCAAATGAATAAAATTGAAAAAACAAAATACATATGGGATGCAGCTAAAGCAGTGCTACAAAGAAATATATAGCTATAAATATCTACTTTAAAAAGAAGAAATATCTCAATTAGTAACCCAATCTACTTTAGGAACTTCAGAAAAAATAAAAAAGCAAACTAAACTCAAAACAAACAGAAAAGAGGAAAAATAAAGACCAGAGAGTAAATAAGTGAAATGGCAAATAGAAAAAACATAGGCAATATCAACCAACTCAAAAGTTATTTCTTTAGAAAGATCAACAAAATTCAGGCACCTGGGTGGCTCAGTTGGTTAAGCATCTGCCTTTGGCTCAGGTCATGATCTCAGGGTCTTGGATCCTAGCCACGTATCTGGTTCCCTGATCAGTGGGGAGTCTGCTTCTCCCTCTCCCTCTGCCCCTCCCTGCCACTCATGTACTCGCTCATTCTCTCTCTCACTTGCTCTCTCTCTCTTTCTCAAATAAATAAAATCTTTTTTAAAAAAAGATTTTATTTATTTATTCATAGAGACAGAGAGGCAGAGACACAGGCAGAGGGAGAAGCAGGCATCAGAGAGCCTGACGAGGGACGGGACTCGATCCAGGGTCTCCAGGATCACGCCCTGGGCTGCAGGCAGCGCTAAACCGCTGCGCCACCGGGGCTGCCCCCCAAAAATAAAATATTTTTAAAAAATCAACAAAATTGATGTATCTCTAGCTAGACTGATCAAGCAACACAGAGACAAGACAAATTACCAGAACAAGGAATGCAAGAAAGGACATTGCTACCTCCCTTATAGAAATAAAAACAACATAATAATGGTAATACTAAACAATTTTATGGCAACAAATTAGAAAACCTAAATGAAATGGACAAATTCCTAGAAAGACACAAATTAAAAATGACTAAAGAAAAATCGGATATCTGAATAGACCTATAACAAGTACAAGGTATTGATTAATTATTTTAAAACTTCCCCCAAGAAAAATCCCAGTCCTATATGGCCATGCTATTGAATTCTGCCAAATATATAAAGAAGAATTGACAATAATCCTTCACAAACTCTTCCAAAAGATAAAGGGGAGAGCATCATGAGGCCAGTATTACTCTGACACTAAAACCAAATAAAGACATCATAAGAAAACTATAGCTGAACATCCCTTATGAATATAAGTGCAAACATTTTCAGCAAAGTGCTAACAAACCAACTCCAGCAACATGTAAAAAAATATGAACCATAGCATGTGAAATTTATCCCAGGAATTCAAGGTTAGTTCAACATAAGAAAATTATTTCATGTGATAAACCATATTAATAGAATAAAGGATAGAACCCACATGATTAAATAGTCACAGAAAAAGCATTTGACAAAATACAACACTCTTTCCTGATAAAACCATTCATCAAGCAAAGAATCGAAGGGAACTTTCTCAACCTGCTAAAGGGTGTATACAGAAAATCCACATCTACTGTTAAACTTAATGGCAAAGACTGAAAGCTTTCTTAAGTTCAGAGACAAGACAATGATAACTCTTCTCACCATTTCTTTTTTTTTCTTTTTTAATTAAATTCAATTACCCAATGTATAGTGCATCATTATTTTCAGATGTAATGTTCAATATTATCAGTTGCATATAACACCCAGTGCTCATCACATCATGTGCCCTCCTAATGCCCATCACCCAATTACCCCATCCCCTCACCCATCTCCCCTCCACTAACCCTCAGTTTCTGGTTTTTCTCCCTCTCTGATGACTTCCCATTCAGTTTTTCATACGTTCCCCCTATGATCTTCTGTGCTGTTTCTTATATTCCACATATGAGTAAAACCATATAATTCTCTTTCTCTCATTGAGTTATTTTGTTCAGCCTAATACCCTTCAGTTTCATCCATGCTGATGTAAATGGTAACTATTCATCTTTTCTGATGGCTGATTCCATTGTATATATATATATACCACATCTTCTTTATCCATTCATCTGTTGATGCACATCTTGGCTCTTCCTACAGTTTGGCTATTGTGGACATTGCTGCTATGAATATTGGGATGCAGGTGCCTCTTATGATTATTACATTAGTATCTTGGAGGTAAATACCTAGTAGTGCAACTGCTGGGTCATAAGGTAGCTCTATTTTTAATTTCTTGAGGAACGTCCATACCGTTTTCCAGAGTGGCTGTACCAGCTTGTATTCCCACTAACAGTGTAAGAGAGTTCCCCTTTCTCTGCATCCTTGTCAGCCTTTGCTATTTCCTGTCCTGTTAATTTTAGCCATTCTGATCTGTCTTCTCACCATTTTATTCAACATTGTATCAAATGTTCCAACCAGAGCAATTAGGCAAAAAATTAAGTTTTAAAAAATCTGAATTTGAGGGATGCCTGGGTGGCTCAGTGGTTGAGCGTCTGCTTTCAGCTCAGGGTATGATCCCATAGTTCTGGGATCAAGTCCCACCTCAGGCTCCTTGCATGGAGCCTGCTTCTCCTCCCTCTGGCTATGTCACTGCCTCTCTCTGCCTCTCTCTGTGTCTCTCACGAATTAATAAATAAAATCTTAAAAAATTAAAAAAATCTGAATTTGAAATGAATAAGGAAAACTGTATTTGCAGACTGATAAGATCTAGTATATAAAAAATTCTAAGGCATATACTACAGGACTATTAGAACTAATGAAAAGTTCACCAAGTTTGCATATACATAATCAAGTTTAAATAAATTGAATAAAAACTTTAAAAATCAATTTTATCTCTTATAGAAATAAGAAATTAAAATTAAAGAAATCAGTTTAATTTATAGTAGCATCAAAATAATATTTAAGAATAAATTTAGCCAGGGTGCCTGGGCAGCTCAATCAATCTGACTCCTGGTTTCAGCTCAGATCAATCTTAGGGTCATGAGATGGAGCCCTGCACTGGGCTTCATGTTCAGCATGGAGTCTGCTTGAGTTTCTCCCTCTCCCTCTACCCACCTCCTAAAATAAATTAAAAAATCTTTTAAAAAAATTAACCAAAGAATTTCAGCCTATATGCTAAAAGCTATAAAATATTGTTAAAAGAAATTGAAGATCTAAGTAAACTGAAAAATAGTTTGTTTGTGGAAACAAAGCCTTAATATTGTTAAGATGGCAATATTCCCCAAGTTGATCTATATATTCAATATAATTCCTATCAAATCTCCAAAATGTCTTTTTTACTTAAATAGACAAGCTGATCCTAAAATTTGCATGCAGATGCCAAAATAGAATAGCCAAGACAATCTTGAAAAAGAAAAGTTTTTTCTCACCTTTTCCAATTTTGAAGCTTACTATAAAGCTACATTAATCAAGACAGTATGGTCCTGTTATAAGGATAGACATATAGACTAAGAGAGTACAATTAAGAGTCCAGAAATCAACTCTTACATTTATAAATTTTCAACAAGCATGCCAACACAATTCAATGGGGTGAGGGTGTCAAAGTAGTTTTTTCAATAAATGATTTTGGGACAATGAGACACCTTCCTCATGCTACACACAAAAATTTACTCAAAATGGAGCAACAATATAAATGTAAGAGCTAAACTATAAAAATTTTAGAAGAAAAAAAACATAGGCATAAATATTTGTAATTTTGGATTAGGCAATGTTTCCTTTTATATGACATCAAAAAAAAAGCAACAAAATCAAAAACAGATAAATTGGCCTTCATCAAAATTAAAAAAATTTTCATGTCTTATCTTGACATTTTAGAAGCTAAACATTCTAAAATTATTAAATCATCCTTTGCTGGCATTATATTTTCCAGCTTTAGATTCTTCACCTTGCTTTTATCTAAAGTTGTCATATATTGATTTTGCTTTTTCTCAAATCATGTTAGAGTCTATAGGTATGCCTTTTCTTTTCTTTTCTTTTCTTTTCTTTTCTTTTCTTTTCTTCTTTTCTTTTCTTTTCTTTTCTTTTCTTTTCTTTTCCTTTCTTTTCTTTCTTTTTTAAATAGGCTCCACACCCATGAGAAAATTTCATGTCACAGTATATTATCAAGAGAGAGAAAAGACAATCTATAGAATGGGAGAAAATATTTGCATATTATATATATATGATATCTGCAGTATCATGAATATATAAAGAATTTAAAACTCAACTATAAAAAGACAACCCAAATAAAAAATGGGCAATGGGTATGAATAGACACTTCTCCAAAGATGATAAACAAATGGCCAGTAGCACATGAAAAGCTGCTCAACTTCCTTAGTCATTAGAGAAATGCAAATCAAAATTGCAATGAGATAGCACTTCACACCCACTAGGGTAGCTATAATTAAAAAGTAGAAAAATAACAAGCATTGGCAAGGATGTGAAGAAATTGGAACACTTATACATTACTGATGAGAATGGAAAATACTGCAGCCACCTCACAAATAGTAAAATTGTGTTTTAATTTTAAAAAGTTAAAAAATAGAGCTGCTTACTATATGGCCTTGTAATCCCACTCTTAAGCATATATATTGAGAGCGTTGCAAGCATATGGTTACACAAAAACTCGTGCACAAGTGTTCCTGGGAGCTTTATTCGTATTTGCCAAAAAGGAGAAACAACATAAATGTCTGTCAGTGAGAGGTGGATAGACAAAATACAGAATATCCATACAATGAAATATTGTTTGGTGATAAAAAGGGATGAATTATTAATGCATTCTATGACTTGGCTGCATCTTGAAATATTGTGTTATGTGAAAAATGAAGCCACATGCAAAAGGCCACTATTGCATTGGTCCATTTGTATGAAATGTCCAGAATAAACAAATCCATACAGAAGGAAAGTTTATTAGTGGTTTCCAGGGCTGAGGTAATAAAGGTATAGACAGTTACCCTTTATAGACAGTTATTTATGAGTATGGGGTTTTGGGAATGGTGAAAATATTTGTGAATATACTGTAAAGCAGTGAATTTTACATTTAAAAAGAATGCATTCTATGGCATATCTTACAAATGTGTCTCAATTTAAAATATCCAATATGGGGGTGCCTGTGTGGTTTAGCTGGTTAAATATCTGACTCTTGGTTTCAGCTCAGGTCATGATCTCAGGGTCAGGGGACAGAGCCTAGTGTCTGGCTCTGTGCTGGGCATGGAGTCTGTTTGGAATTCTCAAAAAAAAAAAAAAAAAAAAAGGAATTCTCTGTCTGCTTTTCTGTGCCCCACCTCCTCGGCTGTCTTGCTCTCTCTAAAAAATAAAAAATAGGGATGCCTGCATGGCTCAGCGGTTGAGTGTTTGCCTTCAGCTCAGGGCGTGATCCTGGGATCCTGGGATCAAGTCTTGCATTGAGCTCCCCACAGGGAGCCTGCTTCTCCCTCTCCCTATGTCTCTGCCTCTCTCTGTGTGTCTCATGAATAAATAAATAAATTCTTATAAATAAATAAATAAATAAATAAATAAATAAATAAATAAATATCCAGTATGTAAAATTCACAGTTTAATATTGTTAACGTAAAGAGAGTTTTGAAAAGTTTGCCTGTGCTTTGTTTTGTCTGCTTTTAATTTGATCCATTCACACTGTGTGTTGTTACAAACAGAAGTGTTCAGAGCATGAATCTCGTTTGTTTGCCGCAGAGTAGATCTACCACTCATAATTTCCTCATTTATCTTTGCTGTTATCTGCATTAAAAATTTATCCATGTGTAAAATTAAAAATAAAACAAAACTGATTACAACATCACCACTCATAAGCACTTTCAATAATTCATTATTCTTGCAAAGTAAAAGGTTCAGCTGCCATAGTCCCCCATTAGTGAGTGTGGCGCAGAAATAGACTTGGGGTATTTACCATTCTCTTCATGTTAACTCTAACATCCTCTCCATTCTTGCCCACTCAACCAAACATTTCTGGAAAGCCAATGTGTGGAAAGGACGTTTGTACAGGGATGAACTTTAAACAGTGTTCCTGTCAAACTTAAGATCTTTGACACTAATAGAAATTATTATAAGAGATGCTGGAGGTGAGTATTTGAGAACAATGCAAGTCTTAGGTTACTGAAATATTAGCCTCCTGAAATAGCCTCCTAAATATATAGTATCTCTTTTTTGGATTATTATGTTCATATTGCCATTCTACCATTATTCAGCTCTGCTTTCACCTTTAATTAGTGCTTTCTTGGAGTTGCCGTTGCTACCTTAGGGAGGTAAAGATGGGCCTTAGGAAGTCCTGATATCAAAGAGTGAGTGGGGACCTCTAGCTCATTGTTTTCATTGAGTGCTGTCAGGGTGCTGATAACACTGAATGTCAAAAAAAGTATTTTCTAGACAAAACACTGAAAGGAATGCAGAGCCACCCAGCCATGCTGTGTTCCTGACCTGTCTGGAGCATCTCCATCTCTTCCTTCTTAGCAGGGAAACTTGGTCCTAACTTCACAGAAAATAGAAGACTGGGTAAGAAGCATTTTCCTACCCATATTTATTCCAACTTTTTCTGCATGTGTACCATCTTTAGTCCTCAATCCCCCCCTTTTTTCTCCTTAAAACACTCCTCCTTGATAACAAAGCTAATCCACTGAGCCAGTGTTTGGGATTCCATCTTTCTCTCCTAGCCCTCAGTGGAAATGTGCTCCATTGACCAGCATTTATTGCTCTGTACATCCAAATTCTATCTCCATACTAACTTTCCCTCAGTGTGCCAATATGATTATCTTCTCCCTCTCATTTCAAAGCAGAAAGCTCCACATGTGCTTCACTGTCCACCTCCCTTCCATCCATCCCATCCTATCTCCTGACTCTTTATGTTGAGCCTCTTGAAAGAGCAGTTTGCTCTCACCCTGCATTAGCTCATGTCTCAATCACTAAGCACCTTGAGCAATTTGACTTCCCTTCAACAAAGGCAAATAAATCATTCTCAGCAAAGACTAAAAAAATTTTTTTAAAAGAATTTATTTATTTGAGAGAGAGAGCAAGAGAACATACACTTGAGAGAGAATAGGAGCAGGGGCAAGGGGCAGAGAGAGAGAGAGAGAGAGAGAGAGAAGCAGACTCCCCGTTGAGCAAGAGGCTGATGTAGGACTAAATCCCAGGACCCGGGGATCATGACCTGAGCTGAAGGCAGACTGTTAATGGACTGAGCCCCCAGGTGCCCCAGAAAATTTGAATTTTCAATTCCATTAGGGTATTTGAAACTCTTGTTCCTAATTTTTTTTTCTTGTTCCTAAATCTCCCCTTATACTACATCCTCCTACTTTTCCTGTATTTATTTTGGCTGCTCTTAGCTGGACTTCTCTTAAGTGCATGGACCACATCTTATTTGTCTTCCCTTTATCAATCTTGGTGCATCAGACAGAGCAAACACAGAAATATTTGTCAAATAAATGAATAAATACTCTTTCTCCATCTCCAGGCTCTTCCCTAACACCAGGGCACACCAGAGCTTCATCCTTGGTTCTTTTCTTCACTCATTCTGCCCATTTAACTGGAAAATCCCATGTACTGTTGTTCACCTTCAGATACTCTAGATTTGGTAACTTCCATATCTAAACCTCTTCTAAACTCTGTAGTGATTGAGCCAATTGTCTTCCAGTTAACATCTCCTGAATGGCCTGCACATACCACAGTTCCGCATGTACAAAGCCTTCCTCATCTCTCCTGCCAAAAACACTCCTTTATAAGAGTATTGATCAGTTGTTAACAGCCTAGATACTGAGGCCAGACTATCTCTGTTCCCATTTAGTTGCTCCCTGGGTGGTGCTTTGCTACCTTTGGCCCTCAAAGAGAAACATTCATGAGACAAATCTTTTTCTTACCAATAGACTCCCTTTTTATAGCATAAGCTAGGTGAGTCTCTGAATTTTTTCTCTTTGCCAAAGCCTTAGATTCCTTCTTCGATTATTCTAGTTTGGGATGGACTAGAGCCTGAAGGAATCAGTGGGAAAGGTACGTGTGTGTGTGTGTGTGTGTGTGTGTGTGAGTTCCATTATGTGAAAAATTATGATAAGAAAAAAGAGGAAAAATTACATTTTGCCACATAATAAAATAAATACATTTTAAAATCTTTTTATGAGGGCAGCCCTGGTGGCTCAGTGGTTTAGTGCCGCCTTCAGCCCAGGGTGTGATCCTGGAGACCCCGGGGTTGAGTCCCACGTTGGGCTCCCTGCATGGAGCCTACTTCTCCCTCTGCCTGTGTCTCTGCCTCTCTCTCTCTCTCTCTCTCTCTCTTTGTGTCTCTTATGAATAAATAAATAAAATCTTAGAAAAAATATTTTTATGTATCTAGAGATAGATACTGAGCATCAAAAGATTTAAAAATTTTTCAAGCACAAATGTAGTAAGTCTATATTACAATCATATTACTAGCTCCTGAAAATTGGTGGTTGCTAAGTAATTTCTTTTTCCTTTTAAAAAATATTTTATTTGTTCATTTGAGAAAGGGAGAGAAAACATGAGCCTGGTGAGGGGCAGAAGGAGACGGAGAAGCAGACACCACACTGCATAGGGAACTGGATGTGGGGCTGGGCTCCATCCGAGGACCCCAAGAGATCATGACCTGAGCAGAAGGCAGACAGTTAACAAACCAAGACACCCAGGTGTCCCTAAATAATTTCACTTTCTAAAACTTATTCAGTTATATCTCATTGACCTATCTGCTTGTCTAGAATTGCCTTAGATATTGATTATAAATAACCACTGGGTTAATACTAATATACCCAAAGTTTTTATCACTTACTTGTTTAAGTAAAAAGTAAATGTTTCCAGGGGTGCCTGGGTGGCTCAGTTGGTCAAGTGTCTGACTCTTGGTTTTGGCTCAGGTCATGATCTCATGGGTTCTGGGACTGAGCCCTGTGTGGGGCTTCATGCTCAGTGGGAAGTCTCCTTGAAAGATCCTCTCCTCTGACCCTTCCCCTGCTCTCTCTCTCCAAAAATAAATAATTAAATCTTTTTAAAAAAGTAAATTTGTTCACAGTTTATAGATTTGTACAATGAACAGTTCAAATATATCATCGGTCCTAGGATGTTTTACTATTACATCTTAATTTATTCAATGGCTTTTTTGCTTTGATACTCAACTATCAAAGCCAAAAAATTAAAAGATTAGTAATTATATGACCGCATTTATTTAATGTGAAATATATTTATAAAAATGCAAAAAGTGGGTATATAATTAGGGAGTCATGATCAATGAAGAACAAAATTAATCCTATGACTGGGAATGAGCATCTATTCATTGTGCTGTGAGGTAGGCAGGGTAAGTACTTTGCTACTGTCATTGTCCCTATATTCAAGATGATACAACTGAATCAACATGACAGAAGATTCCTTACCTTCCTTAGCAGGTGAGACTTTAGAGGAAGTCTGATGAGTAAGTAGTACTCCCCAAAGTGCTTCAAAGGTATTTGGCCATTCTCTGGCTTCCATTTCTACTATGAGAAAACAGCTGTCAGTCTAGTTCTCTTTCCTTTTTTTTTTTTGTTTTCTCAACCTGCTTTTAAGATAAACTCTTTATTATTGGTGTTCTTTGTTTTCATTATGATAGATTTAGGTGTGGATTATTTATTTATCCCATTTGAGATTCATCATAATTCTTCAATCTGAAGATTTATATCTCTCAAGAAGACATACTATAAATGGCATCAAAGAAATGTGAACAGTAAATAGAAGGAAGCGGAGAAAGAGAGGGGTTTAGTTAGTTTGTTTCAAAATGAGAGAGGTAGTTACTGATGTATCTGATCTGGTAAAGAAAGAAAAATTGGTGGCACATTGGGGAGGGGCTGTTAGCATGCCCTTGAATAGATGAGAGGGGCTGAGATTATGCAGAGTTGGAGTTAGCCTTAGACTGGAGGACTGACATGTACTAAAGAAGGACGAGTTCATACATGTTTTATTAGGTAGAAAAGGTAGCAGCAAGAGTGTGTTATTCTTTTTTTATTATTTCTATATTTTCAATAAAAATTTCTTCAAATTGGCTTTTTCATATGTTGCTATGTAAGTCAACGTGAAAGAGCAATTTGTGTCAGAAATTTGTAGGGAGCTTAGAAAAATGATATTTGTCTAGAGCAGTGGTTCTCAATCAGGAATGCTATTACAACCCAGGGTGACATCTGGAGACATTTTGGTTGACATAACTGCAGATATGCTACTGACATCTAGTGAGCAGAGGCCACAGATGCTGCTAAACATCCCACAAAGCACAGAAAAGCCCCACGAAATGAAGAATTATTTGGCCTCATAGGTCAATAGTGCTGGTGTAGAGCAGTGGTGAAAAGCTTTTCTGTAAATGATAAGATAGCAAACATTTTAGGCTTGGAGGCATTTGGTTTCTGTTGCATCTACTCAGCTCTACCATTGTAGTATGAAAGTAGCCAAAGACAACATGCAAATGAGTGAACCTACCAGTGTTCTAACTAACATCATTTACAAAAACAGGTGAATGTCTCATTGACCAGTTTCCTGGCCCATGATCTAACAGAATCCTTTACTTTTTCTGGAAGCAGAGTTTGGACTTATTATAGTTGACAACCATGATTAAAGCCTCTGCATGCCTGTTAAATGTTGGCTATATACCTAGTTGGTGCTTACTGAATACTTTCAAATCCAGACAAATAATTCTAAGTAAGTCACCTATTTTTTTTTATCTCAAACATTAAATATCTTCTTGCCACTTTTTCCCCATGAGATGACCTCTTAGTAGCCACTGTTCCTATCCACATCCTCATAATTTGGGGCTTCTCATGTCTACTTTTCCCCATGACTAGAGTGATCTCTTTCCTCCATACCCAGACCCATTAGTGGTCTTACACACACATACACACAGCCAGACAACATTGAAAGGTGATTATTTTTTTAAAAATTTTTATTTATTTATTTATGATAGGCACACAGTGAGAGAGAGAGAGGTAGAGACACAGGCAGAGGGAGAAGCAGGCTCCATGCACCAGGAGCCCGACGTGGGCCTCGATCTCAGGTCTCCAGGATCGCACCCTGGGCCAAAGGCAGGTGCTAAACCACTGCGCCACCCAGGGATCCCACAAGGTGATTATTTATTATTGACCTCATTATCCATCTAATGGTTTATTTTTCTCCTAACATTTTTTTAAAAGATTTTATTTATTTATTCATGAGACACACACACACACACACACACACACACACACACACAGAGAAAGAGAGGCAGAGACACAGGCAGAGGGAGAAAGGCTCCATGCAGGGAGCCCAATGCGGGACTCGATCCCAGGACCCCAAGATCATGCCCTGGGCCGAAGGCAGACGCTAAACCACTGGGTCACCCAGGGATCCCCATTTTTATCCTAACATTATTACTCAGCACATACACATACTAAACAGATACAGTTTTTCATTTCATTGAAAAAGACTCACTAATTCTCTTTAGGATTTGTGAATCCAAATATTATGATATTGTAGTTTAAGCAAATCCTTAAATCATTCAAAATCGTTTTGTCTGGTCAGACACTGAAATGATATTCCTTATAGTACTCTACAATTTATTTTATTACTTTACAAATTTCAGAAGTCAAGAAAAACGCTACCTTTCACCTCTTTTTAAAGTCATATAAGTTTCTTAGAAATCTATATCCATTCTTGATTTTGAGACACTAAGTCAGAATTATTGTCCAGTTTTCTTCATGTTATCTTTAGCTTAGTTCCAAAAAAAGAATCACATCTAGATAGTGAGTAGAAAAATTATCTTGGGGCAGCTGGGGTGGCTCAGCTGTTTAGCACTGCCTTCAGCCCAGGGTGTGATCCTGGAGACCCGAGATTGAGTCCCACGTCCAGCTCCCTGCATTGAGCCTGCTTCTCCCTCTGCCTGTGTCCCTGCCTCTCTCTCTCTCTGCCTCTCATGAATAAATGAATAAAATCTTAAAAAAAAAAAAGAAACATTATCTTGATATTTTTAATATTTTCCACTGAAGATGTAGCTTGTATTATGTTTGAGAACTTATATGTACTCTGACTATTGAAAACTTTTTTTCCTCATACCATAGTAATTAGTTTTGTATTTATTCTCAGCAAGGCTAGAATTCATTATACATATAGATCTTAGATCTTTAAAGTATAACTTTTTTTTCCTAATAATGGATCACTCTTAATGTACTGTGAAGGAAGAAAGATAGCTAATGTGGTTCAGATATTTCAAAAGAATTTGTTAGAAGTTGAAAACTAAGATAAATAAAAGAAGGTAGGTCAGAGGGTAAGATGATTAGATGAAATAGTAATTAGCTTATGGAAATTAGATGGAAGAGTCAAGTAGAAAACAAAAGAATTCCTGTGCATGATAGGCAATGAAAACCATGATAAAGAATGCTTTTTTAAGCTTCTACTTTCATATCTTGAAAATGTTAGGTGTATCTTGAAAAGGTTAGGTTGCACAGGAGCATTACTCCAAAGATTTCAAGTTTTCTGCTTCAGAATAATATCAAACTCATACAAGATGAATTAAAAACTTCTCCACCAAAGTGTATCTTTATCATAGCAAAAAATGGATAGACTTGAGAGGCAACCAGAAAAGATCTTACCTCTGTGAATTTGGGAGTTAAATTCCTCCTGTTGATTATCTACATTATTGCACTAATTAATACATATCCCCCCCCTCCAATTGCTTAAATTGATTCACAAGAATGTGAAATCAACATTTAAGAAAATAGTATTTTTTGTACTTCTTAGTTTAATTCAACCTTTTTAGTATTAAATATTAATAATTACTTTTTTAAGTTAGAAATACATTTTCAAGGATGGTATGGCTTCTATTTTTTATTTATTTATTTTAAATATTTTATTCATGAGAGACAGAGAGAGAGAAAGGCAGAGACACAGGCAGAGGGAGAAGCAGGCTCCATGCAGGGAGCCCGACATGGGACTTGATCCCAGGTCTCCAGGGTCACGCCCTGGGCCAAAGGGAGGCACTAAACCACTGAGCCACCCAGGCTGCTCCTGGCTTCTATTTTTAAAAGTTGATCCCTAAATCTCTACTTATATAATTTTGAATTGTTTTGATAACCTTGATTTCCTCACTTCTCAGGACTATATTTGCTGTGTAATTAATTTAATGTCATTTGAACTGTAGCATTTTTTATGAGGTAGCAATAAAATCAAAGCCTCCAAATATTTTATAAAAAAGTATAAAGCCTTTAGAGTCAAAAGCTTTGGATTCAAGTATCAACTCAGCCACTTGCTAATTTGTAACAGAGAAAAAAATTAAGTAACCAGTTAAGTTTCAGTATCTTAACCAGCAAAATGGAATCATAATTTCTAGTTAAGGGGATTTTATTAGAGAATGTAACCAAAATCTGAAGCTCAGTGACTGCCACAATGTAGCTCCTATTAAATTATCACTTCTATTATTACCAAACTATTTAAGAACATTCAAGTATTTTGAAGAAATTAGACATTTTCCTAAATATTTTGCATTTTTATTCAGATGTTTTGCTTATCTAAACAATGAGGTGCAATTTAGACTGTTCTGTATAAACAAATACTAACCCTGTGAAATTTCTTTATGCCTAAAATAGTTTTGTTTTGCATATTTCTGCTTGTAGAAAAATGTCACACTTTCAGTTTTCCAAGTACAAATTGTCAAACAGGTCCTATCTAAAAGAGAGCTGTTTTCTGAAGCCAGTAAATACAAGGGAATTTAGTAAAATTTTCCTGATTTTACCATTTTCCCATTGTTACTTAGCAACCAGCTAATACTTTAGAAAAACCTCCTTTTTATACTAAATTACCATTGAAATTTGTTTCTGCAGCCAAACTGAAGATCAAATATGCAATCATAGTTTCCCTGAAGGACACAGTTGGAACCTAGCTTATACTGCCTCATCACCACTAAAAGCCCAATGTTTTACCCTTCCTACTTAGAAATATCATTATGTGTTGTTACTTATGCATAATAAATTCATAATAAAGTTTCTGAGAGTGGCTGTGAATGGTAATGTGTTGTGCAGCCAACCAGGCCTCTTTAATACCTAATATGTGCCAGTCCTCCAGAAACATTTAATGTTTTGAGAACACATTAAATAAAATGTAATATGAGTAAGGCAACAGTCCATTCTGGTTTGCCTGAGATGAATCTAGTTCATATCTATTGTAAATCAATTAACACTGTTAACTATTTTACCATCTTTTCTCATTCTCAAAATTTATCTGCTTTAGACAATAAGTTACATGGTCACCCTGGATCTGAAAAATTTGGAGGCAGTTTGGAAGAGGGCAATAGAAATAATTAGAGGCATAGGAAAAGTTTCTATGAAGAAATGAATAAAAGAGTTAGATTTATTTATTGGTTGAAGAAAAGGGTAAACTTAGGGAGATTATACTCTTCAATGAGAAAATACAGAAGAAGGTACTCTAAGAGGAATCAAAAGCCTTGGTCTGCTTTCCAACTCAGGTCTGCATAGAATTAAAACTGCTACATTAAAGATCTGCTGTATACAAAGTAGAGATTTAGAAGATGTACATGCTGGATTGCACCCAATAAAGGTTATTGTTTCCTATTTTGAATATTACTTAAAGAACAAATAAGCTATGAACATACTCTATGGTTGCAGTTCTATTTTTTTTTTTTTTTTTTTTTTTATTCATGAGAGACAGAGAGAGTGAGGCAGAGACACAGGCAGGAGGAGAAGCAGGCTCCATACAGGGAGCCCCACGTGGGACTCGATCCCGGGACTCCAGGATCACGCCCTGGGCTGAAGGCACCAAACCACTGAGCCACCCAGGGATCCCAGGAGTTCTACTTTTACAGAACTACTTATATAGTTTTGGTTCCCAGAGACACTTGTGCAAATGTACACCAGGATGTACATATCACGCTGTTAATAGCTTTATGTTTTTTTCTTAATTTTTTAAACCCGGAATGTTTATAGTGACTAATCGCTGAAATCCTTAAGATGAACTGGATGCTGCAGCAGCTGCCCTCTTGAGCTTAGGTGTCGTTCGTTCACGGAATCCAGGCCTGAATCTGCGGTATACAATTTTAAGGTGCCTCATTCGACTGGTCCGGTGCTAGTCGTACCAGCTTTTAGCCTTGGCCCTCCAGTTATACTTTCCCTTCCGCTTGGCAGGGGAGCCACATTTGCTGCAGGTGGACTTCTGAAGGTGGTAGGCCTTAGAGCCACGCGGTGGCACAACGTGTGCTTCTTATTGTGACACTTTCCAAACGATGACGTCCCCTTTGTCATCTTGTTTCCGTGGCAGACGCCCAAAAGCTTTATGTTTGTAATAGGGCCATACTGAAAATAATTCATCTATTAACAATGAAATTGATAAAATATGGGATATTTAACCAAAGAAATATGCTGTACATAAACAAAAATAATTGAACTATATACTCACATGCCACAATATGTATGTGTTTCCAAAACACTGTTGAGCAAAAGGCTTAAGTTACAAAAGAAAACATGCAACATGGTTTCATTTCTACAAAATTCAAAAAAATAGGTGAAACCTAGTTTCTTTATATGGGTGCTCCAGAAGCAAATCCTAAATCAAGGATTTAGGTTCAAGTATTAAGTTGAAACATATGAAACTAACTGATACTCAATCGTTTGTGATTTACACAAATGGCAAATATGGTTCAGTGAAAGAGTTTATTTGGGAGGGAATGAAAATGCAGTAGAGGTGGGGAAATAGATAAGGAACAGAAGCAGATGATACAGGGTATATTTTCAAGCCAGTTACCACTGTGGATGACGAGAGCCTAATCCCATCAGGGAAACTCAAGGGAGCCAGAATTTTGGACATACCAGAATTAACTTATTTTAGGGGCAAGGAAGGTAAGATATTTATACACCATTTCCTATTCTTTTTTCTGAGAGGACATGCAGTAAATACGATGTAGGGCAGATGTGCTGCCAACCCAAGAAGGACATGTAATATGAGAGGGACATAAACCCTGGTGGTTTTAGGTCATAGATATCTTGAGGACTTTTGTGACCAAATCATCACCTCGTCCTGACTGAACACCTAATGCTTCAGCCTTTCCCAAAAGGCTGCTTGAAGGGAGTGTGTAGAGAAAGAGAAAACAATAGGGAATATTTCATAGGTTGGAAGTTGGGAGGAGAGATTCATCTTAAGTAAGTGGGGTGTAAGACTAGTGGTCTCCTGGCTGGGGAGATAAGGAACAGCATCAAGATCAATCCCCATTTACTTTGAGGTCCTTGGTGGGGAGGGAGATTGTCCTCCCACTGGAAGGTAAAGTAACATATGAGAATGATACACCTCCAGTTCCTGAGTACAGGGATCAGTGTATTTTGTTGCAAAGGGTCAAAGATCCTCTTCTTTTTTGGATGGGTTAACCTGGAAAGAAGGTAGGATAATAAATTTCTCTACTCTAAAGAATTTTAAGATTGCTCTTGAACATAACCCAGGACAATACAATTTCCAGAAACATTTTATTTGTTTTGAGAACACATTAAATAAAATGTAATATGAGTAAGGCAACAGTCCATTCTGGTTTGCCTGAGATGAATCTAGTTCATATCTATTGTAAATCAATTAACACTGTTAACTATTTTACCATCTTTTTCCATTCTCAAAATTTATCTGCTTTGGACAATAAGTTACATGGTAACTTTTCAAGTGGTATTTATTTCCTTGAATATCTCAAGGGAAGAAGTAGGTTTAAAATGCTGATGATATGTGGAACTATAACCTTTAAAGTATAGTAGAAGATATTCTTAAAAAGCTTTATAATTTTACTGTTCACAAAACCGAAATATCACTAATATTTATTTTCTTGAAGAAAATAACTTTTCTCAGTCATTGATGGTGTATGTTCTGGTGGATGAACCATTAACACTTGAAGTTACCACATAGAATGAAGAGAAAGAGCATGGGAACAAGAGGAAGTGTGTCTCTCTGATAATCCTTTATGTTTTAGAAATTTAGATGTATAGATGAAAACAAATAAATGAGAAACTTAAAAAATGTTTTTATAAGAGTCCCAGTTTCCTCATGTATCAAACAAAGAGACTGGAACATGGAGCTCCTTCTGGCTTTTAAAACTCTGCCATCCTAAATACAATTGTTCTTTCTTTGAATTTTCTAACTTAGGGCAATGTGGTAAACCAATTCTATGAAAGTGACTATTCAAGGCATTAATCTGGTGATATAAATTATGTTTTCATTTATTCATTCTGTGGAGGAATTTCTACATTGATCATAGAATCAATTGCTCCTCCACCTGGCACATAAAAACTTAATTAAACCACAGTATTTTTTTTCCAGGTGAATTTACTGGCCCTGCAGTGACTATGTCAGAGCTGGACACTTACTGAAAATTAAAGATTCTGGAAAATCAATCCTTTCCCCAAAGTGATAATAAATCATACTTTCTAAAAAGAATATTATTGCAGCCCAAAGATATTTACTTAAAAAAGCAATCTCATGTACCTAATGTAATAATACTTCAGGAAGTTTGATAGCTAAATGAGAATATTAAATATATATTAGCCTTGCCATGATTAATACTGTTTGCCTGCTAAGCTTGTGGGTGGTGCACTCATATATATACTCACTGCTACAGCTAATATAGCAAATAGATTAGAACAATTTACAATAGGGCAGCCCGGGTGGCACAGTGGTTTAGCACCACCTTCAGCCCAGGGCATGATCCTGGGGACCTGGGATCGAGTCCAATGTCGGGCTCCCTGCATGGAGCCTGCTTCTCCCTCTGCCTATGTCTCTGCCTCTCTCTCTCTCTCTCTCTCTCTGTCTGTCATGAATAAATAAAATCTTAAAAAAAGAACAATTTACAATATACTAATTCTTGCTATTATGAAATAGCATAATTGAGCTCATGTCTTCATATTGAACTAAAGTGTATGAAATGGTTCACCTCTTGATTTTAATAAATTTGATATCCTCTCTTTGGACAGTGAACACCCAAGATATTTTCTTTTCTCTATTTCCCATTTCTTCATTATATAACATATAATAATAATATATGGTCATTATAATATGCTTTTTTCCTTATTATTTTTATTAAAAATTGTGAAACATGTGAGAGCATATATCTAGTTTAACATGTAATTGATCAATGCAAAATATGTCATATAGTTATCTTAGAAAAAACATTTTCTGGGATCCTTACCTGTGTTAATCTAACATTACCTTAAACATGCTTTGAGATTTTCTCTTTCTGCTTTTCTTGATGCGGTTACTTGACTTGGAATACCAGTGTTCTTTCACCTCCACTTCTTTCTTGTTTTCTGTCCATTACAAGCTCTGGTTGAAAGTCCTTCATGATCTGATATCAGACCCAACCCATCCAGGTCCTTGGGGCTTCAGTCCTCTTCTGACATTTACAATGCCTGTGGCTAGTTGTCAGTGGCTGCTTGGTGACAGGTAATTTAGTATTGTTAAATTTGAAGAAATTAATTTTTGTGCCATAATTTGGCTTTTCAAGTGGTATTTATTTCCAGCAACTATACCAATAAACTCTTTGAGAGCAAGAATCACATCTTATATTTGTTCATATCAAGTCACCTAACCAATGCTGTATACCTCAAAAGTATTTGTATATTGGGGTGCCTGAGTGATACAGTCAGTTGAGCAACCAACTCTTGGTTTTGGCTTAGGTCATGACCTCAGGGTTGTGAGATGGAGCCCCATGTCAGGCTCTGCACTCAGCTTGGAGTCTGCTTAAGACTCTCTCCCTCCCTCTGCTTCTTCCCCCTGTGCTTGCATTCCCTCCGCTCCCCCCCCCCAATTAATAAATAAATCTTCAAAAGTATTTGTATGTTGATTGTCTGTTGTGAAATAGTTGTCCTTTTTGGAAGAATTTGAAAAAATAAAAAGGTTATTCTTCCTAACCTTCCTAACCTAACCAAATCAGTACCTTAGAGTATGCTGGAGGGAGCAAATCCTCCTCGGTTCTTAGGAACCAGGTTGATGTGCATTTTCCTTTGAAAAACAGGAGTTCAAAACTCAAATGACTTAAAGAGACCCACAGCTGATCTAATAGTTGACTTGCTGTTTTTGGTAATAGTTTTATTGAGATATTATTCATATAAGTCATTTATTTAAAGTGTATAATCCAATAGTTTTTTGTATATTCACAGATTTGTGCAACCATCACCACAACCACTTTTAAAATACTTTTAACACTCCCTCTCCAAAACCCTATGCCTTTTACCAGTTACTCCTCACTTTTCCCCATTCTCCCCTTGTTTTCTGACCTGGAACAACCACTAATCTCCTTTCCATCTCTGTAGACTTGCCTATTCAGGACATTTCAAATAAATGGAATCACATAATATGTGGTGGTCTTGGGACGCCTGGGTGGCTCAGCGGTTTAGCTCCTGCCTTTGGCCCAGGGCGTGATCCTGGAGACCCAGGATCGAGTCCCACATCGGGCTCCCTGCCTGGAGCCTGCTTCTCTCTCTGCCTGTGTCTCTGCCTCTTTCTCTGTGTCTCTCATGAATAAATAAATAAAATCTTAAAGAAATATATGTAGTGGTCTTTTGTGACTGGCCTTTTGACACAGCATAACATTTTCAAAGTCAAGCCATATTATAACATACATCAGTACTTTATTCTTTTTTTTTTTTTTTTTTTTTTTTTTACCTTTACTTTATTCCTTTTAATGGCCAGATATAGCACATTTAGTTGATTTGGTCATCAGTTGATAGACATTTGAGTTGTTTTCAGTTTTTGGCTATTAAGAATAATGTTGGTATGCACATTCACTTGCAGATTTCTGAATGGACATATTTTTTCATACCTTGTGAAGGAGTGGGATTGCTGGGTCATATGGCAGCACTATGTTTAAACTTTGGAGGAACTGTCAAATTTTTTTCCAAAATGGCTGCACTATTTTACATTTTAATTAACAACAAAGGAAGTTTCCAATATGTCCACATCTTTGATACTTTCTTTTTAATGCTATCATGAAAACCAGTAAAAACAACAGCAGCAGCAACAACAACAACAACAACAACTCTTGGTGTATGAGGATGAACAGCAACTTGGCCCCAATTTCAGGGAGACAATGTGGGCGTGGTGGAGACTGGAGTGTCAGGAGTTCAAGCGCATCCAAAGGGGGAGGCAGACCTTTCTCAGCTCCAGCCCATTGTGCCTTGGAAGCTGTGGCCCCTTCCTGCAAAATCTAGTTTTTCAAGAGAAGACAAAAATTTGGACATTCCTGTGAAATTTTCTAATATTTATATTTTGGCAACGAATTAAATAAAAGGTCATGTATGCCTGACAGTTGTGGTCTGCTGTTTTGTGCCCTTTGCTACAGAGAGTACCCCCAAGTGTCTAAGATCAGGGTCCAGTGATGTTGCCGCCACTATGTTACTTCCCTCAGAGGGAACAACAGTTGCTGTTGTTACAATTTTTCCATCCAGAGGAACTCCTCCCTACCCTTATCCCACTCCACCCCCCTTTGTAAATCCTACAAGCCCTTTTTAATGTGGAGGCATAGGGAGAATAATGCCTCACTCTATTTGGTCACAGTTCTACCTGAAATTAAAGGGGAATGTGCTAAGTCAGGTTAAGAAAACTGTTTCTCTCATAATAGCGGTCTCTGGCCTCCTTCTAAGGAAGGAAGCATTTGAATTTTTGTTTCCTGTTTCGTTCATCTCTTGGAGTTCCCTGAGCTACAGAAGGGCTGTGGAGTGTCTGGTGCAGTTCCTGCATAACCGAGTCTTAGCAGGGAGTGCAGACTCTCCCACAGGGCAGAGCCCAAAGGCCCACGATATCGACATAGTGGATGTATATAACGTCTAGGTCACTGTTTTATTTATTTATTTATTTATTTATTTATTTATTTATTTATTTATTTATTTATTTATTTATTTATTATTCATGAGAGACACACAGAAGAGAAGCAGAGATATAGGCAGAGGGAGATCCAGGCTCCATGCAGGGAGCCCCATGTGGGACTTGATCCCGGGACTCCAGGATCACCCCTGGGCCAAAAGGGAGCGCTCAACCGCTGAGCCACCCAGGCGTCCCTAGGTTCTAAACCTAGAGACCTCTGTATTTGTCCAGGCTGCTGCATATATGCTGTTTACAGCTGTAATTTCACTAAGGATCTGTCCCAATGAATAGTATTGAGATGTACCAACTGTATCTAAACAGTTGTGTGTGTGTGTGTGTGTGTGTGTGTGTTTTGGTTTTGCTTTCTTTTGTTTTTGTTTTTACATTTTTAGAGTAGGGCTGTAGCTTATATATGCCTTTTTGAGAATTGGAATAATTCCCTGCCAGCAGAAGGAAATAGTGAATTTTGTTAGCCTTGAGCAATCTCAGCCCCCAAGACTTTATATGTAGATTTGCCTGGTGGCACTAGGCTTACCCAGGAGCAGATATTTTATGGGAGGAAAGAGGGACCCAGAACAAAAGGTTTGCAAGTGCAGTATGGACTGAGTTTCAGCACTGCTCCTGCACCCCTCATCCCTTCCTCCCAGGGCTTCTGTGCTGGATATGAGTTACACAACTATGTGCTGAGTCTTTGCCTGCAGAGGCTACTGGGTCAGGAATTTCTGGGTGCAATTCCTGCTTCATCATTTGTTAGCTGTATGGCCTTAGGCAAATCAGTTACTGTTCAAACAATTTGTGTTCTTTTCTGGATAATGGAGATTATAACTATGTCATAAAAATGCTGACTAGATTAAATGTGTTTGACACTCAGCTCAGTGCCTAGCCCATGGTAGATAGGAGTTCAGTAATCAAGATGTTATTATTATACTTTTTTAAAAAAATATTTTATTTATTTATTCATGAGAGACATAGAAAGAGAGACAGAGGGAGAAGCAGACTCCCTGTGGGGAGCCGGATGCGGGACTTGATCTCAGGACCCTGGAATCACAACTTGAGCCAAAGGCAGAAGCTCTACCACTGAGCCAACCAGGTGCCCCTATTATACATTGTTAAGAAAAAGTATCCAAAACCTAGAACTGAGGGTGACTGCCTGTCCTGCGCGCTGGAACAGTGTCCTCCGGGTCCATTCGAATTATTTCATTCTCTACAAGATTATTTGTGCCTGCTTTATGTTACTACTTACTATTGGTTAGGGCCCTCACCCCCAAAGCTATATATTCAATATTGTAGATGTTTATCTGTTTAAGATGCAAGTGATTTCTGTGAGGTAGGATAGATAAATCCGAAGGTTACAGTTTTATTGCTCAGTGGGAAATTAATCACTTTTGTATTTAATCTAGTAATCTTCTAGCAGTCTTTCAGAGTCTATATACATTAGATCTGTAGTTCTTTTTGAAATATTTTTACCATCCTTCTGGTTCCCTCTTTAATTTATATGAGAGCCATTTTGGAAAATTATACTTTGACAATGTCCATAGTGCATGTTTGGACAAGTATATACTTTTGAGTAAGTGGCTAGTTCCACTGATTAAAGTATGAGTACACCTCCTCCTCCTCAACTATTTCTGCATTTCCAGGGAAGCTCATAGTCTTTACTCAGCTCCTGCTTTATCCTTTCTTTCCTATTAAAGGTCAATAGGTCTTCTATTTCACTTCAGTCTTCTCCTTTCCAGTTACTATCAACTCTTGCTTTCCTTTGCAGGATCCTCATCAGTGTCCAGTTGAAGTAAAGCAATGTTTTCAAACCAACCTGTTTGTCCTCCTTTCTCCATGTCAGAAGTAAGCACCCTAAATAGTCTCACTTTTAAAATATTTTTTACTTTTGATATAAACACATACAATGATTAGGAAAATAAGCAAAGGGTGGATTAGAAAGTGTTCAAATTCTTAAAAAGTACTTGCCAGGCTTGCCTCCCCCACCCCTTGCCCCCCTGCCCTGCTGTCCTTCCCAACCTTATTCTCCATTCCCCATTTAAGTATAAATGAGCCAGCTCTACTTTTAGCTAACCTATTTCCTTTTTCTCAAACTCTTTGAAAGGTCCCTTGGGAGTTTCAAATCATCCCTTCCAGCCACCACTCTTTTATTCCTAAGGGTTATCAAGCCCTCTACCCTTTTTGAGAAAGGTGCTAACTAGCCTGCCGTTCAAATTCCCACAGACCTAGGAGGATCTTTTTCAATTTGAAGGGAGCTCTAAACCGTGTCTCTAATCTCAAGGTCCAGCCACCTGGCTTGACCCTCTACTTTCCCTAGGAAAAGCCAGTTGAGGTCATTGCCTAACAGAATCCAGGCTTGATCGACCTGTTGGGAAGTGCCCAGAGGAGGTGTGGGTATTATAATGCTGACACCAGCAGGTGTAGGAGGGTGGTGGGATGTGCCAGGGAAGGGACAAGTCAATGTCTTTTGAAAAGGTGTATGCTTCAATGTAATTTTATACTTATACTGTTTAAAAAAATCAATATTTCTATAGCATAAATTACAGGAAAAATGCATGGCTAAACTGACTCTTGGTGATACAATAAAAATGCAGTACTTGTCTATATGGTGGGATGGGGTGGGAAGTGGAATTGCTGGAATCTCCTGCAGATAGGAGATTTTTATATGTATTAACAAAGGACATGGATTTTTTAAATAGTTGAGAAATGTGGAATTTTTGGACAAAGCCTTGGTATAGTTCAAATCTGTCTATTGCTCCAGATCCTCAAAGGGATTTTCAAGTAGCTTAACCTACAATTTTCCAACTCAGAAAGAAGTAAGCTGCAATATGCAAAATTTCTGAGCTGTAATCAAATTCTCTAAGGAAGGTTTTGTTTGTTTTTATTACTTTTTTTAAGCTACAAAATTGGAAATAGTATATGTGGCACATTTAACTCTTAGTATGTTCTGACAAGTAATAAAGTAATGCTTATAACGGTCCCTGAACTATTTGGGTGAAATATGGTTTGCATCAGTGAGTGTGTGTATACATATACAATATTATAAAGGAAGATTTATGATAACTCACTGACTAGTGGAAAGATTGCTTCAGAAAACATAAATTACCATAGTTGCAAATAATAGCTTTCCCTGAGGGAGCTTTGAAAGAATTTACATTTGAATTGGATCCTGAAACTGTAAATGTGAATTTATCACCCATTCTTTAAGAAATATCATGGCTATATATAAGATAGCACTATAGAAATGAAATTCAATGACAACAAATTAGTTTGGTCTTCCAAAAATTATTATCAGAATTATGTTACTTTACTGAGCTCATTCTTGCTCTAAATTCAGCTTGTCTTCAGAGCATTAAGAATCTGACCTCAAATGGATTCCATAAATAATCACTTTTATTAAATACCATGATTCTTTGAGATGTAAAAAGAAATATCACATGGAGAAACTCAACCAGGAAAAAAAAGGCTGGGAATAATGCAGCTTAATAACTGGTGAAAGTTTTCACCTTGACTTTTCAAATTTGTGTTTCCATTGTCAACAAGGTAGATGTATAAAGGAGTAACAATGACTATTTTCTGGGGTCTGAGGTCAAATCCACTCTAAATACCACGATATCTGTGTCTTTATAGACTCTTGGATTATTTTAGATTCATCTGTTTTCATCATTTCTAAGGATGAAATTGGTAATAGGAAATAATTATAGGAAGTTATTTTTCATTTTAAGAGCTAGTGGAGAATACCTCACTTAAGTATGGTGGGATTTAAAGGCATTCTGTAAGTGATTTTCCTAGAAATCAAATTATGTATACATTATGTGTATTATATATCCCTTTAACTGTAAGTGGAAAGAATGACTTTCAGCATTGGCTCTGTCCCTTCCTTGCTGTGGGCTGCTTACTAAAACTCTGCACCTTTCCCTCAAATATTAAAATGGAAATATAATATTTGTTACTTCATAGGATTGGTGAGAGAATTAAATGAGATAATATGAATTTGAAAACCACATGCTTAGTTCATAATAAGGGCTCAATGGCTATTACAATTTTTGACAAACGATTGACAAAATATGATTGAGGCTTTGGAATATGTCCTTCTGGTCTTGTTCTTCTTTCCAATTGCATCTTACTTAATTCACAATGTAGCCATCATATTTGTACTATATTTCAATCTATGCCATAAAATAAGCTTTATTTATTAAACATAAACAAGTTTTATTTTAATGCCATTAAAAATAACGAATGAGATACATTTGTAATCATAGAATTATGGTCTTTGTTTTACTTTGGAAAGGCCTTGGAAGTATATTCTCTATAAGGGATTAAAGGGGGTACTTCCAACTGTTAAAATTACTCCTTTATGATAGAAAAGGAAAGAAAATAATGCCTCTTGAACAAATATATTGCCTGCTTGCTTTTTCTTTTCTTTCTCTCCTTTTCTTCTTTCTCTTTCTTTCTTTCTTTCTTTCTTTCTTTCTTTCTTTCTTTCTTTCTTTCTTTCTTTCTTTCTTCTTTTCTTTTTTCTCTTTCTTTCTTTCTTTCTTTCTCTTCCTTCCTTCCTTCCTTCCTTCCTTCCTTCCTTCCTTCCTTCCTTCCTTCCTTCCTTCCTTCCTTCCTCCCTTTCCTTTCCTTTCCTTTCCTTTCCTTTCCTTTCCTTTCCTTTCCTTTCCTTTCCTTTCTTTTTTTCTTTTCTCCTCCCTTCCTTTTTTTCTTTCCTGCTTCCTGTTCTCTCTCCTTTCTTCTTTCCTTCCTCCCTTCTTTCCTTTTCTCCTTCCTCTCCTTCTTCTTGTTGCTATTTTATCCACGGAATGGGCAGTACTCACTTGGGACGAGCTGGTGGGAATAATGCCATTTGGAAAGTATACAGCACAGGCTGCATAGCACAACACAATAAAGTCCTGACCTGTCAGCTCCCAGGATTCCTGCATGACCAAATGACTCTTAATTTCCCAAAATTAGTCTAAGAATATTTTGTAACAGCAATTTGAATAAACTGACTCACATGCCACTGTGATTTAATGTGTGCTTTGGTACTGAATCAGCCATGTTTGGCCAGCCTTGCTGTCTTCACATTTTTCTTTGTGTTTATCCTTAGCTTAGCAACCAACCAACCAGTGAGTGGAATATCAATATTTAAGAGTGAAGCAGATTAGTTTACTGACTGTTCCACTGAGAGATCGAGTTTGTATGGTTTACATTTTTATTCTTCTTTTTGTACTTATGATATTCTGAATGCATGAAATTTTGGTCCCCCCCTCCCCCATTTTTCACAGGGTTTCAAATACTTGTAAAAATGTGACTTAAGAGATATTTTATATGTCTCTAGTTTGGATAAGAGATTGCTGTGTTACGTGTTGATGAACATACAAATGTAAGAACAGAAGAACAACTTTATCAAAGAATCAAAAAGTAACACATATGTAAACAGGACAGATGGTCATCTTAAGGCAGTAACAAAAATTAAATACGTCTCCCAACCCATGCAGGCTTTTTTTTTGACCCAACAGCTGTAAATCTGTATTTCTTGACATAAAAACGTTTTAAGTTGTTTACTGAAAGCAAATTTCAAACAAGTTTTATTTTAATGCCATCCAAAAATAATGATTGACATACATTTGTAATCGTAGAATGGTCTTTGTTTTACTTTGGAAAGGTCTTGGAAGTATTTACTCCGAACCTGTTTTACAGATATTAAAACTATAACAGTTTTTGAAAAAAAGAAAGCGAGCCTGTGCTATTTCAGGCATCGAATTGGACTAGGCCCGGGAAAAGTAACCGGTGCTTTTGTCGCAGGAGCCCTGGGCCCACCAACCGGAGAAACCTTCGGGGCGAGCGGGGTCTTCCGAGGGGACTGTTCTACTCCCTCCTCGCAACGAGCGGAGGCCCACGGGGAGGGCCGGGGAGGGGCTGGGGGGGGCCGGGGAGGGCCGGGGGGGGGGCCGGGGAGGGCTGGGGAGGGGCCGGGAGGGGCCGGGAGGGCCCACGGGGACGGCCGGGGAGGGCCGGGGAGGGGCCGGGGAGGGCCGGGGAGGGCCGGGGAGGGCCCGGGCGCCCCGGCCCCCCGCCTCCTCACCGTGCCGGCCGCCTTCCACGCGCCAGTCCCTTTTCCCACGACCCGCACCGACAGAATTTCGAGTCCGGGGAAGAGGGCTGGAGGCCGCGGGGCTCCGGGAGGCCGCCGCGGGGGGGGGGGGGGGCGGGCAGCGTCCTTGCCGCGGGGGGACACGTGTGCCCCGCGTGATGCTGCCCAGGCCCGGGGCCACCCACGCCGGGAGCCGGGAGCCGGGAGCCGGGAGCCGGGAGCCGCGCCGCCCGCCGCCATGCGGTTCCGCTTCGGGGTGGTGGTGCCGCCCGCGGGCGCCGGGGCCGCGCCGGAGCTGCTGGTCGTGGGGTCGCGGCCCGAGCTGGGGCGCTGGGAGCCGCGCGGGGCCGTGCGCCTGAGGCCGGCGGGCTCGGCGGCGGGCGGCGGGGCGCGGGCGCTGCAGGAGCCCGGCCTGTGGCTCGGGGAGGTGGAGCTGGCGCCCGGGGAGGCGGCGCGCGACGGGGCGGAGCCGGCCCGCGTGGACACCTTCTGGTACAAGTTCCTGAAGCGCGAGCCGGGAGGAGCGCTCTCCTGGGAAGGTACGGGGGCGGCCGCTCCACCCGCCAAAGCCGAGGCCTCGGCCTCGCCCCGCCCCGCCCCCGGCTGCCGGCCGCACGGGCCCCGCGGCTCCCGGCGCCGCGCTCGGCCGCCCGCTCGCCTTGGTCCCCGCGCGCCCCCCGCCCCCGCCCCCGCCCCCCGCGCGCCCTCCCCGGCGCCCCTCCCCCCACCCCTCCCCGCCCCGCCTTCTCCCCGGCGCCCCGTCCCCCCCGCGTCCTCGCCCCTTCCCCCCGCCCCCGTGCCCCTCCACCGCCCCTCCCCCCTCCACCGCGGCGCCCCTCCCCCCGCGCGCCCTCCCCGGCGCCCCGCCCCCTCCCCCGCGCCCCTCCCCCCGCGCGCCCTCCCCGGCGCCCCGCCCCCTCCCCCGCGCCCCTCCCCCCGCGCGCCCTCCCCGGCGCCCCGCCCCCGCCCCTTCCCCCCGCCCCGCCCCGCCCCGCCCCCCGCGGGCGCTGAGGAATCCCCCGCCCGCGAAGCCCGCCTCTTGGCTGGTGCCGCTGCTACTTCCTGCATGGTAGTTAGTCCTTTTTCTTAGATTGGGGAGTGAACGAAATGCAAAGACATTGAGTGTATCTCTTTTTGGGTTTTTAAAAAAATGTATTGGGATATACTCTGATTTCCTAAGATTAAAAAAGCCTATATAAGCTAGTTGTAAAAAAAAAAATAAAATCAAATTTCAAGGTAAAAACTTGTTTCCTCCACACACCTTAAGCCCACTTGGTGCCGCCCAGTACGTGTACGTCTGTCCACCTACCTATCCTGCATCCATCTCACACACAGATTATATATTAGTCCGTATCTTGCCTTTTCTTGCTTAACGGTATGTTGTGGATACCTTTTAGTGTCACTTTGTATAGATGTATTTCATTTTTTAAATGGCAACAAAATACATTTTTAAGAATTTTTATTATTTATTTATTCATTCATGAGTGACACACAGAGGGAGGCAGAGACACGGGCAGAGGGAGAAGCAGGCCCCATGCAGGGGCCCGACGTGGGACTCAACCCCGGGTCCCCAGGATCAGGCCCTGGGCTGAAGGCGGTGCAAAACCGCTAGAGCCTCACGGGCTGCGCAATGGCAACAAAATATTGTGCATCTAAGTACACTTTTAAGTGGTTTTCGTTTCCCTGTTAAAAACAATAATTAGCTTAATTGAAAGTCCGTGTATAGAGTTACCTTTGAGTATTTGGCAGTGTTGCTGTAGGGTAGATTCTGAGAAGAGAAAAATGTTAGGTCAGAGTATGGCCTTATTTTACATTTCAATAAGGACTGCCAAATTATACCTTGAAAAGGTTATACCAGTGTAGGCTCGCGTCTGCCATATGTGAACTTAGCTCTTTAAATGTGGTGTGCAAAGTAGAGGATTGGAATTGTGTGACTCCGTAGTTGTCTAAAGCTGATTAAATGAACGTCTCTGTAGAAGTTTATATGACAAAAATGGGCCATTTAATCCATAATGATGTGGAAACCATCAGTAAAGAACATGAGTTTTGTTTTGTTTTGTTTTGTTTTTTTAAAGACTTTCTGACTTATTCATGAGAGACACAGAGACATAAGCAGAGGGAGAAGCAGGCTCCCTGTGGGAAGCCTGATGCCGAACTCCATCCCATGACTCTGCCATCAGCACCTGAGCTGAAGGCAGATGCTCAACCACTGAGCCCCCCAGGTGCCCCAAGAGTCTGAGTATTTTATAATGCATTTATATATTATCCTTGTCCCACTGGGTTTTAGGGCCAGGTGGCATTCATTGTCATTTTGTATTACTATGCCAGAAAGGGAGGGTATCCTTGCCAGTTTATGCCCTTCTTTACAGGACACTACTTTTATTGATAATATTATATAATTTTTCACAATAAAATATCTGATAATTTTAATAAAAGTTAAGGACTTCCCCTTCCCTAGACCTCTCCTTTTCTATTTTTAGCTTTTCTGATATTCCTTCCAAAGTTCTAAGTAATTTGCCTATCTTGCTATTAATGTATCAAGTTTAACTTTTCTGTTCTTAGATTTCTGAGTTACTATATAAATTATAAATAACATTTTAAAATTAAAATTAGACATATCTATTGACAGCAGCTATTTATGCATAAATTTAACCATCATACTTCCAGTGAAATATGAGGAAATTAAGTTCACCACCTCTTCGTCCCTGCTGATTTTTCCGTTTTTATTTTATATAAAAACTATATATGTATATAATTGTTGACTTGCTATTATATAGAAAATTCTGTTACAGTGATTCAATTATGTAGAAAGTCCTATTTAAGAGGATAAGGAAAAATATCTTACCTACACATTCTTCTCCCTGTCCTTCCTTTGGCTAATTACTTTCTCTACATTGGTAAGTTTAATATAACTTATATTTTGTTTTATAATTGTGACTATCCTTTCTTGTTTTAGATTGACAGGTTGATTCTAAGAATGGTAAATTAACAAAGAGCATCATGAGAAGCATCCTAGTCAGTGTTTAGAGCAAGGATTCTGGAACAGGATGCCTGAGGTCACCAACCCATGTATAACCTTGGGCAGGTTACTTCACCTTTCTGTGCTGTTGCTGAAAGAACTAAGCTGGCTAATAAGTCTAAAGGAATTAGAATGGGACTTATATTAAGTGTTAAATAAGAGTTAGTCGTCGTTATATTTACTGTTACAATTAGGAAATAATTATTGCAGAACCAATTAGTGCAATTAGACTCCTAAAAAAGGAAAGGTAATTCTGTGATGTGGAACCTGTGCTACCAAGAGGAAAAATTCTTTTTCTCTTCACCATAAACCATGATCAGATTTTACTTAAAATGATACCAGGGTTTGTTTTACTTCATATTTAGCTGGTAATGTTCTTCTACAACTTGTTTAAAAATTTCTCCTTAAGGGCAGCCTGGGTGGCTCAGCGGTTTAGTGCCACCTGCAGTCCAGGGTTTGATCCTGGAGACCTTGGATCGAGTCCCACATCCGGCTCCCTGCATGGATGGAGCCTGCTTCTCCCTCTGCCTGTGTCTCTGCCTCTCTCTCTGTGTTGCTCATGAATAAATAAATAAAATCTCTTAAAAAAATTCTCCTTAATTTTTTTTATCTTTTATTTTTATTTTACCAGAAGCAACACATTGATCATCAAATTTCCTAGTTTGATTGTGGTATTTGATGAATGCAAATTTCTCATTTTTTGAGAAATTTTTGCCTTGAAAAATTGGGATTCTTGTTCTCATTTTCACTGATGTATAGCTTTCAGAGAACAGCTATCTGGGACTTTTTTTTTTTTTTTTTTTAATTGAATACCTGTGTTAGTTACATTGTTTTGGATTTCATGTCTTCCTCTTTCTTAAATATCTCACTCATTTTGTTGGATTGTATCCTAAAATAATTTTGAAGAAACAGTAAATGGGAGATAAAATATCCAGGCTCTTAAATGCCTGAAAATGTCTTTATTTTGCCCTCACACTTGACTGAACATTTGGTAGACTATTCTAGTCTCAAATTAATTTTCCCTTTGAAGGCTTTGCTTCAGTACCTTGTAGTACCCAATGAAATGTATAATTATGATGTCAAACTAAGCCCATTCCTTTATATGCAATGTTTTTTTTCTTCCCCTTTTGAGGCTTTACAATCTTTCCTTAAATTAGTTTACCAGGATGTATCTGAGTTCTCTTTTGTTTATATCATTTGACAATGGGCTGGCTCTTTCCATTTCAGGAATTGTGTCTTTCAACTCAGAGAGATTTTTAATTATTTCATTTCCTCCCCTATTTTCTCTGTTCTTTCCTCTGAAATGTCTGTTAGCCAAGTAATGTACCTTCTGCATACATGTGAGTATCTTTTAAGTTTTGTCTTATATTTTCCATGATTTGTGTTTGGATGCATTTTCTGGACAGTGTTTCCCAGATCACTGAATGGTTTTTAATACTAGCTATTCCATTACCTAGTCATTACACTGGATTTTTTTTTTATTTTTGGCAATCATATTTTTAGTCTTTGCATTTTCCTGTTGTTCTTTGATTTGTTTGTTTGTTTGTTTTTCAGAGTTGCTTGTTTTTCCTGTATGGATACAATTAATGTCTGAATCTTTCCAATGACATTAAAAGTTGATTCTGTCTTGCATTAACATTTTTCCTTTATGGGCATTTGTTTTTTTTATACTATAGGTTTCCCTCAAATATTGGACAATCTTTGGATGACCATTCATTTTTATGAATAAAGAATATATTGATTAGCATAGGTAGTTGGACTAGTTTCTTATTTCAGTTGCTTATGTTTACCCCAAATCCCCTCTAAATGGGAGGACATGCATGGGATACTGTGTAATTTGGCAGATTTTGCAGAGAGGTTTCCCTCCGTAGGGTATGAGGCTGGGGAGCCAGCAGGCTCTAGGTGCTTACCATTAGCAAAGTAAAACCAGAAAAACAAGCAAATGAAATCTTACTATGGGGAAAAATATTTAGCATATTTTATTCCTAAATGGAGTTACCTTTTCTTTCTCTTCTTTTTTACTTTCACCTCTACTGGGTGGGTCCATATATCTCAAGATCTGTTTCACCTAGATCTCTAGCCTGTACCCCACTGGGGCCCTTTCCAGAAAGACCTTTCCCTCTTATGTTTAGAGCATACTGAATTCATGTTGAGGATAGGGTGGGCTGGAAGGAGGTGTGTGGGAAACCTTTCCTTACAGTCTTCTCCAGGCATTTGTGTATTTGTTAGGTCTCTTCTTACCTGTTTTTTTATTTTATTTTATTTTATTTTTATTTATTCATGAGAGACACAGAGCGAGGCAGAGACATAGACAGAGGGAGAAGCAGGCTCCCTACGGGGAACCCTATAAAGGACTCTGTCCTGGGATCCCAGGACCATGACCTGAGTCTGAGGACAGATGCTAAACCACTGAGCACCCAGGCATCCCACCTGTTGCTGTTTTTTAGAAGTCTTTTCTAACTCTTCCCTCAGTCTTTCTCATAATGCCTCTTCTTTCCCTCATACCTCATCTCACAGTTTAAAATTACATTAGTTATATTAACCTAGACTCTGATCACAAGTAATGGAAACAGAGTATGAACCAGCCTAAAAATTATTAACTCATATAACCAAACTAAAAGAAGCATAGAGTTTAACCTCTCTCTCCTCACTCACTCTCCAGCTGTCTCTCTTCCCCTTGGGTTTGCTTTACTCCAGTCAAGCAAATGCTTGACTTCATTCCCTCATGTGGACTCTTACCAAGCTAGACTTCCCAACAAGGAGCTCCAGGCTTACATATTCAAAGCCAGAGAAGAAAATATATTCTTCCCTCACAGCTCTAGTTAGAAAAATGTGTGGGGAAAACCTGGAGTTTACCTTCCTTGAACTAATTATTCTTGCCAGGAAGGTGGGAGCACAATGAGCATGTCCAACAGCAAACACTTCTTGGAGCAGAGGAGAAACACTTCTCTCCACAAAATGTGTACTGTTTCAGGGGCAGTTTAGAATGCAGAGGGCTGTAAGTTAACAGAAAAACACAACAAACAGTTGCTTAAACAAATTTAACGTTTCTGCTATTTAATGTACATAGATAGATGGTGGTAATAATACTCCACAGCTCATGGATGTCAGGAGAGGTATCATTGCATCTTCTTGGCTTTTTCCTCAAGACAACAGCTGCCACTCTAGTCATCACATCTGCATTCAGTGGAATATGGGGAGGAGAGAGAAGAGTAGAAAAGTCAACCATGGGTATCCCTTTTATCTGGAAAGCGGTAACCTCAGCAGATTACTCTCCTCCCCACAACACACATAATTCTTTTCAGTTGGTAATTGTGAATAAAGCTGCTATAAAACATTGATGTGCAAGTTATTATGTAAACCTAAAGTTTTCAAATCAGTTGGGTAAATTACTGGATCATATGAAATTGTGTTTAGCTTTGTAAGAAACTGCCAAACCATCTTCCGGAATGGCCATAGCATTTTTCATTCCCACCAGCAAGGAATGAGAGTGCCTATTGCTACACATTCTCATCAGTGCTTGATTTTGTTCGTTTTTTTGGGTTTTAACTATTCTTATAGTCGTGCAGTGGTATCTGATTTTTTAAATTTACAGTTCCCTAATAATACATGATGTTGAGCATCTTTTTACATGTTTATTTGCCATCCGAATATCTTTTTTAGTTGGGTGTCTGCTCAGATTTTTTCTCCATTTTTTAGTTAGGTTGTTTGTTTTGAAGAGTTCTTTGATTTTGAAGAGTTCTTTGAATATTTGGGTAGAACTTCTAAAGAGATATGTGATTTGCAAGTATTTTCTCACTATGAGTTGTCTTTCATCTCTTAACAGTGTTATTTACAATGTAAAACTTTTAATGCAGTCCAACTTACCATTTTTTTCTTTTGTGGATTATGCTTTTTGTTTTGAAAAAACTCATTTCTAAATCCAAGGTCATCTAGATTTTCTCCTGTGCTATCTTCTAGAAGCTTTTTATACTCTTGCATGTTACATTTTGTGTTAACTTTTATTTATTTATGTGTCTAAGTTCTTTTTTTATATGCTCATCCAATGTTCCAGCACCATTTGTTGAAAATTCTTTCCTTCCTTTTTTTCATGTGCCTTTATTAAAATTCATTTGACGATATTTGCACTGATCTGTGCCCATTCTTTCACTCATGTCACACTGTGTTGATTACTATAGCTTTGTGTTAACTTGAAATATTAGTAGTATGAATCTTCCATCTTTGTTTTCTTCAGTATAGTGTTGTCTCTTTTTGGTGTTTTGCCTTTTCATTTACATTTTAGAATCAATTTGTTGATATTATGAAATAGCTTGCTGTGATTTGATTGGGATTGTATTGAATCTATCAAGTTCAGAAAAATTGACATCTTAACAATATCAAGTTTTTCAGTTTATGAACCTGGAATACATCTCCATTTAATTAGGTCTTCTTTGATTTCTTTCATTAGTATTTTATAGTTCTCCACATACAGATCTGTACATGTTTTGTTAGATTTTTACATTTTGGGGGGTATGTGTGCTATTTTAAGTGGCATATTTAAAACCTTTTTAATTTTAAATTTCAGTAGTTTATTGCTGATATATAGGAAAGATTCATTTTCATATCTATTGATGTTTGGATGCTGGACATTTAGTTTTTCATTATTTTAGAGTTTGGAATTTCTTTTCTGGTAGTTATTTGTGGATTAGTTTGTTACTTTTGAAGATTATCTTGAAAGTTCAAAAGGCAAATCTGTAATAGTTTTTAGTGTAGGGCTAATTTAGCCCTACTACTAGGCAGTGGACCTCCTATGTTCTCTTTTGAATGCCTCAGTGTATTAAATAAGATTTCCTCACTCTGATGGAAATGCAAATGTTTCCTGGTTTTGTGTGAGCTCTGCAAGTTGTTTGGCATTCAGTATTCAGAAATTTATTCTATTTGTTTTTTTTCTGTGGCTTGCCATTTGTTCTTTGTATGGCTCTATCAAATTTCATCTTATGTATCCACAGATTGGCACGAAGCCAAAGAATCTAAGATATCTTTATGTAGATTTATGGAAGTCTTTCCTTTCATGGCTTTCTCATTTCTGGAATTTGGCCTTACAAATTCTAATCAACCTAAATTTGGATTTCTAGTTCCTCAATCACTGAGACTATTGAGTTCTATTTGGAATCCCATCCCTGTATCATGGTTCAGAAATTCTCTACAGGTAGAAATTCATGACATTCATATTGTTCACCTTGTTTCTTTTTCTTCTGTCAGAACTTATACTCATATGCTGCCTTTTGTTCAACATTTAAAAAGTGTTTTATATATTGTGCCATTTTTTTTTTTTAGTTGTTACTTTTATAGGCAGGAGAAGTCTTGGACTGATTTTTAAACATTTGCAGGTAAGTATTTTTCCAGCATATTTTTAAAAATTTTGTAAAAGAATTCCTGATTTTGTTGTTTATTTCTAATATATTTATGTATATGTGTGTGTATATATGTACATGTATTCATACATACATACACAGTCTAGTCTATATGTCTCTTGTTAAAATTAGGTTGTTTTCTTTGAGAGTGTCTTCTAAAAGGGATAATTAGTAACCACACTAAGGTTGTTATGAGGACTAGTTTATAAAATGCCTGTAACAAAGTAGTAGCTGTGACTTTAAGATAGCCAACAATTTATAGCAGCTGAATTTCCTTGGTCTTTCCATTTTCAAGATGAAATTTATTGATCTTAAAGATAGTTTATGTTCATAGAAGCAGCAACAGTTTTATATAATATTGGACTAATCCATACACTGACCCCAAAGTATTTGCCAAATATATTTTAGACTATCCTGCAATCTCCCAATAATTATTTGCCTTACCCATTTCTACTTGTACTTTTTTTTTTTTGAGATTTTAAAATTTATTCATGAGAGACACACAGAGAGAGGCAGAGACATAGGCAGAGAGAGAAGCAGGCTCCATGAAGGGAGCCCAACGTGGGACTCGATCCCAGGTCTCCAGGATCACGCCCTGGGCTAAAGGCAGGCGCCAAACTGCTGAGCCACCCAGACGTCCCACTACTTGTACTTTCTACTCCAGCTGTAATATACCTTGGTGAAGACTGGGTTTGAGTGGAGGATAGTTGGACATGTACAAAAGGCAATACAAGTGGAAGGATCTGGCAGAGAGTTATGCGAGAATAGCTGAATGAGATATGAATGACAAGTATAAAGATGACTTTGAAGAGTGACATATGGCATGGTCAAGAAAGATTTATTTTAGTAATATTTTATTACAGTTGTATGAAAAATTCTAACTAAAAATTATGATAAATGAAATTTTACTATTTCTAGGTCAGTGGCAATTGTTGTATGGTGATATCATATGATAATGGAGAAAGTGGGGCCCAGAGAGGCTTAGCAAATAACCTAAGCCCACACACAATGCTAGCCTGTGGGAAACACAGGCTGTGGGAAACACCTTCTTTGGGCAGGTGACATGATTTGGCACTAGGCAGGGCATGGAAATTTGGTAAGTGAATTATAGTATTCCATACATGAACTCTAACTCTAGGACTTCATAGATGAGGAGGAGTTTATGCTGTTTGCATGAGATCTGGGATATCCAGGACTTAGATATTGAGCATCTGCCTTTGGCTCAGGTCATGATCCCTGGGTCCTGGGATCGAGTTCCGCATCAGGTTCCCCGCAGGGAGCCTGCTTCTCCCTCTGCCTGTGTCTCTGCCTCTCTCTCATGAATAAATAAATAAAATATTAAAAAAAAAAGATCTGGGATTTTTCTGTATTATCAGTGAGAAGGGAATTGACAGAGAATGAGACAAAATAGAGAAGTGAATTGATACTCTCTTTACTCCAAAGGATCCTTCTCCTCACATTCTCTCATCCTGCCTCCCTACTCCTTTCTCTTCAGAGCATTCATTTAATATGTTCCATTAGCCAGAATGACCTAAAGTTTTAACACCATCAAGGAGGATATTCAAACCAAAATAAAAAGCATTTTTTCCCCTCTTGGATCAAAACCAGTTGTACCAGATGGAGGAAAATAATCCAGGAGTAAATATTACTGCAGTTTCTTGTTCCATCTCCCCAGTACCTGATCCTCCATCATTTACCAGAGAGTTAATGGGAGCAGAAATGAAAGTGCTTGCTGCTTTTAGAGGATTTGTTCATGTCTCCTAGAAGCAGAATGAGGTTCTAATTTTAGGGAAAGTTGGAGAAAATATTGTTGCATGCTCACACAGTGGGGAGGGAAAAAAGTTATGAACATTTTTTTTTTCAAAAGGTGGTAAAACAACTACAGTCTTAACAATGTTCTTTGGTGCTCCTATAGAGATAACATAATCAGCTGGATAAAGCATTAGTTTAAACAAGTATAACATATTTTATGGTGTTTAATTTGGAGATATAAAATGCATATACTGGAAATTTTATGCTTCATTAAATGTTTCTTTGTGTAAAGATAATGCTCCTGAGTATTTGGGATGTGAGTGTCAAATGAGGAAAAGGTTTACAAATTGGATTTGTAGAAAACCAGAGAATGGATGGATAGCTTAATGAGGCAAGAAAAGTATAAGGAGATTTCAACTTTCTGTGCCAGAGAAGGGCTCAGCTGGCCGGTCAGGTCTGACTAGCTGGGCTTCCACTGGGTGTGAGAGATGGCTCTGTGTCTTTGTAATGGCACTGGTGCCAGTGCTTCTGGACAGGAAAGCTCATTAAAATGTTCTATTATTCCAAGATCATCCTCAACTTGAATATTGTTATCTGGAAAATTTTCTGTTTTCTGCTCCGATGGTGGGATCCTGGGCTGTGTCCAGCTAGCTCAGAGCTGTATTATAGCCAGTATATGCTGAGTGAGAAGCTTGACAGTTTCAGTCCTATGACCTTCGTGTTTTTAAATGTTAAATCATAATGTCACATTAACATAACATAGAGCTTTATCCTGAATTTTAGTTAATTAAACCATAGAGGATTAGAGGAATGGTTATGATGAAATCATTTCCTTTTCAGTTTAGTCGTAAAAGGCTCTATATTATGTCCACGAGCAAAGACAAATTTAATCATTTCACCTATGATTGCTAAAATTTCTGGATGTTATATTTGTAGATTTTATGAACTATTTGTACCTTTGTAAAAGTTAATATAATATTTAAATTCATGTCTTTTGTCATAAATTACCAATTTATTACCTTCTTCATTTGATTGAAATCACTAAAAATCTATCTATTTGATGAGCATGACAACCATTACCCAGAACAATTCCTGAGCTGGAGAAATTTTGAACTCCCATACACAGAAAACTGTATTTGGGGTTACACTGGTTTTTTTTCCCACAATCTTAGGTTCAGAAATATTCTTAATATCTATTGAATTCTGAGGTTGGACAAATTCTGAGTATTGAGTACAAAAATACGTTGGTTTAAAGTGTTGCTTTAACATTTACTAGTTCAGAATAATTATGAGGAAGTGTTGAGCTAATACATGTGAACATTCTTTGTAAATGGATGTCATAATTATTTTGTATTAAAAATATTGACAAGGTTTTGTCATTGGCTTATTTATGTTTATCATTTTTTTAGTGATACTTCACATTTATTTGCAATGAAGGAGTATCCCATAAAATTTTTTATTAGAAAAGCACTTTACCCTTGAGCTGTATATATATTTCTGCAAAGGCTTCAGTCTTCACTTACTAATCTGTTTAGAAATTTGAATCTGCAGTTTTTACTTGATATACTTTTTGATTATGATTAAATGAGGTTTTGTTATTTTTCAGAGAGATGCACTTAGAATTCATTAGTGAATCAATATAATTAGGTGTGAGGAATATAGAGAGACATAATCCAAATCAAACTTAAAAAAGGGAACTCTTTTAGGTACTCTGCTATTACAAAGGTGAAAAAATACTATGAAAATAAAAATGTATTAATTTCATTAAATGTCACATTTTAGTATTGTTTGAAACCTTATTTTGGTATTAGCCATTGAGAGAGGATGTCTATAACTTTCCTTTCCTCATTTAGGAAAATAAAAAAACCCTAATAAATCAGAATAGGTGTTGGGTTCATTTATTCAACCCATTTTACACACAATTTTGAGGTTCCGTTATCCACCTGGCATTGTGATAAGTGCTGGGAAACAATGATGAAAAATTCACAGCTCTTGAATTTAAGAGATTTATATTCTAGCTGAGGAAAATAAAAGGCTTATCATCAAGGAAGGAATATAACAGAAACCTGAAAATCTATGCACAGTGTAGTGGAGGAAATTTGTCCCTGTAATAATTCAGGAATGGAAGAGGGGTTGGGAAAGTTTTATGGAGGGGGTAGTATTTTAAACTTGGTATTTATTTATTTATTTATTTATTTATTTATTTATTTATTTATTTTTTTAAATTTTTTTTTTAATTTTTATTTATTTATGATAGTCACATAGAGAGAGAGAGAGAGAGAGAGAGAGAGAGAGGCAGAGACATAGGCAGAGTGAGAAGCAGGCTCCATGCACCGGGAGCCTGATGTGGGATTCGATCCCGGGTCTCCAGGATCGCGCCCTGGGCCAAAGGCAGGCGCCAAACCGCTGCGCCACCCAGGGATCCCTAAACTTGGTATTTAAAGAAAATCAGGATCTTCCCTTATTATTTTTCTTCTGTAATTATGAAAATAAGAGCAACACAAGTATTCTTAAAAATCTGTCTGATGTGAATCCAAGAGGAAATTGGTGCTCTGACTTTACCTTCTATGAGTGAGAATTATGGTTTTATTGAAGTGACAAGGGAAAAGCCAGAGTCTGGGGATTCAAAGGCATTTAGTATTTAAGCTTTTTGTGGTAGGTCTCCTGGGAGTCCTGTGGTGGGTGACTGAGTTGTAGAGTTTCTGGTGAAGGAATGCTGAGGGAGAGCGCTGGAGGGGCAGCTGGTAAGAAATGTGGAAATGAGGACTTCAGGAGACAGAAGGGCAGTGCTTCTGGGGTGGTGAGTAGGGCCTTCTTTCTTTCACCACTCCAAAGGGAAACCCTGTGTTATACTAATCGATCCCCATTTTTCCCTCCACCCATTCTTTGGCTAATGTAGTAATGTACTTTCTGTCTATGGATTTGTCTATTCTGAATGTTTCATATAAATGGAACCATACAAAATGGCTCCTTGTAACTGACTATACATGCTTCAAGCTTCATTCATAGTTTTATTGCTAAGTAACAATTTGTTGTATAGATATACCACATTCAATTTATTCGCTCATCGGTTGATGGACATAGGGGTTGTTTTCACTTTTTGAATGATGCTGCTGTGAACTTTTGTGTAGACATATGTTTTCACTTCTTTTATTTATTTGTTTGTTTTCACTACTTTTGGGTATATATCCAGAAGTGGAATTGCTGAGTCATGGTAACTCCATGGTTTACCTTTTGAAGAACTGCCAAACTTTTTCAAAGTGACTGTATCGTTTTATATTTCCACCAACGTTGTCGTTGTGGGAGAGTTTCAATTTCTCTATATCTTTCACAACACTTGTTATTGCCTGTATTTTTAATTTTAACCATCCTAGGGGGTGTGAAGTGGCATCCCATTATGGTCTTGATTTGCATTTCTCTAATGACTGTAACCGATAGGTAATATTGAACAACTTTTCTTTCTTTCTTTCTTTCTTCTTTTTTTTTTTTTTAGATTTTTAAATTTATTTATTCATGAGAAACACACAGAGAGAGAGAGAGAGAGAGAGAGAGAGGCAGAGACACAGGCAGAGGAAGAAGCAGGCTCCATGCAAGGAGCCTGACGTGGGACTGGATCCCGCCCGGGTCTCCAGGATCACATCCTGGGCTGCAGCCGGCAAACCGTTGCGCTACCGGGGCTGCCCCTTGAACAACTTTTCATGTGCTTATTGGCCATATGTCAATCAGAAGATCATGTGTGAGTGTCTCTTCTTGAAGAAATATCTATTTATATCTCTGACCATCTTTAGTTAGGTTATTTGCCTTTCAGTTGTTGTTGTTGTAAGAGTCCATGTTTTTTAAAAATCTACTTCTGGTGGCTATACAGATAAATACTACCAGCTATACCGCGCTGGTAGGCAGCTGACACACCTAACTTGGGCTGAACATTGAAGTCTTTACTTTGAAATGCATGAATTGGTTTTGTATAGTACTTTGTTGTAAACAAGTAAGGCGATATGGTTTAATGGTGATTTAATGGAATTGTCTGTTAAATACATTTATCTTCCTTGGCCTACTATTACCAAGTTCTATTTTTCTGTGCACCACCAGTAAATATAAGTGCCCTTTGAGCTTCTTTCTTCAGATCACCTCTTATCTTAAACTACATTCTTCATTTGAAGGACTGTCTCCATACTTGTGATGATATAGCCCTAGCTCTAATCTCTCTTCTGGACTGATCCATTATTCTATTGTCTATAAGACTTTTTCGTCTGGATGTCCTGTAAGTACTATAAACTCAATATATCCAAACCTCAACTACTGGTCAACCTTCACGAAGCTTTCTTTTCCCCTGTGTTCCTGATTTAAAGACACTAGCTCAGTCACTTAAGTATGTGGAAGCATAACTTCTTAGGCTGAGCTGATTGCATGATGAACCCTTGAGGTATGCCAAGCATTTCCTAGTCCACATCCTTAAGAGATTTTGATTTAATTGTTCTAGGATTGGCCAGGGAATAAGAATTTTACAATTTCCCCAGGTGCTTTTGATAACCAGCTGGTTTGGGAGATCATTGTAAGAGATTCTATAAGTTGAAATGTTTTAGTTCTCTCCCCACTCTGCCTCCAAACTATCTCTTTTTATTTTCTGTTACCTCTGTTACGTTTTGGTTCTTTGGCGTTTCAGTGGCTTTTTGCATGATCTAACTCCTTTGTGTCCTTTCTCTATTCAATACTTCCTCCATGCTCTTGCCAGAATTATCTTTCTAGAATACAGATTGGACAGTGTCGCATGTGCAAATAAAAATTCTTTGATGATTTCTTATTTCCTGTAAGATAAATCTAAATTTCTTATTATGACTTTGAGGCTCCTAACAATCTGTCAGTCACCTACTTATGTCTGCACTTCTGCCACTCCCTGAAAACAGTCTATGTTTCAGCCACCCAGACTCTTATTCCCCCCAACATTTTATGGAACTTTTTGATAGTGCTATGCCCTTTTCTTGGATTTGTGTCACAACTGTGCCAGTCTTAGATCTGCCGTGAACCATGCTACATTATTCCATTGGCTTTGGTGGAATAATATGAAAGCCAATCAGAAGTAGCTTCTTCAGATAATTTATATTTATTATACAATTCTTAAATACAACAAATGATTATATAATATAAAGCTATTGGATTTATTGAAACCAAACCTTCTGATTGATGCACAACACTCACACATGCACATACCTATTTCTTTGGATTAGGGATACAGAGGATTAGTATCTTAATCTCCATGGGTGTCTGTCATGGTCCATTAGTGGCATTGTAGGAAAGATCTTTTTCTTTTTCTCTGGCAGCTGCCGAGGCCATCAGTGGTGATTGGATTCTGTGTGAAGGCTTTCATTAGAGCTTCTGATCAGAGACTTATCCTTCCAGCATTAGCAGAGGGAGGGAATAGTATTCACTCCTTCAGCTGGAGTATGTCATATTGAGCTATGAAAATAGCACGCAGTTTAGTGAACTCACATGGTTTGGTCACATATATGATTAGTGCACATGCTGTCTCCATTGCCCCCATTCAATGGTTGTGATTTTTATATAGATTTAAGTTGGATGACTCTAATGTGTTGATCCAAGGTATAATTTGTATGCATTTGGCTCTGATGAAGCTTCAGTTTTATTTATATGTACATTAAGCAATCCAGACATGTTGCTTCTGATCAGATGTGGTATCCTTCACTGGACACAGGCAACTTTCATGAGTTTATATCGACAAAATGCTAAATCAGTACTGAGACTTAGAGCCATAATTCAAAATTATAAACATTCTAAATACCTTTCTATTTGTTTAATGCATACTTATGTGTATCTCACATGTTTGATACCTACATAGCCTAAGTCCTCCAGCCTTCTATGATAACTCTTTTTTGGACCATTTATTTAAAAATGCTTGAGTTCTCAATGGACATACCAAGAGATTTTACTTCTTTTTGTAACCCAGAACCACCTTTCCCATGGGGTATGACATACTGCTATTGTTTACCAGTGTCCACATCCTTTCCCTGTGGGTGAATTATTCTTCTTTGGCCTGCTGAAGAAGAATATCTTTGTCATATGGCTTATTTTGACCAATAGAACATAAGAGGAAATGGTGTTGCTTTGTGCACTCTTTTCTCTCAGCCAAGAGATTACTATTGATGTTCCAAATAGTAACTGCTCTGTCTGATGATCCCAGCATGAAGATGATGAAAATGTGAAGAATGGCCCTGACTTAACCAGTCTACAGTGAATGCCACCATGGGCAAGAAGTAGACTTTTGCTCTTCTATGCCACCTGATAACTTGGGTATTTATTATCATAGCATGTCCTATGATCTAAAACAATGCTAGCATTTGGCAAATTTTCATTAAATGGTTGATGAATGAATGAACTCTTGAGCAAGGCACTTTCCAGGTGTCTCAACTTAGTATACTCATACTCTCTGTGTTCCCATCTTCATTGTATTTCTGGACTAGTGACTTTGTAGCCTAGGTTAGAAATGCACCATTGTCTTCAAACAACATTTTTTCTAAAAGACATTTGAGGAAAAAAAAAAAACACATTATTTCACGAAGGAGACATGTAAATAATATAGAATATAACACAAACCTCACAGGAATTTTTAAAGGAAAAATACAAGCCTTCCAAGAATTTTCATGACAGTGGGGTACTGGATCAAGCTATGTTTCTGAAACCCCTTGAAAATATTGGAGAAGTCTTGATAATCTTTGAGTCTCTGTTTTCTCTTCTCTAAAATACAGTAATTAGATGAGAGTAGTCAAAGACCCTTTAGGAGGGGCTACATGGTGTAAACAGCAGTGACCTAGGAACCAGCAGCCTTGGGCTCCGGTGTCTGCTTTGCTCCTAAATATGCGTAGGACTCTGTCAAGTCATTTAATTGACTAGAACCTCTGAAAAAGATGTACTCACACAACTGCTATCTGTCCTACTGGATTTTATTTTTGAGGAATAAAAGATTTGAAAGTACTTGAAAATTATTAAGCTTTAATTATAATTAAAATTATTAATTATAAAATTATTATCATTCCAATTGAAAATTGATAGGAAATTCTTGCAATCTTTTCAAATTTGAGGATTTCATTGATGTTGTAATTCCACTGGGTGGCAGTATTTCACTTGTACTCTACTATGATCCTATAGTTGGTGCGTAAGCTTAAAGAAAAAAGTTTAATCACAATCTCATTCTCTCCCAAACCTTATCTTTCCACTTTCGCATCCTCTGTATTCCCTATCTCCCAAAACAATTCTGAAAAAGACAGTTACCATTCATTTAAAAAAGATTTAATGACATAAATGTGAAGACAGTCACTCTAAGCAGTTTATCCAGAACTTTTGCTTCATTTGGGAAGAAGTGTTAAGATAGCTTAATTTTGCTTAGATGTAAGCAAATTAATGTAGGTAATTAAAACCAGTTAAAAATCACCTACAAAAATCTTGAAGTTGGCTTTTTTTGGTGAATGCTTTAAAAATGATTTTTTTTTCAATAAACTCAGGTAGACATTTTTGATTGATAATACTATGGATGCTTATTTTATCCTCTGTATCATAAGATCATAAGGTCGTTATGCCAATTCCTTTGATGTCTATTGGAAACATTCATCATGGTTCCATATCAGTTAACTTTATGCCAGAATTTCTTAGAGAATTAATACTGCAAGATGAGTTAAATAAGACAATTACCTTTATAAAGCTTGGTAAGCGATTCCTCGCTTACTCCTGTTGATATTAAGGCCTCAATGTAAGTGGTGGGCAATGTAAGTGATGGGCAAGATCTACTAGCGTGGTCTTGTCCCGTAGCATGGAAAACATAACAGTTCTTTAGCAACATAATAGGATGCTAGTTTTCATTTGTAAGGAGATCATTGATGCAATTTTTAAATGGCCGAAATTATTTCATTCTGTACCAGAGAAAGCAGCTACTTTGAAAAAATTAGGCTGTTTATAAAACTTGATATAGAGAAATATTCATTTTTAAATGGTGATATTTGATAGCAAATTTTAATTTTGTGCCAAGTAAGTCTTTGCTGTTTTCAGGGAGAGAAAAAAAAAAAGTTAAAAAAATGGTTGTCTAAATTTGAATTGATATGTAAATGAAAATTTCATCTCTTTCTCTGATGGCCATAATTATAAAGCACAATTCCTTTTTCTAGTATACATAATATGATAAGCTGTATGCATTGTGTGCATGAGCATTGAAAGCATTTTTTTGAGGAAGATTATTCATAGCCTTGCATTTATTCTCAAAGGAACTTAGGACACACAGAAAGTAAAAAGGAACGTTGATGGTTCACCATCATTACATATTTTTAAGTAGCTTTAAAATTGCTTTAGAAGTCTTACCTCATCAAATAATAGTCCTCATTTATATGAGGGGAAAAATGGAAGAACAGCACATCTTGGTTTGAGTAAAGAATTTTAGAAAAATCTCCCAGTGTTTTGGTCCACAAATTAGAAAGTGACAGCTAACTAATAGATGAGATAGGTGGATTCATGCAGTTGAACAACTGAGCCTAATGTACTCTGATTGATGAACCAATACAACATAAGGGAGAGTGCAAGTGGCTTTTTACACACACACACACACACACACACACACACACACACACAGCCACTTTTTACTTTATTCTAGATCTTTTCCTGCTAAATCTTTATATCGGTAACCTGGGAAGCATGCTTATCAAATTTCCTGATAAGAGATAACTGGGAGAGATAGTGGCTATTTCGCTTGAGAGAAGCAGTATTCAAAATATGAAGTCCCCAAAGTAGGAATAAACCCAAAAGAAGAAAATAGAAGTCAAGTCTTATATTTGTGTAAGTTATTTTATAAAAATAGAGAACTAGAGAAATTTGTCTTGATAACAATTCAAAGTGAAAAGATTTGGGAGTTTTGATTAGTTTTGATTTTAGGGAGACGAAGCTGGCATTGTTTGGGAAGAAATTGGTCAGAATTTATAAAGTCGGTGAGTTGCCAGAAAAATCAGTGGCCTTGTCTTTGGAACATGAGCCCATGTGGAGTTACTGTTATTGTAGTCTTGTCTTGAAACATACATGTCTGAACAAAGCTGTTTTAAAACAATTTGAGCTCATTTTGGAATATACCTGTTTTGTTAGTGTACAGTTTGCAAAAAGACAAGAAAGACTGGAAGAGATGTAAGAGGGGAAAATGGCAGTTAAGAGTTCTTATTGAACACGAGCTGTGGTAGGTCATCTGCTAAATCCTTCATGTGGATTATCTAATAGAATTCCCTCACAACAACCCTGTGAGGTAGATAGTACTAGGATTCCTTTTTCGCAAATGAGACCACGGAGGCAGATATTGCTTACGTGAATTTCTCATTACTGTTTACAGACAGTAAATAGTGTGGCTTGGAATGGAGTCCCAGTCTGGATCATGAGCCCCTGCATTTAATTGCTCTACTATACTGCCTTCTAGAAGAGAAGTATTATGGAGCCAGTAGAGGAAAGATTTAACAGAGAGTGGTCACTATCTTTATATGCTGTAGGCAGGTAAAGAAAGATGAAAAATGAATCTGACAGGGGATAACTTCATTTCAAGTTTTTTTCAGTGACTTGTTGAGGGCAGATGTCAAATTGTAGTGCTCTGAAGAATAAATATTGAAGGAGGGTGTATTTGGTGAGGACAGGGCTAGTCAGGGGAAAGATAAAGTTATAAGAGATGATGGCCAGGCAGCCAACAGGAAAACTGGAAGCAGAGGCATGGGGAGTTTTATGGCTAGAAATGGAAGGACATTTTCTGTTACAGTAAAGAGGTTCTACAAACCAAACATATCAGGAACTATACAAATAATCTGTTCTCTTTTCAACTGTCTTTTGGGAAGTTTCAGTTTTTCAACATAAAGTACACTAAAATGGTTTTAGTTTTGGGGCACCTGGGTGGCTCAGTCGGTTAAGCATCCGACTCTTGGCTTCTGCTCTGGTCATGATCTCAGGGCCAAGAGGCTGAGCCTATGCTGGGCTCTGTGCTCAGCAGGGGAGTCCACTTGAGATTCTCTCCCTTTTCCTCTGCCCCCTGCACCCGACTCATGTGTGCGCACACACACACACACACACACACACTCTCTCTCTCTCTCTCTTCCTCACTAAAATAAACTTTAAAAAATGATTTTAGTTTTACTTTTGATTTATTTAAAGATACTTTACAGTTTACCCAATACATGCATTGGGTACTTTTGAATGAAATTAGGTAAAGACATTGATACCTTAAGAAATGTTGTTTTTCCTCTAAAATGGTTTGCTAGAGAAAGATGACATGCTTAGACTCATCACAATTACTCTCAGTGGCCTAATTAGCATTTTTCCCTACCCCGACCCCCACTTTTCTTGTCTAACAGAATCTTGATTTACTTTCATAGCACTGGGATGGATCGTTATTACTTTAATCTGTGTGGTGCTCTTATTCCCCCGAGCTAGCAGTTGGTCTAAGGATAGCTGTGTTACCTAGTTCTGGTTAATGAGATGTAAGAAGTCTTTCAAGTTAGGCTCCTAGGAAAGCTTTCACTTTTCTCATGAAGATGAACAGAGACTCTGCCCTTTCTCATGGCTAGGAAGTGGAGTGTCCAGACATGATGCCTAGGGGTCAACCTTTGAACATGAGCCGACAAGTATGACAACAAGGTCACTATGTGAAGGATGGCAAAGCAGACATTTAGAAAGCACTTAGTGTTACATCAGTTCTGGGCTCCTCTTGTTATGTGAGAGACCTGTATTCACTCAAGTCACTGTTGGTCAGATTTTGTGTTGCTTGCATCAAAGTCCTAAGACCAGCAAAATCCTTCTTCAGCTGTTTCTTATAAGGATGTGGTTTATGGTTATGGTAACGTTTAAGACCATCTCTCTGATCAACCCTCATTACAGCCTGTAATGTCTCATTAAAAGGGTTGAAAACAATATGGCTTATCCATTTCAGAAACAATTTAGTCTTTAAAAATTATATTTGACCACTCTAGCCTGTATTTCAGTTAGTTGTGCATTTCTAGTTTCTTTCAAGTAACTAGAGTAGTGCCTGCATTATGTTTGCATCAACTCTATAGTATCAGAAAATATTTGTGCTGTGAAAGAAACCAAAGCATAAAGACATTAGAGATGGTTTTCACTTCAGAACTAGATCAGTTCAAGGGAATGTTTTATTAAACCCTTTGTCTCACATTCTAGAAAATCTTAATTGAAGAGAGATATTGTACCTAAACATTTACTTACTATGAAACTGCTGAAATGTGTGTCTCTCTGGTTAGCATGAGGTTAAATGTAAAATAATCCTCAATGTTCTTCCGAGTTCCTGGGATGAATAGGATTATTTTGTGTTCTTTGCATCTAAACGTTCACACTCTTGAAATATGGCTGCTAGGGAAGGTTATCACCTTCTGACTCGGCATTGTTTGGCTTAAAGTACGCAAAGATAGGTGACATGGGAGCTTTTGTAGTGGGCATAAAGGTATGAAAAATGAACTAGTGAAAACTGGTTGGAAGGATTTTCTATCTATAGTGAGTCTAATACTATATAGATGCTTTATCTATTTTTAGAGTGTGACTTGGATTTGTGTTCAGATGATGAAACACAGTGAAATTTCTAGTCAATTCTAAGAGTGCTATGGAGAGAAAAATTGACCTACCAATTTAAAAACAACGAAAGTCTAGACACTACCATAAAAATGGTTTAAATGACAGTGGGGAAAATCAACATTAAACATTATTAGCGCAATAAACAAAAATTTATTAAACACATGAATAAACATCTCTGCATGTGACATAGAAAGTAAATGCAGTATCCAGGAAATATATCCAATTATCCAGAGATGGAGCATTTTAATATGCCTATCTTCTTGTTTAAGCTCTTGAGTCATGGCATAATTAGCTACCAAAAGATTTGATCGCTTCAAATCAGATGGTCAAATCTTTGGCTTTGCTCTTGACTATCACCACATTAAGTGAATTATTAATATTTTAGTCTTGGTGCTTTGAGTCAAGCCTAATAAGAGCTATCTAAGGTTCAGATTTTCCTTTAAAATTATATAAGGAGAGCTCTGTTACTGTATTTAATTTTAAATCGAAGTGTAAGTTCCGGTTATGCCATTGTTTGGGATACTTTTCAAGAAAAGCTTCAATCCTTGAGATGCTTTCCATTTTGAAATGTGTGTATCATCATGAATCACTAATTAATGTGAATCTTCCACGTTAAAAAAAATCAGACTTCTTAAATAATAGCTAGAGAAGTGGTATCTCTATTCTCTGCTTTTCCAAGTCAGTTGTTTTACAGTGCTTGCTTTAGAATTTGGTAAGTAATATGAACCCACCTAGACTCTATTAGGTCATCACTTTACTCACTGGGATAAACAGATTTGTTGCTATTATCTATTTTCTGCTTTGAATCATACTCATTCATACATTGCTGTGCCCTCTGCTATGTATCCAGAACATACCCTGGTGTCAGTCACAACTTGAGGGTCATCCCCTCCATCACAAATCCTTTCTTGGTAATTCTGGCTCATACCGGTCCAACCATCCCCATTTTTCAGCCATCTACATCCATGTACACTTTGGGAAACTATCATAGGCTTCTTTCCTAGTGAGCCAGTTGCTCCTTACAATACATTTCAACATAATATTCCAGTCACCATACGTTGAAAGTGGCATCAGAAAGGAAACCTATTTGCCATTCTTGAATATTCTATTTATGTGTTAGTACTTTATCATGTGGTTTTACAATTATTTTCATAACTTAAGGTAGCTTTGTTTCATTCACTAATTGCTTTGTGTAATCTTTGTCTAATGAACAGGGTTTATTCATTGTGGGAATCATATTTTCAGTTTCATTTGTCAACCTCACTTTACTGCAGGACTGGATATATAAGCTCTCAATAATACTTGGATATGAACTGGATTAAACTCTAGAATATTTCATGTATATATGAGTGCATTAGTCTGCTTAGGCTGCTATAGCAAAGTATTAAAGACTGATGACAAATAACAAAAATTAATTTTCTCACAGTTCTGGAAGTTGGGAGTCCCAGATCAGAGAGCTGTCAAATCTGGTGAGCACCCCTTCTGGCTTGCTGATGGCTGCCTTCTCACTGTGTTTTCATGTGGTCTTTCCTTTAGGCCTGCATAGAGAGACATCTCTGGTGTCCCCTCCCTTTTTTGTGAAGACATTAGTCCTATTGGGTTAGGGCCTCACCCTTATGATTTCATTTAACTTTAATTACTTCCCTGAAGGCCCTATATCTAGATACAGTCCACCTTGGGGTTTAGAGCTTCAATGTATAAATTTTGGGGAGAACATAATTTAGTTCATAACAATGAGATATTACATATTGATAAATCTTTTAAGAAAAGAACTATTGAATTTTTCTTTTTCTAGAAGTTCTTTTCCCCCCCTCATATATTTTTTCAACCTAGCTTGATGTAAGCCTCCCTTTCACCCATATCTTTCTGTAATCATTTAAGTTTCCCCTTCTAATGTTTTCTGCTTTGTATGGTTGGGCAGGTGTTAATTTTTTTCTTAAAATTCTTAGCTGGAACTGATCAAGGTTTTTCTAGGAATTTACTTAAAAGATTCCCTGTGGAGGCTTGGCAGAGAGTGGGTCCAAGGTTAAGCTTTATTAATCACTCCTGCTGTTCCTCTTTTTTGCACACCGCAAGCTCACCTTTGAGAGGTCCAACACATCATATCTGGCTACCAGACAGCTGTCTCAAGGACTTTTGCGGATTATCCCATAGAGTTTGAAGCATGTATCAATGGTCTTAAGTCTGATTATTAATGAGAAAAAAATGAGTCAAGGCCTATTATGGACAAAGGTATGAGCCTGCTGACTTAGAGTTTCATCAAGTAATTGTCTTAGGCTGAATGACTCATTTTTGACTAAAAGGGTTAGGTAAGTTTCTATGTCCCTATGTACTGAGAGGATGATATTTATGTATCCCACATTTCAACTTGTCATTTGCCATAAAAATTGCAAGCATCATTAATCATCAGTCTTGTGCTTTGAAAGACAATCACACAGACACACATGTATACACAAGTGCATGCATGCATGCACATGCGTGCATACACACTTGCATGCGTGCACACACACACACACACCTGAGCTAGGTGTTTGATTTATTACCATAATCACCGTGTCACATTTGATATTGTCTTTCTTGGTTCTCTAGACTCTAGCCTCCTTAACAAATAATATTTTCATATCTTTCATAGCAAAGTGTTGTTATCTCTAATTCCTGTTTTTATCATTGCTAAGTGGGCCACTTACTTGTGTTTGTACTCATTATTATTTTTAATCAAAACCCTCAGAGCTCTTCCTGAATTTATTGGATTGTTTTGTGTTGGATTTTTCTTAGGAGTTATTTCAGCTTTAACTATGTAAACCTCCTATTATTTTAGTGGAATACAATACAGGAATGGGGCTTTGTCCCCTTTTGCCTGAGTTAGTATCGAATTTTCTTCATATCCCCAGGTAGTCATTGATTTCCTAGTCTTCATTTGTCAGATAACATTGTTTTTGCCATTAGCAGGAAGTGTTGTCTACTTACATTTTTCATTTAATATTTGTGCATTTCTTTAATGAAATAAGATAAAAATATTTAAAAATATTCTATTGAAGTTGTATTATTTATCATTTTCTTATTAGAGCTCATTGTTTTATTTCTTAACACTTCATTCTGTTATGCATGTGCAGGTTCTGAATATAGATATTTATTTTACTATATAAATGTAATCAGTCCCTATTCCTAAAGATTTGGGAGTTTGGAACCTCTCTAATTTGCCTGTGTAAGCAATGAAGGCTTACATCCTCATGGTCGTCCTTGACTTTGGTTTCCTGCTTCCACTCTGCTTAGCAGATGTGCCTTCTTGTGGCACTGCTTAGGCTACCCTATTCTACATCAAGTCAATGTAGGCAAGGAATCCAGTTTTGTTTTTTAAAGATTTTATTCATTTATTCATGAGAGACAGATTGAGAGAGAGAGAGAGAGAGAGAGGGAGGCAGAGATACAGGCAGAGAGAGAAGCAGGCTCCATGCAGGGAGCCCAACGTGGGACTCCATCTTGGGTCTCCAGGATCACACTCTGGGCTGAAGGCAGCGCTAAACTGATGAGCCACCTGGGCTGCCCAGGAATCCAATTTTTAAATAAATTTTTATTCTTGGATTATCTTCTCTCCACACAAGAAATTGATGTGAATGTCATAGATTATATTGAGAGTTGGAGAAAGGGAGAAGAGAGGATGTTACAGAAGGGCAGACAGCTTCATATTAAATACCCAAAATGCTTTTACCTGCTCTTTGGTGTTCTCATCACCAGCTTGTTCTGATTATCTGCTTCACCTTATGTAGTTTACCAGCTAAGTCTTCTCTTTCCTCTTTCTCCATCTTACCTTTCCTTCTTAATCTTCACATCCTTTTCCCCCATCCTCTCTTTCCTTGATTTCATCTGAGTCCCCTAGTCTATAAAGTAGTTCAGCTGTCTCCCATTACTAGCCCCAAACTCAGCTATTTCTACCATTGCATATTGCAATTCATCAAACTGAACAATTGGAACAGTCTACTCTCAAGAGGCATTTGGTTGAACAAAAATATTTCTTTGTGTTTTATTTTGTTTTGCATTTGCCATTAGAACCGAATATCAAAATGCCAAAGAGTTGGTAATGATTATACCTTGTTTGTACAACTTTATGCACCAATAGCTTCTGAGGTAGTAACAGCTGGGGCATGAGAGAGATTTGATTTGGGTGAATTACTAGCTAGAGATTAATGTGTCAGGTTCAGATTTTATGTTCATGTGCTAGAAATCAAACCTTCAAAGCAATTAAACTACAAGGAGGATAGATTAAAATAAAATAACATGAATAATAATTAGAATTTTAATTTTAAGTGGACTACACTATCCAGTAGATTTTGCTTATGCAATATAATTTCAAAACTTCTAACTTTGTAAAAAGTAAACTTACTTTAAGCTGAATTTTCAAACTCATACAACTATTCGAAGTCATGTGTTGGTTTCTTACTCTTTGGTTTTTATTGGAGTGTCAGGGAGCAGGCCTCTTCTTTCTTCACATTTCTTCACTTTATTTTAACTTACCTACTTTGCCTTGATGAACAAATAACATGATGGCCAAATTTGCTAAAGTAGGTGCTTAATGTTAATTAAATCAACCCTTTCTGCCAATAAGAGATCAGTTTATCCTACTTCAGTGAGCTGTTTGTATGTTTATTTATTTTAAATTAATGCTAATGAATAACTGGCAAAGGCTAGCTCTAATCTGGACAGATAATTTACTCGTACCTACTCTCCCCCCCCATTCATTCTCCTGCCACAAAGTTATTCCTTTAACCTTGTACAGCACAGCCAACTGGCTCTTTTATAAGGGTAGATGAGAGTTGGAAAAGTTAACTGAACTTCTAGTCATAAATCATCACTGTGGCATTAAACAGTGTGTTATATATATTGTATTCTTAGGCCAGTCTTCTGGAACAGAAAATGAATTGGAAGCCTAAAAATGTTCCAGTCTTTCTGGAAAAAATAAAACAAAAACACCCAAGAGTTATATGTTTATTAAACTTTTTATTTTGAGGTAATTGTATATTCACAAGCATTTATTAGAAATAATAGGGAAAGATACTGTGTTGCTTTTATTATTTCCCTCAAGGGTAACATTTTCATTACTACAAGGATCTCCAGGTTACTCTTATAGCCACGCCCACTTCTCCTCCTCCACCAGAACCCTAGGCAACTACTAATCTGTTCTCTATCTCTATAAATGTTTTCATTTCAAGAATGCTATATACATGGAATCTTACAGTATGTAATTTTTTGAGATTGTCATTTTTTCACTTAGCATAATTCATTGGAGATTCACCTAGGGTGTTGCACACATCAATAGGTCAGTCATTTTTATGGCTAAATCATGGTGTTGATGTATTATAATTTGTGAAAACATTCACATACTAAAGGACATCTGGGTTGTTTCTAGGTTATTTAATGAATAAAACTACAGTAAGATTCTTCTACAGGTTTTTGTGTGGATAAAAGTTTGGTTTCTCTGAGATAAAGGCCAGGAGTAGAGTTGGGTTGTATAGTTCTTCCAAGTTTAATGTTTCTAGGTTATTTAATGAATAAAACTACAGTAAGATTCTTCTACAGGTTTTTGTGTGGATAAAAGTTTGGTTTCTCTGAGATAAAGGCCAGGAGTAGAGTTGGGTTGTGTAGTTCTTCCAAGTTTAATGTTTTAAAGAAATCGCTTAACATTTTTCCAGAGTGATTGTACTCTTTTATATTCTATTAGCAGTGTATGAGTTATCCAGTTTCTCCCAGCCTTGTATCCAGCATTTGGTGGTGTTATTATTTTTTATTTTATAAAAATAAAAAAAAATTTATAGGTGTATAGTGATCCTCATTTTGGCTTTAATTTGCATTTTCCTTAAGACAAGTAATATTGAACATCTTTTCAAGTACTTATTTGCCATCTGTATATCTTCTTTGGTGAAATGTCACTTCTTATCTTTTTCCCAATGCTAACTGGATTTTTGATTTACTTACTGTTAAATTTCGAGAGTTAATATTCTGGATGCTAGTTCTTTGTTGGGGCATATATGATTTGCAGTATTTTATTCTAATCTATAACATGTATTTCTCCTAACAAAGTCTGTTGCAGAACAAAAGTTTATAATTTTGATGCAATCAAATTTATACATTTTTTTTGAATTGTGCTTTTAGTGTGAAGTCTTCTAACTGAATACTAAATTTTTTTTCCTATTTGCTTTTCTAAAAGTTTTAAGTTCCACCTTTTATATTTAAGTCTACAATCCATTTTTAATTAATTTTTGTATAAGATGTAGAGGTTGAGTCATCCAATCCATTAACATGGTATGTCTTACCATTTATTAGATCTTTGATTTCTTTTTACCACATTTTGTTGTTTTAAGCATACAAGTTGTGTACATGTTTTTCTAAGAGTTATGTCTAAATGGATGGTATTTTATTTAATATTAATGGCCAAATGTTCATTGTTAGTATATGGAAATACAATTTATTTTGCATGCTTATCTTTAACTTGTGGCTTTGCTAAACTCTTATTCTAGGAGATTTTTAAAAATTATTATTGAATCCTTGTGATTTTCTTCATAGACAATCATGTCATCTGTAAATAAGTACAGTTTTCTTTCTTTATTTCGTTTATCTTTATATCAATGCCCTATGTTGAAGAGATTGTATAGAATTGGTATTGATTCTTCTTTAAACATTTGGTAGAATTGTTCATTGAAACTACATGCGCTTTGAGAGTTCTCTTTTGGGGGTTTTAAAATTACGTGTCCAATATCCTTAAGAGTTATAGGGATATTCAAATTATGTATTTCATATGAAATGAGTTTCGGTAATTTGTGGTTTGAAGATGGTTTATTTATTTGTATGTTTATTTTTTAAGATTTTATTTATTTGAGAGCATGAGTGGGGGCTGGGGAGTGGGAGGCATAAGGAGAGGAAGAAGCAGACTCCCCACTGAGCAAAGAGTCCAAGATGCATGGAGCTTGATCTCAGGATCCTGAGACCATGACCTAAGCCAAAGGCAGACACTTAACTGACTGAGTCACCCAGGTGCCCTGGGGATGGTTCATTTCATCTAAGTTGTTAAATTATGTGTGTGTTTTTTTTAATAGTTTCTCTTATACTTTTGATACCTGGAAGGTCTTTAGTGATGTCCCTTCTTTCTTTCTCTCTTTTTCTTCCTTCCTTTAATAATTTGTGCCTTTTCTCACTTTTCTTTGCCAGTCTTGTTAGAGATTTGCCAGTTTTAGTGATCTTTTCAACAAATAAGCTATTTGTTTCATTGATTTTCTCTGATGTTTTTCTGCTTTTAATTTCATTGATTTCCATTCTCTATTCTTTCTTTCTTTCTGTTTGCCTTGGATTTATTTGGCTCTTCTTTTAATTTCTTGAAGTGGGGCTTAGATAATAGACTTGAAACTTTTCCTATTTTTACTGTATGCATTTAGTACTATTAATTTCCCTTACGGCATTGCTTTAGCTGTGCCCCAATATTTTGATATACATTATTTTGATTTTCACTCATTCCAATATATTTTTAATAACTTTGAGACTTCCTTTTGACCCATAGATTATTTAGAAGTATGTGTATTAATTTCCAATTATTTGAATATTATCCGATTATCTGTTATTGGTTTCCAGTTTGATTCTATTGATGTTGGAGAAAACATGTGTGATTTAATTCTAAAGTTTTGATATTTTCTTATGGTCCAGGATATGATTTATCTTGGTATATGTTCTGTACACACTTGAAAACATGCATTCTACTATTATTGGGTGGTGTGTTTTATAAATGTCAATTAGATTCCATTGGCTGATGGTAATATTGAGTTATTTTATTCTTTGTTGATTTTTTGTCTAGTTGTCCCATCAATTGTTGTAAGGGAGGTGTTGAAGTTTCCAACTATAATTCAAGACTTGCCTATTTTCTATTCAGTTGTCTTAGTTTTTGTTTCACATATTTTGCAGCTCTGTTTTTTGGTATGTACACCTTTAGAATTCTTATAGCACCTTGACAGATCGATACTTTTAACATCATATATTTTCTCTATATATCTCTAGTAATTTTCTTTGCTATGAAGGTTCTACTTTATATAATATTAATGGAACCACTGTGCTTTTTAAAAAATTTTTTTCATGGTATATCTTTTTCTACACTTTTACTCCCCACCTGCCTATAATTTGAAGTGAGTTTCTTCTAGACATAATTTTTTAAAAAGCCTACTCTGGGGGATCCCTGGGTGGCGCAGCGGTTTAGCGCCTGCCTTTGGCCCAGGGCACGATCCTGGAGACCCGGGATCGAATCCCATATCGGGCTCCTGGTGCATGGAGCCTGCTTCTCCCTCTGCCTATGTCTCCACCTCTCTCTCTCTCTCTCTCTCTCTCTGTGACTATCATAAAAAAAAAAAAAAAAAAAAGCCTACTCTGCCACTCTCTGTTTTTTTTTTTTTTTTTGCACTCTATATTTTATTTGGTGTATTTAGACTATTTATGTTTAATGTATTTATTGATTATGTTAGGACAAGTTTGTCTTTTTTTTGTTTGTTTTAGTTTTCTGGGTTTTTTCCTACCTTTATATTGGCATGTATAGTTCATATTTGAACATTTATTTTAGAATTTCAATTTGATTTACCTACATTTATACATACCTAACTTAACAGAATTGACTGGTGTCATTATTTTGTTCATTTGAATAAAGTCAAGGAATCTTACCTTCCTTTTTATCCTTTTGCACTTCTCCATATAATTGTCTTAATATTTCCTCCCAATACACGTAGAACCACATCAGGTAGCATTATAATTTTTGTTAGAAACCCAAAAGGAGAAGGAAAGTCTGTTGTTTTTACTCATATATTTGCTTACCCTTTTTGTCCTTCCTGATGTTTAATGATTTTCTTTCTGCTTAGAGATCTCCTGCTACTCATTCATTTTAGAAACCTACTGATGTTAGCATTGTTGTTCTCCTCAATTGTTATTTTTCTCTGGCTACATTCACAATTTTTCCTTCATTTTTGGTTTTCATAAACTTAATTATGATATGTAGTTGCATGGATTTCTTTGTGTTTTTCCTGTGTGGAGTTTGCTCAGCTTCTTGAATCTGTAGGTTTATGTTTATTGGCAAGTTTGGAAAGTTCTTAGGCATTATCTTCTCAAATGTTTTTCACTTCACACTCTTCTCTCTTTTCAGAACTCCAATTACATGAATGTTAGATCTTTTGTTATAGTTCCACGGGTCTTTAAATTTCTATTCTTTTCTCAGCCTATTTTCTCTCCTTTGCTTAGTTCGAGTAATTTCTATTGTTCTACCTTGCAGCTTGCTGATTCTTTCTTCTGTCTCCTTCATTGTACTCTTGAGCCTATCCACTGAGGTTTTTATTTCAATTGTTGTCTTTTTTAGCTCTAAAATTTCCATTTGGCTCTTCTTTATGTTGTCTAGTTTTTGCCGAGACTTTCTATTTTTTCACTTGTTTCAAATGTGTTTTAATGGGTTGTTGAAGCTTAAAATCTTTTTCAGATAATTCTAACATCTCTGTTATCTTGATGTTGGCATCTTTCAAGCATTTAAAAATTTTCAGTTTGAGACGTTTGTGATTTTTGATATAATGAATGACTCTGTTGAAACCTGGACATTTTGAGTATTGTATAATGTGACCCTGAATCTTATTCAAATCTTCTGGTTTAACTGGATTCCTCTAGCACTGCTCCAGGAGGAGAGTGGGAGTGCTACCTCATTACCCAGGTTCCCCATCCATTGACAACTGAAGGGATTGAACTATTACTACTGAGTGGTGTGGGAGTTCCAGCTCTCCATTAGGCCTCCACTGATATCTCCTTGGATGAAAGAAATAGAAGTGTTTTGTTACTTCTCCTAAAACATATATGTGTAAAAATGAATAATTCAAAAACCTAATTCCAGGAGTGAAGACTTCTTAAGAAGTTGATGTTATGTAAATAATTTTTCTTGAACATCATAATTTATGTGTATTTGAGCTCCTCAAAAGTAGTATTTATTTAAGTTGTTACATTTAAATTGTAAGTCTAGTGGTGCCTAGGTGGCTCAGTTGGTTAGGCATCTGACTCTTGGCTTCAACTCAGGTCATGGTCTCAGGATTTTGAGATATCAGGCCTGCACCCTCCTCACAATTGGGCTCTGTGCTCAGCATGGAGTCTGCTTAGGATTCTCCTTCTCCCTCTCTCTCTGCTCCTCTCCTCACTTGGTCTTGCTATCTCTCAAATAGATAAATAAATAAATAAATAAATAAATAAATAAATAAATAAATAAGATTTTAAATTGTCATAAGTCTAGGGGCACCTGGCTGGCTCAGTTGGTAGAGCACCCAACTGTTGGTAGAGCACCCAACTGTTGATATCAGGGTCATGAGTTCAAGCTCCACACTGGGCATGGAGCCTACTTAAAATTAAAAGTAAACAAACAAATAAATTGCTGTAAGTCTATTTTACTGATATTATACTGAACAGTGGGAGCTGCAGATATTCTTTTATTAAACCAAAAAGTAATAAATACTTGTGCTTTGTGACAAATCCAACAAATTCAGAATAAATTGGTCCTCTTCATCCCAGTTCCATTCTCCAGATGTAACTATTAACAGTCAGACATGCATTCACCCAATTTTTAGTCTTTATTTACACTTAAAAAAAAAGATTTTATTTATCTATTCATGAAAGACAGAGAGAGAGAGAGAGACAGAGAGATAGGCAGAGGGAGAAGCAGTCTCCATGCAGGGAGCCCGATGTGGAACTTGATCCTGGGACTCCAGGATCAGGCCATGAGCTGAAGGCAGACACTTAACCACTGAGCCACCCATGCGTCCCTTATTTACACTTTCAATCATGTTTCCCCACTTCACTTACTCACTACCAGTCTTTCTCTCCATTTTCTCTTTCAATGTAATCTTTGTAAGCTCATTCTTCTTTATCCAGCTATTAAATGTTGGGATGCTTTCAAACTTGGGTCTAGAAACCTTTTCTTCTACATCACTATTGTTTTTCTTTGTGACTCATCTATATCCTTGCCTTAACTGCCATTTACACTTAGAGAACTCATACATTTATTTCATACAAATATTTCATATCTTAGTGAATGGTACCACTATATATTGAGTTCTCTTTGCCATAAGCCTAGAGTTATTTTTGGTTCTTTTTCTCCTTGACCTCTAATGTCCAGTTAATCACCATGCCCTGTGGTTTTTCCTTCTTAAATCTTTCCACTCCTTTCCATTACTACCTCTAGGCTTTCATCATCTGTCTAGGCTAGAGCACTAGTTTCCTAAATGGACTTTTTGCTTTAATCTCATTGCATTTGAATTAACATTTTTTTTAAAGATTTCATTTATTTATTCATGAGAGACACACACACACAGAGAGGCAGAGACACAGGCAGAGGGAGAAGCAGGCTCCATGCAGGGAGCCCAACGCAGGACTTGATCCCAGGTCTCCAGGATCACGCCCTGGGCTGAAGGCGGCGCTAAACTGCTGAGCCACCCGGGCTGCCCCTGAATTAAATTTTTACTCTGTAACCAGAGAGATAATTTCAAAACAAAAATTTAGTCATGTTACCTGCCTACTTAAAATATTTCATTTTTTTTGTTTTTCCTATGGTAAATACCGAAATCCTTAACATGACCTAGAACAAGGTAGATCATGTAGTTAACTTTTAATAAGTATTTGTGGGAAAATGAATAGATGAACTTTCATAGTTTAGAGTATGTGCTATTAAAATAGTATTGTTACACACATGTATCTCTATGTATCTTTTAAAATTCTTGTTATATTTCTATTTGATATGTTTCTAGAAGTGGGGTTGCTGGTATAGCTTTGTTTTCATCTATGAAATATAAAGGGTAAAGGACTAGTCGGTGTAGTGCCTTGTAGCCATCAAGAGAAAGAGTCTGATCAAGGAAGATCAGTGATGATTTATTAAGGGAGCTACCATCTTGTATCTCCCACCTGATGAAAGGGAGTTTTATCCTAAAGAATTGTCCAATGACTTAAGGATTTTTTGCCTTTGAGATTTTATGCCAAATAACTTTAGGTAAAATATTTTGTAAGACAGAGCAAGGAACAAATAAGTCAGATTTTCATATTTGTAACAAGTGTGACTTATTCCTATCTTTATTTTGCTTACATGTTTTTTGTATTAAAGACTATATTCAGAAATTAGGTAGTTTAAGGAAAGGAATGATTTGAAATGGTGTGGTCACATAAGAAGGGCAAATAGAAATAATTTATGAATTATAATTTCGTAGAAATAAAGGATCTGTTTACTAGTGTAGTAGATACTGGGCAGAATGTGATATAGGCAAATAGTGTTTTCAGAGGTGTGCTCTTCCTTCTCTGTCTCTTTTGGTTCATTCCGTGGAGGGAGGATGGTGTGTGGTGGTGCTTATAAAGTAGGCATAAAACAATATGAAGGCATCAAATGCCTGAAAGATGGGGAACTAAAGGTATCAGTTTGCTCCTAGCCCAGCACTTGCCAGTTTTGTGACCTTGAACAAGGTAGCTAATCTCTGTGATACTTAGTTTCCCAACTGAAAATAGTACTAACCACTAATTTTCATGCAGACTAGGTTGGATGTGATCATTTGTTTTATTATTTATTAATGTATTTATTTTAATAATTCATTTGTTTGAGCTGATACTGAAATAGTTTATTACTGATTCTTTTTATTACTGATTTTAGTTATGAATTTGCATACCAGAAAGATAAAAAGGCTGCAAATTGACTCACAATGGGTGGTTAGGGTACTGAGAGGTATCACTAAACTCTGAGAGTTAATGCTTTTAGAAATATGCATGTATTCAAAGGGAGCACAGAGCTCTATGAAATTTGTATGTAACTACAATTTTTTGTCTGTTTTTCTCCTCTAGTCCATTCTTTGTTCATACTGAAATGTGTAGATTAAGCAGCTTTATTTTCTTCTTCCTATTAATTTTGCATCAGTTACTTTGTGGCTATTTAAGCAAAACATTCACTTAATTGCTCTGTTTGTCTTTCTTCTTGTTCCAGGCAATGGACCTCACCACGACCGTTGCTGTACTTATAATGAAAACAACTTGGTAGATGGTGTTTACTGTCTCCCAATAGGACACTGGATTGAGGCCACTGGGCACACCAATGAGATGAAGCACACCACAGACTTCTATTTTAATATTGCAGGCCACCAAGCCATGCATTATTCAAGGTAAAAATAGTGCCATGTTTATAAGCATAGAAGTAGGACAAGAGGTAGTATTAGGACAATGGAAGTGTTGACTGTGTTCAAAACAGCAGTGTCTCCCTTTGGAGGGGTTATAGGCCTGCAGTATTTTAAGGAGATAAATTACAGTGAATCAGTATGTGAGCTTTTCTGGTTCTAGATGTGAAGGATCCTTTGTATAGAATTTTTTTTTATTAATTACATATTCTGGCATCAAGTTATTTTGACCAGATTGCAGTTAGTCAGTCTTTCTATTTACATAGTAATTCCTAGATCAGCATTGATTTTTTTATGCTACTAATGAACATGGAAACAAAAACTGGTGTCTCTTTTAAGCTTTTATTCAGATATATTTGTGAAAATGTAGGCATAAAACTAGGTTAGATATGACCATTTACTCTATTATTTAGTAGTATATATATTTTTTTATTTTATTTGTTATGCCAGCAACATGTGCCGTAATAAAAATTCAAACAAAAAGGATGCTAACTGCAAAGTAAGGTTCAATACACTCTTCTTCATTACTGCTCATCAGAAGTAATTATTTCCAATGATTTTATGGTTAGTTTTTCTGGAGTTTAATTCCAAGTCTTAAATAATATTCATATACTTTATTTGTTAATGTATCAATTTTAAAAATAGCTATTGTTTCCCATCTATGGCATGAAAGATATTAAGCTCACTTATACTTATTTTCTTTCCCCAGTCCCAATTCCTACCAACTTATTAAAAACATTCTTTGTTATTTAACTTCATAGAAATTCTATGTTTTGACCCATAAATTTTTGACAGTGCCTCTTGATTTCCTACTAGGTAAGTTCCTGTATTACCCAGGAAAATACCTGTGTATTTTCTTCCACATCTACTTCTACCTATTAACTCCTGTTTTGCATTATTTTCACATTTTCATGGTTTATGGTTAAATCATCAAACTATAAAAGACATAGGCAGAGGGAGAAGCAGGCTCTCTGCGCGGAGTCCAATGTAGGACTTGATCCCAGGACCTGAGATCACGACCTGGGCCAAAGACAGACACTCAGCCACTGAGCCATCCAGGTGCTTGACCTTTCCATTTTTGTTGTTAGTTTTAAATATAAGTTGAAATTCTTAGTTGTTCGTATTTATTATTGGAAAGGATACACTTTCATGTGTATAACATGATTTAATATTGGTATACACTGTGAAATGATCACCATAGTAAGTCTAGTTTCCTTTGTCACTGGAGAAGTTACATAATAAACATATGATATTATTTTTTTAAAGACTTTATTTATTTATTTGTGAGAGACAGAGAGAGAGAGAGAGGCAGAGACATAGGCAGAGGGAGAAGCAGGCTCCATGCAGGGAGCCTGACGTGGGACTCGATCTCAGGACTCCAGGATCACACCCTGAGTCAAAGGCAGATGCTCAACTGCTGAGCCACCCAGGCATCCCTACATATGATAATATTGACTATAGTCACCATGCTGTACGTTACATCCCTATGACTTATTTATTTTATGACTATAAGTTTGCACCTTTTAACTCTTTTCTCCCATATCACTCTACCTCCTAACCCTTCCCCATCAATATGTTCTCTTCATCTATGAGTTATGTTTTGTTTTGTTTGTTTTGTTTTTTAGATTCCACATGTAAGTGAAATCATACTGTGTCTTTTTCTGTCTTATTTCAGTCAGCATACTCTCAAGTTATAGCCATGTTGTCGCAAATGAAGATTTGATTCTCTTTTTATAGTTGAGTAGTATTCCATTGTGTGTTATCTGTGTGTATGTATGTATGTGTATGTGAGATAATCATGTCTTTTTCCATTCATCCATCAGTAGACATTGGTTCTTTCCACATCTTGGCTATTGTGGATAATACTGCAATGAACATAGGGATGCATATATGTTTTTGAATTAATGTTTTCATATTTTTAGATAAATAACCAGAAGTGGAATTGCTGGATCATATGGTACTTCTATTTTAGTTATTTCCATACTTTCTTCCACAGTGGCTACACAAATTTGCATTCCCACCAACAGTGAATGAGGGTTCCCTTTTTTCCTTTTTTTAAAAAAGATTTTATTTATTTATTCACAAGAGACACGAGAGAGAGAAAGAGAGAGAGAGGCAGAGTGAGGAGAAGCAGGCTCCTCGCAAGGAGCCCAATGTGAGACTCTGTCTCGGATCCCAGAATTATGCCCTTTGGCATGAGCCCAAGGCAGATGCTCAACCATTGAGCCACCCAGGCGTCCCAAGGTTCCCTTTTTCTTTTCTTTTCTTTTCTTTTCTTTTCTTTTCTTTTCTTTTCTTTTCTTTTCTTTTCTTTTCTTTTCTTTTCTTTCTTTTCTTTTTCTTTTTCTTTCTTTTCTTTTCTTCCTTTCCTTTCCTTTCCTTTCCTTTCCTTTCCTTTCCTTTCCTTTCCTTTCCTTTCCTTTCCTTTTTTTCTTTTCTTTTCTTTTCTCTTTTTCTTCTTCTTTCTTTCTTTCCTTTCTTTCTTCTTTCTTTCTTTCTTTCTTTCTTTCTTTCTTTCTTTCTTCTTTCTTTCTTTCTTTCTTTTTCTTTCCTTCTTTTCTTTTTTTAAAGATTTTATTTATTTATTCATGAGAGACAGAGACACAGGCAGAGGGAAAAGCAGGTTCCATGCAGGGAGCCCGAAGTGAGACTCGATTCCGGGTCTCCAGGATCACACTCCGGGCTGCAGGCGGCGGTAAACCGCTGCGCCATCGGCGCTGTCCCCTTTTTTTCTATGTCCTCACTACGCTTGTTATTTCTTGTCTTTTTTATAGCAACCATTCTAACCTGTTAGCATATCTCATTGTGATTTTTTAAAAATTATTTATTTATTCATGAGAGACACAGAGAGAAAGAGGCAGAGGGAGAAGCAAGCTCCATGCAGGGAGCCTGACACGGCATTTGATCCTGGGTCTCCAGGATCACACCCTGGGCTGAAGGCCCTGCTAAACCAGTAAGCCACCCAGGCTGCCCATCTCATTGTGATTTCGATTGCATCTGTGTTCATCACATTCTAGCAGATGTTAGCAGGATATCTCATTGTGATTTTGATTTGCATCTGTGTTCATCAGAGAGATTGGCCTGTAATTCTCTTTTTTTGTGGTGTTCTTGTCTGATTTTGGTACTAGGATAATCCTGGCCTTGGAAAATGCTCTTGGAAGAAATCTTCATATTCAATTTTTTAGAAGAATTTGAGAAGGATAGATATGAAAATTTCTTTGAATGTTTGGTAGAATTCACTGGTGAGGCCTCTGGTCTTGGACTTTGTTTAATTGGGGGGTTTTTGATTACTGATTCAATCTCCTTGCTAGTAATTAGTGTATTCAGATTTTCTATTTCTTCATGATTCAGTCTTAAAAGATTCTGTTTCAAGGAATTTACCCACTTTGTCTCAGTTGTCAATTCGTTGTCATATAATTTTTCATAATAGTCCTTTATGATTTTTTATATTTCTTTGGTATCATTTATAACTTTCCCTCTTTCATTTCGGAAGTTATTTATTTAAGACTTCTCCCTCTTTTTTAAAGTGAGTCTAGCTAAGGGTTTATCAAATTAAATTTTTTTTTCAAAGAACCAACTCTTAGTTTATTTTTTTCTATTGTCTTTTTAGTTTTTGTTTCATTGATCTCTTTTCTGAGCTTTAGTTCCTTCCTTTTACTAATTCAGGGTTTCAATTTTTCCTTTTTTTTTTTTTTTCTAATTACTTAGGTGTAATGTTTGCTTATTTGGATTTTTCTTATGTCTTGAGGTTAGCCTATATCACTATGAATTTTCCTCTTAGAACTACTTTTGCTATAGATCATAGATATTGGTATATTGTATTGTAATTCTCGTTTGCCTCGAGGTATTTTTTTATTTCTCCTTTTCTTTCTTTGTTGACTCATTTGTTCAGTTTTCTTTTTGTGATTAATTTCTAGTTTCATATCATTGTGGTCTGAAAAAATGTTTTGTATGATTTCAATCTTTTTAAATTTGTTGAGACTTGTTTTGTGGCTGGATTATGATCTACCCCAGAGAATGTTCCATGTGCACTTGAGAAGAATGTGTATTTTGCTACTTTTGCATGGAATATTCTGTATATAGTGGAGTATTAAATTCTATTATTATTGTATTATCTTGCCAGATTTTTCCCTTTATCATTATGTAATACCCATCTTTGTCTTTTATTTCATTCTTTGTTTTAAAGTTTATTTTATCTGCTGTAAATAGAGCTACCTCAGGTTTCTTTTGGTATCCACTTGCATGAAATATCTTTATCCTTTCAGTTTCAGTTTGTGTATGTCTGTATATCTGAGGTGAGTCACTTGTAGGCAGCAAATAGATGGGTCTTGATTTTTAATCTATGTATTTTGGTTAGAGAATTTATGTGAAAGTAATTATAGATAGATATTCTTTTGTCAGTTGTTTTCTGTTTTATAGTTTCTTTCTATTCCTTTCTTTTCTTACTCTCTTCTCTTGTGATGTGATGACTTTCTGTAGTGTTATGTTTAGGTTCCCTTCTTATTTTTTGTGTATTTGCTATTGGTTGTTGCTTTGTGATAACCATGAGGCTTACATCTATCAATCTATCTATATTTGTGCCAGTCTATTTTGAGTTGATAGTGAGTTAAGTTTGAATGCAGTCTAAAACTCTACATAATTTATTGCCCCCCATGTTTTATGTTTTTTTTTTTTTAAGATTTTATTTATTTATTCATGAGAAACACAGAGAAGAGGCAGAGACACAGGCAGAGGGAGAAGGAAAAGCAGGCTCCATGCAGGGAACCTGATGCAGGACTTGATCCCGGGTCTCCAGGATCACGCCCTGGGCTGAAAGCAGTGCTAAACTTCTGGGCCACCGGACTGCACATGGTTTATGTTTTTGATGTCACATTTGACACCTTTTTATTTTGTGTATACCTTAACTAATTTTTCATTACTTTTACTACCTTTGTCTTTTTAACTTCATGCTAGCTTTTTAAGTGATTAGTACACTTCTTTTACTCTATATTTATTTTTAACAGATTTTTACTTTCATATGTTTTCTTATAACTAATTAATGTCCTTTATTTTTAGCTTAAAGAAGTCCATTTAACATTTCTTATAAGGCTGGTTTAGTTTTTGCTTGTCTGTAAAACTTTTAATCTTTTTTTTAATTCTGAGTGAATAATCTTGCCAGGTAGAGAGCATTTTTGGTTAGAAGTTTTTTGCTTTTAGGACTTTAAATATATCATGCCACTTTTCTCTGGCCTGCAAAGTTTTTGCTGAAAAATCTGCTGATAGTCGTGTGTGTGTGTTTGTGTGTGTGTGTGTGTGAGTGTGTGTAGTTTCCCTTGTATGTAATAATACAAGTTTCCCTTGTATTATTTTTCTCTTGTTACTTTTACAATTCTCTTTTTGTCTTTAACTTTTGATTATAAGTTATTTGATTAAAATTAATTAACATTTTAATTATAACATGTCTTGCTATGCATCTCTTTGAGTTCTTCTTGGAAATTTCTTGACTTCCTAGATATGGATGTTTGTTTCCTTCCCCAGGTTAAGGAAGTTTACAGCCATTATTTCTTTAAATAGGTTCTGTCCCTTTACCTCCCTTCCTTCTGGGACCACTGTATGAAGAATGTTGTTCCTCTTGATGTTGTCCTATAGATACCTTAAGCTGTTTAAACTTAAAAAAATTTTTTTTTCTGCTCTGTTTAGGAGCATTCCACTATTCTGTTTTCTATGTCAATGATCCTTTCTTCTGCTTCATCTAGTTTGCTATTGAGCCACTCAATAGTGTATTTTTCACTTCATTTATTGTATTCTGTAGCTCTGTGGCTTCTGTTTGGTACTTTCTTCTATTTTCCATCACTTACTTGAAGTTTTCTATGTTCATTCATTCTTCCAAGATTGGTGAGGATCTTTATGACCTCTTTATCAGGTGATTTACTTGTCTTTATTTCAGTAAGGTTTTTTTTTCCCTGGGATTTTATCTTGTTCTTTTGTTTGGAACATGCTCCTTTGTTTCTTCATTTTGCTTGACTCAATTTCATTTTTTAAAAGATATTATTATTTTTTTTTATTTTGGAGAAAGAGAGAAAAAGAGAGAGAGAGAGAGAGCACACATGAGTGGTAGGAGGGAGAGAGGAAGAGAGAGAGAGAGAGAAAGTGATGGGGGGAAAAGAGAGAATGAATGAATCTCAAGCAAACTCCACTCTAAGCATGGAGCCCAATGCAGGGCTTGATTCCAGACCCTGAGATCATGACCTGAGCTGAAATCAAGAGTTGGCCACTTAAACTAAGCCACTCAGGTGCCCTGACTCTCTTTTGTTTTTATGTATTAGGTGAAACAGATATCTTTTTTAGTCTTGAAGGCATGGTCACAGAAAGATCGGTCGTGTGTTTAAATCTGCTCTCCGTGCAGTTATCTGTAGGTAGTAACCTGCCAAGAACTATCTCTCTGATGTTTCATCTCTGTGGGGCTCACAAATATAAGCTTCCCTAGCCATCAGTGCCAGAATTCAGGAGAAAGTCCTCTGTGTGGTCTGCATGCATGGCTGGCTTTGGCAGGGCTCTGGGGGAGCACTGGTTTGGGGTTACTCATCTGCCAGACCTAACGGGACAGAATTGTAGGGGACCATTGAGCTGGGGCATGCCTACCAACTGGATTTAGTGGAGCAGGGTCACAGGACAGTGTGCAGGCCCAGTGAGTGGTGCTAGTGAGTTAGAGAGAGAGAGTGCAAAAATGGTGATTGCCAGTGCCAGCATTGTCAAGTTCAAAGGAGAATGCACAAATGATGCCTGCTAGCACCTCTGTCCCTAGAGAGAGCTCCAATAGCCAACTGCCCCTTTGGCAGGTGCTTTAAGATTAGCCAATGAAACTCCTTCACATATAGTCTAGATGTGTTTCACCCTGATACTTTTTCACTAGGGGCTCCAGGTTAGTGAGTCTGTGCACGACCCCTTTAAGAATCTCATTTTCCAGCAGCCCTTTGAGTCTCCTGGATGTAACTGTTGGTTTCCAAGCTGGATGTTTGGAAGGCTCCTCTCTCTAGTGTAGATCCCAAGGGTTGGTGTAAACTGAAGTAGGGCTTGAACAGTGTGCTTGGTATTTGTGAAATCCCATATGTTTGTGCTCGTGCAGAGGTGTAGCTCCTATAGGACTAGGTCTTTGCCTCTCTTACCCATTTCAATTTGGCTTTTTAATCCTTTGTTGTAGAGGAGCTGATCATCCAGTTTTCAGGGCTTTTTCAAAGAAAGTTGTGTATATAGCTGTAGATTTGATGTGTCTGTAGGAGGAGGTGAGCTCAGGGTCTTCCTACACTGCCATCCTGAACTTGCCTCATTATTTTTTTAAAAGACTATTCGTGAGAGACACAGAGAGAGAGAGACAGAGACACAGGCAGAGAGAGAAGCAGGCACCATGCAGGAGCCTGATGTGGGACTCGATCCCAGGACTCCAGGATCACGCCCTGAGCTGCAGGCAGATGCTCAACTGCTGAGCCACCCAGGTGTCCCTATTTTTTTATTTTTTATTTTGTATATTATATTTTATTTTTTAAAGATTTTATTTATTTATTCATGAGTGACAGAGAGAGAGAGAGAGAGGCAGAGACACACAGGCAGAGGGAGAAGCAGGCTCCATGCAGGGAGCCCGATGACTCAGTCCTGGGTCTCCAGGACAATGCCCCAGGCCAAAGGCAGGCACTAAACCACTGAGCCACCCAGGGATCCCCTGTCCCTATTTTTTTTAAATATAGATTTGTGGGTCCCCTGAGTCCTGGGAATCTTTCTTTCTAAATTCTCCATATGATTCTCTTAGACATAAAAGTTTGAGAATATGTGTTATTAGTTCAATAATGACAGTAGCTTAGAATTTATTTATTTTTATTTTTTAAAGATTTCGTTTATTTATTCATGAGAGACACAGAGAGAGGCAGAAATGTAGGCAGAGGGTGAAGCAGGCTCCCCACAAGGAGGCTGTTGCAGGACTGGATCCCAGGACTCACTCTGGGATCAGGACCTGAGCCAAAGGCCAGTGCTCAACCACTGAGCCACCCAGGTGTCCCAGTAACTTAGAATTTAAAAAAGGATGGTTTTATGTATCTTCAGTCATTTTAGTTCAACTGCCCTTATGAATTAATTCCAGCCACCATTTATCTTCATGTGAAACTGGACAAGATAAAGATGTGAGTTCAGTTTATAAGAGTTGTAAAGACATTCATATATTTCATTATTAAGTTCAAAACATCTAATTATTTGCTTACTATATTCATCTATGTATAATGCTAAGGTAATTTGTGAATTTATTATAGCTGTTGAGATAGATACAATATATGTCTGAACATATGTAATAGAGATCCTCAAACTTACCTAGTAATTTTGTAATCTCAAATGATCATCCATTAGTTTGAATATGGGAGTGGAATTATGCCTGTACTTTTTTTTTATGGTTGGGATAAATCTTATTAGACTGTTGAGTTGTCACTATTCTTCATAATGACAAGATTTTCAAGAATACAAATATCTAACAGTTAAATTTTACATAATGTGGCAAATTCATTCACCCAGTGAAAATTGTGTGGGTTATTCTGTGTAGTCCCTATGTTCAGTGCTAGATAATCAAAGATGGAGAGCCTATGGTCCCGGCTTTTAGAAACTCATGTTCTTATGAAAATGTAAGCAGGTGCAATACAATGAGAAACTTGTTTTGCTGAAGTTGTATATGTGGTGTAATGAAGGATGGGAGGAGAAGTCTTTAGTTCAAGGAAATCTTTATGAATAAAACTTGAATGAAAGGGTGCTTGGTTGGCTCAGTGGTTGAGCATCTGGTTTGGCTCAGGTCGTGACCCCAGGGTCCTGGGATTGAGTCCTGAGTTCGGATCCCTTCAGGGAGCCTGCTTCTCCCTCTGACTGTGTCTCTGCCTCTTTCTCTCCATGTCTTTCATGAATAAATAAATAAAATCTTTAAAAAAAATGGAAACGTGAAGGAGAACATTTAGGGGAGGGAAGTCAAGTAAGAATAGCATGTGCAAATATATGCAGGTATGAGAATAATGTTCAGCTGACCAAATAATTTTATCCAGTTGGGATAATTTTGAGAGTAAAAAGAGGTACTTTTAATACTTAGCCTGCACAACATGTTAAAATAGGACTCTTCTGGGCACACCAGAATATAGGGCAACCTGAAGAACATGTCATCCAGAAGAGAACCTTCTGGTACCTCTTAATATTCAGATCCAGAGAGATACACTGATAAAAACTCTGGGACTATGGATATTCTTTTATAGAAATCCACATGCATTATGTAATATATCTGTGTTTAGGGAGTATATGTCGTACATCTTGGTTTTCAATTTTAACAAAGATACACATATTCAACAAATTTAGTAGATCTACAAGGTTTATTATGAAAAGAAGTCTTCCTATATCCCTATATCTCCCCCAATTTGGTCTTGTACAGGCAACCATTTTCACATCCTTAAGCTAATTATTTGCTAATTACCTTCAGGTAAATGATAATGTCATTATATTGCTACTTCTTGGTTTTAGTTTTAGGTATTACCAATTGATCTCACACTACAAAATGTGAAGATTTAGATCTTTTTTTGGTTCTTTCCCCCGACAAATCTCAGTGACATCTCTTCTATTGTTGTCTTCCCAATATAGTTATACAATAATTTTGATAAAATCAGTACTTTACATGTTTATTTGTATGCCTGTGTAAATGCTATTTAACACATCTAACTCTTCACAAATATATACAGTTCCTTTGAAGGATGTAGAGCTTTCATGGTTGCTATTGAGAAGTCAAAGTCATTATGGTTCTTTATCCTTTATGTTTGAATTGTTCCCTCCCCCACCCGAGAAGCCTATAGAATCTTTTCATTTCTAATATTATGAAATTTCATGATGGTACATCTTGATATAGGTCTAATTTATCTATTTTGCTGAGTGCTCATTGAGTAGACTTTTGAATTCTGTAAACTCAGATACTTCTTTGAAAGTAAATTTGAGTTATTTTTTTTTCTTTGAGTTATTTCTTTTCTTTCCTTTCTTTGAAAGGAAATATTTCTATTTCCTTTCTTTCTAGAACTCCTATCATTCAAATATTGGAACCCTGGGCTGAGTCTTTCATATTTTGGATATCTTTGTCTATTTTTTTTCTCTTCTAATATATTTCTTTCAATCCATTTTATCTTCTATCACTGCTGTTTAGTTTTTATTTTATTTTTTTTTAGGAGCTCTTCATTCAATTATGAGAGACTTGTTTAACTTTTGCCATAGAATAAACTGTCAGTCTTATTCAGGACTAGGGAGAGAAAGTTTTCCAGCTGAGGAAAGTGGGAAAATGAATCTGATGGTCCAGCTGCTTCTCATACAACTTGCAACTAGTTTTTATTCCTTTCACCTGCATCCAGAATGCCTGGTAATACCAGTGTCTGAACCTGTTGGGGATTCTGTAATGTAATTCCAGTCTGTTCTTAGCTTTTTTCCACTCTTGGCCTTAGGATTTAGTGTTTTTAGGTCTTCTAAGTTTTTCAGTAATTAACTGTTGGCTTTGTAGTTTCCAGAATTTCGAACTTGTCATTTTTTCTTCCTCTTCTTTCTTGTGGCTTTATGTTTTTAATTTTTCACAAAATCTCTTTAGATTCTTTTTTTAAAGGGATTTGGTGAAAATGTCATGTTACATATGTGGAACCAACTTGTTGAACATAAAACTTGGTAAACAGTAGCTCAATAAATATTAAATTCATTCATTATTTCTTGGATTTAGGTTGTATTCCGTTCTTCTGGTCCATGTAAGATTCTACCTTGCTGGAATAAGATTTTAAAAATCAGCCACATTCAGGCTATACTTGGTACCAACCGATATCTCCATCTTCAATAGATTTTTTTCAATGGAAAAGAATGAATATTTTCATTAAAGACACAGATAACTAATTTAATGAAGCTTTAGTGGAAAGGGATTGTAATTTCTGTATTTTGAAAAGACTTATTGCCAAATAAACACATTTCAGGAGACATAAATTAGACTTTATGAAAATCACACTTTACATGCTTTTAAAAAAGTTATGGTTCAGAAAATATATTATGAAAGCATGCTTTTACTTTGTAGCTGCTTTGTTTTATAAAGAAAAGATATACCATGATTTTCAAAACTCAAAATTATTTTAAACACTGTAGAACAATAATTTTGCACTTTAAAAAATGCTGTTGTATCTAGCACATTTTCTAAAATGAATGAAATTAATTACTTTGGAGAGAGAGTGAGGAATTTGGGTGCCAGCCCAGCTCTTTCATTTATTGCTGGGTAACCTTAGGACAATCCTGTAACAATTGTGGATTTCAATTTCCTGATTTGCAAAGTGAGCTCGTTGAACTAGATGACTGTTAAAGGCAAATCTGCAAATAAACAAGGAATAAAATTAAGTTTAAAAACTAAGGCTTATGCAGCATTTTGCCAATATATTACATTGGCCTAACAATGACTACATTTAATATAAGCTTCTCTGGTTTTAGACCAAATACCTGCAACATACTGCTGCCTCTAGGTGGTACTTTCTCTAATTTCTGTACGTTCAGTCCAATTCCAGAAGCTATGTTTAGAAATACACATATTTTATAGCCTGTGTACACTCATTAGCAAGTATGTATATACTTATATAATAATATATTTACATTGCTTACATTTATAATAGAATTTTGACAATAAATCTCTTTCGGAATAAAGAATAGCCACAATATTTTGTACGCAACAGGATCAATCACATTGTCCTACTTCTATAGTTCATAATCAAGACATTATTGGTTAAGGGAAGAATCTAGTTTCACTTGGCATTTACGTCTGATTGAATGATTTGAGATTTTTTTAAACATTGAGGCCAAGATTGCCTTCATCCTAGTAGGAGAAGAAAAAAGCATAATCTTCCTTTCTGTTGAGTTCTTCTGATTAGGCAATGATTTTTATTGAGTATTAACTGAATATGTGAGACGGCTCGAATAATTCCTTTTTTCTATATAAATAAAATTGTTCATATTTTATAAGGTCAAATTAATTGGTGGATATCTTCTTTTTCTAATATTAAAATATATTTTATATGAAACATTTAAATATGTTAAATAAAATAGATATTTTATATGTATATTTATACTGGGATGATTTATTTTTCAACGTCATATCAAAAAATATTAGTGATAGATAATAGCATTCTATTTTTTTTTAAAGATTTTATTTATTCATGAGAGACACACAGAGAGAGGCAGAGATACAGGCAGAGGGAGAAACAGGCTCCCTGCAAGGAGCCCAATGCAGGACTGGATCCTGGATCCCAGGATCACGCCCTGAGCCAAAGGCAGATAGTCAACCGTTGAGCCACCCAGGCGTCCCAGATAATAGCATTCTAATGATAGTATGGACAAATACAAACATACTCCTTAATTCTTGTTTAGGAGTCACTTAAAACATATCTAGTAATATAACTTCTTGCTGGTGTGCTGTTGTGGAATCCTACAAGTATAACAAAAGTAGCTGGATTCTGGGCAGCCTGGGTGGCTCAGTGGTTTAGTGCTGCCTTCGGCTCAGGTCATGATCCTGGGGTCCTGGGATCGAGTCCCATGTCTGGCTCCCTGCATGGAGCCTGCTTCTCCCTCTGCCTGTGTCTCTGCCTCTCTCTCTCTCTGTGTCTTTCATGAGTGAATAAATAAAGTCTTTTTAAAAAAAGTAGCTGGATTCCGTGCTGCCTTGAATTTTATCAACAGCATTGTTAAATTATGATTGAAATGTCTTGAGCACTACTGAATGAGAGAAATGCTTGATTGAAGGAAGAAACTGTTGTCAGATCTCAGTTTGTGTCTGAATGGTAGGAATTGTAGTAGGAGGACTATTCTGTTATACTAGTTAAGCAAACTGGATTACTAAGTCATTATGTGGGTAAAATATGAAAAATTTACTTTAAAAATATGAATTTTTACACCAAAGAGCAGAGAAATGAGGATATATAGGGCAGGAGACCGTAATTATTATTTTATTTTATTTTAAGATTTTACTTATATGAGAGAGAGAGAGAGAGAGAGAAAGCAGGGGGAGGAGCAGAGGGAGATAGATAAGCAGACTCCGTGCTGAGTGTAGACCTGATGCTGGCTTGATCTCACAACCCTGAGATCATGACTGGAGCTGAAATCAAGACTCAATGCCTAACTGACTGAGCCACCTTGGTGCTCCAGGGGACAGTAATTTATTAGATGAGTGCTACTGTAGAATGTTTCAATGTTAGAGAGCATCTCATAGGTGTTTGAGAAAAAGTAATGATTACAAAAAAGGAGAGCTGTAGGCACAAAATCTTTGTGTAAGCAGGAGTGAATTGAATCCAGAACAAACAGTTCATGCATGGTCATGGGAGGAAGGCAGAGTGTTTGGGCATGGGTGCAGGTAGGTCAGTGTAATAGTGAAAACATGTGGAAGTTCAATTTTTCATTGCTTCTATTTTCTTAGTGAAATAGGAAGCAAGGTCATCAGATGACAGTGATAAGAGAGAGGAATTTTGGCTTTGGATGAGATATAGACACTAGGTAACTAATGGAATGTAAATGTACTGATTCATGAATTTTAATTTTTACAAGACTTTCCCAATTCCAGTATTCTTGTGGCCATGACAACCAAAGAAGGGTTATTCTCTCATAATAAGTGAATACAGAAGACAGAATATTTTTGACAAACTGAGATAACCTTTTTTTTATGGTTTCTGTGTGACTCTAGCCAGATCAGAAAGGAATCTATTTAACATATTAAAATGGAGTCTTGGTAGGTTGGGGATTATATACCATGTTTTTTAGAGCTATAATTAAATTTATTATGTTTAGCCATTATGGAAGGTCCACTTCAGGAAGACCAGTGAATGTATTTATATTAGAATCAGTGAATACATCAGGGAATTCTATTTGTTGTCAGGGGGTTGGAATATTAGATCATGTTGTCGTAACTGACTAGTTTCTCAGATGATAGCTTCATCTTTGCTGAACAGAATAGAAGGGTTATCAAATCCATGGAGGAGGGTTCAGTTAAGAAATAGTAGTCAAGGGGATCCCTGGGTAGCTCAGTGGTTTGGCGCCTGCCTTTGGCCCAGGGTGTGATCCTGGAGTCCCAGGATCAAGTCCCGTGTCGGGCTCCCAGCATGGAGCCTGCTTCTCCTTCTGCTTGTGTCTCTGCCTCTCTCTCTCTCTCTCTCTCTCTATGTCTATCATGAATAAATAAATAAATCTTAAAAAAAAAAGAAATAGTCGAAATGCATATGTTACTGTATATGAGAATCAATTTTGCTGTTGGCTATTTTCATATCATATAGACTCTATCATGACTTTTCTGTTCACAGCCTCTGTTTTGAAAAATGAGATCTTTATTTTCACACTTTGATAAATTACAAAATGCCATCCTCATTCTTCTTTTTTCTAAGTCCTTTAAAGTTTTTTCTTTGAATGTCATGTAGATTTATGCTTCTTGATAAATGAATCAATAACAAACATATTAACTTAATTCATTAGCATGTGTAAACATTACTCTGAAAAAATACAGGTGTATCAACCCACACACTCACACACACACCACATACAAGTATACTTGGAAAGGTTCTTCATTGTTTTCTACCTGCAGGCCACACGTGTTTGACAGAGTGCTGGGACAGGACTACATTAAGACCCAGGGTAATAAGAGCAAGTTTTAGATGTTGCACAAGGATTGTAATGAGCAAGTAAAACCAACATAATGCTTTATAACCCCTTGACAACTTCTGAGTGTGAGAGAACGGGAACCTTACCCAGCATGATCTCATGTTACTGAGAAGCATAGTAGGAACCAAAGCTGTATAATAGCTGACTTCATTCCTAGATTCTCCTCCATGTAGCTGTCTTCCCCTCATAAGAGAGGGCCTCCATTTTCTTGTGCTAGAGCATTTTACTGTCAACTTCTGATCAAAACACATTTTGGAATGCAAACAAATGACCAAAACAAGCCCATTTATTTTTGCTAATCAAATTTTATTTTGTTGTCTTGAAATCTTTTATTTATTTATTTTAGAGAGAGGGAGGGAGTATGCAAGCAGTGGGGGAGGGGCAGAAGGAGAGAGGGGAGAGCATCTCAAGCAGGCTCCTCACTCAGCATGGAGCCCAACATGGGGCTCAGTCCCACAACCCTGAGATCACAACCTGATTTGAAATCAAGAGTTGAATGCTTAACCAACTACGTCACCCATTGCTAATCAAATTCTAAAGTTTATATGGTCCACATAAATCTAGATAAGTTAAATTAATTATAAGAAGAACCTGAAAACTTTTCTTTTTTTCCTAGTACTTTCATGCCATTTTTTGAAAAGTGATATTTACTCACCTCTTTGCCTTATAGTTTTAACTCACTTGCTTATCGTTTTCCACCTTATCTTGAACTATTGTGCCAGTTGCTTATCTTATTCCTTCTTCTCCTAGATTGCAGATCCTGTCCCAACGCCTCTTTCTTCCCTAAGACTCCTTTTTTGGCCTGTTTTGTTTTTCTTGGGCAATTATTATTAATCTTCTAAAGTTAGTTGCTAGCATTCCCATAGCTACACCCTTTCCTCAGAATGTTTATTGCACTTGCCATTATGAATAGGTGTTCTGGTTTTAGAGGAAGGCATTTTATGAGAGGATCTTCCAGTATAAACTATGTCTCGTTTTTCTACTGCTACTCTAACTTAATTATTGAGGTCTGATTCCTCATGCTAAATTTTATGGAAACTGAGTATATAAAGTCCCAAAGCTCAAAGAGACATATTTACATTTAATAGGAAGTCACCAGAAAATTCATTTAAATGGTGATCTTCCCAGGGATTTACGAGTTTATTTCTAGGTTTTATTTATTTATTTATTGGCTTAGTTTTAGGAGGGAAGAGAAACCTAAAGCTAAAATTAATGATCAATCAGGAGTGAAACTTAACTCAAAAATGACAAATCAACAGGAAGCATGGTGAAGTTGTTATAAAAATAGATTTACACACATTATGAGAAGCCATTTTGTTGTGCAAGTGAAGTATCTGTATCAGTAAAGCTACTTGTATGTTTAGTTATATCCTAGAAAAATTAGAAAAGAAGAAAAAAGAAAGAAGGGCAGAGAAGATAGTGGGAAGGAAGAAGGAATATAATTGACTTTTTTGGGTGGGGAGAGGGTGGCTTGGCTACTTTTCATTCAATTTTTCTAGGGTAGCAGATGGTAACATGGATTATTTTTTCAATCCCATTTCCTTCTGAAGCATGCTCTGTCCCTTGAAAGTTCATTCTGAATAATCTATTGTTTCTGGTGTTACTAGAGGTTTTGGAGTAGGGCTTCTCATTTGTCTTACTGCTTACAGCCATGGTGAGGTCTTTTCAAAGAAAACAAAGCCCAGGGATGCAGTGAAAGAAGATGCATTCTCAGAGGGATCAGCAATGCATTGATCAATGGTTCTCCACCAGAATAATCACTGTTTACAGTTGCTAGGGTTTTGAAAGCTGTTCTTTAATTTGGGATATTCAAATTAGATATTGTTAATTAAGTCAGGGCAGAGTCAATAAAAATGGTATCACAAGATTTGGAAATACATGTGGTTAATTGATTATAGAAATAGATTTAAACATTAGAAGACCAAATTCCGAAATACCCTTTTTATGATCTTGTTTAACATTATTTCCTGCTTGAAAAGAAACAAACCCAAAAAGCTGAATTTAGAAGTGTCTTTTTGATTCTATACCATGTGCCCTGTACTGTGTTATGTACTGTTAAAAATTTTCTACTTAAATAATAATGAAATTATACGGCATTTATTTATATCACAGAAGCATTCTTCACTTTGTGAAAAGATTCCCTTACATTTAGACTGGAAAACATTCCCAGCATAGAGCCAAGTGTCACATCACTCCCTGGCCTGAATTAATAGCACCCAAGGGATGTTTATGTCCTGGTCACTGTCACTATGACTGGGAGAAAGTAAGAAAGAAAAAAAAGTTTCAAAACTGTAAACAGTTATTAGCCAGTGAATTTATATTTCAAGGATGAGTAATGAGAAGTTTAAGCTGAAATTCAGGCTCAGATGAACTGCATTTAAAATGGGACTTTGCTTACAAAATCTTATTTTTTTTAATAGGGAGAGACCATGGTATTTAACATTTTATGAATTAAGGAAATTAGTTACAGTTTTATTTACCTCACATTCTTACTTTCTCATCCTAATAAAATCTTTTCAGTAATCACACTGCTGAGTTATAGAAAATGCCTTCTGGGTAAAGCACAATGCTGGCTTAAAATTGTGCTTTCAATTTTTATCATTATTAAAAAGTAAAACTTCATAGAGGGTTGGGTAGAGGATCACTGGCTTGCACAAGGGCAGAGCATGTGATTCATATCATAGTCTATGTGACCTCACTTTCTCGCTCCACTTGCTTTGTACTTTGTGAAGACTACTTTGCTGTAGGTAAAGGGCTTGGTTCAGTAATAATTTTAGACACCATATAGAGATCTAGTTGGTGGGCCTTGTCTATCTTTTGGGTTGATATATACTTTAAAATTTTATAGTAGATTTGTGGCCCAAGATATCATAAGTTCTAAGAAGTTACCTGCATTAATATGTTTTAGATTGTCAGTCAAGTGATTGATAGTTCATCATATTTCCTCTGGGACTCTGCTTGAGCTAACGCCTCTTATGTTATTTAATCTGTAGGCATATCCAACTTCACATTGATGAGGTTTAGAACACACTACCCAAAATATGCCACCGTGGCATACTGAATATTTTTTTTTAAGAGTTTAAATTATTTATTCATGAGAGACACAGAGAGAGAGGCAGAGACATGGGCAGAGGGAGAAACAGGCTCCCCACAGAGACCTTAATGCAGGACTCAATCCCAGGACCCTGGGATCACAACCTGAGCCGAAGGCAGACACTCAACCACTGAGCCACTCAGGTGCCCTAGCATATTGAATATTTTAAGCTGGAAAAATCTGAGAAACAGCATGTACAGAAAGGACTTTCTGATCTCCCCCCAAGTAGATCGTAAGACCCTTGTGTGAGAGGTGTCCTCCTTACACCTGGAGGAAAGGAGCATCTGTTTTTGAAGTCTGAGAGGACTCCAAATGCATAGGCCTTGTTAGGTTTCTCCTAGTTTACCATTGCCTCATATCCTTTTGCCCTCACATTTTCGTACCACTTTCCATTCTTCATCAAAATGAGTAGTAAATGCTCAGGTTTAACTACTTTATGTAGGTCCTAATTTCCTTTTGAGGGCTTCTATGTCATAAAAACATATTAAATATTATATTAAATATAAAAAGTCATATTAATATAGAGATATATTTGTACACTTTTCTCCTGTGAATCTGCCTTTTGTCAGTCTAATTTATAGAGCCCTAGCTGGATAACATAGAAAGGTAGTAGGAAAAAATTTTTCCTTTACAATAACAGTCTGAAAAATTATTCAGCAGCTTGTATAGGAAAAGTATCTAAACCTAGAAATATCTAGGAAACATTTAGAGAATGTTTCTAAATACTGTAGGAAAATGGAGATTAAAAAAATACATTACTTAATCTATTGGCAAGATTAATAGTTAACATTAGTTTCATAAAATCAAAACTACTTCTGGATTTTGAATTTAGAAAGCTATTATGGCTTTTCACTGCTTTAATTTATAAAAGGCAAAATAGATTTTTCTAATACTTAGGATTTTGAAATAGCCTTATAATGCACATGTCATCCCAGAGTAAATTTTTTATTGCTTAATTATGAATTGGATTTTAATGGAAACAACCTAACTTTCATCTGGAATTCAGTGAACTGTGCCATTACAGAATATGATTGAAATAAGATATTTTAGTTGTATTTTAAATGAAAAGAATAGGAAAGGCATCTGCTGGGATTTTTGCTTTTAGAAATAAAAGTAAGAAACAACTAACTCTGGCTGAAACTATCTCAGAGTTCTAGTAATTGTAATAAGGAGAAATAATGAGTTTGGGAGCAAAAGTCACCTATGGTGTTGTAAATGGTGAGTCCAAACTACAGATCTTCATGAAGAAATAAGAAGGCTGTAAAATTTTAAAATTCTATAGAGTGCAGAAAAGGTCAGTTATTTAATGGAACATATCTATAAATAAAATGCAAAATAAAGAGAGGGGTAAAATATGACTGCATGCTTGGACGGATGCAGACAGTATTTACTATGCAAGTATGGCTTAAAGTGTTTCATTTTGTTGACTAATTTCTTCAGTTTATTTAAAGATGTTTGTTTTTGGATGCTTTCTTGCTAATGCAAATACTTTTTTTGTTGTTTTTGGAAAATCAAAATAGTAAATACAGAGTGTATACACATCAAGGTATCTAGGGTACTGAGCAAAATTAAGGAAATGAAGCAAACAATTGAGGAAAGAGTTTTAGGATATACTAAGCTGGTGGGAATTTGGTATTATCAGTTTTGGAGAAAGTTGAAGGGTAGTCCAGTGAAGTATGCCACCTGTGTGCCCATATGTCTGAGTTCAGCAGATGCTGGGCACAGAGATTGTAAATCTTCAGATGTTTTAAGAGTGAAATGACAGTCTTTTGATTAGAGCATGACATTGGTCCTTAAAATGAACTTGAAAATCTTAACAAAAGGCCACTTCCTGTTCTTCCACTTCTAATAAAAACCCTCTCTATAGCAGCCTCAGAATCCAACTGACCAAACAAATTTTTACAAAAATTCCACTTACGTTGCAACTCAGATCCTTGATTATGGATCAAGTGTTTAGAAGAAGCTAGCATAGAGAGAGAAGGAGCAAATGGGAGAAAGGGAAGAGAAAAGAATGTAAATGAGAAAAAGCAAAGGACAGAAAGAAAAACTAAATATATCCTAATGATGAGAATAAATCCTATCTGTCAGGAAGTATAGCTTCCATAAAGAAAATTCCAACAAAAACTACAGCACATACCTGGAAAAATTAGAATCAGAAGGATTCAGTTTCTCAAATAAAAAAAATGGAGCATATTCTTTTGTTTATTATAATTTATCACTGTTCAAATTTTATTGTTGATTCTAAACCTATTAGAGACATTCTCTAAAATGAATCCTGCCTTATTTTCTTAGTAGACACAAAAAATTTCTAGCATTTCCTACTAAATAAGGTAATAGGTAAGGTAATAAACCTAAGATCCAAGAGAATATTTTACCCCATCAGTGCAATATTGAATTGTGTCCATTTTTATCTACAAAACTGGGCAAATTTCATGCTGCCAGGCTATCAAAGGATTGTTGAAGAGCCTTGTAGAGCAGGGATTTTTTTTTTTAAGACATCAAATATCATGCTTGACGTTTTATGAATAAGAACATCAGTAGTCACAATTTCCTGGATCAGGAAATTGTTCCATCCAACTTCATATGGCTTCTTTGGTAAGAGCATTGTAACCATGTCAACTATTTCCCATCATGTTGACATTATGTCATCATACAGACATATATATATCTAGATATTGACCAGGGCCTTTCTCTGATGCCACCTCCCACGGATCCTTCTCTGGTAGTGGGTGTAGAGACCTGCCTATTTCATCCACTATTGTATTCCCAGCCTTGCTTGTATTCCCTATCCTTTGGTTACATATGCTTGTTGATCACTTCTTATCTTACGGGAAAGTTATTTAAAAATGCATCCTGACAGGAATACAATATACTCCTTCAGTGCAGGATGTGTCTGAATTCAGCTTCACATTTATTCACTGCGTTTAATACAATGCCTTGCATATAACTTTATATGTGTAGATTGAACGGTGAACTTCATGAACTTTAATGGATCATTATTATTTGCCATCTAGGAACTTACCCAAAACTTTGGGAATTCATAGGTAGGTCTTATGTGGTGCCACAAAGTGGGGTGGAGGGGAAAACAAATGAATTGTTACAAAGTTATAGCATGGCCATCATCAGGCCCAATGCCTTCTCCCCATACTTGATTCTTTTCCCTCAGTGCCAGAGAGTCTCCCCTGCTATTGTTGGCAATTCAGAGGGGATCTTTTTCAGAAGTAGCTTAATTATGATGAGTACAAATTTCTGTGGATAGAGTGGGCCCATGGGCATAGAGAAGGGTGAAGAAATCTAAATTATAAGAAAATTATAAAGAATTTTAGAATGTTATGGGGCAATGTTACAGAATCATAGAGGGAAACTCAGATTAAGGTGGTTGAATATTTCATGTTCACTGTGCAAAAACAGAGTAGGCCTGAGATTGCCTGTTCTTAGAGAAACCTGCTTTCAAGTTTGGCCCTTCTGGTGTTCTCTGAGGATTTGGCTAGTAAATGGTACCTTGGACTGATTGAAAACTTTCCCTAAATAAAAGTGGTACTCACTGTGCCTAAAATATGCAAAGAATGTGTTTATGTTTAATTCTTGCCTTCCTTTTGGGAGTCCAGAATTTTGGTTTGTGCTTTGCAGGGAGTGCCTACATAGCAGTCCCCGCCCTCCCCCCACAGTAAAAACCATTGGCAGTGTCTCTAATGAGCTACTCTAGTAGATAATACTTCTTATTTATTGTCACAGCTTGTTGCTAGAAGAATAAAGCATAAGGAGGGCGGAGGACTCTTGGAATCTTGCACCTGGTTAGACAAACTCATGTGCACTTTTTCCCTTTGCTGATTTTGTTTTATATCCTTTCATTGCAATAAATCTCAGCTGTGAGTACAACTATATGCTGAGTCTATGCGATCTTCTAGCAAATCATAGAACCTTCGATGGTCTTGAGTGGCACCTCTAATCTGTAGGACCCAGTCCAGCTAATGTCTTGAGCCAGTCCTGACCATGACTGCAGGCTATCAGAAGGCTCATCACCACCAATCAGTAGGGGCATAGGTAGCCATTTTGCCTTAGACCAGTATCTGGTCAGCTAGTATGAATCCAAGGTACATATGTGCCTGTAATGTGTAGGTGGGTTTTTCATTATATTTTAAAATTAATTTCTGCTTTTATAACGTGGGCATTAAAAGCATGGGCTCTGAGTTGGGATGCCAAGGTTTGAGTTCCAGCTTTGCTATTTCCTAGCAGTAGGACTTTGGATACATTACTTAACTGTAGTGCATCATCTGTAAGATAATGATAATAATAAAACTTACTTTAATAGCCTATTGCCAAGCTGAAATGAGATAAAGTATTGTGCTGATTCTTTTGGCTTGGCTCAGTGGTTTTCTATTTCAACCATTTCCTGTGATTAGTAGTGTAAGGTTGGGCTCTTCTATTAGTTGCAGACCTGTGATATATTCACTCTATTGGCTTTGGGTTAGTTGTGTTTCTGGAGGCAGGTTTTGCAAGCCTGTGTCCATGCTGCCATTTTTCCTGGAAATCAATCTACTTTTAAATGTTCAAAATTGATACCATAAATGAAACTACAAGGTGCTGACATTTAATTAGTCTTCTATTTCTTATATATTTTTCTTAGTTCATTAGTAGCAGGGAAATGATTGAAAACATAAAAATAAGTAAGTAAACAAAATTTTACTGAGCATCTGCTACCTACTATTATGTTAAGTAACTACTTGGACTAATTCATCTTATTCTTCCAACACTTTATAACATGGATATTAATATCCATATTTTAATGATAAAGACCCTAACCCAAAGACAAGTTAAATCCATTCACTACATTAGGTAGCCACTAAATTGCAGAACTGGGATTCAAACACAGGACTCTTGGTTTTAAGAACTGCTGTCCTTAAATACTGTCCAAGTATTATGCTATCTCATTATGAAAAACATAATGAAAGTCAATACTAATTCTAATTTCAGAAATGAAAATTAGGAGATAAGAAAGAAGACCTCTATGTTTGCTATATATGCTCATTTAAAAGCATATATAGTCATACTTTATGACTTTTAAAGTCATACTTTCTGAGATTTTTGTAGCAGAATTTATTGTGGTTTCTGTGGCCTAACTTTTATCATCATTATAGACTTTTGAAGTCTAACACCTTAACTGATAACTTCCTTACTCTTTTGCATATTAGGAAATTTCTGGATTTGCTCGGAACATTTCCTTTTCAATTATTGTGGGAAAAATAGGTCTTAGCTATATCCTCAGACTGCATTTTTGAGTCAAAAACCTAAAGATATCCAGCAGTAGCAACTCTTAAAAACATCTTCCCAACATGAAGGATTAAGCTGGTTTTTGGCTTTATGATATAGTTAATTTTAATTAGATAAATTTATATATTTGTAACAACTTAAACAACTTTTGAATTAGTAAATGCCAATGTTCTATTATTTTCCTTCTTTTTAAAGTAGTGTTTTGGGTTTCATCAGAACCATTTCAATAGACATAAGATTTTTACCTATGCCAATCCCTGAAGAAATTCTCTTTTAAAGATTTAGGGAGATCTAAAGCCTGACAAGCAACATCTTCATCAAGTAGCATATTTCTTGCATATTTGAGTCCTTCAGATTTCAAGTTATTATGATTTTTAGAGTAATTTTGTTTTGTAAACTTGAAAATAAATTATGACTTCCACCTCTCAAATATTATTTTAGAGGACTGGTGGGTGTCACTGTTTTGAGAGTTCTTTCATGTTAAGAACTCTACCTCATTTACATCCATATTTTTGCAACCCATTTCAGTGACTAGGTACTAAGTACATAGTCTAAAATGCTAAGCAGTTCCTTGGATTGTTTTTTTCTTGATCATTGTAGCTATACCTGAGTAGCTTTTACTTAGTAGCTGTTTTGCACTTCTCTAGCTGCTTTGGACAGTTTCTAGTATGTACAGGAATAGATGTTTAGGCATTTAAATAATACTGTATGATAGAATATAATGGTAATAAACCATTAGGAAGGCCAGTCCTGTTTTCATTTCACAGTGGAACATTGCTGTTTGGAATACCAAGTTCCTGGAACTTCCAAAAGTCCGGTTATGCTTTAGTATCAAAATAGCATGCGTGTATGTGTGTGTGCATACAACCTAATCAAACCTAATAAATCAAACCTAATAAATCAAGAAATCCATCCAGTCTTGGGTAGTGACAAAGTAACTCACAATGGTAAGAATGTTACCCTCAAGAAGCTGACAGTTTAAAGGAGGAAATAGACTTATAAACATCCAATCAGTGATGGCAAAAATCTAACATTAAACAAGTAAAGTAAGGGATTATGGAAACAGGGAGATTGCCCCAAACTTTAGGAACTTTAGAAAACAATTCTATTGACACCTGAGACTCAAACTAAGCAGAAATTGGTTTTATTTATTTATTTTTATTCTTAAACATTTTATTTATTCATGAGAGACACAGAGAGAGACAGAGGCATAGGCAGAGGGAGAAGCAGGCTCCCCACGAGGAGCCTGATGTGGGACTAGATCCCTGGACTCCAGGATCATGGCCTGAGCCAAGGCTTAACTGCCAAGTCACCCAGGCATCCCAAATTGGTTTTAATCTTAGCAATTCAGTAGCTAGTTAAACTATAAGCCAAATTCTCTGCTTCACTTTATCCTTTAAACTTTGAGTAATCAGGAAGTGGTATCAGTGAGAATAGATCACATATACCTTCCAGTGCTGGGAAAATAAAGAAGTGAGTTGGAATCTAGGTCAGGTGGTGATAAACTTGATAAATCAACTTTGTAAAGCTCCTAAGGCAGCCAGGAATTTCTGTTGAGCTCTGAGTATGGTAGATCAAAACCTTTTCTGTATTTCCTACAATCAAAAATTTTTAATAACATAGCAAGTTAATTATTTCTTAGTTAATTATTTCTTGGTCCTGAAATGATTTTATGCTTGTCTGTGCTTTTATGCAGTATTAGAATTGCATAGCTTGTGCAGAAAATGGTAAAATTGACACTTTAAGAGTATATCATTTGATCAACAAATATAGGGGGTTCTGAGATCAGAATGATGCAAGACCAAAGAAAAGCTCCTTGACTTCTTGGAGCTTACTACCCAATTGGAATGGTAAGGCATTAAATGTCTGAACATTCTAGTAACAATGTATACATTAAACAAGTTAAGAGAACAATAGACTTGCTCCTAGAGGTAGCATGTGATATACATCTGTGATTATTAATCGTATGTATTGGATTTCGTATCTTGGGCCACAGCACCCAGATATTTGGTCAGTTATTATTTTAGATATTTCTGTGAAGGTACTTCTTAGATGAGATTAACATTTAAAGCAGGAGACTTTGAGTAAAATATATTACCCTCTACAATGTGGGTGGGCCTTATCCAGTCAGTTGAGGACCTTAATAGAAAAAGACTGACCTTTCCAGAAGAGGGGCTTCTGCCAGCAGATGACCTTTGGATTTTAACTACAATATTGTCTCTTCTCTGAGTCTCCAGCCTGCTGGCCTACCCTGTACATTTTGGACTTGCCCACCTCTAGCTGCTTGAGCCGATTTCAGAGAATAAATCTGTTTCTCTATGTGCATATGCAGTTAATTCTGTTTTGTTTCTCTATAGAATGGTGAACACTACAGTACCAATGGCCATTAAGTACTGTGACTTGAGCTGAAAAAAAAAATTAGCTGTAAGATTGAGTGTCATATATATCTTCCTTCCTTCTCCCGTATTTAATCTTTCTTCCTAGATGATGAGCTCCTAGAGATCAGTGCAAACAATATCAAAGGGCAGTTTGGATAAAGACATTGAGGGAGAGTAACCTTTAATTCCTATGTTTAAAGCAGTCAGAGATTAATGTACAAAAAAGCTATGCTTCTCATATGGATTTTGCTCTTGACTGGTTATTAGGAGGCTTTTAGAAATAATAAGCAGTCCTTTGGAAAACATTAGATGAAAAGTCTAGACTTCACTCTCCGAGAGTTGCATGGCATTATACAAATAGGCCTATGTTACTGGGCCTCCGTTTCTGCTTATAAATTAAGCAAAGATAATAGAAGTTCATGAACCCACCAAAAGAGGCAAAACTAATCTATACATTAAAAGTCCAAAAAGTGGCTATGCTCTAAAAATAATTTTTTTAAAAAAATTGAATTCCAGTGTAGTAAACATACAGTGTTATATTAGGTTCAGATGTACAATATGGTCATTCCACAATTCCATATATTACTCAGTACTCATCAAGATAAGTGTACTTTAATCCTCTTCAACTATTTCACTCATCTCCCTACCCACCTCCCCGCTGGCAATTATCTATTTGATCTCTATATTTAAGAATTTGTATTTTGGTTTGTGTCTCTTTTTTTCCTTTGTTTTGTTTCTTAAATTCCACATATGAGTGGAATCATATGGTATTGGTCTTTCTCTGGCTTATTTTGCTTAGCGTCTTATTCTCTAGATCATCCACGTTGCTGTAATTGGAAAGATTGATTTTTTGATGGACACTTGGGCTACTTCCATAATTTGTTAGTTTTTTAAAAGATTTTATTTTTAAGTAATCTCAATGCCCAACAGGTTGCTCAAACTCATAACCTTGAGATCAAGAGTCTCACTTTCTACTGACTGAGCCAGCCAGGCACCCCTAATTTGGCTATTGTAAATTTTGCAATAACTATAGGATGCATATAGCCTTTTGAAATAATGTTTTGGTATTCTTAGCATAAATACCTAGTAGTGCAATTACTGGGTAGTTCTATTTTTAACTTTTTGAGGGAACTCCATACTGTCTTCCACAGTGGCTGCACCAGTTTGCATTTCCACCAACAGTACATGTGGATTCCTTTTTCTCTCCATATTCTTACTAACACTTGTTTTTTGTATTTTTGATTTTAGCCATGTTACAGTGATGTTGAGCCTCTTTTCATGTGTCTGTTGGCCATCTGGATGTCTTCTTTGGAGAAATGTCTGTTCATGTCTTCTGCCCATTTTTAAATGATATTATTATTATTATTATTATTTTGGTATTGAGCTGTGTAAGTTCTTTTTTTGTTTGAGAGAGAGAGAGAGGGAGAGAGAGATTTCACAAGTGGGGGAGGGGGGGCAGAGAGAGAGAGAGGGAGGAAAGAATCTTAAGTAGACTCCACCCTCAGCACAGAGCTTGATTTGGGGGCTTGATCTCAGGACACTGAGATCATGACCTGAGCTGAAGTTAACAGTCAGATACTTAACTGACTGAGCCACCCAAGTGCCCCTGTAAAAGTGCTTTATATATTTTGGATATTAACCCTTTATTGAATATGTCATTTACAGATGTCTTCTCCTATTTGGTAGATTGTTTTGTTGGTGGTTTCCTTCGCTGTGCAGAAAATCTGTGATCTGTTCTTGAGGATGTTCTTTTTTTTTTTTCTTTTTTCTCTTGTTTTTTTATCTTGAGGATGTTCTACGTGTACTTGAAAAGAATGTGTAGTCTGCTGTTTAGGGTGGACTGTTCTGAATTTGTATGTTAAATCCATCTGGTCCAGTGTGTTTCCTTATTGATTTTCTTTTTAGATGATCTGTCCATTGACATAAGTGGGGTGTTAAAGTCCCTTACTATTATTGTATTACTATCCATTACTTCCTTTATGTTTGTTATTAAGTTTTATGTATTTCAGTGCTTCCATGTTAGGTACATAAATATTTACAATTGTTACATCTTCTTGTTGGATTGTCTTCCTTTTTATTATATAGTGTCCTTCTTTGTCTCTTGTTACAGTCCTTGTAAAAAAACTCTATTTTGAGTCCTTGCAAAACTCTATTTTGTCCAGTATTAGTATTATTCTGACTTTCTTTTGATATCCATTTGCATGATTAATGTTTCTTCAACCCCTTGCTTTCAATGTGCAGGTGTCTGAAATGAGTCTCTTGTAGGTTTGTTTATTTAGATTTATAGATAGGTTTATTTATTTATTTATTTATTTATTTATTTATCCCTTCCATCACCCTATGTTTTTGATTGGAGCATTTAGTCCATTTACATTACTTTGAATGAATTAAATGCCATTTCCACACAAAGTAATTATTGATAGGTATTTATTGCTATTTTCTTACTGTTTTGTGGTCATTTTTGTAGTTTTTCTCAGATCTTTTTTTCTCTTACTGTTTTCTCTTATGGTTTGCTCGCTTTCTTTAGTGATATACTTATATTCCTTTCTCTTTATTTTTTGAGTGTCTCTTAACTGGTTTTTGGTTTGTGGTTAGCATCAGGTTTGTATATAACATCTTCTGTCTTTTTTTCTTTTAAGATTTATTTATTTATTCATGAGAAACACACAGAAAGGGAGGCAGAGACATAGGCAGAGGGAGAAGCAGGCTCTTCTTAGGAGCCCAATGCAGGACTCAATCCTGAATCCTGGGATCATGGTCTGAGCCACCCAGGTGTCTCATAACATCTTCTGTCTATATTAAGTTGATGGTCACTTAAGTTTGAACCTATTTATTTGCTCCTCCCCTCTCTACATTTTAGGTATATAGTGTCTTACTTTATGTCCTTTTTTGGTGAGTTCTTTGATTTTTATAGATATGCTTACTTTTACTGCTTTTGTGCTTCCTACTTTTCTTACTTTTACTTAATAATCTTTCTTTTCCACTCAGAGTCCCCTTTAATGTTTCTTGTAGGGTTGGTTTAGTGGTCATGAACTTGTTTAGCTTTTGTTTGTCTGGTAAACTCCTTATCTCTCTTATTCTGAAAGATAAGATAGTGGATATCTTTCTAATGATTATAAAGCAGTAAGAAGAAAGTCTTCTAGGGTTTGTAGTTCTATTTCTGGATTTGGGTGCTGGCTATATGGTTATATTCAGTTTGTAAAAAGATTTATTGAGCAGTCGACTTATATGTATTTTTAATGTATGCTATTTTCAATAGAAAGTTTTTAAAAGTTCATGTAGCCAGTCTTGCAAATACTTAAAAAATTGACAGAGTGAAAAAAATCCAAATGTGTTACAAAGATAAACAACCAAAATGACTTGTTGCAACATTTCAGTAGTTTCCATCAGAAAATTAGGTTCCCATTCAAAGCAAACAAGTAGGGATGGTAAAATAAAAGGCAGAGTAAAACAAAATTTTTTTGAAGTCCATTAACTGATTTTCAGTAGATCTACTTAAATTGTGTTTTAGATCTGTGATACTGTACTTATTTTACTTATTGATGTTTATCTCAAGAATGTGATAGGCCAATTGGTTGTATTTGTTAAAGTGCTTTCCAGTGTTTGCTAAAACACATTGGAAAAGCCAACATAATAGCAGTATAACCTTTTATAGATCATAAAAGAAACAAAGCCTCTTAAAAGTATATTTGGAGCTTCATGGGTCCTAGTCAGAAAATGAAATTCTTTAGTGATTCAATAAAGCCATGGGACCATCATCCTTTTATGCACTATAAGTATCATGCCAGCTGCATGCCTACTTTTAATATCAACAAGAAGTGGATGGATAGAATTTTCACTTCCGTAATTTGTGTTGGAAACAATAAAACATACATGAACATTTTCTGCAGATCCCTTTGATCTATTTAATAAAATAACCATCCGAATTATGAAATTTTTTTAAAAAGCTCTTGAGTTGCTGAGGGACATACTATAGCAGGTGTGTTGGTCACTAGGGTGGGCATCAATATTACTTAGAGCTCTCAATCACTGCCACACACCCTCTTCTGTTGTGGTTATTTTATATTCATGACCGTTCTTATTCCTTTCCTTGTGTAAATGTAAAAAATCCCACCACTTAATTCCTGATTCTGTTTGCTGGAAAGAGAAGGCAATTCATTAATGTATCACTCAATATTTCTCACTGCAGACATGCTATGCATTGCTAGGCAGAGGTAAGGGCTCTCAGGAAAGCTTCCTTTACATTGATAGAAACAGGTGTTCTTTTTTAGTTGTCAAGTCAGCTCCCTTCTGAGAATCTCAGATAAGTGGTCCAAATTACATCTAAGAGGAAAATTCGCCCAAGCATAATTACTTTTCATCAGGGTGCCACAAATAATGAAAAGAACAGAACACTGGAAGTATATTGTAGTCTACTTAATCACCATCATTTTAAAAAGCTGATGTTGAATTCCTTACTTCAAGACAAATTGTATAGCTTTGGTGGAAAACTAGGCATATTTTCTAAACACTAAATTATATTTCTTCTAATTCACATTTGGCTAAGAAAAGCTGGCGAGTCCTTATAGCAACAAAGTATAAGAGATAAGGTTTGCAGCTGCCATTTCAAACAGTCATTTTTGTCTATTCTTTAATAGCTTCCTGTGTTTTTATTCATATTGAATGAATCCCCTTCTTTATCTTTCTTGGCAAGATAAATTTCGTCAGGGTTGCCATCGATGCAGGACATAGGAAGATGCCTTAAGTCACCTTGCCCCCTCATCTCCTATTGTCTCTCACCTCTACCCAAGAATGAAACTTGTGGAAAGCAACAGATTATTAGTATGGGTAGAAATAGTAAAGCTTTGCCCAGTGGTGAACAGTGGCCTAGCACCATGCCTAAGAAATCCTGGTCATCAGAATTTTAGATAGCATTTTTTTTTTTTTTTCACTTAAGAGAAGTTCTAGAACTGAAAATCTTCAGTTGAGGCGTGATGGAAAATCTGAGACCAAAAAACTGGGTGTGACTACAGCCTCAACCATTGACTAGATATGGGGAAGTTGCTTAAACTTTGCATGGCTTGGTTTATTCATCTATAAAACTATCCTATCCTGTAATAATACCTATCCTAAAAAAATCAAGCAGCCTAACAAAAACATTTTTTTCTAGGATTTTATGTGATTAATAGTGGTAATTATAAATGAAATATAATATTTTGGGGAGGATGTATAGGCTTTGGGGGAGAACATGGGAGAAAGTTCCTGTTATACATTAGCACCTTCAACCAGGGTCAAAACCTTCAAGACACCTTCTGTTTTCCCAATTGCTTTGTTTGTCTCCCATCAGCAGTTCTTCCTCTGTGATCCTTGCTTTTTATCCTTTCTAGCCAATTATTGAGAGCCTCCTACCCTTATAGCCACTCTCTCTTTCCATCCCACATTGATGAACGTTTCCTTTGTTCCTTCAGCCAAATGAGTTTATGTACTAAATATGCCCATTCATAAAATCAAATTTGTCTGTCTTGATGATTAAGTTATTCTGGGTAGAGCTGTAGGCTTCCCAATACATTACATGTAAGGCAGTGTTCAGTAAGCTTTTCTGTAAAGGGTTGGGCAGTATGTATTTTAGGCTCGCTGTATCGTATGGTTTCTGTTGCAGGTAGTCAGCTCTTTTGTTGTAACGTGAAAGTAGATATAGACAATATGTAATCGAATGAACATGGCAGTTTTCTATTGAAACTTTATTTACAAAAACAGATGGTGAGCTGGGTTTGGTCCATGGGCCACAGTTTTCTGGGTCTCCAAGACAGATGAATCATACCTTATCAGAGTTTAAAGGGACACAACAATCATGTAGTACAGTTTTCCTAAAAATGTGCTCCATAGAGAGTGGTACTCCTGCCATCAAAGTTAATTGGTCAAATATATTTTTGAAATGCTACATAATTTTTCCCTTCTTAAAGGCTCACCAATGCATTAATACACTAAAGGCCCTGACTCTTTTTCAGGGTGTAACATTATTAATAGGAAAGCTAACTAATGTTTTAATAGTGCTTACTATGTGCCTGAAATGGTTCTAAATGCTCTGACATGTATTATTTCATTTAATCTTCCTGTGAGATATAGAGTATTATTAATGCCATTTATAGTCGATTAAACTAGGCACCTTCCAAGGTATAACATAATTAGTGTGGCTGGGATTCAAAGATAGGCAGCCTGGTTCCATAGTCTGTGCCCTGGCTGCTACACCTCCATGTAACATCTGGACACCAATGTGTAGTACCATGTAAGCTAGGAACGTGCTTCTTTACTCCAATTCCTTCAGTTTATACATTAGAAAAGTGAGGTCTAGAGAGATTCCAGTGACTTTGCAAGGGTCACAAGCATAATTAATAACTGAGATAAGTCTACAAATCAATTAAATTACTGCTTGTCACTTGAAGAAATGTTTAGATCAATCCTTTATAAAGACAGAAAATCCTTTTTAAAATGAGTAATCACCTCTAATTTCCTTTCTCCAATTCAAGTTTTTATAGCAAGTTCCATTTCAGTAAGGTAAATGTTTGATTTTTAAAAGGTGGAATTATTTTCACTTAAAAAAACAGGATAGGCAAATCTTTGTCTCTCTCATCTCTCTCTCAGGCTCCAAATCAGCATTCCTGACTCAGTGCACATCAGAATCACTTGGGATCCTTGGAAAAAATGATGCTGAGCCCCAACCCCACCACCTTAGAAATTATGTTGTTGTTGTTTTTTAAAGATTTATTTATTTTAGAGAGAGAGCACAGGGTAGAGGGAGAGCAGGAAGGGGAGAGAATTTTCAAGTAGACTCCTCATTGAATGGAGAGCCCAACATGGGGCTTGACCCATGACCCATGACCCATGAGATCACGACCTGAGCCAAAACCAAGAATTGGATGCTTAACTGACTAAACCACCCACATGCTCCAAAATTCTGTTTTAATTGAGGATCTGACCTAAATATTTCTAAAGATGTCTCCAAGAGATTCCAGTATATCCAGGGTTGTGAATCACTGCTCTAGAATCACATTTGTTATTGTCTGCTAAATTTGTCCACCTACATTATCAGCTAACATTTAAAATACTACATGGAATGAAACAAAACTTATGTGGGCCATGGGTTATAATTAATAAAAATGTGACCACATTCCAAGCATGAGTGGAACTTTATTATTGCAGATAAATTGTGCTGGCAGCTATAATATTCAATCAATTTTATGTGAGTAGGACCTTTAGATTGATATGCATAACTGCAGAACCAGACTAACTCCAAACTGAAGGATTCTGGTAGGTTACTACAAGTCTGTATGGCTTAAATAGTTTAATGCCTGGGACTTATGGTGGAAGAAACAAGTATTTTGGAGGATTGGGTTTTTCTATCATTCTTCAACTACTTACAAATGTAATCATTTATGAGAGAAAACTTTAGAAATAATGTATAGAAGAGTTTAGCATAGAAATAGACCTCCATGAGATGAAATAGGATTGAAATTATCAGAACTTGAGATGGTGTAACTATTACTATCAAATATTAAATTTGTCTTTAGGTTTTTTGGCAGTAAAGGCAAAAAAAAAAAAAAGGAAACACGTTAAGGAACATAGTTGTACATTTTGGCTAAAAATGACTTCCACATTTGCAGAGAGAATTGTTATTTTTGAACTAATTTTAACCAATAATTTAATACATATATCTTTGGGATAGCACAGTTAAAATATCCTTACCACAGTTTTGCAAAAATCATAGAAATTCTGATCAGTTGATGATAGTTGAATGAATCCTTATATAGTTGAATGAACCAAATATCATGAATAAGTAAAGACAGGGATCCCTGGGTGGCGCAGCGGTTTAGCGCCTGCCTTTGGCCCAGGGTGTGATCCTGGAGACCCGGGATCGAATCCCACATCGGGCTCCTGGTGCATGGAGCCTGCTTCTCCCTCTGCCTATGTCTCTGCCTCTCTCTCTCTCTCTCTGTGTGACTGTCATAAATAAATAAAATTAAAAAAAATAAGTAAAGACATTTCTATTGTTGTTCATTCACTCATTCATTTTTTCAGTCAGTCAGTCACCTATTTGCTTTCAAGTGCTAATGATATATACCGGATGCACTGTTAAGTTCTGGGAATATGGTGCTCAATAAGATAATTCTTGCTCTCAAGAAGTTCACAGTACAGAGGAGGAAATGCTCAGTAAAACCAACATTTCAAAGTGAGAGAGGCTAGAGCTGGAAATAAAGGTGTGTGGTCACTTATTTGTTATAGGGACAAAAAGAAGGAGGACCTAGGTGAGACAATGGGGGATCAGAGAAGACTGAATAGGCTTAATCAGATAGATGAACACTGAAAATGCATTTCAAGAGGAAGAATAGCAGGCTAAGCAGCAGGGAAAGAGTACAGGGCCTTTAGGAGAATAACAAATATCTTTCCTAACCTGGAAGGTGGGGTTTACATGGGGATGTGGAATCAGAGATGTATGTAGGGGTCAGATTCCAAAGATCAGGCCAAAAACTTACAGACTTTATATGAAAATGATGGGTAGTCCTCTCACTATTTTAGGCAGAGGAGTCACGTGATCAGATTTTTGTGTTAGAAAGATTACTCTAGCCAGTGTGGAAGGGAGACAGACTGGGAGGTCACTTAGGAGGTCATTGGTGTAATTCACTTCTTAAGTGCTGAAGATCTGAAGGGAAGCAATGATAACATAGAAAAGGGGACAATTCTACAGCTATTTAGGAGATTGACTTCTATGGGTTAATGACTATAAGAAGGGGAAGAGAGAAGAATTAAGTAGTTTCCTAGCTTAGATGACTGGGCAGCTGTGAGACTATGTACAGAGATCAAGAATACCAGAGGAAAATTAGATTTGTGGGTAGGGAGCAAAGAATGGAAGAGGGTGAAGATGAGTTCAGTGGTAATTATGGGACATTGAATGGAAAATTCCAGTAGAGCACTGAGGTCTGAGTACAGGCAATAGTTCTGGAATTTACCAGCAGGTAGATGGCAGTTATAGATGGCAGTGTATATTAGGGAGATGACTTAGAGTCTGGGACTCTGAGAAATACACTTAAAAGGCTTGTAGAGGACACAGAGTTTATGAAGGAGAGAGAAGCATAGTAAAAATAAACTGGATGTATGTGCGGTAATGGAAGTGATCAATAGGATGCACGCTACTACCTAGGCATGCCATCTGAAACAGAGATAGAACTGAATAGTAATACATTAAACTGTCTCTGTGACTATCAGTTGTTCTAGATGGGACTTGATAGGTGTTGGATCTCTGACACCAGATTGAATTCTCTTAATAGGAGCCCATGGGTGGTTCATATTGCTTAAGGGACATATGCTTTACATATCAGATATGTTTCGAAAGTTTGAGATCAAAACCTTTCTCCATTAAGCCCAGTTGTGAATGCAGAATAAATATCTTCAATAGTCTTTAAAAAAAAAAACCTAAGCACTTGCATAACACAAGGTAGAGATGACAGTGTTCTGGGCTATGAAACATGGAAGAGGCAACTTTAGCTTAAAAAAAATTAAGGCCAATTTCTATTAATTAAGCACTTCAATGAGTGCTCAGTGGAAAGGATGATCTTAAATAAAATTGTATTGTGAAGGTCTTGCCAGAACAAATTAGCTGCAAATAAGAGCACCATGTAACTGAATGCACTCTCATGATGACTAAAATTATTTATGATTACTAATTTAAATATGACAGTTTTAGGGGCACCTGGGTGACTCAGTTGGTTAAGCATTTGCCTTCAGCTCAGATCATGATCCCAGGATCCTGGAATTGAGCCCCACATCGGGCTCCCTGCTTAGTGGAGAGTCTGCTTCTCTTTCTCCCTCTGCTGCTCTGCCTGCTAGTGCTCTCTCTCTCTGTCAAATAAATAAAATCTTTACAAGATAAAGAGATAGATAGATAAATAAATAAATAAGACAGTTTTAGCTTGGGTATGATCGATACTTATTTTGTTTGTGAATTGTATTAGACTACATGTCTGACTGTTTAAGACCTTTCATAGTTAGGAATAACATAAGGAGAAGAAATATTGCCAATACCTGGACTCTTTTCCCATATCTATGGATCTTCAGGATCTCTGGATAACTTAAAATAGAGGCCTTTTTGATTTACATATTCTCAGGAGGGTTTACTGGCTATCGTGACTTCTTTCTATACATTGTGAAATATATATGCCCTGACGTCAGGCTGAATGAAAGAAGCAAAATGTCCTAGGGATTTTGTAGGTCTCAATATTAAAATGTTTGTAGTTTAACATCTCTCCTCTGTTATCATCTTAACTACTAATATTTCATAGAGGAATAGGAGGTATTGTTTGTTTGTCTTTCTGGAGTTTTATCTAATTTTTAACACCCCTGGCTGCAGTACTGCTAATGGCATCAGTAGTTTTTGATCATTTAATTCCTGTGATATCCATAAATTTGAAGTCTCATATGAATTTTCCCTAATTGTCAGGAAGTATATGTAAAAAGTCTCCAACTACATTTTAAAAAGATAATACAAAGGGAAAGGAAACTGATCAAGAAGCTGATGAGCAATATAAAATGGAGACAAGAGGAATGTCTTAGAGCCAAGGAAGGTTGTTATGTAAGATAGTCATTTGGCTTCTTACAGATTCTTTACTGGACAATCAAGAAAGAGGGCTTTTACATTTTAAAAAATATTTTAAAATGTTCCATAATCAGTCAAATTAAAAAAAAAAGGTAGTCTCTGCATGCTTAATATTAGGCCTCTAACATAAGCATCAATAGTTCAGATAAAATGCTGTGTTTCTGTTCTAGCAGGACGATCTTACTTCTGTTACTTATCAGTGCATCTGAGTACTGAGTACTGAATTGTAGTGAACTGTTGTGAAGTATAATAAAATAATAATAGCATCTAGATTGAATACCATTATTAGAATACTCCTTGCTATAAGGGCCAGCAGCCTTGATACTACAGGGGAGCTTGTGAAAATGCAGAATTGTAGGCTGCAGCTTAGATTTACCAAATCACGATCTGCATCTTAAGATAATCCTCAGTTGATGGGTCTTCATATTAATATTTGAGAAGCATTGGTCTAAATTAATAATCATATAACTATCCCATACTTTTGTTTTTGTCAAGAAAGTTATAGTGAAAAAAACTATTGTATTCAAAGTACTGAATAGAATTTTTTTCACTCTAGAAATTCCTTGTATTTTAAACAATCAAATGATTGATCAGTAATGAAGAATTATTGTTAAAAAAGAAGAATCATGATTTTCTTTCATTTACTGTCATGTGTTATAAATTCCTTTTTTGGTCTAGAGCTGAAATAAAGACCCAGGATACAAAAAAATAAATTTGAGAAACTATCTCTTTAGTGAATTGATTAAATAAGTAAATCAATTTTGTTTGTACCACTTTACCTGCAATGGATATTTCCTTGGTACAAGATAAATCTAGTAGATGGTCAACTTATCCTGTGTACAAAGTTTATACATCACTAAAACCCTACATTATTAACCCTTTTTAAATGGAAATAATTGTTGGAGTGGAAAACCGAAAGGAAGTTTGAATAGTTTTTTTTATATATATATTTTTATTGGAGTTCAATTTGCCAACATATAGCATAACACCCAGTGCTCATCCCGCCAAGTGCCCCCTCTGTGCCCATCACCCAGTCACCCCAACCCCCCACCCACCTCCCTTTCCACTACCCCTTGTTTGTTTCCCAGAGTTAGGTGTCTCTCATGTTTTGTCACCCTCACTGATATTTTCACTCACTTTCTCTCCTTTCCCCTCCATTCCTTTCACTATTTTTTATATTCCCCAAATGAATGAGACCATATAATGTTTGTCTTTCTCCGATCGACTTATTTCACTCAGCATAATACCCTCCAGTTCCATCCACGTTGAAGCAAATAGTGGGTATTTGTCATTTCTAATGGCTGAGTAATATTCCATTGTATACATAGACCATATCTTCTTTATCCATTCATCTTTTGATGGACACTGAGGCTCCTTCCACAGTTTGGCTATTGTGGACATTGCTGCTATAAACATCGGGGTGCAGGCGTCCCCGCGTTTCATTGCATCTGTATCTTTGGGGTAAATCCCCAGCAGTGCAATTGCTGGGTCGTAGGGCAGCTCTATTTTTAACTCTTTGAGGAACCTCCACACAGTTTTCCAGAGTGGCTGCACCAGTTCACATTCCCACCAACAGTGCAAGAGGGTTCCCCTTTCTTCACATGCTCTCCAACATTTGTTCTTTCCTGTCTTGTTAATTTTCACCATTCTCACTGGTGTGAGGTGGGATCTCATTGTGGTTTTGATTTGTATTTCCCTGATGGCAAGTGATGTGGAGCATTTTCTCATGTGCTTGTTGGCCATGTCTATGTCTTCCTCTGTGAGATTTCTGTTCATGTCTTTTGCCCATTTCAGGATTGGATTTTTTTTTTTTTTTTGCTGTTGAGTTTAATAAGTTCTTTATAGATCTTGATACTAGCCCTTTATCTGATATGTCATTTGCAAATATCTTCTCCTATTCTGTAGGTTGTCTTTTAGTTTTGTTGACTGTTTCTTTTGCCATGCAGAAGCTTTTTATCTTGATGAAAACCCAATAGTTCATTTTTGCTTTTGCTTCCCCTTGCCTTCATGGATGTATGTTGCAAGAAGTTGCTGTGGCCAAGTTCAAGAAGGGTGTTGCCTGTGTTCTCCTCTAGGATTTTGATGGATTCTTGTCTCACATTTAGATCTTTCATCCATTTTGAGTTTATCTTTGTGTATGAATGATGTAAGAGAATGGTCTAGCTTCATTTTTCTGCACGTGGCTGTCCAATTTTCCCAGCACCATTTATTGAAGAGACTGTCTTTTTTTCCAGTGGGTAGTCTTTCCTGCTTTGTCGAATATTAGTTGACCATAGAGTTGAGGGTCCACTTCTGGATTCTCTATTCTGTTCCATTGATCTATATGTCTGTTTTTGTGCCAGTACCACACTGTCTTGATGATTACAGCTTTGTAGTATCACCTGAAATCTGGCATTGTGATGGATAGAGGTCTTTTCTGATTCCACAGAAATCTTAAGATGATTTGTTCCAACTCTCTGAAGAAAGTCCATGGCATTTTGATAGGGATTGCATTGAATGTATAAATTGCCCTGGGTAGCACAGACATTTTCACAATATTAATTCTTCCAATCCATGAGCATGGAATAATTTTCCCATCTCTTCATGTCTTCCTCAATTTCTTTCAGAAGTGTTCTGTACTTTTTAGGGTAGAGATCCTTTACCTCTTTGGTTAGGTATATACCTAGGTATCTTATGCTTTTGGGTGCAATTGTAAATGGGATTGACTCCTTAATTTCTCTTTCTTCAGTCTCATTGTTAGTGTATAGAAATGCCACTGACTTCTGGTCATTGATTTTGTATCCTGCCACGTTGCTGAATTGCTGTATGAGTTCTAGCAATCTTGGGGTGGAGTCTTTTGGGTTTTCTAGGTACAGTATCATGTCATCTGCGAAGAGGGAGAGTTTGACTTCTTCTTTGCCAATTTGAATGCCTTTTGTTTCTTTTGGTTGCCTGATTGCTGAGGCTAGGACTTCTAGTACTATGTTGAATAGCAGTGATGAGAGTGGACATCCCTGTCTTGTTTCTGATCTTAGGGGAAAGGCTCCCAGTGTTTCCCCATTGAGAATGATATTTTCTGTGGGCTTTTCATAGATGGCTTTTAAGATGCTGAGGAATGTCCCCTCTATCCATACACTCTGAAGAGTTTTGATCAGGAATGGATGCTGTATTTTGCCGAATGCTTTCTCTGCATCTAATGAGAGGATCATATGGTTCTTGTTTTTTCTCTTGTTGATATGATCTATCACATTGATTGCTTTACAAGTGTTGAACCAGCCTTGCATCCTGGGGATAAATCCCACTTGGTCATGGTGAATAATCTTAATGTACTGTTCGACCCCATTGGCTAGTATCTTGTTGAGAATTTTTGCCTCTGTCTTCATCAGGGATATTGGTCTATAATTCTCCTTTTTGGTGGGGTCTTTGTCTGTTTTTGGAATTAAGGTGATGCTGGCCTCATAGAATGAGTTTGGAAGTATTCCATCTCTTTCTGTCTTTCTGAACAGCTTTAGTAGAATAGGTATGGTTTCTTCTTTAAACGTTTGATAGAATTCCCCTGGGAAGCCATCTGGCCCTGGACTTTTGTGTCTTGGAAGATTTTTGATGACTGCTCCAATTTCTTCCCTGGTTATTGGCCTGTTCAGGTTTTCTGTTTCTTCCTGTTCCAGTTTTGGTAGTTTGTAGTTTTCCAGAAATGTGTCCATTTCTTCTAGATTGCCTAATTTATTGGTATATAGCTGCTCATAATAAGTTTTAAAATCGTTTGTATTTCCTTGGTATTGGTGGTGATCTCTCCTTTTTCATTCATGATTTTAATAATTTGATTCTTTTATCTTTTGTTTTTAATAAGGCTGGCTAATGGTTTATCTATCTTATTAATTCTTTCAAAGAACCAACTCCTGGTTCTGTTGATCTGTTCCACAGTTCTTCTGGTCTCTATTTCATTGAGTTCTGCTCGAATCTTCATTAATACTCTTCTTTTCCTGGGTGTAGGATTTATTTGCTGTTCTTTCTCCAGCTCCTTTAGGTTCAGGTTAGCTTTTGTATTTGAGTTCTTTCCAGTTTTTTGACGGATGCTTGTATTGCAATGTATTTCCCCCTTAGGACTGTTTTTGCTGTATCCCAAAGATTTTGAATGATAGTATCTTCATTCTCATTAGTTTCCATGAATCTTTTTAATTCTTCTCTAATTTTCTGGTTGAACCTTTCATCTTTTAGCAGGATGGTATTTAATCTCCACGTGTTTGAATTCCTTCCAAACTTCTTCTTGTGGTTTAGTTCTAGTTTCAAAGCATTATGGTCTGAAAAAATGCAGGGGACAATCCTAATCTTTTGGTATCAGTTACGACCTGATTTGTGACCCAGTGTGGTCTATTCTGGAGAAAGTTCCATGTGCACTTGAGAAGAATGTGTATTCAGTTGCATTTGGAAGTAAAGTTCCGTAAATATCTGTGAAATCCATCTGATCCGGTGTATCATTTAAAGCTCGTTTCTTTGGAGATGTTGTGCTTAGAAGATCTGTGTATTGTAGAAAGCACTGTGTTAAGTCTCCCAGTATAAGTGTATTATTATCTAAGTATGTTATTTAGATACTAATGGTTTGGTTATTTGGTTATTAATTGGTTGATATACTTGGCAGCTCCCACATTCGGGCCATAAATATTCATGATTGTTAGGCCCTCTTGTTGGATGGATCCTTTAAGTATGATATAGTGTCCCTCTTCATCTCTTATTATAGTCTTTGGGATAAACTTTAATTTATTTGATAGGAGGATGGCTACCCCTGCTTTCTTTTGAGGACCATTTGAATGGTAAATGGTTCTCCAACCTTTATTTTCTGGCTGTAGTGGTCCTTAGGTCTAAAATGCGTCTCTTGTAGACAGCATATAGATGGGTCTTGCTTTTTTATCCAGTCTGAAACCCTGCATCTTTTGATGGGATCATTAAGCCCATTCACATTCAGAGTTACTATTGAAAGACATGAATTTAGTGTCATCATAATACCTATTCAGTTCCTGTTTTTGTGGATTGCTTCCTTGGACTTCCTCTTTCTTTTACAGAGTCTCCCTTAATATTTCTTGCAGAGCTGGGTTGGTGGTCACATATTCTTTCAGTTTCTGCCTATCTAGGAAGCTCTTTATCTGTCCTTCCATTCTGAATGAGAGCCTTGCTGGATAAAGTATTCTTGGCTGCAGGTTCTTCTCATTTAGGACCCTGAATATATCCTGCCAGCCCTTTCTGGCCTGCCAGGTCTCTGTGGAGAGGTCTGCTGTTAACCTAATACTTCTCCCCATAAAGATTAGGGATCGCTTGTCTCTTGCTGCTTTAAGGATCTTCTCTTTATCTTTGGAATTTGCAAGTTTTACTGTTAAATGTCAGGATGTTGGATGGCTTTATTGATTTTTTTTTTGGGTGGGGGAATCTCTCTATCTCCTGGATCTGAATGCCTGTTTCCTTTCCCAAGTTAGGGAAGTTCTCAGTTATGATTTGTTCTAATATAGTTTCTGGTCCTCTGTCCCTTTCAGTGCCCTCTGGAACCCCAATTAAATGTAGATTTTTCCTTCTGAGGCTGTCATTTATTTCTCTTAACTTTTCCTCATGATCTTTTAATTGTTTTTCTCTTTTTTCCTCAGCTTCCTTCCTTGTCATCAGCTTGTCTTCTATGTTACTCACTTGTTCTTCTACCTCATTAACCCTCGTCCTTAGGACCTCCAGTTTGGATTGCATGTCATTTAATTGATTTTTAATTTCTGCCTGATTAGATCTAAATTCTGCAGTCATGAAGTCTCTTGAATCCTTTATGCTTTTTTCCAGAGTCACCAGTACCTTTATAATTGTGCTTCTGAATTGGCTTTCTGACATCCAATTGTAATTCAAATTCTGTAACTCTGTGGGAGAGAGGACTGTTTCTGATTTTTTCTTTTGTGGTGAGTTCTTCCTTCTAGTCATTTTGCTCAGTGCGGAGTGGCTAAAAACAAGTTGTACTGGAAAAAGGAAGGAAAAAGAGAAAAAAAAGGGGGGGTTAAGAAACAAAAAACAAAAAACAAGAAGGGGGTATCCTCTGATTCTATATACTGTAAGTCCATAGACTTCCCCTGGAACTTTCCTGCGCTGCTCGGTCAAGAATTTGCTCTTCCCCTGTCCTTCCAGCTGGTCTTCTGGGGGAGGGACCTGCTGTGCTGATTCTCAGGTGTGTGCACCTGGGGGAGCCGCCCCGCCCCCTGCCAGGTGCACGGCTCAGTGGGAGCTGTTTATCCTGTGAGGCCCCTGCTCCCTGGTAGCCCCGCTCAGTCCCAGGCACAAGGTGACACCAGGAGGAATACCACCAGTGGTGGCGGCCAGCTCTCCACCCCTGGAGTCAGCTCCAGGAGCAACCACCGCAGTCTCCAGGTCCGCGGGGGCCTGACGCTCCAGCGGTGGGGGCCACCGATCTGTACAGCTCCGGGGCGCCGGTTGGCAGGAGCGTTCTTGCTGCCCTGTGTCCTCCCGGCCTCCGCCTGTCCTGGGGGGAGTGCCAGATCTTGGGCTGTGTCCCCCTGGTGCCCTGGGCTCCGGGGTCTGTGCAGCTGGATCGCTCCCGGCCCGACAGCCCCCTCTCCGCGGAGCCTCCGCCCGAGCTGCCTCCGAGCTACTCCCGGGTCCAGCTGGGCGCGCCCTGCGGCCCTTTAGGGAGCTCGGCCACGGGGTGTGGCCTGCTCTTTCCCGGGGCGCAGGTGCTCTGTTAGTGCCCCTGGGAGCCTGAGGGCACCCTCCCCCTTCTGGGGTTCTGCCCGAGCTCCCTGCGAGCGCCTTTCCGACTGGGAAGGTTGGTGAAGCTCCTGCTTCTCCGAGACGGGTCTCTCCTGTCCTGGGGGCTCTCCCCGCGTGGCCTTAGCCCGGCTCCTCGCGGGGCCCCTCCCCCTTAGAGGCTTTTTTATTTCTTTATTTTTTTTCCGTCTTCCTACCTTGATAGAAGCCCGAATTCTTCTCACTGTAGCATTCCAGCTGTTCTCTCTTTAGATCTTAGGCCAAATTCGGAGGTTTTCAGGATGATTTGAAAGTATCTAGGTAATTTGGTGGGGATGGGTGACTTGGGTCCCTACTCTTCCCCCATCGTGCCCCTCCCGGAAGTGTCAATAGTTTGATGTCATCAAGCCTTTAGGCATGTGGATGCCATTAGCATGATGCCTGGTACAGAAAATGTTGGTTAATCCGAAACTTGTAAAAACACATAGTAAACAAACTTAGCTATAGGCTTCACTGAAGACCTGGTTAAGAAACTAGATTTTGGAGCACCTGGGTGGCTCAGTGGTTGAGCGTCTGCCTTCAGCTCAGGTTGTGATGCTGGGGTCCTGGGAGGGAGGGGTCCTGGGATGGAGTCCTAGGTCGGGCTCCCTGAATGGAGCCTGCTTCTCCCTCTGCCTGCGTCTCTGCTTCTCTTTCTGTGTTGCTCATGAATAAATAAATAAAATCTTAAAAAAAAAAAAGCCCTGTAGATTTTAATATCATATTAGTAAACTTGGGATCATTTTTGAATTTTCAGTTTCCCTCAACTCTTTCATCTAATTAATGTGCAAGTCCTGCTAATACCAGCACTACATTACATTTGAGTTAATCCACTTCTCTCTCTGCACCAGTAACTGTGTTCCAAGCCATTACTATCCCAAAGGTCTTCCCTCTTCCTCTGTAGTTTCTGCTCTATCTTCTGGCCCATGTTTCCCACATAACAGCTCCAGTCACCCTTTAAAAATGCTAAAACAAGTGCCCGTGACGACTCTACTTAAAAATCTGTCACTGCTTTTTCATGGTTTTTGTATTGTTATACAAATTCCCTAGCACATCAATAAGGCCTGGCAGGGTCTTCTCAGTCTAACTGGTGCCCTATTCCTTTTTTGCTCACCTCACTCACTCCCTGTTTCTAGGTTTCTCTCAGGTCCAAAAGCATACCTCACTCTTTCTCACTGTAAGAATGTTGAATGTCTCACTCCTTTTCCCACATTAGGGGAGTAATGTCACCTTTTCAGGGAGGACCTTCCCAACTGTCTAATCTGAAATCTAGCTTTTCCATGATTCTCTATTTTAATTCCTTGTTTGTGTCCTCAATAGCACATTACAAGTAAATTTTATATATTTTTGTGTGTTTCTTTGCTCATGGCCTGTCTTCTTCAAAGAATGTAGGCTTAAATGATGGCATACTTGTCTTGCTCACCATTGATTGTTAAGTGCCTGGCAAAAAGCAGGCATCATTACATATTTGTTAAATAGATGGAATGACTTTAAAACAAATACAGAAAAAAAGTCTTACATTTAATTTTTAATTACTTCCTTGATCTTCAGTGGTTCCTAGTTCATTATGCAAGTGATTAATTTTAAACAAATCCTTTCAAGTTCATTATGTGAGAAAGTATTAAACATGACATTTTACTCTTTCAAGGAGTGCTCAGCATTGGAAACAAAATTAACATGCCAAGAGGATATTTTAATAGAACATTTTGTTGAAATTTGTATCACAGTAACCAACTGAGACTGCTTAGCCTAGTTAGTCGCCTCAATCTTTGTGTTACCTTGACTATAAACCAAATTTCAGGGCAACAAATGCTCAAAACCAAGAAAGCCAAAGTCCTTGGACTCAGAATCATCTCCTCCTCCTCCTCCTCCTCCTTCTTCTTCTTCTTCTTCTTCTTCTTCTTCTTCTTCTTCTTCTTCTTCTTCTTTTTTTAAAGATTTTATTTATTCATTAGAGAGAGAGAGAGAGTGCGTGAGCACAAGCAGGGGAAGCGGCAGAGAGGGAGAGAAAGGAAGAAGCAGACTCTCTGCTGAGCAGGGAGCCTTATTTGGTGCTCAATTCCAGGACCACAGGATCATGACTTGAGCTGAAGGCAGGTGCTTAACTGACTGAGCCACCAAGGGGCCCCTTGGACTCAGAATCTTAAGAAGTTGTGAATCTGAAGCCTGTGCTCTTCTGCATTTCAGGTGATTGTCCATTGAGATCCATTTTCTGAAAGCCAGCAAAAAGGCCCAAGACATAGTGTATTTATCAAAACTAGGTATCTAGTTCTAAAGTTCAGAACTTTAGAACTGAGTTATTAGATCAAGAAGGAAGCCCAAATAGCACAACAGGGGCCTGATATTTTTGTCTGCCATGTTGGAGATGTTTAAGTGATGGACTGAAGAACATGAATCAAGGACTAAGAGTAGGTAGTACTGTTGTATGAGAGGACAATTGGGATGCCACAGTCAAAAGTTAATGGTAGAATTTCAGAGATCAGGATGAAAGGTGAAAAAATATCTATTAAAATGTTTTACTTTAAGTATACCTGATGTATGGATATTTGAAGAATCTGGATGATTGAATGTATGTATTTTAAATCTGAATATTTAGATTTTGTATTAGTTTGCTGGGGCTGCTCTAACAAAGTGCCACAAATCAGGTGGCTTTTAAACAACAGAAAATTATTGCCTCTGTTCTGGAGGCTAAATGTTTGGGATCAATGTGTCTACAGGCTTGATTTATTCTGAGGGCTTTGAGAGAAGAATCTGTTCCAAATCTTTCTCCTGGTCTTGTAGATGGCCGTCTTCTTTTATCTTCACATCATCTTCTCTCTGTATGTGTCATACTGGATTAGAGTATTAATAGGTATACTGATACCCTAATGACTTCATTTTAATGTAATTATCTCTGTAGAGACCCTGTCTCTCAAGTGAGCTCACATCTAAGGTGCTGGGGGTTAGGACTTCAACACAAATTTTGGAGAAGCACAATTCAACCCATAACAGACCTCTATAACTAATTATATGGTATTTTTAATATAGAAAATAAAAACATATGTCAAAAATATTTGCTTTGTGTGGCTATAAGCTACAAAACATATAAAAAAAAGTCTAAGAAATGATACCTGTAGAAATTAGCATGTGCTCTCTGTATACTATTGTCTATAACCTAGAAGCAAATTATAATAAAACTATTTTTTTAAATAAAGAAATTAGTATCACTCTCTAAATTGAAATTTGTCTTTGGCAGTTATTCAGCCTTAACTAGAGTATGTTAGAAACAACCTTTGATATAGACATTTGGTATTAATGACATAACAATTGACACTAGAGGACAGATTTTTAGCAGAAGGAGTTACATGTGCTAATGAAGCTTGGAGCTTACTGGAGGTTGATTTTAACGTTTCTCTTGCTTTCCCACTAATGAGATCTAAATGATAGGGCTGATAGACTTTTTTCTTTACCCATTATTTAAAAGCCAGATCACATTTTAATTTCACATTGAATTGCCTATAAAATATTAAATAAGATAAATGCAGCAAAATTATCCAACTTAGAAAATGTACTAATCTTTTTTTTTTTTTTTTTTGGCTCTTAAATCATTAGCTTAGTTTTATAAAGAACCTCAGTAAAATCCATTTTCTCCTTCTTTGAAATGGTACTGTGTTTATTTGGCTAGAAAGAGGGCACTGCCTTCAATAGTTGTGGTCTCTTGGTGTGATAAGAAATAAACAAATCCTGTGTCATACATTGATCCCATCATCTTGTGTTTCATAACATTTTTTCTTATGGACAAAATATAATGCTAATTTTTACCTTCAGGAAAAGGTTATTCTGCCATTTTTCAAGGCCATTAATGATGGAACTTGTGATGTGGTGTCCACACAACTCGCCTATTTGTTGATATCTTCTGTTTTTCCCATGCCCCCTCTTCCTGTTAATAAATACCCAGTGGTATTTTTTGCAGTGCTTGCTTGCTCATTCTGTCTGATGTACTCATTATTGCCAGTAAGGCCTCTTTTGACTGACAGCTGAGATGGAACAAGAGGGCTCTGATTCATACGCTTCAGTTGCTGTTGTAAATAGGTCCTAGTCTGACGGCTGAAGTGAACAGTGTAGTATTATGATGTGATTACCTGGAGCCACAAATCCAGATTCACCCAAATGAGTGAAATTGATTTTGATTTGCAGTCCAGCAAAGTAAGGCTCCAGAATGCCACCCATCCATCCACCCCTTGGACCCACCCCCATCTTTAGCTGTTATATTACTAGGATGGATTTTATTTAAATATAATTTTGTTGAATAATGGAGGCACTAGTCAAAACTCAAATTAGCCTTTTATCTGCAAAAGTAAATTCTTCTTCTTCTTCTTTTTTGTTTTTTTTTTACAAAAGTATGTTCTTAATGAATATTGCTATATTAAATATTTGTCATGACTCAGAAGTAGATTTGGTTTTGGCTCTTTAGAAGATACTACCCATTAAACACATAGACACACATCCTCGTAGTTACTATCTCCTAATAGATAGTTTCCCATTCCCCATTCTCTGGGAATCATTTTTAGTCTTGAAAGTATTTTTGGAAAAAGACAAGGACTTAACTCTTGTGCGTGTGTAGGGCTGAGCAACCCATGCCCTCTCATTGCCATATTTATTTTGCTGCTGTTAAAAGGTATTGAGATCACTATACTAAACTTCTACATGTTTATTGGGATCTGTTAGGATAGTGGCTTTGGAATCTGGCTGCAAATGTAATATACATAACCTGGTTAATTTCTTGAAAAAAAAAATCTACAGAATCATAGGCCTCACTCCATAGCCACTTAATGACCATCTCCGAACAAGATGTTGTTAATACAAGTTTTTATAAAAATTTATGTGGCTTGAATGCAAAGTCAGATTTGGGAACTTTTGGGTTGATGGAGTGTCAATACCCATTTGGTACTGTGGATTCCTCTGACCTTTCCAAATAATCTATAGTTGAGCTGCCAGAAATCCGATATAACTCATGATCAATAGTGAGCTATTCATAAAGTAATTCTTTAGAAGTTTTACAGTATAATTTATAATATAATTGTGAGCCATATATTTTTTATTTCATTATTAGATCTTCAAAATTTGGTGTGTCTTGCATTGAAACTACCTTTACAGAGAATTTTTATTTCCTAAATCCCATATTTCAACAAGCTTCTTTTTTCCTTAAAAACAACTGATTTTTAACATTGTTTAAAGTATCACTGGTGCTGAAAAGATTAAAAGTAGGATGAGATGAATAAAAATTGATTTTTAATGGTGTCAAATCATTCTCTTTTGAGTGGGTAAGTAAAAGTCTAATTATTGTTTAGAAAGTACATCATGCATCTTATTACCTCCAATGTATCATGTAACTAGAAATATATCACCTATTATTAGAGACAACAAGCTGAAATAGGATGCATATAAAGGGCACTTTAGCTGTCTGAGGAGGCAAGATCCATTGATTTGTGTGTTTCCAACAAACTCAACCCTTTGGTTTCACATCTCCTATAATGGTTCAGTACCATTTACTTTATAACTTTAATTCTCTGTTCTTCAACACAGCACTTGTTTTCAGAATTTATCTTTAGTGATCTATTTCCTAGGTTCAGCATATCTTGCTTTAGAAAATCAGGAATTTAAGAATTTATACTCATTTCTTAAATATGAACTTTGATTTCTGGCACTTCTAGAGGAAAAATTAATTATCAAAAGGTTAGAAATATCTGATTCAGAAGCTAGTGTTTATATGCGTTTATATGTATGTGGGAATGCATGAGTGTGTATATCAAGGGCTTATGTCCATTAGAATCTTGGTGTGGAAAATATACGGTATCAACTTTGGGCCTGTTTACCTTTGACTTGTTCTGAGTTTCTTAAAGTCGCCATTAGTTGAAATACACTTGAAGACCAGGGCTGAATGAGATGGCAGAGTAACACCATATTTTTTTTTTTCTCCAGGAACACAGTGTGATTCTATATACTGACTCTGGTTTGGGATTCTGATTTGTTATTTTGCATGATTTGCTCTTTGTATATCTCTATGAACTATTATTTTGTCTTTATGCACATCTTGCATGCCAGCCACTTATTTTGGCATTTCTTCTCCAGCCATGTACTAAGTGCTACCCACCCAAAGAGTGCAATATTCAGGAGAACTCTGGGTAATGTTTGGAATTTAGCTTGCCTGTCATGAATATTCATTTTAATATTTTACCAGTCCACTTCACAATTTTACCAATAAAAATCCATTGTTGCCCAAAAGGTTATATTTCTTGGTTATATAACTGGGGTGTCTACTTCCCTCTTTTCCAGCTTAGACACTTTAGTATGTTCAGTTAAACCATACAATATAGTATGACAGCTCACCACTGCCGCACACTAAGATGTCAGCAGGTAACTGGAGGAGAAATCTTTAATGGATAGTGAAAGGAGGGATGGAACATTTAGGTAGAGGTGGTTCCTGCTGTCACTCAACAGCCAGAGGGAAGGGCCAGTGACCCAGGGTGTGTGTCATTTCTAATCCTGTGAAGACTGAATACTCAGCTAACAATGTCCTGGTCAAGCACATCTCTTGAGCACTCTAAAAGTGTCCCCACTAACGATTTTTCTGCTAGCCTACTGGCCTAATGGGATATTTGAGAATTCTTTAGGGTCAAGAATGAAGTGAAAGGCTTTTGGATCCCATGCTTCTCTTCACAATCCTATTAAGTCTTTTCTGTGTTTCTAAATTTTTTTTTTATTTTAAATTTTATTGTCTTTATTTTTTCCATAATCATCTTCAGTAACCCATAAGAAATGCCTAATAACCTGTTAGAGCCCAAGCAGCAATAAAAAGTTAATTTATCTTTTCCTGGAGGGTAAGTAGGATTCGAGTTTTAGGAGATGCTAGATCTTGAGAGATATTTTCCTTGAGGAGGAGTAATATCCCTATTTGAGTGTTAGTCACTTGGCTTCCTACCTTAGTGTTAACAATGATAACAACAACAGCCAAAAGGAACAGAAAGAACTAAAACACAAAAACAAGCTAGATTGCATTTAAGAAAATAGAGTGAGTATTCTAAATTCTGTAGCATTCAAATGAAGGATACACAGAACAATGGAAAATTATCTGAATAGTCATTACAATACAATATCAATTACTAAAATAAGAAAATTATAACAATGAGACATAAGTGGCACTTGCATTTATTATACATCCACTAGTATCAGTCCTATTCAAATACCTTATTTAATTGTCTTTACTTCTCACAAATTAGTTATTTTTAGACCCATTTTAGAGATGAGCCCACCAAAGGCTTAGAGATGATAAATAACTTGGCCTAATGTCACACAGTTATTACCAAATGCTTTTAAAATTATCATGCTGTGAATGGCTTTTTTTTTTCTGAATTATTTTTAATGCCCTTCCCATTACAGCACACTTAAAATGTTGTCGTACTGTTTGATTATGTAATAATAGACTTTTGCTTCACTCTCTACCTCTCTCTCTTATGTGCATACATATACATTTTAAAATATGATATGGAATATCATTTTATCATCAGAATGATATACCTGATGAACCACAAACTGTGTCAGATATGTTGGTCTTATTCCTGCCCTATATTCCCTTTCTTCCTCCATATAGTAAGGAGTTCTATTCCACTTTTATTCCCCTAAACCAAGGCTTCTTGATCAAAGCCTTGGTTTAAAATTATTATCAAGTCCAAAATTATTAGCATTTTGGACTTGATAATTCTTTGTTGTGGAAGCTGTCCTGTGCAGGATGCTTAGAAGCATCCCTGATCTCTATCTCTGAGGTACCATTAGCACCAGCCACTGTCATCATCTTCAATGTCTCCATAATCATTGCCAGATATCCCTTGGGAAACAAAATTGTCTCCAACTGAGAAGGTTTCTTTTAAGCTTAATATGAAAGTAACTGAATAAAAGTGTAATCTCTCTGCTCAACTTCTTTCCTGTGTATTAGGGACTTTGAAGAATTAATTTTCTAGGCATTGTATTAGAACAAGTCAGGTTATGCTGTGGGAACACACAGTGGGAACATACAATGAGCCATTGGCTTTCCAGGGCAGCTGGCCTCCTGGGGTACCTTACCATTCTTAACTACTTTAGTCTTTTAGTGGCTCAATGTCCACATGTGTTTCCATGATCATTGTAGCAGGGCAAGACACAGAGCATGAAGCAGTGTCTATGGGGTCATAAATATGTCCCTCCAGAAGGGACACATGTTACTTCAGCTTACTTTTTATGAACAAAAATAAATGAGAGGGCTAACTTTTAGGCAGAGAATTAGTTTAGTCCTCCATGCTTGAAGGAGGGTAACTGGGAACACTGGTGAGCATCAAATGATGTCTGCCATCATCACTTATGAACTGTTATCTGAATGCTTTATATTGAACCTAGTGAACGGTATGCCTGTTTATCTCTTGTTTTTTTTTTTTCTTAATGTCCAATAAAATTTCATAAATCTTTCTGGTTAAATGTATTCCTAGACGTTTTATAATTTTGTTTTTATTTTTGAACGAGATTCACTTCTACCTCTCCATTTATATCTGGCTATTACTAGTACAGAGAAAAGCTGTTTGATTTCTGTACATTTCCCCTCATCTATATATCTTAATACTTTTAATACTTGGCATAGCTTTTGTAATTGAATCCTTTAGGGAGTGGTTTTGCCCTGAACTAGTAGCATCAGTATTGCCTGGGAACTTATTAGAAGTCCAAATTCTTGGACTCTTGACCCAGATCTACTGACTCAGAAACTTTGAGGATGAGGTCCAGTCTTTGGGATATCAGATATAGGAACACATTTGAAAAATTAGTGACAACGTCTTCTTTGTCCCCCCCACCCCCCCAGATAATTATATTTCTTCTTAGCTTGTAGGTTGTTGTTTTTTAGTTTCTGGTGTTTAAAAGTTCTCCTACTATTTGAAATTTTTATGTAGAGTTTTGAACAGGAATAATGGCTGATTTACTGATATAATCATTAGAGTTTTGCCTTTAACTTATTAGTATTTGAAATATCTTGATGAGTTTCCTAATGTTAAACCATATATACATTCAAGGAATAAATAAATAGTGGGTTTATTTTAATATGTTGCTAGATTTGGCTTGCTAATGCTTATTTCCTAGTATTTTAGTTAACCGGATTATTTGTTTCCCTAAAAATGATACCACCGGTATTTTTTCTTTCAATAACATTGTTATTATATCAATAATATTGTTGTATCATCTAATATTGTTAATGCAGCTTTTCCTGTGCCAGACTTAAAGGTTAATTGCGTTATATTACTACATGTTTTCTGCAGCTCCTCGGATCTCACACCATAACAATAACAATAATAATTGTTGCTTCTATATATTCTCATTAGAATTTTACCAAATATCTGGCTGGGTAGCTGCCCTCGTCAAGTGGAACATATAACCATCAAACTGAAGCATGAATTGGGAATCACAGCTGTAATGAATTTCCAGACTGAATGGGATATTGTACAGAATTCCTCAGGCTGTAACCGCTACCCAGAACCTATGACTCCAGACACCATGATTAAACTGTACAAGGAAGAAGGCTTGGTCTACATCTGGATGCCGACACCAGATATGAGCACTGAAGGTAAGCACCAAAAGAACCTTTCTGGCTTCTTGTTGAATGTGTTTCAGAGAAGTCCTTGCTGTCTGTTCTTCTCTCTGCCTATCTACCTACCAACCTACCTACCAACCTACCTACCAACCTACCTACCTACCTACCTACCTACCACCTTTCTGTTTATAACTGAATGACTTAAATATGAATGATAGAAACGGAATCAATATAAGGCTTTAGGCTTAATATATTTAACCCATTTTGACACCTTGGCTAAGATTCTGTTTAACATGATTTGTTTACTAAACATGTATTTATTGTGTTTCTAATATATGTGTGGCATTATGCTGGCAGCTAGGAATACAGTGGTGAGGAAAAGCAAGCACAGCTCATGTCCTCATGGAGCTTATAGTCCTAAAGGAAGACATGCATTAATCAAATGCCTACAAATAGAAATTTTTAACTGTGATGAAATTTTTATTAGAAAGGTATTGCTATGAAGGCATGCACAGGCAAGTCAGAAGTAGGAAGAGCGTCAAGAAAGGTTTTCTTGGGTATGTTTGAGCTACATCTGAAGGGTAGGGGGTGAAGTGGGATGAAGGATCCCAGTAAGGGCACTCCCAGCTTGGGTAGTCTCCACTGCAGGAGAACGTAGAGTGTTACAGGACCTCAAAGAAGGCCAGTGTCGGTGTAGGTCAGGGAACGACCTGCACATATGGACCACAGTAGGGATTTTAGACTCTACCTTAAAAGTAGTAAGAAGCAATGGAAAGGAGGGGAGGCTGGGATATGCCAAGATAACCTTCTTTACCTCCTTCAGAAGTGCAGTTGGCACTGAGGGCAGTGGATGGAAAGTGGACTCAGGGTGGATCTGGGGACACCAGTTAGGGGGTGAGAGTTTAAGTGAGAGCTAACAAGAGGTGACACAGCAGGGGACAAGGTAGCAATGGCAAGATTGTAGTTATAGCACAAGTACTGGCTGATCATGTCTTTGTGAAGAGGACTTATGCGTGCTGCTGGGGAAATGAGAGACAAATAAGGCATCATTTTGATCTGATGGCAAGAGGCAGAAAGAGACATTCCAAACTAATTACAGTATAGAGAACAATGTGATGTGATGAAGAAGTGTCGTGTTCCTGGTGGGTTATAGGGTAGGGGGAGGAAGCACAAGGAGGCTGTATCAATGTCATGGCATTTGAGGTGGGCATGGTTTTGACAGGTCAGTAGGGAAGGCGGAAGGGTTTGCCAGATGGAAGAAATACCATCTTAAAGTCCCAAGGAATGGGGTTTTACAGGAATGCTCTGTTTCAGCTTGATGGTAGAGGAGGGTGCTTGTGCGAAAGGATTGGAGGAGATATCTGAAGGTGAGAGAACGGAGTTACAACTACTAGTATCAACCAGGGTCAGCAGGGGGCAGCAGAGAGCTGTGGGAATGGCACAGGCTAGGGGAATTTGGTGAACTACAGTCCTGGGGGAAGGAAGGAAGGCAATGGTGCCTGCCCATCAGGAAACATCTCTACCATCAGTTCTCTTCCCCTCAAAGTACAAAATATATCAGACACTGCTAAGAAATTCCATGCCTTAACTCATTTAATTCTGACAGCAAGACTCCAGGCAGATGTAGTTCTCTCCATTTTGCAGAGGAAGGGATAGGTACAAAAATGTGAAGTAATGTGGTCAAGGTCATAGGAAAGAGTCACAGCCTGGATTTCACAGGCAGTCAGACTCAGAACATTACTACAGACACTGTGCTATGACACCTCTCCTTGCATGCTCATATGGGCTCTTCATGAATATTCTACAGACCACTTTAATCCCTTCTAGTCATGATCACCTAGAGATAGAGTCATGAGTTGCTAGGGTGGTAGCTTATCTCTCCAGAGTCAACAGTCCAAGATGTGGGTGGGGACAGAAGACCTGGGAGCCTGGTGTTGACCACTTTGGCCCTTTATGAATCTTAGGTGGTTTTCAAGCTGGACTGAATCATCACTGGGGAGGAGATACAAATTTTGTTCCTGGAGGAAGAGATAGTTTGTTTACTCCTCTTGATAGTGTTGATCCAAAGAAACTTGATTTAGCTCTGCTTGTTTTCAAGGAAAAAAGATAACTTTACTTGCATGGAAGATCATTGGTTGAATCTAGGCCCACTGTAGTTGTGCTAAAATCTTTTTGGGGTCACACAGTCACCAGGTCCCATTGTAGCCATACAATGGAGCACCTTCCATACTGAGGCAGTTTGGCAGCACCCCTGACAGCAGAATGGGAGCTCCCGAGTGGCTGTGTGACATCAAGCAGGCTAGTTACTGCATTTGGAAAATGGGGTAATAATTTCTGCATAACAGGATCATAACAATAGAGTAAGATGATTGATATGAAAGCACTTTGTTTCTCTGGTTTCAAAACAGGAAGATTGTTAGGATCACGTGCCTGTAGCTTCTAGAGGGCATTCTTATTTTTGCTTCTTTACTTCTGATTTTATAGCATGTTGCCTGATGGAGTAAAATGTGAGATGAAGCTTAAAGTAGCTGAACTGCTAACTGTGGCATGCATCCCACTCCAGCTTTCCACTGACTGCCCAAGGACCCCATGACCAATAGATATTTGCTCCATAGTTTGGGGTATGCAGAAGCCTGAGGGAAAACTCTATCCCCAAAGGCATGGTGCAGTTGTGGTAATATCTTTTTGGGGTCACAGGGTCACCAGGTCCCATCTCAGCCAGCCACAGCAGTGGGGCACCTTCCACACTGAGGCAGTTTGGGAACATACCTGACAGCAGAATGAAAGTTCCCACTAAAAAAGGCCAAACTCTGGGGCACCCTCGTGGCTCAGTCAGTTAAGTGTCTGCCTTCAGCTCAGGTCATGATCCCAGGGTCCTGGGATTGAGCCCCAAGTCAGGGTGTCTGCTCAGGGTGGGGGGAGTCTGCTTTTCCCTCTCCCTACTTATGTGCATGCATTCTCTCTCTCTCTCTCTCTCTCTAACAAGCAAACAAATAAATAAGATATTAAAAAAAGAGAAAAGACCAAACTCTAAGACTAAATGAAAGTTCTCTGGTTCTGCATGACCAGGGTAGTCACCAAAGGGTTAATGACCATTCCTGAGTTGCAGGGGAAGTTTTGACCAATAGATTAATCTGTGTGGCTGACAATATTAGCACAATGAGCATATAGATTAATTCAGCTGACTATTTTTGGAACTCCAGAGAAAAATCCATCTGGAAATGTTTTGAGCTGTAGCATAATGCTGTCAGATAAAGTCTGAGAAAGAAGACAGTTTGTTAGGCCTGACTGTCACCACTAGTTGTCACAGACCTGTTACAATCAATTGTACTATCGATCCCTTACTCTTGTACATTTTGTCATATGCAGAGGAATTAGGTTATTTTCTTTCCTTTTTTTAAAAAAATTTTGGTTTGTATTTTTCACCTGAGACATGCAAAGCTCCCAAATCTAGCCCTTACCTGAAAAAAAAAAAAAACAAAAAACAAACAAACAAACAAAACAGATCTGTTCATTAAAATTTAGTTTTCCTTCAGAGGAAGTACTCAGATTGTGTTTTGACCTCTGTCAGGGCACTGCTGGTGATAACAAATGGTCTGCCCTAGCCTCCCAAGTGAGGGCATATGCTTCCCAGAGTCCTTGGCTACCCCTGTGTCATCACACTCTGAGTTCTCTCTGATTCAACAAGCTGTGTGCAGCTCTGCTGTGATGTGGACGCTGACCTTCCAAGCACCTGGGCTTGAGCCTCGCTGCCACCACATAGATATGTGATATTGAGCAGGTTAGTTCCTGCATTTGGAGTATGGGGTAGTCATTTCTGCCTTACAGGATCACGATAGAGTAAGATGATTGATATGTAAGGGCTTTGAAAATTACAAAGTCGGGGCTTTATTTTTGGTCCTAAGTTCTTAAGTTTCTTACTGAAGGACCTGCTAGATAATATGGGCCTTTTCTGTATTACATTGCAAAGTTGGAAAAGGAGATACACTCAAATAAAATAATAATATATTCAGCCATGAACCTGCCTAGAGTAAAAAAGGAAGGGTGTGTGTGTGTGTGTGTGTGTGTGTGTGTATGTATGTGTGTGTGTGTATGTTGGAAAGGCTGAAAGTTTGGTCCAGAAATAATTTCTTTCAAGGTCAACCTTAGGTACAGGGCATCTTGTCACTCCTCTCCCTGATTTCAGGTTCTAATGCCACAGGTTGCCCTAACATGTCCTTCTCCCCCTTCTTACAACCTTTGTTTGCTCAATGCATGCTTTCCAGAAGCTTTTGATCATTCCAGAGTTGGGTTAGCCTAGAGGAAGTGTGGGCTGCAAGTTAGATTAGAGGGGTCTAGTAGTGTCTCAGATCTAATCAGTATTACTGGATTTTGTTTCATTTTATTTTTCATTCATGCACTTAATAATGCTTATTGAGCATCTACTGAGAGCCAAGGCCTGTTTTAAATTCCAAAGTAAGGATCACAGACACTGAAAATGTTCTGTTAGACTTGCACAGGGTTTAAAGTTTTCAATTTAGTTGCCAACAGTTAAAATTTGGACTATTTTATATAAAAATTCTGAATTTCTGTCTTGCCTTTAGGTATTATGATTTTTATGAATGGAAACTTTTTATCTAATTAAATTATCTATGGAGCCTAAATACATGGAACATAAAAAATTAGAGGCTCTTGTTGACACTGGCTTTATTGTGCCAGCTCTGATTCTGGGCACCCTATTTTTTATTCCTTGGTGGGTTATGTATTAGCTAACTCATGATCCCTAGAATGGGTTTTCTAGCAGAGGTACAAGGCCCATTGGGCACAGAGAGAGCCCCCTGTAGAGTAGGGCAGAGGCTAACTCACAAAGAAGATGTTGCTTTCACCTGGGTTAAAAGCAACAGTGTGACTAGGTTGGGGGGCGGGTGTGGTGGAGATTGATGAAGAATTCAGATTGACAGAATGGGGCCAGCATGCAGGATAGAAAAGGGCAGTAGTACAGTGGTTAAGACCAGAGGCTTTGGAGTTGTGCTGGCTGGGTTTGAATGGCCACTGGGGAATAACCCTGGGCAAATCTCCTTGCCTCAGTTCTCTCAAAAATAAACTGAGGATAATAATAGTATTGACCTCATAGTTGTTAAAAGGTGATTACGAATGAACTATTGCATGTACAGTGCTTAGAACAGCACTTGGTGGGTAGAAAGGACTCAGTCATCAATCAAAGCTGAGTGATGTATAGTCCCTAGACGTCAAAATAAGCAAGAGCTCCAGTTGAGGCCAGGCTGAAACAGGTAGGCATCCTGGACCATGTCTTTTTGTCTGATGCTCTTTTCTATTATTTATTTATTCTTTATGTTATTTAAATATTTGTTTGCTGGTTCTTAAGTGGGGTGGCTAAGTGATTCTAGGAGAAGACCACTGTGAGGTGAAACCTATGTTTAAGCTGGGAGCTTTCTGGAGTTTCCTGGTGGCAGCTGTCATTTATGCATGGATTGCATGTATGAGGTCATAGAATTCCAAGCTCACACACATCCCTTTTCAACTTCTAAACCATGTACATGCCTCTTAAAGAATCTTTTTCAGATAAGGAAAGGGAGAGATACTGCATCATTTGGGCTATTTGATGGAGACCCTTCCTCATGGAATCTCTGGCCAGAGAGCAGGTGGGGGAAGGGATCCCAATGGGTCCATGTGAACCCTGGTTTGGGCAAGTCGGTGACACTGATGCCGCTGAACACCAGGGGCTGGGACTCTGATTCTAGAAGCTCCTAATGCGTATGGCCTCTGTGGTCTATTTGTATGCTGGGCATTTAATGAAAATCCATGTTAAAAATACTTCTCAGGGATGGAAAGTACAGCATTGGGAATAGAGTCAATAATCTTGTAATAACGTTATATGGTGATGGATGGTGATTACACTTTCTGTGCTGAGCATGGCATACAGTATAGAATTGTCTAGTCCCTATGTAGTACACCTGAAACTAACACTGGATGTCAACTATATTTCAATGAATTTTTTTTTTCCTGCTCCCCCCCTGGAGATGTATATGGTAGTTGGAGAGGCAACTGTAACAGGGAGCTTGTTCAGTGATGTGGGCCATGGCGGGAAGAACCAGTTCCCAGTTTGATCAGTGGTCATTCCTTTTCAAGCCAATGTTATGGGAACTCTACCTCTAACACCCCTTCAGCAGAGCAAAAGCCTTGCACATGGGCAGGCCTCACCCTTACTGGCAGGGTTGCTCAAACATACTTTGGAAGTTTGCTTCCTCCAATCTCCCAGCTCAAATGGTGGCATCAACTATACAGTATGCTCCTTGAGACACATAGTGAGATGTCTCTCTGGTACATAGGGCCTTTACACTTTGTTCCATCACTGGTGACATTTTACTGCCTCTAGAGGAGTGCCAGGAGCAACTGACTATGTGGCATGTCCATCTAGCTCTAACCTCAGAGTGTCCCTGCAACCTGGAAGGAAGTGCAAGTCAGTTATAGTTTATGGCTGAGTTTGGACTCTGCGAAATCATGTGGCACAGAGGAGCTGGCGTGTCTTCCTTTAGATATACTCAGAGACCAGTGAACATAGGGCGACAGGCAGTAGGGAGAGATGGAGCCTGAGGAATTGTGAGGTGTGCTCTGACTAGAGGCATCTCAGTTAAAAATGTCTCTGTACTGCTGCGTGGGACCTGTAGCATTAGGTCCCTTGGGAAGACAGATAAATAGAGCACTGGTAGCAAAATTAGAATATTATCTTGGCTTCCATGTAGGTTTTCTACTACTAACTCACAGCAGGCTGAGCCTGCAGCTAAGAGACCCATCCTGGATGGAGTGGTAACTGAGAGGGCCTTCAGACCATGATGAGGTCTTGCAACATCCATCCTTCTAAAGTGCTATGCCTGATTGCTGTATGTTGTGTTGGCCTCTTAGGGGATTTAAAAGAGGATATCCAAAGAGAGGAATCTAAATTTACTTGAATGGCTCTCATAACTTCCAGGTTCCATCCCACCATAGAATTCTAGGCCTTAGGATCTGCAGTGAAATCATTTGAGGGTTTTTTTCCCACCTTTCCCATCATCCAGTGGGATGGCAATGTGAAGTGCCATTGTGCCCCTTTGGGATTAAGAACAGAGTAACTAGCGAATGTCACAAAGTCACCGGCACATAATCCAGGACTCTGTACAGTTTTCTTCTTTCATCTCCTTTTGAAGTAATTTATATTGACCATTGTCCATACTCCCCACCAAAATCCACTGTCTTTGCTCTGAGAACCTGTGTGCAGAAGAAATCCCAGACATCTAAGAGTTTGAGACAGGCAGGCCGGAGCAGAGTGTTGAGTGTGTGGAAAGAAGAAGACATTTGATCACCTAATAATCAAAATAGTAGTCATGAAGTAAGAGCAACTATCATCACAGGGCCCATAAGTGTCTCAGTCAGTTAAACATCTGCCCTTTGGCTCAGGTCATGATCTCAGGGTCTAGGGATAGAGTCCAGTATCAGGCTCCCTGCTCAGCAGAGAGCCTGCTTGTCCCTTTCACTCTGCCTGTTGCTTTGCCTACTTGTGCTCTCTCTCTGTCAAATAAATACATAAAATCTTAAAAAAAATAACTATAATCACAATTACCCAGAAAAGAAGAAATGGAATCATTCCAATACTCAGTCTATTGTGAGAGAATGAACGTGTGATTGGTTGTTGCATGTGTGTCACTTAATGTTTGCCATCCCATTAGCCAAATGAAAATTGGCATACATTGAGTAAATAAGATTGACTCCTTTCACCAGTGTGAACTAATTGTGTGTTTTGCATTGATCCGGAAGATCTGTTTGGATTTAAGAAAGTCCGGGTGAAATCCTCTAAATCTCTGCTCAATCTGTGCAAACCTTTCTGATGGATGAAAGAATCCATTCTTCCGACCATAGGCAACGGTTAACTTTCCTTTGAAAGGAGATTTGCGCTGATGCAGGAGTCACTCAAAGCAAAAGCAAAGGAAGGCTCAAAGCTGACCCATTGCCTCTGGAGTGCTCTTTCTACTTTATTCTTGCAGGCTTTGATATTGGCTCACCTTTTCCATTGAACCAAGGGGATGGAGCAAGCCCAATATCCCTGCCTCTCCCTGCAGGGCACCAATTTCACCAGGCACCGGAAGAGTTATTATTAGTGGTGATATTGGGGTGTCATTATTCATGTGTATGTGCTGTGCTTTCTCAATCCCAGGCCGAGTACAAATGCTGCCCCAAGCCGTCTGTCTCCTGCACGCGCTGCTCGAGAATGGACACACCGTGTACGTTCACTGCAACGCCGGGGTCGGCAGGTCCACCGCGGCCGTCTGTGGCTGGCTCCAGTATGTGATGGGCTGGAATCTGAGGAAGGTGCAGTACTTCCTCATGGCCAAAAGGCCAGCTGTGTACATTGATGAAGACGCACTGGCCCGGGCAGAAGAAGACTTTTTTCAGAAATTTGGGAAGGTTCGTTCTTCTGTATGCAGTGTGTAGGTGGCCTGTCTGCCTCCTTACCCTCCCAATTTCTTTAGGAACCCGATTTGCTTAGGTGATATTAGTAGAATGACCTAGAAACAATGATTCCACCAGAACTGAAAAGACTGCTCACTTGGCTTTTCCCACAGCCCATCCCCTTGAGTTTGGAGCTGGCTTTCTATTATGCTTTGGTTGGGGTGTATTTTTCTTTGAAATATTTTGCAGTGGAAGCTGTGACTGACTGACCCACGAGAAAAAGCCACAAGCAATTGGACTGTGCAGTGTTCTCGCATTGGATAGAAAAGCAATGTGTGCAGTTCCTGCTGCCTGTAGGCAGACCAGCCCTTGGCTTTACAGATGCTGCATTTTTGGGATTATGAATTAATGACTGCACCTTCTCATTGCATTGTAATGTGACACACAGAACAAAAGATGGGGGGATATGTAGATTTGATCACTTGCATACTGATGTACACACAAACACACATATGCACAGCTTTTCTGCTCAGCTGAATTGAAATGATAAAATGAGAGCTGATCAGTTGCCAAAGAAGGGAGTATGGATAGAAGCCTGAAGCTCCCATGACTTGAAAGTGATGGCTTTCTAGACTTTGTGTTGACATCCTGCTTCCTACTTATTCAAGTCAGTTCCTGTGCATCACCTTTTCTACCCACAACCCTGCGTGCCAACCACAGTAGAGTTATTGTCCCTTTCTTTGGTTTAATTGAGGCTCATTGAGGTTAGACAGCTTGCTCAAGGTCTCATGGCTAGTCAGGGACCAGCCAGTGTTTAAAATTCACGTTTATGTGACTCAGTGCTTTCAACACAACTTATGGTTTTTCCAGCATTATGTAGTGGATTCATAGTGTAGTGTTTCTCCCTCTTAGAGTAAGGTCAGTTTTTCTGCAGCACTTTCTATGGTGAGAAATGGAAGAGCATTCTGATTAGTTGCCAAGGAATTTAGGAAAGTAGTTATATTTTGTGCAACCTAATCTAAAACATGATGGACTGTGTCAACACCCAGGTGGTCTGAGACATAGCTCAGGAGAGGGGCTGTCCTACTAGGAAAGCCCAAATCTGTAGATAATTGTTGCACAGCTTAGAAGCTATCCTGTTTCAGCCCTCAATTTAAAACAATACACAGTTACTGTGCCTCCAGAATATGTGGCTCACTATCCTAGGTTCCATAAGAAATATAGACATGAACAAGTCTTTGCCTTCAAAACGCTCACAGCCCAGAAACAGCCCAGGGTTCAATCAACCATACCGCAGGACTGAACTATGAATGCTATGCCAGAATAGAGGAAGGAGAAGTAGGTTTATTGGGTGCTTCATATGTGCCAGGCGCTTTACAATTTTAATTTAACCTTCACAGTACTCTATGAGGCTGTTTCATTACCTCCGATACCTAGAGAGAAAACCAAAGTTCAGAGAGTTCAGTCAACTGCCCAGCATCACATGGTGAAGAAATAGATGAAATGAGATACAAAGCTGGATTCGTCTAATTCAGCACCTGTGCTTTTTCTATTAAACTGTAATACCTGCTTATTTTCCTGCTCCTTTTTTTCTTCCGTACTTGTTTATTGATAGATGTGAAAGGATCTAGATTAGGAAGTATGGGGGCTAAGGAGGACACAAGGTAAGTTGAACTCCAGAGGAGTTCAGAGGAGGCAGAGATATCTTCACTGTGGGAGTTGGGGGTGGCTTTTAATTTGTCAGGGAATGCTAAACAGCTCACATTTCTCCTGCAAGTTTACAAAGTTAAATTTATAAGCCAGGATGGAATATTATGAAATATAGCTCCCTTACTAAAAATAACTAAAGATAACAATTATATCCAAGTAACCCATTTATGGTTATACTGTGTTGTGTAGAACTTAATCTTAAAAATGGAATATTTCTAACGATTGTGTGTGTGTGTGTGTGTGTGTGTGTGTGTGAGAGAGAGAGAGAGAGAGAGAGAGAATTTCTTTAGTGCCTAAGAAGCTCAGCTATGTAAACTCTACTATAGAAAGACCTTTTTGGGTGGATTTTCCTTTTTCCTCTGATAGGCAAAATCAATTTAAGGCTATTAAAGAATGTTTTGGAATAACCTCTCTTAGTTCTTAGTAAATAGATGTTCTTAGTAAATAGATGTCCAGTGTATTTCAAAACCACCTGGAATTTTGCTGAATGAAAGCATTAAAAATGACCTCTGATTATAGGATTAAAACTTTTTATTTTATTAACTTAGTCTGAAATCTAGGAGAACAAACTGTGTTTCCTTGAAGAAGCAGTCAGCTGAGCTAAATTGTTTTTCCTTGCACTCTTATTTTCTCAATCGCTGATGAAAATTGGCAGTTACAGGGCAAAAGGAAGACAAAGGTGAGGGCCCCGCAAAGAAGTGAGGATGAAAACCTCAAAAAGGTGTCACAGAAAATCAAAGCAGAAATGATGCCATTAGCTGCTTGTCACTTGCATTAACAAAACTTTTAGGTCACAGATTTCTTAAAGAAAATCATGAAATCTCTCATGGTTGTGAAATATCTAAATAAGTTTATTTCTTTAAACTTGAGTCATTGTCCCTCAAATATTTTTTGTGCAATGTTAGGAGATAACTAGAAAAATAAACACATTCTTTTGACCAACTTAAGGTGTGAGTGAAAGCTTGGGCTTTGCCTAAGAGATAATGATGAAAAAAATATGATTGGGACCTCAGAAACTAAGAGAATAATGAAAGATTACTCTCTTAGCTCTGAAGATGAGTTAGATGGAAGCAAGAATTTTCCACACAGGAAAAACACTGAATCAATGTGTTCAAAAGTTATAACTGAGGATCTTTCCAGATAATCTAGTTAATTCCTATATTTACAGAGGAGCAAATTGACACCCAGAGACACCAAGCAACAATTCCTGTAGCAAGAGTTTTAATTGAGGGCCAGAGGAGAGGGAAAAGCTAGGAAGACATGTCAGGGGATTTATTCAGATTCGCTGAGGGGCCACAGCAGAATTCATGAACAAGAACAGCCAGTTCTGAGAGTGGGGAAGAATTGGTGTGAGGATTAATGGAAATTGAAATAAGTGGAAGAAAAATGGCTAAAATGAGAAAAAAAGCAAATGACAGTGAAATTTTCAAAGGGAGAAAAGGCAAAGGTTTCCTTGGGAAATTGAGAAGGAAGGTGTGATGACAGCGAGGGATGAGTCAAGATTATGTTCCCTAGAGGGGGGCATGTTCTGTAGCCATTGACTTCCCTTTGGGACTAGATTACATCAGGAAAAAGGATCAGTTGTAAATAAATGAAATCTTAAAAAAGGGGTAGTGGAGGGGGCGTCAGTTGGCATGATCTTGGGGTGTTGGGATCAAACCCTGTGTTGGGCTCCACACTCAGGGAGTCTGCTTCTCCCTCTGCTTATGCTCTCTCTCTCAAATAAATAAATAAAATTTTAAGAAAAAAGAGAAGAAAAAGGAGGAGCTGGATGGAATGTGCTCACCACAAGTGGCTTGTTACCTGTAAGGAAAAAAGGTTAAAAAAAAAAAAAAAAAAAAAAAAGAAAGGTCCCACAGAAGACAGGATTGAGAATAAATAGGAAGGGGTGGATTAAGTTACCCCTCACTCCAATAATAATAATGGTAATAATAGTAATGGGAAGAAGAAGGACAATTGTAGTAAAGAATTCATTCATTCTAACAACAGCAGTAACAGTAATAGGAAGAGGAAGGATAATATCAGTAACTACTTCATTCATTCTAATAATAAAGGCAAAACACTAAAGGTAAGAGTCAGGACAATGATAATAACAACTTCATTCTCTCCTCTTCATCCTCAACCCATTATTCCAAACATCTTTCCTAATTCGTTTAATGGAAACATACTTCCTATTGTTTGGGTTTGAACCTCAGAGTCATTCTTAAATCCTCCCTTTCATTCAAACATCACATTCAGTCCATCAGGAAAACACGGTCACTTCTCTTGTCAAAGCATCTAGAGCCTAATTATGTTTTACCTCCTCCACTGACTAGATTCAAGAAACAGCATCCCAACTTGGTCTCTCTGTTCTCTTCTTCCTCAAATCTACTCTCTCCTAGTGGCCAGGGTGATCCTATAAAAACGCATGTCAGATCATGTCATTCCTATGCTCAAAACCTCCACTGACCTGCCGTGTCATTCAGAGTGCAAGTGTAAGCCTTTCCAGGACATATATACCTGTCCCCTGTTTTGTCTCTCACCTCTTCTCCCACTGCCTCCCACCTCATTCTGCTGTAGCCACATTGGCCTTCTTGCTCGTTGAGTGTTACAAGCCAACTCCTACCACAGGGCGCTTTCACTTGCTATTCTGTCTGCCTGGTGTGCACCAGCTCAATCTCTAGCCTCCTCCATGATGCTTTTCTGGGCCAGCCTATAAAGAAATGCCATCCCCAACCCTAGCCCTCCCTCTCCTCCTTCTCGGATTCATTTCTGTTCATGGATCTTAGTACTGGACAACATGTTACATAATTTGCTTATTTGTTTTATTGTCTGCATCCTCTCACTACAATGTAAACTTCAGAAATGCCAAAATTTATATTTGTTTTGTTTGGTGAGGCACCTAGAGTGCCTGGCATATAGTCCAATGAGTGCAGGACAAGAATAGCTAATAACTACTGGGAGCAAACATGTTCCATGGACTGTTCTCTGATGCTTTACACATATCAGCTTATTTTGTCTTCCCAACAATGCTATGATATCATTTTTACCCCTATTTTGCAGGTAAGAAACCTTGAGACATAGAGAAAAATGTTAACTTGTTTTCAGGCAAGTAAGACCATTTCACCACTGGTTTGGGGAAGTAAGCTCCTAATGACCTCCCTGTATAAAGTCTGGGCATAGGACATGTGTTGGTTTGCTAGGGTAACCTTAAAATACCACAGATTGGGTGATTTAAGCAGCAGAATTATACTGTTTCAGTCTTGAAGGCTACGGATGTGAGGTCAAGGTATCAGCAGGGTTGTTTCCCTCTCAGGGATGTGAGGGAGATATGTTCTAGGCTCTCTCTCCTAGTTTGCTGGCAATCTTTGGCCTTCCTTGGGTTGATGGAAGTGTCACCCTGACCTCTCCCTTCATCTTCATATGGTGTTGTCCCTGTGTGTATGTCTGTGTCTAAATTTCCCCTTTGTGTAAGGATACAAGTCACTTTGGATTAGGGGGTCCACTCTACTCCAGTATGACATCTTAACTAGTTACATCTGCAAAGACCTTCTTTCCAAATAAGGTCACATTCTGAGGTATTGGAAGTTAGACCTTCAGCATGTGAATTGGAGGTGGAGGGTGGGGGGTATAATTCAAACCATAAGACTACAAACAACAACTACCTGAAGTCTATGGAGAGTGAAAGACCCAGGTAGGTTGGAGTAGAGTGGCAATTTGGAAGAAGGAACCAGGATGGCTGCAGGTTCCTTTTTTACAGGTTTAGCTTGATGTCAGGCCACATTTATAGTGTGACTGAGGAAGCAAAACAATAGTGACAGAAAACCTCATTTTTGGTTCAGGAACCCAAAATTGGGCCAAAAAATAAGCCTTTCCTTGGTGACAGAGATTAGTTGTAGAAAAAACATGTACTTTCTCTGTGGGGTCCCTGAGATACTGGGAGAATTTCTGAGGGCTACTGGCTACAGTTTTTTCACTCTGGAGAAAGAACTATAGGAAGAGATGCTCTTGCTTCCTTTGGTGGTGATTGTGTGTGGATGGGTGTTCCCCACTATCTTCCTCCCAGCCTGGGAATAAGCCAACACAGAACAACAGAGGAAAGGGCCTGAGGAAGCTGGAGTTCCTTGTTAAGTTAGCCTTGAAATCTGCCCACTTTCTTGACTTCTAGTTTTGTATGATGACACTTCTTTGTGTTTTGAGCCAGTAGAGTGGTACTTTCCATTGCTTACAGTGGAAGACATTGTCATTGGTACACTACCAATACATAAATTCTAGTTTTAAGAACAGTATCTACTTTTGTCATAACTTGTGGCATTAAAACACATTTTGATTTCTTTTAAAAAATTTTTATTAAATTCGATTAATTAACATATAATGTATTATTGGCTTCAGTGGTAGAGTTCAGTGATTCATCAGTCTTATATAACACCTAATGCTCATTCCATCACGTGACCTCCTTAAGCCCATCACCCAGTTACCCCATCCCTCCACCCCTTTTCCCTCCAGCAACCCTCAGTTTGTTTCCTATGATTAAGTCTCTTATGGTTTGTCTTCTCTCTCTGATTTCATCTCGTTTTATTTTTTCCTCTCTTTCCCTATGATCCTCTGTTTTGTTTCTTAAATTCCACATATGAATGAGATCATATGATAATTATCTTTCTCTGATTGTCTTCTGATATAATTTGAACATCATATGTTTTACATTTTGCTTCTCTTGGGGACAGTGCCTAAAAGTGGGTTTCAGGGGATAGTTCTTGAAAGGAAGATGGAGCTCTTGAATGATAATCAAATCCAAATTTTGTGACAGAGAAAAGTAATTTGTAGTGAATCTATTAGACTTCAGAACCTGTATATATTTGTGATTTCTTGTTATTGTCCTTTAAGCAGTAGTTCTTATCTAGCTAGCTGAAAGCCAACCTCAAATGGAAGACACTGAGAAAACTCTCTCCATTTATTCTTGGCAATAAACAAATACACTCCACAGAATTACACCTTCAGGTAATCTCCAAGCCTTATATGACATAGGTAATCTTAGCATCTAGCCAAGAAGCTAACAAAAAATGAAATGGATGGAGCTGGCTTGACATTTATGACTTCTTTTCCCCTACCGTTAGACAGAAATTATACTGAGAATAAGATTTTTTTAAAGAATAAGAAGAAAAAGGTAGTATGCAGAGGAAGAAACAGTAAAAATAATAGACTTTTCAAAAATGGAATGCTTACTTATCCCCTGAGCATATGAATTGGGTTTGCACATTTAAAAGTAGAATTCTCAAGTAGAAATTTAAATGAGAGAAACTTAAGATGATTGCTATGACAATGTTCAGTGTTTCCAGTTGTACACTTACATTATAAACTCAGAACAAGTTCTTCTCTAATAAAATTTATATTAAAAAATCTAGTACAATTCACATTCAAAACATTCTTTGGTTGAATAATCAGCTATTTTTTCTCATGTAAGGTCATTCAGAGTGTGGTAAAAATGTGTTTGTATATTTCCTATCATTGACCTTGTACTGAGAAGCTCTTTTATCACCTTTTAAAGATACTCTCTTAATCATTTTTGTTTGTTTATTTTTGATTTCTCAGCATTAATTTAGTGTTGACATGAAATATGTGGTTAAAATACATTATAGTAGGAATGGAATAGTTAAGCATTGGGCTCCTGTAGTTAGAGGATATGATAGGATTTCCAAGAATCTGTCCATGTGGAAAAGACTTTAAGCTTAGTACAATCTGGAAGTTCTCATTAGACTAAGGATGAATTGTAGACAGCTGAAAGAGTAGTCAGAAGCAGACAGGATATGTGGGGCCATTCAAATAAAAGACAGGATGAATTCCTGTACTTTAATTGTGTCAGGGATTGTGCCAATATTACTACAGTAAATAATGCTTAGCATTCAGTGAATAGGTTTGCTGTCATTTAAAACCTGAACTGTAAACAATTAGTATTAAATGGTCTAGCATAGGGTCAGAATGTATGGATTACAAAGGAGAAATTCAAAAGGAAATGGATGGTGAAAGAATAGATAACTGGACCTAGAATAGAACAGAATAGATAATTGCCATTGTCACACCTATCAAGGCTTTCATGAGTTCTTAGTGAAAATTCAGAATTCACTGAATGCAATTTAGTTTGCTTTATATGGCTGTTGAAGAAAATGAAATATATTTTCATTCAATAGAAATTCTGTTGTTGCCTTCTTTTTTTTTTTTTTTTTTTTTTTTTTTTTGTTGTTGTTGTTGCCTTCTTAAAGTTAAATGACAAGTCCAAAAGTGGATTTATGGTCTAGACAATTTCAGTGAAGATTTTGTACCCTGTGGACAAACAAGGTAAGCATCCTCTATTTCTTACAGAGTGGTATTCAAGCAAAGCTTATATCTGCCCAGCACCTCACAAGTTCCAAGTACTTAAGCCTTTTCTGTTTATTGTGATTACTGATGTATTTGATCTTATTTCTATTTGCTTTTTCTGTTTTTCTCCTGTCTTGTTTTTATTACTGAGTTTAATTATTTCTTCTTCCTTACAAGGAAAGAATTTTGACATTGACTTATATTCACTGGTCTTTACCTTCCTTCATACTGACATTATTATAATCATAATTATGAGATGCTTTTGATATACTTTCCCTTTTCTGTTCTTAGCTTTTAAGAAAAAAATCTATTAGAGATTGCAAAGAAAATGTTTGTGAGGACATAGTCTTCACTGCCAGACTAACAATGACTACTCCATCCACTTTTGATTTCTTATGTCTCCCAACTTTCATTATAATTGAGAACTTTAAGCCCAGTCACTCTGAGCATATTATTATCCACTTCCCCTGGGGTTCTGCATCTCCTCATTAGCCACAGCTTTCTTTCCTTTAGTTAGTTCATTGATCAGCACACTTCCAAAAGCATTCTTTCATGCTGAAATATCTGCTGGGTAATCCTTTTTACCTTTCTCTTCATTGTTGCAGGAGGATTTCTATCTTCAAATTTTAGGTTGTGATTTCCATTCATATGTCAGGAGGAATAGTGTATTTGCCATTTTAAATCAGAATTTTCTCAATCATCATCTAAACTAATGACACCCAAAGCTCAATCTCAATTCTAAAGCTGTCTTGAGGACTAGGGCTATGTATCAAATTTTTTTCCTGCACATTTTTATACTGAAGTTTTCTTTCTTTTGCCAAATCTCTCATGTTATTGTTTTTGTGTTTGTTGGGCAGACTGTGGCAGCACCTTCTCTCCAGTTGCTCACATCAGAAAACGGAATGTCATTTTTGCCACCTCCCTCCCATTTTTCACCCCCTTCTAATCACTCAACAAGTTCTTTCAAATACACCTCCTACATACTTCTTAAGTGTGTCCACTCCCAACTATCAGCTCTGACATTTTGTTAAAGGGATTCTGACTTATCTTTCTACCTTATCCCTCTCTGGATCATTTTTTACATTGCTATCAGAGAAATGATTCTAAAACTCAACTATGATACTGTCTCTTCCTTGTTCAATACTTCTCAATGGCTGCTTATTATTGTTCTTGAGAAAAAGTAAAGGAGTTCTTATTGTGGCATATAAGGCACTTTACGATCTAGACCACCCCTTTCCTTCCAGTCTCTCTTGTCTTTCCTAAGTTCCCAAAGAGTACTCTTTAGGATGGCAAATTACTTAAATGCTCTATGACCTTTGTACTCTCTGGTTTTTGCGCATACTGTTTCCTCTGCCTGCAGTCCTCTTTCCTCCCATCTATGGCTGGCCAGCATTGAATTCAACCTATGGGTCTCCAAGGTGATCTTCTCTGAGATATTTCATGAGTCTTCAAGTTTGCTCCTCCCAGGCATTTTCATGGGACCCCATGTTGGTTGCTCTTGAAGCACTTAACACACTGCACTATATAGGACTTATAAATAGTGGTAGGACTTATAAATAGTGTTTAGCAACATGGGCTTTGGTACACTCTCATATTCTTTAAGTCAAATACTTCTTTGGATCCTGTGCCCAGATCTAATTTATACTTTAAGAGAAATATGAGGAATACATTTCATGAAAACTTTTAAAATGTAAGTTAATGATTGGGGTAATTTATTTAATGAAAATACTATCAAAGACTTTCTTTTGTTCTTTTTTTTATTTTGAGTGTTTTAATAACTATTTCTCTACATACTACCAGTATTTAATGATATTTAATCACAACAAATATCATATATCAACCTCAGAAAGCCACGATCCTATAAAATACTGAATTGCATTTTCAACCCAATCTGTTGCTGACAGTTGCTATATTCAATTCCTCTTTGGTTTCCCATCATTCACTAATACAGATGGCCTTCCAAAAGGAACATTCTTATGAAATGCATTACTATGTGCACCAAGAGTATTGATTGTATTACGTTCCACGGTATTTTCGCAGTGAGTGATCTCATGGAAGAAATTTCCTTATGGCCAAGGAATTAAGCACAGTTGTTATTTTCCTGAGCAGTAAAAAACAATTCTTTATGCAACTGTGAAGGTTACTAATAATTATATTTTCCTTTTCTCAGTAACAATTGGGATCATGTAGTATAAGTTTTTGAACTATACTCCTTGACCTGCCTTGTATTTCTATCCATTTTTACCCCATTGCATCATTTTCTTATTTCAAATTTTATTTTCATTTTGCTACATTGTTTGATCCATTATAAAATATCATACTTAATTCCTTTTGGAGAAAGAGAGGTACAAATAAATACACAAATAAAATACTTGCCATGCAGTCTATAGATTCAAAGCAATCTCTCTCAAAATAGCAATAGTATTTTTCACAGAATTAGAACAAATAATCCTAAGATTTGTATGGAACCACCATAAAAGACTCCAAATAGCCAAAGCAATTTTAAGAAAGAAGAACAGACCCAGAAGCATCGCAATCCCAGTTATTAAGATATCTGCAAAGCTGTTGTAATGAAAATAGTGTGATATTAGCACAGAAATAAGCAAATAGATCAATGAATAGTATAGAGACCCCCAAAACAAACCCATGTTTATATGGTCAATTAATCTATGACAAAGGAGGAAAGAATATACAAGGGGGGAAAACAGCCTTTAACAATAAATGGTATTGGGAAAATTCGACAGCTATGTGCAAAGAATGAAATCAAACCACTTCCTAGCACCATACAAAATAATAAACTCAAAATGAATTAAAGACCTAAATGTGAGACCTGAAGCCATAAAACTCCTAAAAGAAAGCATAGGCAGTAATTTCTTTGACATCCGCCATAGCAGCATTTTTCTAGATATCTCCTTAGGCAAGAGAAAAACAAAAATAAACTGTTGGGACTTCAAAAAAATAAAAAGCTTTTTCACAGCAAAGGAAACCACCAACAAAATGAAAAACCTACTGATTGAGACAAGATATTTGCAAATGATATATCTGATAAAGGGTTAATATCCCAAATATATAAAGAGCTCAATACCAAAAAACGGAACAATCCAATTTAAAAAGTGGACAGATGATCTGAATAGACATTCTTTCAAAGAAGACATACAGATGGCCAAAAGACACATGAAAGGTTGTTTAACATCACAAATTATCAGGGAAATGCAAATCAAAACTACAATGAGATACTGCTTCACACCAGTCAGAATGGCTAAACTCAAAATGACAAGAAATAACAAGTGTTGGCAAGGATGTGAAGAAAGAGGAACACTTGTGTACTCTTGGTAGGAATATAAATTGGTGCAGCCACTGTGGATAATAGTAAGGAGATTCTTCAAAAAACTAAAAGTAGAAATACCATATGGTCCAGTAATGCCACCACTGGGTATTTACCCACAGAAACTAAAAACAATAATTCTGAAAGATATGCACCCTGTGGCTATTGTAGCATTATTTACCATAGCTAAGCTATGAAAGTGACCTAAGTGTCCATCCATAGATGTATGGATGAAGAAGATGTGGTATATATATATATATATAGAATGGAATATTACTCAACCACAAAAAAGAATGAGATCTTGTCATTTATGAAAATATGGTTGGAACCCAGAGGGTATTATGTTAAGTGAAATAAGTGAAAGAAAGACACACACTGTATTATTTCACTTATATGTGGAATTTAAAAAACAAAACAAATGAACAAACAAAAAAATGGAAACAGAATCATAAATAGAACAAAGTGATGGTTGCCAGAAGGGAGGGGAATCTCTGAAACTAATATTACACTGTATGTTAACTAACTGGAATTTAAAAAAAAATGAAGAAGGGGGGATGGGCAATGGCTAAAATGGGTGAAGAGGATTAAGAGGTACAAACTTCCGGTCATACAATAAATAAGTCATGAGAATGGAAAGTATGAAGAGTACAACCTAAGCAATATAGTCAATAATATTGTGATAATTTTGTATGGTGACTACGTTCATTATGGTGAGTGTTGCATGATATAGAGAACTGTCAAATCACTATGTTGTGCACCTGAAACTAATATAACATTGTACATCACTATATTTCAATATTAAAAATTAAAAAAAATCAAAGAAACAAAAAAGGAATAACGAAGAGACAAACACTATTAACATTTTGTCATATTCAGTCCAACCCTTGTTTCTATCTGTAGGGGTGGATATATGTATATTTTGCAATATCAAAATCATATTTTATATAAGAAATAGTGACATATTGAAGCACCTGCACCACAGAGAGGCTTACATTATGAATACTATTGGTGCAAATGTAAAAAAGCCAGGTGAAATGTCATAAATTTTTCAGGGTAAAATTCTAACTTTTGGAAACAAAGATACTCTGAAAATAGTATTGTCCTTTATCCTTCACTTCATGGACACAAATATCAGAGCAGTGTCTCAAACTTATAGAATGTCTCCGTACTTATGTGTTAATTTGATTGATAGATGCATTCTCATGACTGAGCAAGATGATGAGCTAGAATTTAGGTCATCATCATAAGTTTCCTGCACATCTAGAATTTTACAGATGAAGGAATGTATTTTCCAACTAATCCAACAATTTGCCTAGTTTCTATAATTTCTCTTATAATCCAGGGAGTAAATAATCTGTTGTGACCACCTGTTCTTCCTTCATATATATTGTTGAGCATATAAACAGCTGCAGGCCTCAGAAAGTCATAAATAAAGCCCACAGCTAAAAGATTAGGCAAACCTAGTGACCTGTTACATTTTTGGTGTCTGAGTAGTGGAATGCTCTCTTCCAGAGAAAACTGCAGACTCTATAGTGAGTGTCATTACATCGTCAGTATTTTCTTTTAAAGTTAGCACCAAGTTTTGATTTTTTCCCTACTTATAGTAAATTATTTCCTCCAAGGATAATAAAAAATTAACTCATTCCTTGAAACGATTTATATTTATGTACACAGAAAATTTTAAGTCTTTTTGTTTATTTAGTTTCAAGTTATTTATTTATTTATTTATTTATTTTTCAAGTTTTTATTTAAATTCCAATTAGTTAATATATAGTGTAATATTAGATTCAAGAGTAGAATTTAGTGATTCATCACTTACATATAATACCTAGTGAGTTTTTGTTTTTCAAGTAGGCTCCATGCCCAGTGAGGAGCCCAATGTGGGGCTTAAACTCATGACCCTGAGATCAAGACCTGAGCTGAGATCAAGAGTCAAACACACTCAACTGACTGAGCCACACAGGCACCCTGAGTATTTTCAATGTATTAAGCTGATGATGAGAAAATGGAAGTGACACTTTTTGGAAGATACTGGATCATTACATACACAAACCAGATTGATAAAGGAACCCTACCTACAGTCACTGGCAAGCAGGGGTAGGAGTTGTGTACAAAGAAAATTTATTTATTTTATTATTTATATATCTAAGTGGTCCTGGATATGTATAAGGAATAACAAATGATATAAAACATATTTCTTCTGCAAGATGATTTTGAAATGTCCTAAGCAAATGTCCTAGTTTAGTTTGAAGCATTTGCCAATTTTCTTTCGCCAAGCATTACTTTCACAAAAATAGCTGTGGTTTGTACAGAATATATCTTCTCTCTCAGTGGTCTCTTTTTCAGATCACAAAAAAGGACTTTTGACCTATGATATATAATTTTGATCATCATTTTTAGTGACAGAAATAAAGGACACATAAACTAAATCCACATTTTAGTCCAGAGTCAGTCTTCCCGTGGCTCATGGTAGAAATGTTATCAATAAAGTATTTTGCAAAAATACAGAAGGGAGAAACCTGGATTAGTGGTTGTTCAAGTGAAAACAATCTAGGTTATTTAAATGAGCCAGCTATTTTTTTTTTTATTTTTATTTTTTGCTGCTAAGAAGGCTGACAAAATAACAGCTGATTTGTTATACACAAAAACATACAAACAAGGAATGCTCAGGTCCGGACCACAAAAAATGCAAAACTCTTTCTCTGACTACTAATCAATTGAAGGATTATCTTCAGTTCTGTCAACTTTGAAGTAGGATATTGACATTTCCAGATTAGACAATTTTCCAAAAAGGACTTCTGATTTCTTCCAAAGTATAGATAGAGAAAACAAGACTCAGATCTTTTTGTACTATCACTTCCAAATTTTGAACAATCATGCAAATGCTTACTGTCTTCCAGGTGTTGGGTGGGACTTCACTCACTCAGCAATCATGGTGGCTTTGTTCAGTGGATGTACTTATCAAAATATATGGAAAGGAGCTTAGGAGGATTCACTTGGAGAAAAAGAGACTATAGAAAGAAATAATACCTTTAAATATTTGAGGGATTGGTATAAATAAGCACTTGCTGTTCCCAGAGAGCAGAAGTAAGATCCATGGTCAGGAGTTATAGGGTGGTAACTTTCCTCTTCCTTTGAGACAGGACTTTCTAAATAGAATTGGAAGATGGTAAAACAGATTGCTTTGTCAGATAATGAGCTTCCCATCACTAAATTAGTTTAAACCAGAAGTTGAAAAATTTCCCTCCAAAAATGTTTTAAAGAGGACTGATTACTAGATGGAAAATTTGATCATATGACTTCTGAGATCTTTTTCATAGATAAGAATCGATGCTTCAAATTTTTATTGATTTAGGTCAACTTTCAATTTCCTCTTTTTTCTTGAACAGTAAAAGCTACAAATTAACATTTACTAAGACAACTAAAGGACATGGGAGGAAAGCACAAAACTCCTTTGATGCTCAAAGAGGAAACTGAATACTCACTCAGCTCTTACCACTTCCAAGTGATGTTAGAGAAGACAGGATAAAGAGAATGTGCAGCCTAAATAAGTGTGAACATTCTGTATCTTTGTAGAGGGTTTCACATTATGTGTGTCGGGAATCCTTCAATAAACTTGTCTGAGGCCAAATTGAGTGAGCTGAGGTTAGTTTTTCCAATGAGAAGAACTTTTTTCTTTCTTTTAAAAAATATTTTATTTATTTATTCATGAGAAACACACACAGAGGAAGAGACACACAGGCAGAGGGAGAAGCAGGCTCCCCATGGGGAGCCTGATGTGGGACTTGATCCCAGGACTCCAGGATCACGTCCTGAGGCCCAAGGCAGATGCTCAACTGCTGAGCCATGCAGGTGTCCCCAGTGAGAAGAACTTTAAAAGACAAGCAGGATCATAACCAGTAGAGATGAAATGGCCATCTTTGCCACAGCAGTCAGCCTCTGAAATCATGTAGGGTTTAAGTAACTGGCTTGATTGAGTGTAAATCATCTTCTCCATGTACTTTCCATGTAAGATATTTATTCAGAATTCTTTATGAAGATTTCACTTTAAAACATGTGACAAAAATTCAATCTGTCAGTGAAACAAATTTGAATTTGATGACTCTTGAAACCAGTTCTAGCTTATTGGCTGACAATTCTTGGACTGTTGTTAGATGAGATATATTGACCCTTGCCTCTCCATTTATTATTTTAACTTTGAGCAAAGTATGAAGTCAAATCAAATTAATTGATTCAGAGCACTACTCTAGGGAAGTATATCAGACATGCCAGGATTGTACTAGTTACCTAGCCTTCCTACTAAATACCACTCCTGCCCTCCCCTTGGAAGAAGTTGATTGCTTTTACTGTTTCCTAAAACAAGAACTCTTTACTGTGATGACATCTCGGCCAAGTACATTAAAGAGAAGGATACTTGTGAATATGATTGTATTTCTCAAATAAATAATCTCCTGAGTTGTTTTCTCCCTATTTCCCCTGCTGTTTAATTTCTTCCCTTTGACATAATTTGCTGCCTGTTCAGTTAGAGCAATTAGATATTTGTGTTAATTAGATGCTTGTTGTCTATCCTGAAATGGAGGTACTTAGCTTGTGAGGCAAGCTGGCTCTTAGATGCTCATTCTGAGAGTAACTTGTTTTGTTTTTCTGTTTTCTTGGTGGCACACTTGTATGTATTTCTTCAACTGTGTATGGCTTTCTCAAAATACATTAAACTTAAATGGGCCCTTGAAGAAGCACTTCTTCTGTACCGACTGTTGTTTGAAAATGTGTTGATTGTGCTTTTTTCTTCCTTTGTACCTCTGGAAAAGAGAGATGACCAACTAAGGAGTTAAATGAATATTTCCTCCCATTTGTCAAGATCTTAAACTGCTTCTGAGAGGGGAATACATGTGCAACGAGTGCCAGGGGTTAACAAAGCAATTTTTCCTGTGAGTACAGAAATAGTCATTTTACAAAAGAAAATATTATGGAAGAGGCATTAATGAAGTAGTTTAATTCTGATACTTTTTCTAGCTTTGGAAGGTGTGTGTGTGTGTGTGTGCGTGTGCCTCACCTTGTGTGTACACAGAACTCTTCTGAGTCCTGTGTGCTCTCTGCCCCCTGCATTCAGCCAAGTGTCCAACCACTGGTATTGACAGAGGTCAGGGAGGGGAGAGAAGCAGCAAAAGGTTACGAAAACAAGTGCTGACCTCACCAGAAAGCATGAGCTTTCAAGTACACATGTAATTGTCCTTTTACCTGCTCTCCTTCTTGGCTTAAATTACCCTGAATGTGGGACAACTTGCGATGGAGATCATAATTGAAGGTTGAAGAGCAGTGCCATGTCTTTTCCCAGATTCTCTGTTCTGCTCTTCTCTCCATCAGAGCAGCTTTGTCATCCCATTTCAAGCTACAAACTCATGTCATTTTCACTTCCTCTGTCATCTTCATTCTGTTCACACACTTTATTGCTAAACTAAATATCATTTTGTCTCATGCTTCCCATCTTAGGTCACCTTTTTCTCATGCCTGTTGGCTAACACACCTGTCCCAGATACTTTTAAATTTTGTTATTTTGATCAGCATCACTCTCCTCCTGGATTCCCTGCCTATACCTATTACGCACAAATCACTGTTCTCCTTGCAGCCTGCATTGTTTTCTTCTCCCATCTCTTAGCCTTTTAGCATTCTTCCCTAAGCACCCTTTCCCCTCTTCCCTCAAAGCCTTGTAGTATGTTGTCATTGGTTATATTGTCCAGAATTCTAAGATGTACATGCTGTACAGCACAGCCTGTGAGGACAAGCCTTGAATTTCATTTCCTTAGTATCTATTCTTTGGATCATGGGTCTTTTCTCATGTTAGACAAATCTGTCCCAAACTCCCATGGTATAGTCATTCCAGTCCAAATGCCAAGCCTTCAAGGAAACAGCCCCATAAGCCAAGAGCATTTTCTTCTTTTAAGTCCACCCAGTAGGGATGCCTGGGTGGCTCAGCGGTTAAGTGTCTACCTTCAGTTCAGGGTGTGATCCTGGAGTCCCCGGGGTCGAGTCCCACATCCGGCTCCCTGCATGGAGCCTGCTTCTCCCTCTGCCTCTGCCTCTCTCTCTCTCTCTCTCTGTATCTCTCATGAATACATAAATAAATAAAAAAAAATCCACCCAGTTGTGTCTCTCCTATCATTAAACTGTCACAATCCTTGCTCTTCCATGAACCTTTCTAGATTAACCAGAGAAGACTTACACTTTGTCTTGTGGAATACAGGATTCTCCAGTAACTTTATTATCTCAGCAATCACTTTTTTTTTCTGTTTTAACTTTTGTCTTGTTTCTGATGTCAGTATAGCACACCCATAGGTGATGTTCTTATTTGGGTATCACAGAGTTATATATAAGCTGCTCTTTTGCAGGCTGTGTGTACACATTTGCGTTTGCAAACTTTGAGAGGGCTCAATCAATGAATTTATGTACATAGCATCTAGCCAAACATGTGCTATAAGTATACATCTGATTCTTTGAGATGATGATAAAAGCGATATCAAGATATCACTTTGGTGCTAAACACAATAGTACCAGTAATAGTTTAAAATGAATTGGATTTCATAACAATTCTTTGATGGAGGTACTATGATTGCTCTCATTTGCTGATGAGGAGACTGAGATACAGAGAGGTTAATATTTTTGTAAGGTCACACAGTTTGTGTTTGAAGCAGAATCAACATCCTGCTGTCTGATACCATAATCCCTACTCTCCAGTGTTATGCCATGTTGCCTTATAGCTGATTTATTTTTTAAATCTATATCGAAAGCAACCCAAACTATATCCATGGCTTTTAAAATAGAAAAATAGCATTTAAAATATTTTTTCTTTTTTTTTTTTCATTTAAAATATTTAATAAAAAACTATGAAGCAAATATTTCTGTCTTGGCATTGATCAAATAGATTTTGGTTAGTAATTTAGAAATGTTTTCCACATGAAATTGTAATACAATATATAAATATTTAAATGTGAAAAATTAATATAAAATGTAAATACATGCATTTAAAAACATACATTTTAAAATTTATACCAGGGTGTTGAGGTTATTTTTCTATATACAAAATACAAGTGGGGAAAAAGAATGATGATGTCTAAGAAATTCAATAAATTACACAGTTAAAATATGCCAGATTAAATTATATACATGTGCTGCCTACAGACATTCATGCAACGAATTAAAATAGCTGAATAGGGGATGCAAACACCATAAACAATTGATTTCTTTTCATGTGGAGTCAAAATTTTCTGAATTTATTTCTGGATTTAGTTTTCATTTTCTTAGTTTTCTTTTTGTTGGAAGTGAAACTGAATAAGAATCTAGATTGTTGGTAAAGAGATTATCAGTTGGCAGAAACAAATTTCCATAGCTAATCACCAGGTTTGAGAAGTATCCTGTAATAGGATAAAAAGCTGTAAGATGAATAGATAGGATTACATATGGCTTCTTTATCAATAAATCCAAAGTGCAATGAGTTTCCTTTTTTTTTTTTTTCACAATTTATCCCTAACCTGGTTAAATGTGCCATTTTTTGATGTATCACTTTTTTTAAAGTTTTTAAAATTGAATTTAATTTTTCTTTTTAAGTAGGCTCCATACCCAGTGTAGAGCCCAAGGTGGGCCTTAAACTCATGACCCTGAGGTCAAGCTGAGATCAAGACTTGCTTTACTGACTAAGCCACCCAGGCAACCCTGATGTGTCACTTTTTGTTATTTCTTCCTTTGAAAGCAGATTTTTGTTTTGTTTTATTTTGTTTCTTTTTTTTTAAATTGAAGTATATTTGGTACATATCACACTAGTTTCAGGTGTACAACATAGTGATTTGACAATGTTTCTTTTTGACTATAGATTTTTAAAATTTTAAGTTTTAGTCTTTTTAATTTTAATGGACTTAAATGTTAAAAGAATATTGGAAATTGGATGCCAAAAACCCCACCCCATTTATATCTGGAAAGTAGCATTATAAACAATGTGTCTTTTCTCTGCCTGAGAATATTCTGAATGTTTGTTTTTTTTTTTTGTTTTTTTTTTAATGTGAGAAAGGGAGTGTGCCTGTGTGTGGGCGGGGAGGGAGGAGCAGAGGGGGAGGGGGAGAGAAAATCCTAAACAGGCTTCACAACCAGCTTGGAGCCTGACTAGAGGGGCTCAATCTTGTGATCCTAAGATCATGACCTGAGCTGAAATATCAAGAGTCAGTTGCTTAACCAACTGAGCCACCCAGGTGCCCCTGAATATAAGTTTTCTTGAATGACAGCAATGTTGGTCTTCCTCTGAGTCACATAAGTATTCCTTTTTGTTATTTGCAGTCAGCATAATCATACCCCTTCCTTTCTGTGTGGTTGAACTTCAAGATGAAGAATTCCTGTTTACCACTTTGTTTCAGAGAAGAGAAAAAGCTAGTGGAACAGTTTCTGAGGTACACACATCACGGTAGGACCAGGTACCAGGTGTGAGTGATATCAAAGTGAGGGCTGGTGTTCAAGCTGTTCAGAGTATGTTTTTTTTAATGTTTCTATAAAGGATAAGGAACAGAAAAAAAAATCCTTTAAATACTCAAATGAAAACATGCTAAATCAAGGGGTATTTTACTTACCAAGTATAGCATGTAGTTTCAATCGTAATTGTTAAATAATTATTGTTGTTGTTGGAAATTCTGAGCAGTCTTTTTCTTAAAAAATAAGAGGCAGGTTGGCAGTTAAAGCCACTTTTTGGTTTTCAGGACCAATTTTTCTCTGAAAAGTCAACCATGAAACTTATAATCTGTCCTGGCAAAGTTGTGTATTTAACTTTTACTGTCTTCTTGCTGTCTCTTTAGGCATGTTACTTTTCTTAATTCCTTCCTTTCCTTCCCCTACCCCCTGTGGTGACAATAGGCCATATGAATGTCAGAGTGCCTCACTCTGGTTCCTCTGCCTGTCCTCCTCAGTTATAGGTCTCTCCCCAAGGTATTGGATGTTCCTTCCTGCTTGGGACTTACTTTCAAGGTTGGGCTGTGACTGTAGTCTAAGTTCTAGATGCAACATGATTAAATAATAAGAGTTGAATATATTTAATGCTGTCCCCAAAATTAGACACCAAAATGAAACGTGCTTCCACTGCAGAAATCTCTGAAGAAGGAATCCTAAGTAGTGAAATATCTGACATTGTGATGGTCAAGGTGACCTCTGGAGGCCAGTGATCCTTACTAGAGTTTTTCAAACTTAGATCTTTTAGCACACCATCTACTACTTATATTTAAGACTCTCATGATTATTTGAAAGGAGAAGATGGAAGGAATGGAGATAAAATACTTTATTTTATTTTTAAAAGAAAGTAATATTGTTGATGTATTTTGCGGGAGAAAATGAGAAATAAAGCATCTATTCTCATTTACCTATTTTTCTCAAATTGTCTTCCTTTTCTGTTTCTTTGAAGGATCTTAGTGAACTATTTGATTTATGGAAATGATTCTCAGGCTCTGGAGCAAATGACACTAAATACTGTGCATTTTTTTTTTTTTTTGTAAATTAGTGTTCTTTATATATTTTGACGATTGTAAAAAAACTAAATGGGGAAAATTTTCTTCATGGGAAAAACATTTCATGTTGAATAGAGTATTTCCAGATATTCTTCTGTGCCTGGGTTAGATTTTCTAACAGTAGCTTTTTGTAGAGTCAGTATAAAATTTACATTTGTCAAGAGCAAGATGAGGGACGCCTGGGTGGCTCAGCGGTTGAGCATCTGCCTTCGTCTCAGGGAGTGACCCTGGGATCCAGAATCAAGTCCCACATCAGGCTCCTTACACGGAGCATGCTTCTCCCTCTGACTATGTCTCTGCCTCTCTCTCTGTGTCTCATATGAATAAATACATAAAATCTTAAAAAAAAAAAAAAAGGAGCAAGGTGAAGCTAAAACTGAATTATTTAAATATACATATGTTTTTTTCTTTACAGAAATCAAGTTTGTTAAAAGAGAATTATCGTAAATGGTTCAATGTGCCCAAATGTCTAATATATTTTTCTTGATAATGATAGTAAATTCCTAAAGGAAACTTTCAAATCTTTGTATACGGTAATATTACCCAGCACACATAATAACATTTCTCAAATTCCCAAGAAGTACAAACTATTTTATTTCCTAAAATGTTAAGTTTTTAAAAATGTATACACATTTTAGAGATTTTTCTGCAATGCCCCTAAAGACCATAAACTCTTTATGGTTATCCAATTTGGCTTTTGTGAATAAACATTTTATTGTTTATAATTCTGTTGGGTAAAAATCAATCAACAAATTTCCATCGTATATATTTTAATGAAAATTCTCCCCACATCTTCAAATTTACCCTGAAGGCCTTTTCCCCTCCATTTAAATTACTTAAGATCCTGTTAGTGGTTTGGGATATGAAAATGTATTTTGTATTTAGAATCACATAGCTCTTAGCTTTTAAGCTAGAAGGGAACCTAGGAGATCATTTCTAGAATAATTTCTTCCATCTACAGGTTAAAAAAAAAAAAGGAAAAGAAGCTACATAATCCACATGAGATACTTGGTAGATATACTAATTCTCTGTTCAGGGCACAAATCAGTTGAGTAAATGTTTATTACTTACCAGGGATTTCTAAATAACTGAGAAATAATGTCAAACTTCTAGGAGCTTATAATCAAGTAGTGTGGGCAGACATGCTAATAGAGAATATCAATAGAATGTGTTAAATATGGTGATAATGGCAAGTATCGGATAAACAGATAAAACAGGAAGAATTGATTCATTTGATAAGTGCTTTTATTTTTCTTGAATGAACATTTATTGGGCACTTACTAAATGTCAAGTGTTAAGCACTTATGAACTAAAATGGACATAATCCCTGATCTCAGTATTCTGTCTTTGGGAGGAAGAGATGCCAATGAATTAATCACATAAAAATGTATAATAAAAACTAAAATAGTGCCTTAACTGCAGTTCTAGGAGGGCACACAGCAAAAGAACCTGACTGGACTGGAGATTCGGGAAAGATTTCACTCCCATCCAGTCAATGGGGCAATACATGTTGAAGGGTCAGGCTCACTGACTTCAGTGGTCAGGTTTTAAAGAAAAAGTTTTGAAAAAAAATGGAAATAATAGTTTATTTTCTAGATAGTTTGTGCAGAAAAAGCATACACTATGGAGTATTTGTAGCTTCACAGGCTTGGGAAAGTCACAGCCAGAAATGAGACCACGTTGCACCAGTGGAGGTGGCTTCAGTGGCTATTTCCTCTGTGGCCACAGAGACCACAGAGAATCTTGACAGCACAGGGCATGGATGCCGGCATGAATGCTTCTGTTGCTGTGTCTTTGGACCCAGGATGTCTCAGTCATTTGGTTAACAATTTTTTTTTTTATGTGTGTATGGTAAAATTTGGAAAAGTAAGCAATTTCAGTCTCATCAAGTTAAGACTTTTTTCTGCTCCTACTTCCCCTCCTCTTGTGTCAGATGATTTTGAAGCTGCTCCAGGAATTTATGAGACTCATCTAAGAGGAAATTGATTTAGGGTATTTAACTTGCATTTAATGGGATGTTTGTGTCACTTACAGCCACTTCTCAGCAAAGTTAAACTATTGATAACCATCCTGATATAGACATGGCTTCCTGAAATACTCCTCTTGCTTGCTGTGCTAACTTACCTGGATTGTAATATGAAGATACAGGGCCAGAGGTCATATCATAATATGAATGTGGCTTCGAGGGGCCAACTCCACACATTTGTGAGAAATGGAGGAAAACAAGATGTGAAAAGTACAGTCAGAGGTAGTCTGTGGAAAATCCTTCCGATGATCAGATCTGTAATACTGTAAGCAGATGACCTGGTTGTCATGATATCAAACCAAAAGTAAAGTTGACCCTTGCTAGTATAACTTGATAATGTTTCAAATATACTTATCAATGCACCAAATTAAATTAAACTAAATTACATTAAGTTAAATAAAAACAGGTAAATTCTGAGAGCTGTAGTCAGTATAGGTAAAGTGATATCAAGAAGGCTATACCACATCCTATATTAGAGTCCAATCAGGAGACCGAAATGTCACACAGTAATATAAACAAGGGAAGTTTAATATAAAGAAGTATTAACTATTACAGAAGATTACCTACTAAGGAGTAAAGAAAACATAAGAATGGAGGAATAAGAGCAGACATGGGCTGCTAAGACTGAGGTGGAGCATCCAAGGAAGAAACGAAATTGGAAGATCCTATCTTCCTCTCTCCTGCGACAACATGAGATTCAGACTTCACTGGAGACACCACAACCATGACCTGCTGGATGGTGAAGACCTTGCAGAAGTGCTGTCAGAACTCTGTCCTCTAGTATATGGGAAGCCATCCATGAGAAGGTGCCCTGCTGAAGAACTCATTGAGAAGCCATCTGCTGGGATATTGCCCTCTAGGGTGCCAGTGGAAGCTGCCCGTAGGGTGTCCTGTGCTGCAGATTGCTATAGGAACAAAGTGAAAAGAGCATAACCAGGCATCAGAAAATCCCTTTTCTCCTTCAGTGTCCTTCCAGCACCCTCTACTGACCAAGCTTAACATCAAGCCAACTGACCAGGGAAAACTATTCTAGTATCACAAACAGACAATGAAGGGTGGATTTGGAAAAGAGAAACAATAAAAGAAATAAGTTGATGACTGAAATGCACTCTTTAAGAAACTTTCATTGCCAGTAACCTACAAATCAAGTGGATATTGCAAAACCCAGGGGGAAATCTGAAAAATAAGGAAAACTTCTCTTCTTGTATGTCTCTTCTAATCTCCATACTCTGCTATAATACTGCTTTGCTTCTTATACCTCTGATCACCAAATGTGTGATTCCGCCCTCTCAATACAAAGCAATTTTGTGACACCTGCTGGGTGACCTACAATTTAACTCAACTCTGACACTATTTACTTGGAGATACCATGAGATCTCACAGTTTAAGGGCTCTTTCCCACAAAACTTCCCACCCCGCAAAAGCCAATCCTAAGTCCAGGCAGTCACCAGTGCTTCTGACAACCTGACTCTAAATTGAAAGTTCCCACAACCCCTCCTTGGGTTTAACTATCTTACTAGAGCAGGTCACAGAACTGAGAGCAACGTTTTACTTACTAGAATACTAGTTTATTATAAAAAGATTTAACCCAGGGACAACTGAATAGAAGAGATGTAAAGGGCATAATATGTGGGAAAGACACAGAACTTCCATGCTCTCTGCAGGTATGCCCCTCTCCCAGTACCTCCATGTGTCCACCAATCTGAGAGCTCTCCAAGCTCTGTCCTTTAAGTTTTTATGGAGGCTTCATCACATAGACGTAATTGATTAAATCATTGGCCCTTGGTGACTGATTCAACCTCCAGACCCTGTCCCCTCCCTAGAGGAGGAGGGGGTGCTGAAAGTTCCAACCTTTTAAGCCCAAGTTGGTTCTCTTTACAACCAGTCTTCATCCTGTGAGCTTTCCAAAAGTTGTTTCATTAACATAGACTCAGAAGTTTTTGAAAGGAGCTTGTTATGAATAACAAGAGAATTCAGTTTTATATCACTCAGGTGCTATTTTAGGAATAGGGAAGAAAACTAAATATGATAATAAAAGATGTCACTTTGGCCCTTATGTAGGAAATGGCAAGGGTTCTAGGAGCTATGAGCCAGGAATCACAGATAAAGACCACATATATATTTTTCGTACTATAAGTCACAGTGTAACAAGTGTATGTTGAGAGGGAAGTGCTCTAACAGTAAGGGTGGGATTGGGAGATTGGGGAATGGAGTAGGAGGTGGCCATAAAGAAGACTGTTATCGTTGCATGTAAGGAATACCAGTTTTCTGTTGTCAGAAATAACAGAACTAGGCAGAGATGATAGAGGGGTTTTGTTAGAAACTTCAGTGGACTGAGATCTGGCCACATGACCTACCTTCTTGCTATCAATCTATTCACTGTATGTAACTGTAGGTGTAACACTGTACTGTAACAGTACAGGAACACTATAGGTGTCTGCACACACACCAGAGCTGCTGACCTTAAGGGGAAAACAGCTAATTATTTTATCAGCAAAATGGCTATATTTTGGAATAGAAAAGGAATTGCAGTATGGTACAAGCGAGCTACAACCAAAGTCATAGGTAGATTCAGAGAACAAAGGAGAGGAATGCTGTTTTGCAGAGGAATGAGGGAGTGAGGGAAGGGCTGTTATACCAAAAAGTTCATTGGAATAAACTGGGAATTTGAAGTGTAGTGGCTTTTCATTGGCTGAGCTCAGTCTGTCAGCGACTGGGCTCTGTTGCCAGGCAAGGAGAAAATCTTCCTTCTTCCTGCTAGAGTAGTAAAGTAAGCTTCTTCCAGGTGGGAATGAAAGGTATGCCTTCTGTGGAAAGGCTGGGAGTGGTACCCTGTGAAAGCTCTCCCTTCTGGCTTTGCAACTCTGTTTTATTTTATTTTATATGTTAGTTAAATTCAGTTTGCCCAACTCCATTTTAAGTGAGATTTCCTTTATTCAGTTTCACAGAACTGAAGTGAATTTTGTTGATTACTGTTAAGTGAAAAACTCCAAGTAGAGCACAGCTTGCCTTATTCCTGAATAAGAGAATAAAACACATATCTTATAAAATGTACAAAACAAGAGAAAATTGTGTAGAAAAGGATAAAAATCGAGTTTATCTCAAATCTACTTCATAAAACAATAAATATAGACAATGATTATTACAGCCAATGTATGAGATAAAAATGGAAATAACAAGTGTAAGAAAGAAAATAAGGAAATAACGTTTTTCTCAGATGATGTGATGGCTAAAAATAGAATAGAATATACAAAAACTTAGAACAATTAAAAGTTTAGCAAGGTTGTCAATTGTAAAATCCACAAATGAAAGTTGATAGCACTTCGATATTTCAGGAATAATCAATTAGAAAATATAATTTAGATGGGAGGGCAAGGTGGCAGAGGAATAGGGTCCTCACCTCACTGGCCCCACCAACTTACCTAGATAACTTTCAAACCATCCTGAAAACCTACGAATTCGACCTAAGATTTAAAGAGAGAACAGCTGGAATGCTACAGAGAAGGGTTTTGGCTTCTAACAAGTTAGATAGGAAGGCAGAAAAAAATAAAAATAAAAAAGAATCAAGTTGGGGAGGGGCCCCGAGGAGCCGGGCTAAGGAGGGGGCCAGAGGCTCCAGGACAGGAGAGCCCAGCCCCGGAGAAGCAGGAACTTTAAAAATCGGCATGGATTCTTCCCGGACGGAGAGGTGCTTAACAGGAAACTCGGGGAGAACCACAGGAGGGGCAGTGGAGCCCCCAGATTCCCGGGGTCACTAACAGAGGAGGTGTGCCCTGGGGGAGAGCGCGCCACACCGTGCAGACCGAGCTCCCTAAAGGGCTGGAGCACTCGGCAGGGCCTCGGGAGCAGCTCAGGCAGCGGCTCCAGGAGGAGGGGGCTGCGTGGCCAGGGAGCGCGATTCCAGCAACACAGGCCTGGAGCCCAAGGCGCTGGGGGACACAGTTCAGGATCCTGTGCTCCCTCCGGGAGAGGCAAAGGTTGGGAGGGCACAGGACAGTGAGGACGCTCCTGCCGCCAGAGGTCTGCAGGACCCGAGCTGGGCAGGTCAGCGCCCCAGGGAGCATCCAGGCCAGTGTGGACTGGGAAACTGCAGTAGTTACTGTGGGAGATGACTCCAGGGCTGGGGACCTGGCTGCCGCCAGTGGGGTTATTCCTCCTGGTGTCACCCTGTGACTGGGAGGGGCAGGGCCCCAGGTAACAGGGGCCTCACTGGGTCAACAGCTACCACTGAGCGGTGCACCTGGCAGGGGGCTGGGCGACTCCCCCAGGTGCACACACCTGAGAGTCAGCACAGCAGGCCCCTCCCCCAGAAGACCAGCTGGAAGGACAGGGGAAGAGCAAGTTCTTGACTGAGCAGCGCTGGAAAGCTCCAGGGGAAGTTGAAGGATTTGCAGTATATAGAACCAGAGGGTACCCCTCTATTTTTTTTCTTCCTTTTGCCAGTACAACTCGTTTTTATATCAGACTGTAAATTTCCAATTTTTTTCTCTTTTCCCACCTTAGCTACAATATTTTACCACCTCTTCATTTTTAAGATTCTTCCCTTTAAAAAAAATTATTTATTCATGAGAAATACAGAGAGAGGCAGAGACACAGGCAGAGGGAGAAGCAGGCTCCATGCAGGGAGCCCGACGTGGGACTTGATCCCAGGTCTCCAGGATCACGCCCTGGGCGGAAGGTGGTGCTAAACCGCTGAGCAACCCGGGCTGCCCAAGATTCTTCCCTTTTGACTTTCATATTTCTACAATTACAGGTCCTAGATATAGTTTCCACTTCTAGATTCCTTTCAACATACTCAACTTAATTTTGAGAGATATACAAGAGTTGTTTTTTGTTTTGTCTTGTTTTGTGTTTTTTGTTTTCTCTGCCTCATTTTGTACAATAATGGCAGAAGGTAATACCTTCTAAAACGTGACCAGTGTGCACCTAGAACCAAGTGGAACACCGAGCTAGTTCATTCTGTGAGATTTCTCTCTTCATTCTCATTCTGCACCCCCCCTTTTATCTAATTTGTGTTTTGGTGGTCAATGTTGGGGCCTTCTACAAGTATTTCTGGTTTATATAAATTTGGGACTAAGCATCTTCTAACATACAAAACTTAATATACTCAGAACCAAGAGGATCACCCTCTACAACTCCTCAGGTAGACTACATTCTCCCTCCACTACAACTTTGTCACCACCACCACCTCCCAGTCCCTCCCCCCCTTTTTTTTTTCTTTTTTTCTTTTTTCCTCTTCTTCTTTAGGATTCTTCGCCATAAATGTTTTCCTACTTTGTTATCAAATGTGTTTTTCACTTTAGTGGTCCTTTTGTTTTATTTCGGTCTGATCTTTGTTTTCAATTTCTGGTCTCTGACCTCATCAGAATCATCTAGGATGAAATTTACTTAGGTTGTGGTTGATATTCTCGACTCATACAGCCATTCTGCACTGAGCAAAATGACTACAAAGAACTCACCACAAAACAAAGAATCAGAAACAGTACTCTCTGCCACAGATTTACAGAATTTGGATTACAAGTCAGTGTCAGAAAGCCATTTCAAAAGCACAATTATAAGCTACTGGTGGCTCTGGAAAAAAAGCATAAAGGAATCAAGAGACTTCATGACTGCAGAATTTAGATCTAATCAGGCTGAAATAAAAAATCAGTTAAAGGAGATGCAATCCAAACTGGAAGTCCTAATGATGAGGGTTAATGAGGTAGAAGAAAGACTGAGTGACATAGAAGACAAGTTGATAGCAAGGTAGGAAGCTGAGGAAAAAAGAGAAAAACAATTAAAAGACCATGAGGAAAGGTTAAGGAAAATAAATGATAGGCTCAGAATAAAGAATCTATGTATAATTGGGGTTCCAGAGAGTGCCAAGAAGGACAGAGGGCCTGGAAGCATATTTGAACAAATCATAGCTGAGAACTTCCATGATTTGGGGAGGGAAACAGGCATTCAGATCCAGGAGATAAAGAGTGCCCCCCCACCCCAAAATCAGTAAAAACCATTCAATACCTTGACATTTAATAGTGAAACTTGCAAATTCCAAAGATAAAGAGAAAAATCCTTAAAGCAGAAAGAGAACTGATCCCTAACTTATATGGAGAGAAGTATTAGATTAACAACAGACCTCTCCACAGAGACCTGGTAGGCCAGAAAGGTCTGGCAGGATATATTCAGGGTCCTAAATGAGAAGAACCTGCAGCCAAGAATACTATATCCAGCAAGGCTCTCATTCAGAACAGAAGGAGAGATAAAGAGCTTCCAAGATAGGAAGAAACTGAAAGAATATGTGACAACCAAAACAGCTTTGTAAGAAATATTAAGGAGGACTCTGTAAAAGAAAGAGGAAGGCCAAAGAAATAATCAAATCAAAACAAAACAAAACAAAACAAAACAAAAAAACAGGGACTGAATAGGTAATGCGATGATCCTAAATTCATATCTTTCAATAGTAACTATGAATATGAATGGGCTAAATGATCTCATCAAAAGATGCAGGGTTTCAGACTGGATAAAAAAGCAAGACCCATTTGCTATCTACAAGAGACTCATTTTAGACATAAGGACACCTCCAGCCTGAAAATGAAAGGTTGGAGAACCGTTTAGCATTCAAATGGTCCTCAAAAGAAAGCTGGGGTAGCAATCACCATACCATATAAAATAAAAGTTTATACCAAAGACTGTAGTAAGAGATGAAGAGGGATACTGTATCATACTTAAAGGGTCTATCCAACAAGAAGACCTAACAATCATGAATATTTATGCCCCGAATATGGGAGCTGCCAAGTATATCAATTAATAACCAAACTAAAGAGATATTAGACAATAATACGCTAATAGGAGGAGACTTCAACACAGCACTTTCTGCAAATGACAGACATTCTAAGCACAACATCACCAAAGAAACAAGAGCTTTAAATGGTACACTGGACCAGATGGATTTCACAGATCTAAACAGAACTTTGCGTCTGAATGCAACTGAATACACATTCTTCTCAACTTCACATGGAACTTTCTCCAGAATAGACCACATACTGGGTGACAAATCAGGTCTCAACAGATACCAAAAGATTCAGATTGTCCCCTGCATATTTTCAGACCATAATGCTTTGAAACTAGAACTCAGTCACAAGAAGAAATGTGGGAGAAACTCAAACACATGGAGGTTTAAGAGCATCCTGCTAAAAGATGAATGGGTCAATCAGGAAATTAAAGTATTAAAAAGATTCATAGAAACTAATGAGAATGAAGATACAACCATTCAAAATCTTTGGGATACAGCAAAAGCAGTCTTGAGGGGGAAATACATTGCAATACAAGCCATCCCTCAAAAAATTGGAAAAAACTCAAATACACAAGCTAACCTCACACCTAAAGGAACTGGAGAAAGAACAGCAAATAAAACCTACACCAAGTAGAAGAGTTAATAACGATTCAAGCAGAACTCAATGAAATAGAGACCAGAGGAACTGTAGAACAGATCAACAAAACCAGGAGTTGGTTCTTGGAAAGAATTAATAAGATAAACTATTAGCCAGCCTTATTAAAAAGAAAAAAAGACTCAAATTAATAAAATCATGAATGAAAAAGGAGAGATCACAACAAATACCAAGGAAATACAAATGACTTTAAAACTTATTATGAGCAGCTATATACCAATAAATTAGGCAATCTAGAAGAAATGGACACATTTCTGGAAAACCACAAACTACCAAAACTGGAACAGGAAGAAATAGAAAACCTGAACAGGCCAATAACCAGGGAAGAAATTGGAGCAGTCATCAAAAATCTCCCAAGACACAAAAGTCCAGGGCCAGATGGCTTCCCAGGGGAATTCTATCAAACGTTTAAAGAAGAAACCATACCTATTCTCCTAAAGCTGTTCAGAAAGACAGAAAGAGATGGAATACTTCCAAACTCGTTCTATGAGGCCAGCATCACCTTAATTCCAAAACCAGACAAAGACCCCACCAAAAAGGAGAATTATAGACCAATATCCCTGATGAAGACAGAGGCAAAAATTCTCAACAAGCTACTAGCCAATAGGGTCGAACAGTACATTAAGATTATTCACCATGACCAAGTGGGATTTATCCCCGGGATGCAAGGCTGGTTCAACACTTGTAAAGCAATCAATGTGATAGATCATATCAACAAGAGAAAAAACAAGACCCATATGATCCTCTCATTAGATGCAGAGAAAGCATTCGACAAAATACAGCATTCATTCCTGATCAAAACATTTCAAAGTGTATAGAGGGAACATTCCTCAGCATCTTAAAAGTCATCTATGAAAAGCCCACAGAAAATATCATTCTCAATTGGGAAATACTGGGAGCCTTTCCCCTAAGATCAGGAACATGACAGGGATGTCCACTCTCACCACTGCTATTCAACATAGTAGAAATCCTAGCCTCAGCAATCAGGCAACCAAAAGAAATAAAAGCCATTCAATTGGCAAAGAAGAAGTCAAACTCTCCCTCTTCACAGATGACATAATACTGTACCTAGAAAACCCAAAAGACTCCACCCCAAGATTGTTAGAACCTATACAGCAATTCATCCATGTGGCAGGATACAAAATCAATGCCCAGAAATCAGAGGTATTTCTATACACTAACAATGAGTCTGAAGAAAGAGAAATTAAGGAATCAATTTCTCTTATAATTGCACCCAAAAGCATAAGAGACCTAGGAATAAACCTAACCAAAGAGGTAAAGGATCTCTACCCTAAAAAGTACAGAGCAATTCTGAAAGAAATTAAGGAAGACACGAAGAGATGGAAAAATAATCCATGCTCATGGATTGGAAGAATTAATATTGTGAAAATGTCTATGCTACCCAGGGCAATTTACACATTCAATGCAATCCCTATCAAAATGCCATGGACTTTCTTCAGAGAGTTGGAACAAATCATCTTAAGATTTGTGTGGTATCAGAAAAGACCTCTATTAGCCGGGGGAATATTGAAAAAGAAAACTAGAGCCGGGGGCATCACAATGCCAGATTTCAAGTTATACTACAAAGCTGTGATCATCAAGACAGTATGGTACTGGCACGAAAACAGACATATAGATCAATGGAACAGAATAGAGAACCCAGAAATGGGCCCTCAACTCTATGGTCAACTAATATTTGACAAAGGAGGAAAGACTACCTACTGGAAAAAGGACAGTCTCTTCAGTAAATGGTGTTGGGAAATTGGACAGCCATGTGCAGAAGAATGAAGCTAGACCATTCTCTTACATCATTCATACACAAAGATAAACTCAAAATGGATGAAAGATCTAAATGTGAGACAAGATTCCATCAAAATCCTAGAGGAGAACACAGGCGACACCCTTTTTTGAATTTGGCCACAGCAACTTCTTGCAAGATACATCTATGAAGGCAAGGGAAACAAAAGCAAAAATGAACTACTGGGCCTTCATCAAGATAAAAAGCTTCTGCACAGCAAAAGAAACAGTCAACAAAACTAAAAGACAACCTACAGAATGGGAGAAGATATTTGCAAATGACATACCAGATAAAGGGCTAGTACCCAAGATCTATAAAGAACTTATTAAACTCAACAGCAAAGAAACAATCCAATCCTGAAATGGGCAAAAGACATGAACAGATATTTCACCAAGGAAGACATAGACATGGCCAACAAGCACATGAGAAAATGCTCCGCATCACTTGCCATCAGGGGAATACAAATCAAAAAAACCACAATGAGATACTACCTCACACCAGTGAGAATGGTGAAAATTAACAAGACAGGAGAGGATGTGGAGAAGGGGATACCTTCTGTACAGTTAGTGGGAATGTGAACTGGTGCAGCCACTCTGGAAAACTGTGTGGAGGTTCCTCAAAGCAAAGGACAGCAAAAGCAGTCCTGAGGGGGAAATGCATTGCAATACAAGCCATCCCTCAAAAAATTGGAAAGTTAAAAATACAACTGCCCTATGACCCAGTAATTGCACTGCTGGAGATTACCCCAAAGATACAGGTGCAGTGTAAAACAGAGACACCTGCATCCCAATGTTTATGGAAGCAATGTCCACAACAGCCAAACTGTGGAAGGAGCGTCGGTGTCCATGGACAGACGAATGGATAAAGAAGCTGTGATATATGTATACAATGGAATATTACTCAGCCATTAGAAACGACAAATACCCACCATTTGCTTCAATGTGGATGGAACTGGAGGTTATTATGCTGAGTGAAGTAAGTCAATGGGAGAAGGACAAACATCATATGGTTTCATTCATTTGGGGAACATAAAACATAGTGAAAGGGATTGTAGAGGAAAGGAGAGAAAATGACTGGGAAACATCAGAGAGGGTGACAGAACATGAGAGACTCCTAACTCTCGGAAACGAACGAGGAGTGGTGGAAAGGGATGTGAGGGGGGGTTGGGGTGACTGGGTGATGAGCACTGAGAGGGGCACTTGATGGGATGAACACTGGGTGTTATACTATATGTTGGCAAATCAAAATCCAATAAAAAATATACAAAAAAGAAAAAAACAGAAAATATAATTTATAAGGTAAAATATAACTTTTGTAACATATAGAAAAAAAACATTATTTACTTCGATATTCTACTAAAAGAATATGTATGTAATTTATAAGGAAAATTATAATACTTTGTTGAAGAAAATAAAAGGAAATTTATATACATTGAGGGCTATATCATGTTTACAGATGACAGACGCAGTTTGCTATAGACATTTAAGTGACTCATTAAAAAGAAAGTTACCATAGAATGGCCTAGAATGGAGTCTAGTTACAAAGAACTATGATCATACGTATAAGGCAGAGTCTAATGAGATTTTTAATGTTTCACTCTTAAATATGTAAGAAAAACTAAGGATTACCACGTACATAGGAACTCTTCCCATATATGTAAGAAAGATATCAGAATATACAGAAATGGGTACAGATAATATAGAAAACTGGGACACCTCGATGGCTCATTTGGTTAAGTGTCTTCCTTCAGCTCAGGTCATGATCCCAGGGTCCTGGGCTTGAGCCCCATGTTGGGCTCCCTGCTATGCAGGGATAAACTATGCTTGTCCCTTGTCCCTCTATTCTCCACCAGCTCCTGCTCTCTCTCAAATAAATAAATAAAGTTTTGTTTAAAACAAAATAAGAGAATAAAGGCCAGAAGAACAGTGTTTAAGTAGTAGAAATTTCAGAAAGGGAATATAGATAAAGCATTGGGGAGGAAATTGTCAAAGACATAGTAAAGAAAATCATCCAAAAGTGAGGGACATAAATTTTCAGATTGAAAAAGTTCACTGAATGGGATCCCTGGGTGGCGCAGCGGTTTGGCGCCTGCCTTTGGCCCAGGGGCGTGATCCTGGAGACCCGGGATCGAATCCCACGTCGGGCTCCCGGTGCATGGAGCCTGCTTCTCCCTCTGCCTGTGTCTCTGCCTCTCTCTCTCTCTCTCTCTGAGTAACTATCATAAAAAAAAAAAAAAGAAAAAGTTCACTGAATATTCAGCACAATAATATTCAGTAAACTTTATTCCTGAATGTTTAGAAGTAATTAGAAAAGTCATATCAAGACATTTAATCATGATATTTTAGAATATCAGAAGACCCTAAAAGCTACCTAAAATTAAAAGTAAAGAAGTCAGATACAAAGAATTTGAGTGGCTCAAAATAAATATTGGATGATAGAAAACAAAGAAGCAGTCTTCCCATTAGGAAAACAATTCTATGCCTAGCCAAATTATCAATCAATAGAAGTGCAGAGTAAGATATTTCCAGACATATAAAGTCTTTAAAAATTTATTTCCTGTTCAGCACTTCTTCAGAACCTAATGAAGAATGTTTTCCTGTCAAAACAAGTGAATAAACCAAGATTGAGGAAGACCTAAGATCCAACGAACAGGATACAGCATAGAAGAAAGTAAAGAGGAATGACAATTCTGTTGAAGGCTTGGAAAGAATCCAATTCATGTGATAGTCAGAAGGTAAGAGAGTTCTTGGAAGAGTGAAAGTATCTCTAGTTAAAAAATGGAACCATTGGGGATCCCTGGGTGGCTCAGCGGCTCAGGGGTTTAGCGCCTGCTTTTGGCCCAGGGCACGATCCTGGAGTCCCGGGATCAAGTCCCGCCTCAGGCTCCCCGCTTGAAGCCTGCTTGTCCCTCTGCCTGTGTCTCTGCCTCTCTCTCTCTCTCTATGTCTATCATAAAAAAAAAAAAAAAAAATCTTAAAAAAATGGAGCCATTACCTTGTCAGTATGACGGTGTAGAAAAGTATATTGAGTGATATTTTTATATGATTGTGGAAGGTATAGGAAGCCATCCATAGATTTAAAGAAATGAAAATAAATGAAATAAAAGAGAGATATTTTGTAATTCCAGGAAGAATTAGAAGAAGCACTAGAAGAGGAATTAATATAATGAAAAGTAGAGAAAATATCTACATAGTTATAATAAAAGTATTCAATATATATACTATAAAACCTGTGATATAACAATATTGAGAACATGGGAAAAGAGGAACAGGAAACCTAAGAGATTTTAATCTAACAGGATAATTAGTAGGAAGTCTAACATAGTTAACAATATGCATCAGATGTATATTTTTTAGAGATGTGGAGCAAATCCCAAAATAAATAGCAAAAGCTATAGAAAGTGATTGTTCCTGGGTAGTGGGAGTGGGGTTGGGGATGTAGGAGAATATTTTTGTCTATGCTATATACTGAACATGTTGTAATGTTTCCAAATAGGGTCATTATTGGGTTTTGGGCGTCAGTGCTTTTCTTCTGGGGAGCATCCTATGCATTGTAGGACATTTGGCACACCTAATCTTTGGATATACAATGCCAGTAGCCCCTCCTGGAACTTGTGACTAATCTAAATACTCCTACATTTTCCCTAAAGCCTTCTGAAGGAAAAATGGCACTACTTGCAGCTGAGAGCTATTATGTTTCTTCAATAAAGATAAAGACTAAGTATAGAAATTATAGAACCTGTGGGATGTAGAGAAAGGTGTACTCAGAAGAGAATCTGTAGTGCTAAAATAATTTCATTATAAGAAATATATAATAAGTGGAAACATTCACTTAAAAAACTTGAAAAAATTAAAAAACAAAATAAAGAAAAGATAGTTAAGATTTAAACAGAAATGAATGAATTAGAAGAAAAAAAGTAGACTTGATATATAAGACCTAGCTCTTTGAAAAGGTCAAAAGACTTAAGAAGCCTCTGACAATATTAATCAACAAAAAACATCAGGAAAATACAAATGTATTATATGGAAAATAAGTGGTACAACTACAGATTAAAAGAATATATTTTTAAAAGATTTTATTTATTTATTTATTCATGAGGTAGAGAGAGAGAATCAGAGTGAGAAAAGGCTCCTCATGGAGCAGGGAGCCCAATGCAGGATTTGATCTCAGGACCCTGGCTAGGATCATGACCTGAGCAGAAGGCAGATGCTTAACCTACTGAATCACTCAGGCATTCCCAGATCAAAAGGACATTTTTTAAAAAATGGGAACACAATGCCATATTATAAAAATATATTTAAACATTTTAATGAAACATAATTTTCCCAGCAGAACTGAAATTATAAAAAATAATGAGGAAAAAGGAATCTTGAAAAGAAGAAATATGTTATTAAAAACTTATCTTCAGAAAACCAAACACACACTTTTAGAAAAATACAAAGTTTATATTACACAGAAGTTCTAAGAATCTTCAAGGAATAAATATTTCTACATCACTGGAACTATTTTATAAAAAGAATGGAAAGTTTCCCATATAATAATAATATGAAAATGGAAGTTATGAGTATACACATGCAAATCCTGAAGACCAATTTATTTATTTGACTATTTTTATTTGCAAATAGTCAAATTCTAAATGAAATATCAGCAAACTTTATTCAGCACTATAAAAAAGCACTAATAAATTACCAACCATGTAGGAATGTTTCACCAGGAAATCTATTAATATATTTTACCAAAGGATAAAAATTATTTGTTAATCTCAGTAAACATTAGTAAATACATTTGATGAATTACAACATACATTACTGATATGGTGTTTTAGAACACTAGCAGTATAAGGATACTTCCTTGAGTTTTAAGGAAGTTGTTATTTGGAACAGTTAAGTTTCCTCTATTATTATTTTGGGCTAACATTTTGTTATTAATGCCTGGTTTTATCACACTGTGTTCCAAGAGGCCAGATCCCACTGGCCAGCATGATTATTCATCAGTGGGCTTTTCCGTTAAAATCGAGATACAGACAGGGGTGCAGATAATTCTTATTACTGCGCTATTCTGGACATGCTACTCAAGGAGCTAAAGATAAACAAAAAGGAAGAGAAGGGGGGTATAAAAACTTTTGCAAACAAAACCAAAAATCATTATTTGCAATGATATAATCGCCTAACTAAAAACAATTATCTGGAAATGAATGGATTGAAATGTGGCTGGTTTCAAAATCCATATGCAAAAAAAAATATTTTTGTCCTCTACCTAGAATAAGTGACTGAAACCCCCCAATTTAAATATTTTTATTTTAAAAAGCAACAAAAATGTGAAATTAAAAACCTATGGTACACGTATTACATCTTTGTATATTTGAACAAATGAAGAGACACAATCTGTGAAAAGAGTGTGTACTTAAAGAGTATGGGATCTCGATCTTGGGGTTATGAGTTTGAGCCCCACATTGGGTGTGCAAATTACTAAAGCAAATAAACTTGAAAAAAAAAAGAAAACTGGCTCATTTCTAATGATATTTTTTTAAAAAATAAAAGATCCATATGAAACTTTTTATTCTGAGAACTTATTAAATAAATTTATACTTAATCTAAAAGAATGAAGAAATATTAAAGTTGTAATATGCAATTTCCATAACTGAAGCAAGATGGTTCTGATGTCAGAGAAGATAGGCATATCAAAGAATGAAATAAAATACAAAAAAGACCCCCAAATTTATAACTGAATACAGTAAATTTAAAAACTAAAGTTGGTGAGGGACAGGGATTATTATTCCAGAATATACCATGAATTAAATATTTAGATTTTTAATTGTGTATGTATTAAAAATATAACTTCCAATGGCAAGATGGAAGCAACAAAAATGGCGCTAAAAGGCAAATGACAAACCAGGAAAAATCAGTTACAAAATTCTAATACATCCTTAATATATAAATCACTATGAAAAAAAGTTGGAGAAAAACACAAATGGAAACCACACAAAGTCACCAGACATGGTATATCAATGGCTCCGATAGCTGTCTTAGATTCTTGTGGTAGAAATAAAATCAACTCTTGTGTAGGTAATTTTAAGCCATTTATCAAAATTCTTCAAATTGTACACACCCTCCAATCTAGCAATTCTATTTCTAGGAATTTATCCTAAGGAAATAATTGAAAAAGTACACAAAAATGTATGTACAAAGATGTTGACCCAACTTGATCATAGTGCATAATTTCTATATATTTTAGGATTTAACTGGCTAATATTTTATTAAACAATTTTCATGTATGTTCATGTGCAGAGATGACCTATACTTTTCCTCTCATGATATCCATCTGGTTTTGGTATTTGCAGTGATATAGGCATCATAGTTTGAGTTAGTGTTGCCTCTGTTTTTATTTGCTAGAAGGAATTATGGAGAATTAATATTAGTTCTTATCTAAAATTTGATAGAATCCACCAGTGATGGGATGCTTGTGTAGCTCGGTTGGTTAAGCGTTGGCTTCAGCTCAAGTCATGATCCTAGTACATCCCAGGATTGAGCCCTGCATTGGGTTCCCTGCTCAGTGGGGAGCCTACTTCTCCCTCTTCCGCTCCCTCTGCTTGTGCTCTCTTTCTCTCTCTCTCTCTTTGTCAAATAACTAAATTAAAAAAGAAAAAAAAAAAAAGAATCCACCAGTGAAACTATCTGGATATTGTACTTTCCTTTTTTGAAGATTATTAATTATTGATTTAGTTCCTTTAATACATATATTAATAGCTACATACCAATAAATATATTCAGAATTATATTTCTCTTTGTGTACGCTTTGGTAGTTCAGATCTTTTAAGAAATTGGTCCATTTTATCTAAGTTATCAAACTTGTAGATACAGAATTGTTTTTTAGGATTTCTTTCTTTCTTATCTTTTTAATATCCACAAGATCAGCAATAGGAACCCACCTTTTCTTTCTCACATTGGTAATTTATATCCTCCTGTCTTCTCTGCCCCTTCCTTTTTAATTTTATTGATCTTTTCAAAGAAACAGCTTTGGTTTTATTATCTGTTGTTTTTCTGTTTTCATTTCATTGATTCCTGCTCCAGTTTTTATTATTTTCTTCTGATTGCTTTAGGCTTAAATTGTTCTTCTGTCTCTATTTTCTAAGAAGGAAATTTAGGTTATTAATTTTACTATTAATTTATTAAATTTAGATGAGATTAGATATTTAGATATTTTCCCTTTATAATGTATACATTTAATGATGCTACAAATTTCCCTCTAAGCACTGCTTGTGCTGCTTCCACAAATTTTGATATGTTTAGGTTAAAATAGTTATTAATTTGTCTTGAAACTGTCACTTTGACCCATGTGCTATTTAGAAGTGAGTTGTTTAATCTCCAAATTTTTGGATATTTCCAGCTTTCTTTCTGTTGTTAATTTCTAGTTTAATTCCATTGTAGTTTGAGAATATAGTTTGCATAATTTCTATTTTTTGGAAAATTTGATAATGTGCATTTTATGGTCTAGAATGTGGTCTAAGTTGGTGCATGTTCCATGGGATCTTGAGAAGAATGTGTACTCTGCTGTTGATGGGGGTTTTATAAATGCCAACTGGAACAAGTTGATGGATGGTGCTCTTCAGGTCAACGAAATCCTTACTGACTTTCTGCCTGCTTGATCAATTACTGAAAAAAGTACATTGAACTGGTTTGTCTATTTCTCCTTGCAGTTCCATCAGTTTTAGGCTATCATGTGTTGATGCTATGTTGTTAGGCACGAACAAATTAATGATTGCTATGCCTGTTTGAAGAATTAGACTCCTTTGTTACTATGTAATGTCCCTTTTCATTGCTGATAATTTTCCTTGTTGTGAAGTCCACCATGTCTTAAATGAATATAGCTACTCTAGATTAGGTTATTGCTAGCATGGCATGTCTTTCTCTAGCCTCTTGCTTTAATCTGCCTGAGTTTTGATATTTCAAAAGAGTTATCTGTAGACAACTATAGCTCAGTCTTATTTTCATCCACTTTGACAATTCCTTTCTTTCAATTAGTATATTCAGACCTTTTGCATTTAAAGTGATTATCAAAATAAATAAATAAATAAAGTGATTATCAATGTGGCTGGATTAACGTCTGTTATGTTTGTTACTATTTGCTATTTGTTGTGCTTGTGCTTTGTTTTTCTTTTCACCACCTTTTTGTGCTTTCTCTGTTTTAATTAGGCTTTTTTTCATGGTCCATTTTATCTCCTCTCTTAGCATACCATTTAGGCTTCTTTTCAAAAACTTTTTTGCGGTTGCCATAGAGTTCAAAATATGCATTTTTTATCTAATCTAAATCCATCTGCAAATCCCACTGTACCACTCTGGGTGCAGTGCATGTACCTCCTAACAGTATTCCCAATTCTTCCTTCCAGTCTCTTATGATGTTCATTTCACTTTTCCATGTGCTATAATCATCTGATACATTGTTACTATTATTACTTGAAACAATGAATTATTTTTTAAATAATTTTAAATAAAATATTTTATTTTACCTTAATGTGTTCCTGTTTTCTGTTCTTTAATAGATCTGAATTTCTGACCGATATTATTTTCCTTCACCCTGAAGAACTTCTTTTAATATTTCTTGCAGAGCCGTCTGCTGCTGATGAATTTTGTTTCTGTTTGTCTGAGACATTGTTTCTCTTTCACTTTTTAAAGATAATTTTGCTGCATGCAGAGTTCTAGAATGGTGCATTTTTCTTTCGGCACCTTAAATATTTCATTGCATTCTTTTTCTGTTTTCTGTTTTTTTTTTTTTTGACTTGCACGGTTTGTGATGACACATCTGCTATAATTCTTAATCTTCTTCCTCTACAGATAAATTATTCTTATTCCCTGCACTTCTTTTAGTAGTTGGTCTTTGACTTTTTACAGTTTGAAAATGATATGCCTCTGTATTTTGACGTTTAACCTGTTAGATGTCTCTGACTTTCTTTAATACTTCCAATATTTATTACAGAATATTTCCATCCTACCTTTTTTCCTTAATGTTGTATTCCAAATATGTGCATTTTATGCCTTTTGAAATTTACTATAGTTCTTGGATATCCTTTTTTTCTTCATTTTTTTTCCTTCTTTGCATTTCAGTTTAGAAGTTTCTATCCAAACATCTTCTAGTTCACTGATTTCTATCCAAACATCTAGTTCTCCTTCCTCAGTGTGTCCAGTCTACTAATGAGCCCATCAAAAACATTCTTTATTTCTGTTACAATATTTTTTATTTCCAGCATTTCTTTTTGATGTTTAGAGTTTCTAAATGTAGCATTCTCAGTGCTACATTGCCTATTTGTTTTTGCATGTTTTCTGTTTTCTATTAGGTTCCTTAACATATTAATCATAGCGATTTTAAATACTTTGATCTTCGAAGAACTGTGTCATATCTGAGTCTAGTTTTGATGCTGGTTTGGAATCTTTAGACTGTATTCTTTATTTTCTTTTAGTATGCCTTGAATTATTATTATTATTATTATTATTATTAATTATTATTATTATTATTATTATATTTTATTTTTTAAGCATGACATGATGTATCGGGTAGTAAGAACTGAGGTAAGTGGCCACTGGTTTGACCCTCCATATTGTTAATCTGGCTAGGAGACAGGATGTGTTTAATGTTTGTTGTAGGTGCCAGTGGCTTCCAGTTTCTCTGATGTCCTTGTTCTGGTCTCTCCTTTGTCTTTACGGTTCTCTAAGGACTCCTCCTAAAGTAGTCTGTGCCTTATAGCACTTTGGGCTGTCATCCACTATTCTTATATTGAAGCCCTGTTTTGACATGGTGTTTTGGTGTGAGTGAGAGGAAGTGTTTTATAATTTTAAGATTAAATCTCTGTCTTTTAGTGGGCCTGTGTCCTTGGGCTGTGCCTTTACTCATGTTGAGCTCTTTCCCTCTACCTAGGTGAAACAGAGGGGTGAGAGGAGGCTAGAAAAAGGGTCTTGCCCTTCCGCCAGGTGAATAAGGCTCTGATACAGTCTTTTCCCTTTCTTACGGAGAACATTCCGGCCATATTTCAATATGATTGTTCTCCCTTCCTTCCACCAGGGACATACTGGGAATCTGTCTTGGCTTTTCAAGGTACGAACTTTGTGAGACCTACAGAAGTCTTAACTTTCTCAAAGACAGTAGCCCCCAGGAGTTTCTTATTCACATTCTAATTCACACTGAGACTCCAATGGTCTGTCAAAATCATCAATTTTTTGTACCAACAGTGCATGGCTCCAGCAACTTCTGCTCTGGGTACTCAGATGTTGACTGTTGTTTCTGTATTCTCCTGTCTCTCCAGATTTTAGCATTAGAGTTTGCCCTATGACCTTAATTCTCTGATGGAGGTAATTGATTTTCAGTTTGTTTAGTGTTTTCTCTTAAGGATGGCATTGACAATTTCCCAGCTCTTTATATGTCAGAACTGAAATTGGATGTTGGGATTATTTTTCCTAAATTTTATTTTGCTTCTGTCTCATTTATTTCTTTTTAAAATTTAAATGGTACAGTGACCATGCACCGCATGAACAATCTAGATCTTAGTAGTCTTCCCATTAATTCAAGCTGATCCTCTTTTGGCCTAACATCAATCAGTACATGAAACTCAGACCCTTGGCTGGTTTTCACATGAAATCCAATTGCACTCACCATTCATCATCATTCTTCTCTTTTTCTTAGTTTTGTAGTCTCTACTTAAGATTAATGGAGGCACTGAAAAGGATGACAGTCACATGCTGCACATCATGCCCCAAAACAAAGCCCCATTAAAAACATCTCTTACAAAGTCCCCCTGTCCTGTTGCTGCTGTAGGTATTCTGCTTTGCTGCCCTCTGGACACCTGCCTATTCTCCCCAGCAATGATACTCAGCTTCCACTTCTCAAGAAAAATGTTGGATTCTGTAAATGAAGTACTTATTATTTTATGGAGGTCAGCACATATGTGAGAGTGAGATAGTGAAATGCTCTGTCCAGTTGCACCTTAGATTATACTTTCCTCACCAACAGCTGCTTCCAGGTAGCTCTAATTCAAACACCCTCTCACAGTGGTAGCCGCTTTTGTAAACCACCTCCAGATTGCCTACGCATTCCAGAAACTTGGGTTATTTCTTACAGTACAACACTGTATTCTGTATCCTGATGGTCCTGATACATCCATTTGTCACAATATATTGTTCCCGAGTCTTTATCTGAATGTTTCCCTCTGATACTAGAAGTGTAAGTTTATAGAGTATAAAACTTAAGTTGTACACTATATTTTAGTTATCTTTTAATATTTAACATCTTGCAGTATTTTTGGCATATGGTGAGTGCTCAAAAATATTTAGTGAATGAATGACTTATAGGTAATGATTTTTTTATCAACAAAGTGAGAATGTTTGTATACATTTATGATACCAAGGGAAAAACAACTTATAACAATGAATGCAGATTACTATGATTTTTACACATTAAAGTTTTTCTTAATACTTTGCCCAAATTTGAATCACTTCTGAATTAACTTTGGGATTACTAATGAAACTGGGATAAAGTTTCCTGAAGGGCATTTCTCAAAAATAACTCAATTATCCAAGGTAAGCATGTTCCACATGAGGAATTTTAATTCTGTTCTCTAAGGAATTAATTCATGAATTGTACGATTTGTCCATTCTTATTAAAAGGAGAATCAATAGGACTTTAAAGTAAAATTAATTTATTTCACTATAGCACTCATGGTTTTTATTAGTTTTTTTTCTAATATGAAAGAATGTTAAACTGAGATTATATATTTTTTTCCCAGAAGATAAACATGTCAATACTATACTCACTGAGGTCTACAAATCCTGTATTTGGCAATGAAGACACATTATTAAGGCATTGTAGTTGTCTATGTAATGCATTATGGTTTATTAGAGAAACTTATCCTGAGGTCTTTGGTGTTCATTGTCAGCAATTGATAAGCATTCCCTTAATACATTTTGAAGCAGAGTGAATGGCAGCTAAGTATGTAAGTGATTTTCCAAACAAATTACTCTCTGATTTGTGCATATATAACTTATATTTAACTCGGAGGTTTTGTTTATGAGGTTTCACCAACATTAAATTTTCATTTCCAAATCTCTTGATAATTTGAATTATAGAGAATAGGATGGATTTATTTAAGAAAATGGCATACTCTTTAAAGTTTTAGATATTTTGTTACATTTTATACCTCATCAAGCATTCCTTTAACCCAAATTCTTGTGCATTGTGTTTTTTCCTTCTCTTGGGAATGATAAAAGACTTGGGTAAAGTGAGAATTATGCTCCATTATGACAATTAGAAGGTACTCTATGAATTAGGTACTCAATTTGTGTGATACATTGCAAGGAATTGCAAATTATGTTTTGTCCCTAGCTTCACCTGTTTGAAAAAAAAATTAGTCCCTTCTTTCCCCAACTTGCTGTACCAAGAGAATTCTTATCTACAGAAGTCAAGGAACAGCTGTTTACTAATGGATCACAGCAGGAGAATAAACACAGCAGTCTGGGCAGAGGATATTTTTCACTCTTGTGCAACTTGTTTCTCAATATTTTGTCCTGTGTTGTGGATTATAAAGTGTGTATGTGAGAGTAAACATCAGGCAATCACTCTTCTTCTCCCTGCATGAAGAATAACACTTCGAGGCATATTAGTAATTCATATATTCTGAGCCATGTGCAATGCAGTTCTTTATTGAATAAAATGAGTACAAAGTAGAAACATGGATCGGGTTTACTTTTCTCATTAATCATAAGAACAGCATCGTAAGATGAGAATGTTTCTTTCAGATGGGGCATCCCTGATTTGGCTGTTTTTATATTCTGTTATATTAAGCTACTACCAATTACTGCATGCTTTCCATAATTACATGGCTATTGCCTGGATCTAGGTGAGACATTATGAGGATGAACTAGAGAAGTGATTAGAATGAGAACATTTCAAGAAGATAGGAGTTTTCAAGAGTTTTAAATACTTGAAGGAGGTCATGTATATAAAAGGAAATTAAAAATCCAACCCAATACCATTCACTGGATTTGGCAATTAGGAGCTTTTGGTAGTGTTGCAGTCAGCTTGGAAGTGATACTAAAAAGGATAAAGATTATATTAGTTAATGATTACTCTTTCAGGCAGATTGGCATTAAGGACCATCAGAGTTCATTTGGAGTTTTGCTTTAGATGAAGCAGGAAGTATGAATTTCTTTGGGTTGAGAATATATCTGGAATTATTTCTATTATGTTAAATTCTAAAGTTTTTTTCTTTGAAGTTGGGTTTGGGTTGTGGAGGATGCTTAGAAATTACTATTAAATAAATAGGAATAGAGAGCTCTTTCTACTTCCTGAATGGGATGCTGCCCAATTTGTGGATCTTTGAAGAAAGCCAATTATCCTTTCAAATTAAACATAAATGATTGAATAGGAGAGATCATTTTGGAGGGGGGCACATGATTGTCTCCACATTGTATAAAGATCGAAATAAAGGAATACATTTTTGAATGTATATCTTGTGTATACCTTACCATATTTCTTTATTTTCAGGTATAGTGGTATTCACTGTTGTCTTCATTCATATTAACACTGTTCAAAAAATAGATGCCTGGGCTATAGACTCAATGACATGGAGTGGTCATATAATTTTCAAGGGGTAAACAATTTTGATGGGATAGTTTGGTATTTGACAGTACCCTGCCATTACACTGTGTATTGCTTGCCTCCCTCCTGAGTGCAAAGGTTTAGCTTGGAAAAATAGTAGAAAGAATAAGATCTCTATACTAATTTTTAAAAGACTTAATTTAAAAAAAAAAAAGGACTGCGAAGAATATGTAACAGGAGAAAGATTTAGTATCCCACAGTAAACAAGCAAAACACTAGACAAAATATATAAAACAATGACTTTTAAGACACTGCATCAAGCAATGAAGGACATTGAATGATGAGAGACAAGTGACTTGAGCACAGTGACTGTCCCACTTACTGCCTAGCAAGAATCTCCAGGCTGTGTCCAGGAAGGGGGGATCTAGGTGGTCCCCTGAGCAGGCTCCATGAGAGTTTGGGTTGATCAGAGCAGCTAGATTTTGCAAGACAGAGTCCTGGAGAGGTGAGAACTAGACAGAGAAAAGAAAAAAAAAAAAAAAAAAGAATTGAAAGTTTACACAGACCTGGGAATTGTGCCTGTTCTTGCCAACCATTATGGAAAACCTAATTTATGGAAATTTTTTAAGTACCTAACTTATGGAAATTTTTTAAGTACATAAAAGTGCTTTACATCAGAATTGTGGCAAAATTAGCTTTAGGCTAAGTGTACTCTGGTCCTGCTTAATCTATTTTAAATACAAGACTTAACAGAATCAAACTGTTTCCAAGTAACTTAATTATATGCCAAAACAAAACTAAAAAATGATGATATATATTATAGCCATATAGCAGACTTACACTATGTGAAATGTTGAAGTACTTTAGACAGACGATACCAAGTGGAAATATAGATCTAATCAGAAATAAAGAGAAATGAAAATTGGGGCACCTGGGTGGTTCAGTGGTTGAGCATCTCCCCTCGGCTCAGGTTGTGATTCTGGGGTCCCACATCGGGCTCCCTGCAGGGAGCCTGCATGTCCCATGCCTGTCTCTGCCCTTGTCTCTGTGTCTCTTATGAATAAATAAATACTTTTTTTTTTAAAAAGAGAGAAATAAAAATGGTAACACATGGGAAAATTTATGAGACATTTTTATTATTAAAATATTTTTGAAAAGATGATTTAAAAATAATAACAATTAAGTCTCAGGTTTATAATGTACATAAAATTATAAATCTCAAAGACCAAGAGAAGAAAAATCGAAATATACTATTACAAGGTTATTACATATGAAATGATATAATATCACTTAAATATGGACTGTTATAAGTTAGAGATTTTACTATAAACCTAAAGCAATCACTGAAGTAACAATACAGAGAGTTACAGCTAAAAAACCACAAAATGAAATAAATTGAAAATAAAATTCAATTAATCCAAAAGACAGAAGAAAAGGAGAGACAAGGGAAAGATATATGGCAAATAAAAACAGAAATAGTGATAGTAAATCTAGCCATATCAATAAGCACAATACATATAAAGGGTCTAAATATTCCTTTAAAAGGCACATATTGTCAGACCCAATTGTAAGCTACCCAGAAGAAAGGTACTTTAAATGGAATGACATTCCTAGGTAAAAAGTTAAAAAATAAACACATACCATGCTAACACTATCAAAGAAAGCTGTAGTGGTTGTATTTTATCAAAATAGATAACAGCCAAGAATGTTCTGATGGGTAAACAAGGTCATTTCATAATTATAAAAGGGTAGATGGGTCGAGAAGATGTTACAATACTTAATGTTAGAGGATCTAAAAATAAGGTTTAAAATACATTAGGAGAAAGCTAATAGAACTTTAAGAAGAAACAAACAAATCCATAATTGTAGCTGGAGATTTCAGTCTTTCTCTCGAAAATTGATGCAAGTAGTTGGAAAATCAACAAGGATGTAGAAAACAAACACCATCAACTTAAGCTAATTGACATTTGTAGATCATTCTACCCAATAATAGAATTCATATACTTTTCAAGTGCTCATTAATTATTTGCCAAGGCAGACCACATTCTGGCCCATAAAAAAGAGTCTCAATAAGTAACTTGAGCTCAATAAAAAATCAAATTCAGCATACCAAAATTTGTGGAATGCTTCTGAAGTCATAGTTCACAGGAAATGAATAATTCTAAATGCCAGTATTAAAAAAAGAGGGTCTCAAATCAATGATGTCAGCTTTCACTCCAAGAAACTAAAAAAATGAGAGAAAATTAAACCTAAAGTACACAGAAGAAAGAATATTATAGTGTAAATTGGTGAAATAGAAAACAGAAATATACAAAAAAGGCAATTAAACCAAAATTGCTTATTGAGGTCAATGAAATTGATAAATCTCTAGCCAGAGTGATGAGGAAAAAAAGAAAAAGAAGGAACAAATGAGTCAGATTAGGAATGAGTGGTGACATAATTATAAATTCTATAGATATTAAAGGATAATAAAGAAATAATATGAACAACTTAAATTGACAAATCAGAAGGCTGAGTTTCTTAGAAAATACTGACTACCAAAGTTCATGCAAGAAAAAGATAATCTGAGTAGTCCTTCACCAATTAACAAAAGTTTGCAGATAGAAATTTTCCCACAAAGCAACTACAGGGCCTGACGGCTTCACAGTTGTTTTCTACAAAAAATGTTTACTGTAAACCCACAGTTATCAAGACAATGTATTTTTTAAAAAAGATTTTATTTATTTATTCATGAGAGACACAGAGAGAGAAAGAGGCAGAGACACAGGCAGAGGGAGAAGCAGGCTCCATGCAGGGAGCCGGATGTGGGACTCGATCAGGAGTCTCCAGGATCATGCCCTGGGCCAAAGGCGGCGCTAAACCACTGAGCCACCTGGGCTGCCCAAGACAGTGTATTATTGGCACAGAGAAGGACAGAAAAGTCAATGGACCAGAATGGTAGTCCAGAAATAGACTACCATATCTATGACAACTGGTCTTCAACAATATACACAGGTGATTCAGGAGAGAAAGTATGGTCTTTGCCACAATAGTACTAGAACAGTTGGGTGTCTAAGGGCAAAAACAAAACAAAACAAAACAAAACAAAACAAAACAAAAAACAAACAAACCAGAATAACAACAAAAAAAATCTTTGATTTCTATCTCACAGCAATAAGAAATTAACTAAAAAATATAATATACCAAAGAAATCCTAAATATGTAAAGCTCACTAGAAGAAAACATTGGGAAAAATTATTGTGATGTTGGGCTAGACAAAGATTCCTAGACATGGCATCAAATGCATGATCCATAAAAAAGAAAAAAGAAAATCGGACTTAATCAAAATTTAAAACTTCAGCATTTGAAAGACACTTTTAAGAGTGTGAAGACATAAGTCATAGAGTGGGAGAAAATATTTTCAAATGATATATATGATACAGGACTTCCACCTAGGATATATAAAGAACTCAACACATAATAAAAAAAATAAGCCACTCAATAAAAAGATGTGCAAGTTTTGAACAGACATTTCCCCAAAGACCTTCCAAAGATAAGGGCGAATTAACACAGGAAAAGATGCACAGCATAATTTACCATTAAGGAAATGCAGGTTAAAACTATAATAAAATACTGCTTTCTGTCTATTAGAATGGCTAAAACTAAAAAGATTGACCATACCAAATGTTGGAGAGGATGTGGAAGAAATAGAACTTTCATACAGTGTTGCTGGGAATATAAATGGTTCACATTACTTTAGAAAGCAATTTGGCACTGCCTCAAAATGTGAAACCCAGCACCCACCATATGATCCAGCTGTTCCACTCCCACATATTTACTCAGGAGAAAGGAAAGCATATATTCATACTAAGGCATTCATAGCAGTTTTATTTGTAATACTCCAGACTGGGAATAACTCAAATAAACCTGTCGATCAACAGGTAAATGAAAGAATGAACTCCTGATACAGGCAATGACTCAAAATAATCATCATGTTCAGCACATGAAGGCAGACAAAAAAAAAGTACATAAGAAGTTATCGATTCCATGTATATCGAACTCTAGAAAAATGCAAATAAAAAATGAATGAATGATTGCCTGAGGTTTGGGATCAGAGTAGGAGAAATAGATCATGAAAGTAGTGAGGAAATGTGGAGGGACAATAGATCCATTCACTATCTTGATTGTGGTGATAGTTTCACAGAATTTATATGGATCAAAACTTACCAAATTGTACATTTTAAATATGTGCAGTTTATATCAATTAGACAAAGATTGTTTTAAAGAAAGAGTTGCTATTCATTCCTGGTCATTGGCTTTTAAACTGTCAGGTTTGTACTTTTGGATATTATATAAATTAGGACAAACTGCTGCTGTGTTGTCCTAATGACAATATTTCTTGACCCTGAAATCTGACCCCTAGACTCTTTCCTACAAATCTCTCATTAATTGGACATGAAAAGGTGAAGAAAGTGCAGAACAGAAGAGGGTGGCTTTCCCCAGAAACCCATAACACCAGGGACTAATTTTTTCCATTCCCCTTGTAGCATTGCTTCTGAGGTCTTGAACAGTTTTTTTTTTTTTTTTTTTTTGAGAGGGAGAGAGAAAGTACGTGAGCGGGGGTGGCGGTGTGGGTGAAGTGGAGGTGTGTGGTAGGAGGAGGGGCAGAGAGAGGGGGAGAAAGAGAATCTTAAGCAGGCTCTGTGCCCAGCATGGATGCAGGGTTCAACTCCCAACCCAGAAATCAAGTCTGAGCCAAAATCAAAAGTCCAGTGCTTAGTGGACTGGGCCACCCGGGCCCAGGAACAATATTTTTGAACAGCTTAGGGACAGTCTTCCAGGACAGGAATTTGAGGTGAGAGAGAATGGGAAGCCAGCATATATTAAGATCTTTGGAGGATGGGTTGATGTGTATAGTTTTGAAACAAAGCAGATCTATGTCCTATTTATGGTTTCTTTTTTGGTGATTTTTACTTTATTTTGATTTTTAAATAGTTTTAAAAAAGGACAGTGGATTTTTATGTTCATGAAAGAGGAGATTAATAAAGATTAAGAAACACTATTTTAGGATATTCTTATTACTTTTTATTTAGTGGCTCTTAACTTTTTGAGGAGTTTTGAGAGCTATAGGCCCTTTCCCTGGAAAAATGAATCCACACATAATGTTTTGTAGAATTGTAAGGGGTTTCACAGAAGCAACCGCCAGGTGCCCATGGATTCCAGGTCTATAGCTTGTATCTACAGTCATCTTGTTTCAGATGCCCTCAGGGCTGTATTAGGAACAGTAGACCCAACATGTGCTTCTGGAAATCTTTTTTAAAAATGCAGGGTGCCTGGGTGGCTCAGTTGGTTAAGTGTCTGCCTTTGGCTCGGGCTATGATCCTGGACCCTGGGATGGAACCCCCTGCCCCTCCAAGTCAGGCTCTGTGCTTAGCAGGAGGTCTGCTTCTTCCTCTCCCTCTGCCTTTCCACTCTGCTTGTGCTCTCTCTCATAAATAAATAAATAAATAAATAAATAAATAAATAAATAAAATTTAAAAAAGATGAGTCTGACTGGTAAACATTGGGATGATGAGATTATATTGGCCTGCAGCCTTTGGAGAAGAAGCAGAAGGTAAGCCTTGGCTAAGAATATTAGCTTTATTTCCTGCTACCTGTGTGATTTTGGGGAAAGCACCCAACTTCTCTGAATCTCACGTTTCCTCATTTTAAAATGGAAGGAGAATCCTATCCTGTCCAATCTATTTTACAAGCATTGTATAAGGCTCAAATAAGACATGATTAACATTGACTATGTTAGTGTAAAAACTATCAAATGTGGATAATTATTACTCTGCATAGAAAAGACAGGAACTACCTAAGTCAAAAGGGAGCTTTTAGATAATGCATTTGATTATATGCTTTGAGATGGGACATAGATTTTCATCTATGGTATTTGCATAGTACTCTTACAATTTCGCATAGCTTCTTCTTTTTTTTTAAAGATTATTTATTCATGAGAGACAGAGAGAGAGAGGCAGAAACATACAGAGAGAGAAGCAGGCTCCATGCAAGGAGCCCGATGTGGGACTCGATCCCAGGTCTCCAGGATCAGGCCCTGGGCTGAAGGCAGGTGCTCAACCACTGAGCCACCCAGGCATCCCACAATTTCACATAGTTTCTTGATCATTCCAGAAGGCAATGAAAATCAATCAACTTGTTTCCTAGAATGCATTTGCCATTGCCACTAGGGTGCATGAATTTTCTGGTTTCATCAGGTGCTTTCCATAGTCTGAGGCTTGTTCTGCCACAGGGTCGCATGCTGGCAGAGGTAAGGCGGTGAGGGGGCGTTTATGAGGTCCCTTGAATGTTCTTGCATGAATGGTTCTGTCTCTTCACATTATCAGGCCCAGATAGTATGCTGAAATGATTCTAGTACCACTAAAGAGTAAAACATGTTTGTAAAATTCATGCTGCTTAACCAGGTGTTTTTTCTTTTCTTTTCTTTTCTTTTCTTTTCTTTTCTTTTCTTTTCTTTTCTTTTCTTTTCTTTTCTTTTCTTTTCTTTTTTTTCTTTTCTTTTTCTTTCTTTTCTTTTCTTTTTTTCTTTTCTTTTCTTTCTTTTCTCTTTTCTTTTCTTTTCTTTTCTTTTCTTTTCTTTTCTTTTCTTTTCTTTCTTTCTTTTCTTTTCTTTTTTCTTTTTTAATACCTGTCCAGGCTATTATTATAAAAGTAGATTAAAAGTAGATGTTGACTGTACCAGCCTTGTAGGAGTCAGGATAGAGTCGATGCTGAAGTACCATTTCACTTTTTCTTTTTCAAAGTATAAAGCTTTTAAAGAGGTATAAATTTTCTTGAACAGCATCTCAGCAACTTGTATATCAGTTGGTTTGGTTTTGAAAACTCCATGCCTGTGGTTGCCTCCTCCCCCTTTCATTCCATTGTATTGGCCACATTGACACCTCCAGTACAAACTCATTTATAGTCTGGGCGCCAGCAAACTGGCGCTGCTGGAACACCTCAAGGGGAAGTAATTATTCCATCAGAGGACTCTTATTGTCCTCATCATGCCACTAATTTCTGCATGATTTAAATGTGCATTTTCCACTGCCTATTATTTGCCTGCTGCTGACACCACAGGTGCTATTATCAGCAAGGGCCTGGCTGGCTATCTTTTTCTTCCCTGTGGTGTCAGGTTGGTATTCTGACATTTGAAAAGAGAAAAAAAGCATGGAGGAGATTGGAATCTAGTTCTTGGCATGCCCTTACAAAGCACTTTGCACTGCACTGGAAGTCACAGATCTGGGCTCCTATTCTGGCTTTGCATTTACAGGTCATGTAAACACGGTTAAGTCACTCAGCCTCTCAGAGTTTCAGTTTCCAATTTGTAAGATGACAAAACACTGGTTTCAGCCTGTTGGAGTAGTCCATTTCCTGAGTATTATCTTATTCTTGGCCCCCTGGGAAAATCTGAAATGCAGAACAGGTATATTTATATAAAGATATAATAACAAGTTTAATTAACATGATCTAAATGAATATAAAATGACATTAATTATGTGGCAGCCTTCTGTCATGCTGTCAAATTCTTGATCTTTAAGGCTGGAGATATGAAATGCTTCTTGTCGACGAGTGTGAGTGGCTGGAGAACTTACTACTAGGCTCTCTAAACACCCAGCCTATCCTGAGGAAAAGTTACATATTCTGGGCAGCTCACAGAGAATGGCGGGCCAAGATGTCAGACTCTGGGGGATTGACCACTGGGGTATCTCTGCATGATCCCATAGAAGCACCAGTTGTTCCTTGGCATGATCTGGCTTTAGGATTCAATATCCGTATGATGGATCAAATAATGGTACCTGACTTATCTTCCAGTCAGTGTGCGTGGTTGGGGAAACAGAGTGTGGCAGGCACAGCATCCACTAAATTTCATATACTTTCTTACAGTTCTCAGGCTCCCCTGCAGTTAGGTTGGGGTCCTGTGGCTAGTTCTGACTAATGAGATAGGAGTAGATGTATTGGTGCCTCTTACAGATATAAGCATAAGAACCAGTCTACTTCCACCAATTTTTTTTATTCTGCCTTGGCAGCACGTTCTAGAGGATATAACTACAAGATGGAGCTGGCCGGTCAATTTGGATTGGACTTTACCGAAGCAAGGAATAAAACCTTTGTTGTTTTAAGTCATCCAAACTGGGGGCTTGTCTATTGCAGTAGCTCGTGTTAATTATCCCATTTAAGACAGGGTAAAAGGTATGGGAGATTGAGGACAAGTACTTGAAAGTTATTTAGAAACAATTTCAGTTCTCAAGGAAGAGTATTCTAAGAAAACTTTTCAAAAATAGGTTGGTCAAGAAAAAAATATTGGCTTATCCAATGAGCTAGTTAACTGTGTCTGGGTTCACCACAGTGTTTAAGAAGATATGCGTACACGGGATGCTGTTAAACAGCATCCAAGGTCTTCCTGCTGTACCTGTTCCCCTGATGGTCTAGGGGAACCTAGTGAGGGAGACCCACTAAGATGACGCCTGTGAAGCATTGCATGAGTGTAAGACAGCGTTAACAAACGCTTACAGAGAGTGTACCAAGCATGTTTTCCCTTTACCAAAGCCAACTTACTCTTTTGTGATTTCCAAGGAAGACTTCAGACTCTGTTTATTGGATTTTCAGTGTCCTTTTATAGTACTACTAAACCAGAATGACTTTGACATAGGCACCAGGCACTTTCCTTTCCTAATTTACTAGATTTCTTCAGGTCTTAGGCTACTTTTGCCTTTAGGATTGTTGCCAGGCAACAGCTGAAAGTCATTGGTCTAAAACACCTTGGAGAAACTCTTCTTTTAAGAAACTTTAACAGTTTCTTTTGACCCCAGTAAAAAACAAAAGATTGACTAGTATTTTGAAAGGTGGCTTTCAGTACCTTCTGAATGTTCTTTGTTTGCTGTTTTGGGTTTTGGTAAAGGGTTTTTGCTTTCTCACTCTCAGGCCACATAAAAGCAGCTCCCCTTCAATAACTTTCACTGGTCAACACTTAAGAAAGGAGTGAACAGGAGTGCCTGGGTGGCTCAGTTGGGTGAGCATCAGACTCTTGATTTTGGCTCAGGTCATGATCTCAGAGTTGAGGGATTGAGCCCCCACATGGAGCTCTGCACTCAGTGGGGGTCTGCTTGGGATTCTCTCCCTTTCCCGCTGCCCCTCCCCCTACTCACATTCCTTCTCTCTCTCAAATAAATAAATAAATGAATCTTTAAAAAAGAAAAAAAAAGAATGAACATTGTGGTCAAGGTGATCACCACTCAGCAGTTGGTTATGACTACTCTTCTCACTTTGAACAAGGTGTTGGGGGCTTTATGCAGGCAAGAGATCAGGCTGGGGGCTGCAGAGTGAGTCAGAGGAAATTCAGGACAAGTCATGCAAATAGAACGTATGTGAATAAGAGAGCCAGCCACCAATAATCCAGGCACTGTCCAGAGAGATAGTTGCCATTTCTATTTTATGCCAAAACAATTCTTCAGAAATATTAGTGATAGAAGTTATCTTAATGATGTTAGTTGGTAAATATTAATGATAGAGGAAGCTTTGAGCTCTTCTGGTCCAAATTCTCTAAATTTCAGGGGTTTGAAAGGCAGCAGCAAAGATATGGCTTGCTTAGTGTCACAGAGTTAATGGCAGATCTAGGACTAGCATTCAAGTCTCTGAATTTCCAGTCATTGCCTTTTGTATTATACCACTGATATGTTCTTGAAGATGATTATGCAGACAATGCACACAATTTTTGGTAAAACTCATCTATCTAAGAACAAATAGCCCCAGGATATGAAGTTACTGTAACATACATTCATTCATTCATTCATTCCTTCTGACCTTAAGGAGCTTCTATTTGAAAATAATATTAACTGACCCAGACATTGACTTAGAGCAAAGATTTGCATATTTCTTTCCTTCTTAAGCACATCATTGTTTTGTGGGGCTCATAAAACATGTAAAAAAGCAGTAGTCATGCACAGGGTGCCCCATTCCTGATTTCGGTTTCCTGAGGTGTAATGGTTAATGCTTCTCTCTTTCCATTATGAGTAGAGAGAATTCAGCTCACCTATTCTACTCTTCCAGAGCTTCTCAGGGCAAGGAAGATGGCCTCCTGTGACCATTCAGACAGGTTGACACCCATCCTTTCTCAGGACTGTGGATTTCAGAAGGCCACCATCCTTCCAAGAAAAGTAGTACTTTCACTCAGGTTTTCCTTCTGCCAAGGCTCAGAGAGCAAACACAATCTTATGCACAATCTGGAGCTAGACCCCAGCAGCCACCCTGTTTGGGAAGGGCGTTGGAGCTATGAGAGCAGGAGAGCTGGTATGTGTGTTAAGATGAGTTTTCCAGGTGCCCCAATTTGAACCTAGTTGAGTTCATGTTCCTTCTTTCTTGCCTAGGTACTTCTCCCCTACCGTTTCATAAATAGCAACTTGATCTGAGCCTTCAGAGGAGGTTACAGCTGCTTGAAGCCCTGCTGTTATCTTTCAATTGCATCTGGTGCACCAATAAAACCAGGTTGCCACGAGCACTAGTTGTTAGTACTATGTGTTAGGATTGTGACATTTTCGGGGCAGTCAAATAGCAGGTAAGTTAAAAACCATGGGATCATAATGTGGGCATTCCATCAGGAAGGGTGGCCAGTCTGAGGGTGCCAAGACGAGAGAGAGGAGACAATCTGAGTCAGGTGTGCTGAGGGCCAACACTAGAAGGTGAGACTGAGGCCAATGGAAAGCTTGGGGACAACCAGAGAAATAAAAGTTCAGACTAGTCAGCAGGAAGGGCATGAGTCTCCTGTAAGCCACCCAGGTACAGTGTTCTAATGCTGCCCCCATCAGGGAACCCTGTGTTAAGACAGAGATGGTGGGGTGCATGGGTGGCTCAGTCGGTTAAGTGTCTGACTTTGGAGTTCAGCTCAGGGTCATGGGATTGAGCCTGGTTAAGGCTCTGTGCTCAGTGGGGAGTCCTCTTGGAATTCTCTTGCTCCCTCTCCCTCTTCCCCTCTGCCTACTTGTGTGTATGAGCTCCCTCTCTAAAATAAATAAATAAATAAATCCTAAACAAACAAAAAACACAAAACAGAGATGTTCACTGATGAGAGGATGCTAAAAGCTGCCTGAGGCTTATATGACAGTAGCAGTGGTGATTTAAGCCCTTCCTTTGGCACAAACACAGAAATAAGCTCCAGACAAATTTAAAAGGCTACAGATTATCTGGGCCACCTTAAATGTGAATGTAACATTGGCTTTGATAGGTGGTTGTGTCAGGATCCACTACAAGACTTCCCACCAACACCTGCAAATACATATATACCCCACCCCCCTTGTGTATGTATTACATACTTCATAAACATGAGTAGTTACATTCATGACATTACAGTTTATGTACTATATATTAGTGGTAATATATATATATATGACATGAGTTACAACACAGTAACACACACACACACGCGCAAGTAAATTTTGCAGGACCCTGTGTCCTCTTCAGAGGCTGAATGATTTTTTTCCCCTTCCTTGTGCTGTGCCCGCCTACCTTCCCTGCATTCATCATGATTCTTCTGTCATATGCTTGGGCAGTGCCATAGGTTCCAAACCTCAAATGCCCTATATTTTTTGAAACTTACCTGCTCAGTGTCCCATTTCCTAAGAACCTTTTCAGTGAGGTTGATTCTAATCTAATAATCTAGTTCTCCTCGGTGGTTGCTAATGACTTACTGTGTTATACTATTCAGAGAATGTAATTGTATGTTAACTGAGTCCTTCTGAGCTTTATCCCAAATGTGCTGCTGTCAGGGCCTGGAAGAGGTGAGGTAAGTGGGGTGCCTTAATTTAAGGAGGTACTTGCACTCCTCAGAGAGTAAGTGTCCCCTTAGATTTTGTGCCTTAGGAGCTTGTGTTACCCCACCCTCTTTCAGGCCCTGATTGCTAGTGCTGGATGGAAATGTAAAGCACTGTCGCCAGCAAGAAGAGACATAATTCTTGTCACCTCCAAAATCACATTCCATAAGTATCTGCTTGCTTTGAAGCATTAACCTTGGGACAACTTAGGTCTTAAATTCACTTGCCGAAGTCAACATATAAAATACCACATAAGACATGTCAGTTTGTCAGGATATTCCTTGATGATTGAAACATAGCTTAAAAAAAAAAAGATTCTGGGTAATAACAACAGAGGAAATCGGGCACAAGATGATACTAACTTGGCACTGACCTAGTTTTATTTTAGTAGAATAGAAATTCTGGATTATTATGGTATTAAGGATGAATTTAAGGCCTAGAATGTGACACAATCAGTAAAAATGGAGTTTGTAAGGTCAAAAACATAGCTGTATTTCTCAGATAGATTGATTATCTTCCAAGGCGAAATTCACAGGATTCTCAGAGGAAACATGCTAGCATGGGCATACACCATCATTAAGGGGGCTTCTGCCCATTTCCATTTCCAGGTACAAATGGATGGGTGTAATGCTGATGTTTGTTGACTTCTGATTGCCTTGCTTAAGTCACAGTACAAAGGTAATATTGTGATAATAAGGAATATGTAGTGCAATCGTTTTGAAGGTTCTAGAAATCATTCTAGTCACAAATGTTTTTTTCCAAATGGGAAATTAAATGAACAGGAAAATATTACATTATTTTCTTATTAAAGGAATAGTGGTTTTGAACAATTGCTTTTGAAAACAAATGGGCGATTATTTCACATCTATCACCAAGGGCTAACTATATTAGCTAAAAATAAGTGATAGGGGTTTTGTTGCAGGCATTCCTATTAAGGAAGCAACGGTACATAATTTTCTCTAGTAGATGCATGCTAATGATCTTGAGCTTCAGAAACTTCCTCTAACTCCCAGCATTCTTCTCCAAGGGATACTTGATAGACTGGAGCTATGGCATGTAACCATGGAGGGGGAAGGAAAAACACTGATGGAGCTGGAGTGAAACTTACTGCACATGTTTTCAATAGCATTAAAGAAGGGATGGTCATGTGCTTATTACTTTTCTATATCACCTATTTTTTTCCTTATTTTCTACATCCATGTTTAATGATTTATTCAGCACTGTGGTAAGGGGAGAGGTGGGTCGACAGATTTCTGCAGGGATTCAAACCCTGTCTTAAACCTTAGTCTCAACTTTTTGATGCAAAAACAGGTTAGATTTCTTTGGGTACACAATACCTAAGTGCAAAAGTTAGAAATGTTTTATTGATATTTCTGTTTTTCCTCTTGTACCACCATATCCGGATCTCAGGTTTTCTCAGCTTACAGTAAAATTCTGACCATGCTTCTCCAAGCTGCCATCTTTTAATGACTTCCCATTTTTCTGGCCATCAAATCCAGATGCTTAGCCAGTAGTAAGCCCTGCATGACATGACCTCTTTTGGCCTCTCTACTCTCATCATCTTCTACTCATTGTGTGCCAAACGCATTGGCTTCTTTTTGTTCCTGAAATATTTATGACTTTGGATTTTTGCATATATTCCCTCTCTCTGGGATGCAGGAAGTGTATTAATACACTGGAGCAGCAGGAGAGAGAAGGGAAGGTCTTTGAGAGGTAACCAGAGAGAATGAAGAGGGTCCTCTGCAATGGAACAGCAAGGAGAGAGCTATGAAGCTCACAAGGGAGTGTAGACTGGGCAGCAGTTCCCAGGCAGCATCCAAGGGTCAGGGGCAGACAGATGGGTGGCACCCGAGGCGCCAGAACTCAGCCTCCCCCAAAACTATCAGGCCCTGAGTGGACCATCAATGTGTCAGGGTCCTTGATCCTGAAGAAATCACGCACTCTGGACAATGATGTTTCAAATAATTTATGTGGACAGGTGACCAGTGGCCTCCTCAGATCTGGATGCTCTATCAATTCAGGGAAATGAGCCCTTAGCATTGATTCAAGTTGCATTTCCTTTCAATCTGGGCCGGAAATAGGTTGATCTAGAAAAGAAAGATGTTTCTTGCACACCTGAATTTGTGAACTTTATTTTATACCTGCTACTCTAGTGATTTATTTAACTTATTAAATTAGTGATTTATTTAACTTATTAAATTAGCATGATTCATCCTTCTTTTGTATTTGTGTTATATCTCTCCAGCTCTATCAAAAGCTCCTGGAGAACTGTGTAATTTCACACTCTACTAGAATTTTCTGCATACAAATAACAACCAGGTTTCTGTGTACAGAAAAACTGGGGACACTGTCTGGCATAGAGACTTTAATTAGTCACTTGATAACCATTGTCCTCATAAGTGGTCCAAGTGCTGGGAAGTAGTTCACATGCATTCAGTAACCCAACCATTATTATAGAAATAAGAGAAGATATGTGAGTCAGGGAGTGGGAGAAAAAACAGATAGGTCAGCTGTTAGGGCTTGCCTGACTCAGGGCTATCATTTATAATAGTAACTGCCATTTGTGTGTCCTTACTAGAGCAGGGCCGTGCTGCCCCCACCCCCCTTGCTTTGTTCCAGTGCTTGCGTTAGTAAGGTAAGAAATGCCACTTCAAAATCAAAACTAAAGAGGTGCCCATTAATCAGTAGGACAAAACTGTATATAGGAATTACTCTAATTTTGTTGTTTACATATCTGCATATGTATGTATTTGGAGAATACACACCCACAAATATTTTTATGGATATGAATGAAAATATATCTCTCTATGCCTATATCTATATCTATAAACTCTAATCCCGGTGATCTCTGGATGGTGAGACCCCTGATGACTTTTATTTATTGTTTATAATCCTCTAAGATTTCTACAACAAACACACTTTTTAATATTCAGGAAAAATAGTAAATGGTTCAATTTTTTAAAAGACAAGTGGATAGAGGCAAGATGCATTATTTTTGATCCATACTTTATTTTATAGCAGAGTTAGCACAGTATTTATTCACTTGACATGTATCTGGGAAAAGAACCATGGATCTACATGTTCAATTATTGTCATCCTCTGACCTGTGTTCTCCAGAATATTTTTAGTGAAACATTTTTTGAATTGTATTACTAAAATCAATTTTACAAATCAATAACCTTAACGTACAGGATATAGAGCAATTTGGTTATAGCTCTGTAACTAATATATGAAGACAAATTCAAAGTGATTATTTCAAAATGAAACCAATGGTCAACTAAAAATATTTGACAAAGCTAACTGTTTATTAGATATATGGTTTTAAACAGAGGAAGCATTAATAGTTGAGTCAGTGGTAGAGCTACTCCATGCCTTTTTTTCCCCAAATCTGACCAAAACTTCTGTCTGTCCATGCCCTTGAAGAGAAGGGAGCTAACTCTTACTATCTCTGAGTGGGCAGTAGCCTTATGAGTACCTGAGTCCACATAATTATGTATGAGTATCAGGTGAGCAAGAACCAGCAGATGTATCTGATTTAATTTGCCAAGTAGTTTCTTTTTCTTTTCTCTTTTCTTTTGACACTGTTTAAATAGGAAATGCAATGAGAAAATTTTACATAAAAGAACTAGATTTCCAGTTTCTCCTGAATTCCAAGGTTTGGTAAAACCAGTCTCATTTGCCTACATGGCATGACATGAGCCAGATATCAGGGTCCCCACCTGCCATGTTTCATACAATTCATTTATCTGCCTGGATCCTGCAAGCACTTCAATTTACAACCCATGAAAGCCCTCTAAACCCAGGACACCAAGGTTTGGGACTTTGCTTTAGCATAAACATCAAGCTATTTCCTAATGCTAAGTCATCTAACTAGACCACAGTCCCTCGTCATTAATTGTGAAATGCAACTGCCTGGAAGAACAAAAGTTTTGGCAGCTACACTTGACCTGAGCTGAGGTTAACCTTCTATAGCAATCATCAAACATTTTAATCTCTAGACTCCTTTCACTCTTGAAAATTACTGTGGACCCCAATGGTCTTTTGCTTATGTTAGTTGTATTTATTCATAGTTACCACATTAGAAATTAAAATGAAAAGTTAAAAAAATATTTATTCATGTTTGTCCTCAAATAACAAGTAACATGCTAACAGAAATAATATTTAATGAAAATAACTACATTTTTCCGAGCCAAAATTTTATTAAGAAGAGGGATTATTATATTTTCTTGCAAATCTCTTTATAGGCTCACTTAACAGGAGATAGCCAGAGTCTCTTATCTGTTTCTACATTCAATCTGCCCTTAATATCACACATCAAGGAGCACCTTGAAAACTTCACTATACATTCAGAAAAGAGGGAAAGTGAGAAAGTTAAATGTCTCAGTATTTTTATAAAAATAATTTTGGCTTCATAGACCCCTTGGAAAGTTTTGGAGATTTCCAGGTATCTCTAACTTATACTTTGAGAACAGTTGGACTCTTATAATTTTTATTTATCCCACTTGATAGGAATGTTCATGTGTTTCACTGGAGAAAACTACTGTGTTTGATTATATGGTGTGCCACAGACTTGAGGGGAATGGGGACATATAGTATGTACCCTATATAAATTTTGTAAAATATGAAAAACTCAAAATTTCCCCCAAAATCTGTCCTTAAAGTTTGTGGATAAACAATTATGTACCTTGTACACTTTCTCAAATAAATTTGTTTCATTGTAACAATCCAAACTGAAAACACAAATTAACAACACAATGGTAATAATGAAAACCTCAGCATAGCACAGAGGCAGATATACTTCTGAGAATTTAAAAATTTGCAGCATCTGGAGATACAGCATGATTGAAGAACTATATCCCTATATTTTGATACATCCCTTTATTCATCCAACAGATAGTTTTTAATCATCTACTTGAACATCTATGATAGTCTTAGTTCTAAATTACTGAAATTACTTAAAGCTGGTGAAAAAAAATCACACGGTTTGATGAAATTTCCAACCCATGAGAATATACATGAGTATTTAATTTTGTGGGATGATTTAGATGTTGATAGGGAGTTTGCAAGTGCCGATAAACTATGGCTGGTGGCCCAGACCCTGCTCTCTGCCTGTTTTTAGAAGCACACAGCTATGTCCTTTCATTTATATATTATCCAAGGCTGCTTTTGTAAGACCTGAGACTGTATGATAGCAAATATTTCAAAGCCTGAAATATTTGCTGTCTAGCTCTTTACAGAAATGTTTGCTCACCCAATCTTGAATGTTGATCTGAATGTCCCCTGAACAACTGGAAAAATAAGATCCAGGTTTTTATATGATGAGTGCTTTATGACTTTTATGTTGTGAGACATCTCTGATGATTTTAATTCCAGAAAAGTGTGGATTGCATCAAGAGATTCTAAGTTGGTGGAATACATACTGAACAGAACTGATTTACTAAGAGAAGAGTTACAATGGAGGCTGATTGGTCTTTCTAGATGAATTTCACTGCTGACTTCACTGTTGCCTCCTGGGCTGATGTCCAAGGCCAGGGTCTATCCATAGCACCAGTTTGTTCAAGTACTTGATGTGGGTAAGAAGCTTCCAGTTGGACATTGGTGCTCCAGATGTGGCCTTCCTACCCTCTGTTCAGTGTCAGGGTCTTATACCATTCAGTGCTGGAGCCTTTTAACATTTCTTTGAGACAGTTAGATCAAACTACTTCTGGTTCTTCTTTTCACACAACTACTTGGATCGCAAAATGAATCGTAGCTTTGTGAATTGTACACCTGAAGAGTTTGAGTTAGGACCACAGAGAGCAGAGTGGATAATGTTGTCTTAATGTAATTATTGTGTCAATCAGCCTCAGATTAACTGTGGTGAAGAGATTTGCTTCTTATGAAGTCAGGATCAATTAATTTACTGTATTGATTTGGTGTTTACTTTAAGGAGAATGTATGGTTGGAAATAGGGACCATCCACAGACAAAGTATGAAGGAGTAAATTTGTCTCTCTTCTACCATCCTATTAAAAACTTCCTCTTTCCTGAGATGATTATTTTTTTAATTGACACTAATGGTATTGGATAACTGTAGTAATAATTATAAATAATGTAAAATTCATACAATTTAATCTCTATCCATTATTTATTAGTTGCATATAAGCTTATACTTTGCCACAACTTTATTATGTTGATCATAGAAACTGAGACAAAGAAAACAAAGAGATTTGGCCCAAATCACATACTCGAGAAGTAGGAAATTGAGATCAACCCTTGGCTTTATTCATTTTTCCAAATCCTTTGCCTCTATTATCTGTAGGATTCCCAGGACCATCCACTCAATTCTAATTTTGGTCCTTTTGGATAATTCCCTAGGCTCTAGGCATTGCCTGTTCGTGTGCCCTTTTATTTGTCATCACAACCAGCTCCCAGATAGATTGCTGATTGTCAGAAATGTGAAAAATTAACTCACATTGGGACTAATTGGGATTGATTCATTTATATATCGAAATGTTGATGGCCTCTTTTTACCACGTATTTTGCCTACTTCTAGATTCTAAAAATGAAGGCAATATGCCTGCCCTCAGGAAGCTCCTGGCTCACAGACATATATACTGGACAAATAATAACCATATATTGCCTTTACTCCATGGTATATATATCCATTTTAAGAGGGATAGTGTTGTAATGATGAAACTTTAGGCACCAACCCACCAACCTTATACAAGTATAATGGAAGAGTGGGGATGAGGGGTCCAGGGACCCTAGGATCTGTAGCAGCTTTGCATAAGGCTCATTTTGTTAGAAAACAGTCCAGTTTAGGCTGCTACCATGCCTATAATATTAATAATTGGGAAATTTATCAAGATTTATCTCTTATTTAAATCCAAATTTTAAAACGTAGCCCAGTAGGTTGGTTTTCCTCAATGACATTTTTGGCAAATCACAACTTTGGCAAAGTGGAAGGTAAAGTGACCCAGAAATCCCGACAAACCGACCTCATTAAACTAATCCTTATCACCCTAGTTACTTCTCCACCACTTACTACCCCTAGTCCAAACTGCTTTGTCCTAATTATTCACTAATGTATTGTTTGTTTGTCTAAAAGGTATATAAGCTCTCTGCTCTGGTGACTTTTTGAGGTTTTCATTTTCTTGTGAAGGCCCCCATGTACATGTAGAAATGCAGTAAAATTTGTATGCTTTTCTTCTGTTAACCTGTTTTTGTCAAGTTTAATTTTCAGACCCTGCACAGACCCTAAGAGGGTTGAGGAAAACCTTTTCCTTCCCTTCAGCCCTATTATCTCCTGCCAAAAAAAATGGAAGATTACTGATGGAAGGTTACTCTTGAAATACATCATTTATGAATTTAAAGATATAATGAAACACTGCCATAATGATACCATGCTTGCATAGAGACATCTTGGTTTTAAGTTTTATTTATTTATTTTTTAAAAAAAGATGGGGGGAAGAGAGAGAGAGAGCAGGGAGAAGGTCAAAGGGAGAGGGAGAGAAGCAGATTCCCCTCTGAGCGTGGAGCCCCATGTGGGGCTCAATTCCATGACCATGAAATCGTACCTAAGCTAAAATCAAGAGTCGGACGCTCAACTGATGGTGCCATCCAGGTGCTCCAGGGACATCTCTTTCCTGTGTGTCCAGTGAAACACACACAGATGATCTGTTAAAATTGCTCTACTTTTATTTTCTATTTTTACATGGATGTATTATCACACTGGAGATAGAAGAGACCTCAGGCATGCCATGGTTTGCTATGAGCAAAAGGTCTCTCTTGCTTTTTAACATGACTGTACAATATTTGCAGATATACACACCACTAGAGTTTCCTTGATTGCTATGAACAAATATAACTACAAACACAAAAAAAAGTCTCAATGAAAATCATCATAAATACTTCAGATGTGTTCAAGGAAAGAACAGAAATCAGAGACATAAGCAGTTATGTGATTTGAGTGCACATATTCTTAAGGAGAGGAAAGTCAGCTCTCTTCAGCAAACATGTGTCAGTCACTCTAAGGAGAATACTGCTGGAGGATAAGGTGAAGCACTTCAAGTTGCTCTGCTTAGAGTTTTCCAGCCAGCATTCAGAGATCCTGATGCCAAAGGCTGCTCTCTAGAAAATGGGCGGACTCTTATTTCTTGTATTAACAATATTACCTTATAATTATAAGTGCCTTTCCTTCTCCACTTGTTACCTCATTTCCCAGAGCTCTAAATACCTTCTGCCTTCTAAATATTCCCTTATTAACCTCAAAGCTGTGGTGAAGCCAGCAGGGAATTTAGAAGTACTGTTCATCTTCTGAACAGCTCAGAAAATTCTATCACATCAGGGTCAAGCCACTTGCAAGATCTCTGCTCATCAGAAATGCATTCGAACCTTCTGGCTTTGCATTAAGAAATGAGGAAAAAATAAAATTACGTCAGTGGTAGTCACCCAGAGGAATGGAAGAGCATGGTCGCCAAGGTGTTGGTTGAAGGCATCTCCACAAGTACACAGCGTGAGGCCTGGGTAGTCTTGGAGTGCTTTTAGATGTTCTGTTTACAAAAGGATTGTTTGTTAAAAATATAGTCCTGGGACAAAAACTTTAAAAATATATATATTTTATTTATTTACTCATGAGAAACACAGAGTGGGAGAGAGAGAGAGAGAGGCAGAGACACAGGCAGAGGGAGAAGCAGGCTCCATGCATGGAGCCTGACGTGGGACTCGATCCCGGGTCTCCGGGATCAGGCCCTGGGCTGAAGGCACTAAACCACTGAGCCACGGGGCCACCCCAAAAACTTAATATGTAAAAATGTAAGTTTTTTTTTTTTCATTTAATTGAGTGGCTTTGGTTGTGGAACACAAAATGCAAGCAGATACAAAAGTAATGGAATCTGGAAATAGATTCTGTATGCATAAAATGCTATGACTGCAAAAAAAGGTTAATGTGTAGTTTAATTAATGTTCTCCATTACAGAGTCTTGTCTTTGCTAGGCTGCATCTACTTGAGGAAGCACGAACTTGAGTTGTTTACATCAGAAAGGTCAGGGTACTACTTAGGGGAACACAAAAGAATAAATCCAAAAGGTGAGAGGGGAAGAAAAAAAAAGTTAAGATTGCTAGGCAAGGCAAGGTTAGAGAACCTTTGGGATACTGAGACAGCTGTGTGCCTGTGTGTGTGTGTGTGTGTGTGTGTGTGTGTGTGTGTTTTAAGATTGAGAAAAAGAAAAGGAATTTTAGAGATTTCATCTGTGGATTAAAAATTTAACATCCTTATTTATTTTTGTTTGTTTCTGGATGTTGTTGAGGGGTTTCTTTTGAAACAACACTGATAGTGCTTCAAAGCAGCTTGGTTTTAGTAAGCAAAACCTATGAAATGGCTGATTTTTGTACATCAAACGTAGTCAAATATTGCTGATTTTTCCTGGGCCGCCTTACATTTGGACTGAGGTAGTTCATGCACAAGGACTGGTATAAGTATTCCAGGCAGAGGAACTCACAGGCACAAAGGGAGGCAGAGGAGGAAAGGCAGGCACTGAGGCTCGAATGCCACTACCTGCAGAGGATCAGCCATGACCTAACGCTGATACTAGACTAACCGAGTGCTATCTGTATGCCCTTTATTTCGTGTGCTAAGCACTGATAGAACAGCGTCCAGTACAGCCTCACAAGGATCCTATGAGACGTGTTATTAGTTTGCATTATTCTCGTTATTATTTTACTAATGAAAAAATGAGCCTGAGATAGTTAATTTTATGTGTCAACTTGACTAGGCTGTAGTGGTGAGGTGATATGGTTAACATATCATAACATAATAACACATTAGACATTGAGTGAAGCATATCACCATAGCCTGGGTGGTCCTCATTCAATCATTTGAAGGTCTTAAGAGAAAAGACTGAACCCCCCTTTTGAGAAAGGAATTCTGGCTCCAGATGACCTCTGGACTTGAGACTACATCAACTCCTGTCAGAATTTCAGTTTGGGCTTGCCAGCCCCCACAATCGTGTGAGCCAATTCTTTAGGCTCAACCTCTCCCTCTCTCTCTTTTCTCCCTCTGTCTTTCTTGCCCTGCCCCCTGTAAACTATGCTGTGGGTATAACTTGTTCTATGGTGCTTCACTTGATTGCACTCTGCAGATCTTGTTTTTTACAGATCGAAGGCTTATAGCAACCCTGCATTGAGCAAATCTGTTAGCACCACTGGGTCACATCTTGATAATTCTCTTAATTTTTCAAAATTTTTCATTCAGATGATGATTAGCATTTTTTTAGCAATAAGGTATTTTTAAATTAAGGTATATTCATTATTGTTTTTAATGCTATTGCACACTTAATAGACTGCAGTGTAGTGTAAGCATAATCTTTTAATACACTGGGAAAACAAAAAAAATCATTCAATTTGCTGTATTGTGAATTTACTTTATTGCAAGGGTCTGAACTGACCCTGTAATATCCCCAAGTATGCCTGTATGTATATATACTATATTTATAGAAATATATATATTACATGTTAGATATACTTAAAATATATAATATGTCATATATATAATATATAAGAACATGTATAAATATACATATATACATATAAATATATAATGTACATATACATATCCTATTAGTTCTGTTTCTGTGGAGAACCCTAATACAGAGTCTTATGCAGGGAGCTGGAAAATTATGGAGTAGGGGCAGGAAATCAAGGTTTTTCTGGTTCCAAAGTCCATACTTTTAATAACTTCATCATACTGCTTCCCCCTTAGTTTTCATTATGAAAGTGTCATCCTATATTCCCATCATTTGTTTATGTGTTCGTTTCCTCTACTAAGCTACAAACTCAAGGGGGCAAGAAGTTTTATATCCCTGACATCTAGCACAATGCCTGTCACATGGCATTGCTCAATACATATTTTTTTTAGAGTCTGAGACAAAAAATTTATACTAATGTGCTTTGAAAACTACAAAGCACTATCAAAATATGGGTTTATTTGTGACATGGCAAATACATAATTCTTGTACAGTTATTTCCTTATTTATTTATTTAAAAATTTATATATTTATTTGAGAGAGAGAGAGAGGGAGCATGAGCAGGGTGAGGGGCAGAGGGAGAAGCAGACTCTTCACTGAGCTGGGAGCCCAATGTTGGGAGCCAATCCTGGGACATCCCAGGATCATGACCTGAGCTGAAGGCAGTAGCTTAACTGACTGAGCCACCCAGGCACACATTTTCTTGTTCAGTTATTTATAAGCAAATACAGAATGTGGGTACCTAAAAATCAGACTGTGTATGCCTAAGCCATTGTGAATGTCTAAGCCAATATGATTACTTGTTATGATTTTTACCCTTTGCCAGCAACCAGAAGTGAAAGAATATTTCCAGGAAGGAAAATAAAATTATATTTCTCTCCAAAACAACTAAAGAAGGAATTAGCAATCATAGATCGTTTTCCATATAGAATAAAGCCAGCAGCCTTTAAGTTGGAAAAGGCCAAGTAGGTTCAATATCAAATTCAAGCTTTGATTGATTGGAAGGGCTGTCTACAGCCCTTGAGAAGATTGTGATAGCAATTGGCCCCTCAGTAAAGAGTGTCATGATTAACTAGCAAGGACTGCCTTGTACAGAGGATTGGGGGGTGGACAGCACGAGTGCCATTTTGTCTCCTGCTCTGATTTAAGCAATACAAGACTAGTTCTTTTATTGTTTTTGTGAATTAGTGAGGCTCACTGTTGGAAAGAGGACAGGAATAAAGGTTCAATTTTAAAGGGAGCCAGAATGAATTTCTTGAATCAGGTAAAACGTTCTGAGTTCCTAGATGAAGATTAATCTCCTTGATGCGTCTTTAACAAAGAGTATATTCCACAATTTTTTTCCCTGTAATCACCAAAATCAGATAAAATCAAATTAATCAACATTTTTGGGGACATGTTTACTGGACTAGAAGAATAAATTGCCAGGGCCCTGTCCAAAGGGTAGGATAACTGGGTAGAAATATATACTATTGGCTCAGCTGGTTAAGTGTCTGACTATTGATTTCAGCTCAGATCATGATCTGAGGGTCATGAGATCAAGCTCTTGAGTTGGGCTGGGTGTGAGTCTGCTTAAGATTCTCTCTCTCCCTCTCACTTTGCCTCTCCTCTCTCTCTCTCTTTCTCTCTCTCAGAAAAATAAAAAAAGAAATATATACTATTGTTAGAGGGTATTTTAGTTTTCACCTACATTTCACCATAAATTAGACATTAATTTCATAGTTTTATACACTCACTGGTTGGTCAATGTCTTTGCACACTATTCCTTTTTGCATGCCAAATATTCCATCTGGGATCACTTCACTTCTATTTGAAATTTATATAGTGTTTAGAATCCATGGTAGTAAGGATCTTTTGGTGGTAAACTCACTTAACTTTTTCTTTTGTCTGAAAATGTCTTTGTTTTCTCTTTGTTCTTGAAAGATACTTTTGCTTGATATGGAAATTTAAGTTGGCAGTGATTTTCTGTCATTTTGCTTTTCTGCATTCTTCTGGTTTCCATATTTTATTATGTGAAGTCAGCAATCACTCCATTTATCTTTCTTTTGCATGTAATCTTCTCTTACTCCTTTGAGTGTTTTAAATATATTTGCTTTTGTCACTTTGCAGTGTCACTATTGTGTGTCTAAAATTGAATTTGTTTTACTTCTTTTTGAGATGTATTAAAGTACTGCATCTAAAGATATTTCAATACTTCTTAAAAGTTCTCAGCCTTTTTATCTTCAAATATTATCTATTTCCAATTCTTCATCTTTTTCTGAGTCTCTAGGCATTTTATAGCCATTATCACTCTATCCTCCATGTCTTTCAATCTGTTTTTTGTATTTTACATCTAATTTCTTCATGGCTTTGTTTCAGTTCTCTGGTTCTCAGTGAACAGGCATTTCATCTGCTGTTTAATCTCTCTTAAATTTCTATTTTTTTTATTTTCTCTTTCTTTTTTTTTATTTATAAATTTCTAATTTAATTATTAAAGTTTTATTTATTTGGTTTTTATATAAATATATATTTTGGGGGTTTATTTTAGATATATTATCCAAATGTAGTTTTATTTGATTCTTCATCAAATCTGATCATTCATTCTCTGTCATGTCTAATTCTTTGCACATGCTTTCAAGTGTGTTTAATTTTTAAAAATAATGTAAACATATTAAACAGTGATTTTGCATCCTTTATTTGATAATTCTAATGTCTGACATTATTTTTAGTCTGTTTCTATGGTTTATTCTTTATGGTACCTTTTTCTTGTGAATTCTTGGTTTTTGTACTGGGAACTATTTGTTGTCTTGGTCTGTATCTGCATCACATCTTTGGTTGGGATTGAATTTGACATCGTAAAAAAATGACTTACATTTATTTATGCCTTTTTGTTTTGTGTGATACATTCAACTCAAAACCATTTTATAATTTAATTCTTAATGTTTGGACTACAAAGTGTGTATTTGGGCCAAGCCCATTTGAAGACCAAGTTGAGCTCTCATGTTCTTGGGGTAGGCTTTTTTTTTTTTTTCATCTCGGGTCATAATCAAGACAGGCTAATTTCCTTACTTTCTCCTTTAGTGCCATTAGGGTCTCTGTTTTATACATGGTCTCCTATTGGGCTCCCCATCTTCAGTGGGCACTAGGCTTTTCTACCTCTCCTCATGTACAAAGAAGCTAACAAATCAGAAGCTTAGCTTTCTGTCATTCAGCAAAAATCCTTGAGCAAAAGCCAGTCTTGGTATTTACTTAACTCCCAGTTACTATTACACCTAATTTTTAGGATCTTTGGAGTCCTTATTTTTTTGTGTGTGCTATTTCATCAGTGCACTTAAAATGATTTCTAAGAAAATAATTTAACCCATTTGGAAAAGTCATTTGAGTTGTATAACCTGTTATATTGCTGAAAAGTCAAAATCAAGTTTTATCCCACCATGCTTTAATCATACTTCTGCTGGGGGCATTTGACTTGAAGACATGGAATCTCTTCACTCACAGAAAACCACAATCATTGAAGGTATTTAGGGGTTTCTCTGATTTGGGGGCTGAAAGCTATAAATGCATTTACCGATTTATGTACTTCTTATTGTACTGGACTCTACAATGTATGAATAAATGGGAATTCACATTAATTCTGGTTAGAAGACTCCTGGAGTCATTTCAACTCCCATCAGCTTTTACCTGTATATTAATAGATCATGTCAGGGCAGTGATGGAGAATATTGAAGTATACTGTACATGAGGTAGCAGCAGAGAAACAGGGCCATATGGCTTTGCAAAATTTCTTATGGCTATTATGCCACACATACTCTCACTCTGGGATGAAGGACCCTGTGACCATAAGTTTGTGCTAGGAAGGGCAGGCTGCTCATCATAAGGCACCATCTGGGAGAGCTTATCCAGATGCAGTTTCCCTTAGCTATTTTCCTATGCTCAGCTCCATTACCATAATGGATAGATTTCTATCATCTGTTCCTTGGGAATATTTTATAATATCAGTGTTTACAGTGTTAAGATTTTTTTTAAAAGATTTTATTTATTTATTCGTGAGAGACACAGAGAGAGGCAGAGACATAGACAGAGGGAGAAGCAGGCTCCCTATAGGGAGCCCGATGCAGGGCTCGATACAGGACCCTGGGATCACGACCCGTTTCAAAGGCAGACGCTCAAACACTGAGCCATCTTGGTGCCTACAGTGTTAGGCACCAAGTGTTAGGATTTAAAAAAAAAATTGTTTTTGGCAAGTAACTAAAGAATGTGACAATTTATTGTCAATGAATTTGACGAGTAAAATATTCCTTTGCTCTGAGCTCTTTTGCTCAGTTTTGCCTCACGAATACCCTGTTCCAATTACTTGAGTCTTGAGCCAATGGGGAATCACATTGGGTTTTGGGTAGTTTTGCTACCATGTGAATCTTCTTTCCCATATTACCATGACATATTTGGTATGTAAGTAAGATTCTGACATGGAATTACATCACTGCAGATAAAATACCTTGTTTAAATCATAAAAACAATTTTAGGATTCTAATTCTTCAAAACAGCATCATATTGCTTTATACTGTTTTGTGATGACAAGCAGGCTTATAAATTTTAAACCAAAAATAAGGATGGCATTTGAAATAAAATTGCCTTTATCATCTTTAAATGTAACAGATAATAACATCTAAAGAATTGAGCAGGGTGGTAAACAATCTTAGTGTCTATGAATCATAACACATGTGTTTTCATTATTTCTTGGGGCCATGACCTTTTGCTGTGTAATTCTGCCCACATCACTGGTATTTTTGAAGAATTTTCATGTACAATAGCAAGAGATAACTAAAAGTAATACTTACGGAGGTGCCTGTCAAATAGAGTGTCTCTAGTCCTCAGTGTAGTTTACACAGTAAAAATTATTATTATTATTATTATTAGTAGTAGTAGTAGTATTATTTTAAGAGAGATTTTTGGGGAGGGACAGAGGGTGACGGAGAGAGAGAATCTTAAGCAGGCACCATGAGCAGCATGACCTCGATGCAGGGCTCTTCCTCATGATCCTGAGATCATGACCTGAACTGAAATTAAGAGTTGGACACTTAACCGACTGAGCCACCCAGGTTTCCCAGAATAAAAATTCTTAATATAAGTTTACAGGGTATATTTTTCAACCCACTACACAGAAGTTTGGCTATGAAAGAATCTATCCATTATTTGAATATGAGATTTCTGAAGGACATGGCATTTAAATTGATTTTCAAAGGATGCCTCTTAGTGTGGAGAAACCATATTTTTTAACAGTAGAATTTTCCTCTAGGAAGAGCCTTGTTTTATTTGATGAGTACTCTGACAATTCTATTTGAGGTGGGGTTCTGAGGCCACTTAAGTACGGGCTATGTACCAGACTTTTGATTTCCTGAGTAGAATAAGCAAAGTGAGTATGAGCTGAATTCAGCTCTTAAGAAAATAAAAAGAATTTTTAAAGGCAGCAGAATGCAACAGATGGAAGACAAATGAGGTGTCTTCAGGGAAGAGGCTTTTAGGGGAGAAGAGAGAGATCAATGGGGAATCACATTGGGTTTTGGGTAGTATTGCTACAATGTGAATCTTCTTTCCCATATTACCATGACATATTTGGTACAATACTCACTTTAATTTTAATGTATTCTGGAATTAAACCTACCAATGTCCTGCTTCAAGGCTGTTGCCAGAGGTCTAGTCCCTGATAATTAATGGATAGGGTTGTGATGATAGTGAACTGTAGTATTTTTCTTATTTGGGCTCTTAATAAAATTTACAGAGAAGGCACTTAAGGGTGTATTTTCTGGCAAGTGTTTGAAGTCCAAATAAACTCAACTCTTCATTGAGAGCTTATTAAAATATTATAGAGGGCACAGGACAGAGAGTGAAGTTGGTGGGCCTTGATGGAAATTGAGGGCTCTTGCCAAAGAGTCAGAGGGATGGGTGACCATTTCAGTTCCACATGGAGAAAGAAATGAAGAGCATTATTTAATCACAATATGGGGGAGTATGAGGGAAAGTGGTAAGAGACAAGGCTGGGAAAATAATCTAGAGCCAAAGTATAAAGGACCTTGAATGACAAGATTAAGTATTTGATTCTTTTTTAGAAATAAAGAGAGTCATAGAATATTTGTTTTAGGTGGTAATTTGGATTTATAAAATGCTTTTTATTACTTCTAAAAACAATACATTCTTATGAAACCACATAATACAGAAAAAAAAAGAAAAAAGAAAATAGATATCCTGGTATCTTACCACCTATATTTTTTATATTCTTTCTATAATTTGTTAATACAGGTTTTAAGAAGTAAAAATGTCATTATGATGCTCATACTGCTTTGGCAGCTGCAATATTTTATTAATCATTGAAGACTTTGATGGAGATTCATTCTATGTGAATGAATGTGGTTGCAGTGAAGTCCTGGGTTGTAGTGAGCAGAGCCTGGAGTACTGGCACAGCCCAGGAGAGGTCTCAGGCAGGGAAAGGTCAGGGTCAGTAAGAAGATGGAAGAGGCCAAGGAGAGCTGGTGGGCATGCTGCTTCCTGGGGGAAATTGAGGCACAGGAGGGCTTTGTGGGCAATGATTCCAGTTTTGAACCTGAAACTGTTGAAAGGTTAGGCAAAACAAGGAGTTAGGATGGAACAGTTTGTCAGTTTTGATAGGAAATTGCTAGGTTTGACTTGAGAGTTATGTGTAGCTGCCAGCAAATCTGGGTTGGAAATGTCCGGTATAAATCAGAACATTGGGGCATGGCAACTAGGCTAGAGGATGGGAAGAGAGGAGGGAACAGTAGTTGAGTGTTTATTCATGCACATCTCATTAAATCCCTCAACCTTGCAAAGTAGGAATTCTCATCTCCATTTTATAGGTAAGAAAGGCTCAGCCAGATTATTATTATTATTTTAAAGATTTTATCTTTAAAAAGATAATAAAAGAGACAGAGACATAGGCAGAGGCTTCCTGCGGGGATCCCAGTGTGGGACTCCAACCACAGTGGCAGACATTCAACCACTGAGCCACCCAGGTGCCCCTCAGCCAGATAATTAAATCATTAACCCACAGGACTACTAAATGGCAGAGCAAGAGATTTCAATGCATGGCTCCAAATGCTAAGCTCTTCTGTCTTTGCTATGCAAAGAAATGTTGAAGGGGTAGAATGAGTGGGGAAGATCATTAAAGAAAAAGTTTTTGTATGGGAATATATGTGTGTGTGTGTGTGTGTGTATGCAAACGTGTGTATATGTATTTTGAGTGTTCATCATGACCGAGCCCTGAAGCTAAGAAAATAACACCCCCCCACACCCACACACACACTCTCGATACTGTTTCTACAACCATGAAGCTTACATTTTAGCAAGGGAGACAGTCATTACACTACCAAGGATCAATTAATTTCAACTAAGTGTCCCGGAGGAGAGTAGAAGGAATTAGTATTTAATAGGAGGACCGGACCCAGTATTGTGGTCAGGGAAAATTTCTCAGAAGTGACATCCTTTTAGATATAGGTTTCAATGGAAGAAAAGGGAGAGAAAGTATTCCAGTCATGGAGAGGGACTACCTTGAGCAAATTCTAAGGTGGGAGAGAGGCTGGCAGGGCAGAGGTTCAGTATGTCTAGAGTATAGAATGGAGGAGGAAGATGGCAAGAGATTTAGACTGGAGCTGCAAGCAGGGTGCTTCCCTGCAGGGTTTTGTAGGGCACTTTTTTTTCTTTCTTTTTTGAGGGGGGGGCATGTTTTTCAATGGTAATACAGCCATTCAAGAGTATGGGAAGGGGAATAACATGTTTATTTAAATTTGTTTACTTAGAAGACCTCTCTGGCTTGATGTGGGGAATAGGCAATAGGTAGTGTGGTATGCTGCATTATCTTTTCCAATTCTGTATTCCCTCCACAGTTGGAATAACGGATCCTTGCTTTTAACCTTGTGACTTCGTACCTTTTTCCACTAGATTCAGGCAGTATATGTACATACCTGCTAGATGGTAGGCTTGGCAATGTGACATGCATTGCCCAGTGGAATGTTAGTGAAGGCTCTGGGTGTGTTTCGAAGGTTTGTCTTGGCCTCTTGGCTCTGCATCAGTCATGAGACAGCACGCCCATGTGCCACAGGTCCCAGGATGAGACTCAGACAGACCTGAGCTAAGCCAGCCTCCAGGCCTTGAGTGAGAAAAACAAATGACTGTGCTGTAAGCCACTGAGATTTCATGGCAGGCTTTTCTAGCACATACAGGAGGGTATCAGATTGAAAGCAAGGAGACGGTCTGGGTGAGAGTTAATGGTGGATCAGACTAGGATAATGGCAGTGTAGAGATGATGGAAAGAACTAAATAGATTCCAGAGATGTTTAGGCTTTTGGGTTGGTAATATGGATGACTGATTGGATGCAGAGGTAATGAGAAAGAAAATGCCAAAGATGATATTTCAACCAAAGACTTTTATAGTATTGTCTAACCTTATGGTCCTAAAGATAATTGAATATGCCCAGAGCTTTCAAATGCTGTATGTCATTTTATTTGTGACCACAGAGATCATTATTTTGTGAAAAAATTCAATAGTCAAGCCTCCTTCTCTGAGGAGCCCCTGGGGGAGGTCGCAGGCTGCTGCTACTGTTCCCCTCAAGCCTTCCAAGGACCAGTGGCCATGGGCTAGTCAGAGCACAAGCCCTGACTCTTGACGTGATTGATCATCTAATGTCCTGTTAAGGCTCTGGGGCTGTCATAGGCATGCCAACTTTTCCTCTTAAGAAGCACTAAACCTATCACTTTTACAAGGCAGCAAACCACCACCCCCCAACTCCCATTTATTACATTTTAGTGTAGGATGCTTGTCAGACTTTCTGCCTGAGGCACACTTTATGCCTGAACTTGGATCCGTGGCTTTGTAGCCTGCCTTTTCCCCACACAGTTTCCCGATTAGTTCTGGGTAATTCTAATGGCTGGGTATTTATTTTTTTTTCACAGAGAAGCAATAGACTATTTTCTGTCCATTAGTGAGCTGCAAGCAGCATGGGTTTCATTAACATAGTGAGAAAATAAATGTTGGCAGTTCAGTTGTTGGGAAAATGAGGTTGCAAACTGCACAAAGTCAAGAATCCAGGCAGAGTGTGACTCACTCTATCACTGAGCAGGTGGTCTTGTGGTCCACAAGGGTGTGTAGGCAGCATGCTTGCTGTGGCCTCCTCCTGATCAGAGGGTTAGGGAATCAGAACCATTCGCGAGTCATTCTTCAGGCAGTTTAGCCTGTTCGGTCTGATTTTCCCTGTTCTGCCTGCTGCATTCGCCTGTGTTAGACTGAACTCCAGCTTAGCAGTTGGTCTCCCTTCTCCTTTCATTTGGATTCAGCCATTACAGGATAACTAAAAAAAAAAAAATTTGACATCAGAATTAGGAAGATTAATTACAGTTAATTCTTAAGTGTTTCAGTAAGATGGTAAAGTTGAGATGCATGAATCTTATTTGGTCTTGTACATCCAACATTCCTTTAAGATTTGCATCAGAGCAGCTAATAAGGTCTTTATAAAATATACTGATGTGTGTTTCTATCTTTTTTCATTTTGTAGCCCTTGAAGTCTAGGGAAAATACGGCCCAATAAAGGGAGAGAACATGACAAAGATCAATGTAGGAAGTGGTCTAGAAAATCTCCAAGCCATGTCCTGAAAAAAGCTCCTCCTTTTATGTAAAGCCAAATACAAAACAAATGCTTTTTACCTTTTTTTTTCTCCTTCAATTATCAGAGATACTTTTTCAATGGAAATGGCAGGACATTTGGAACCAGTAAATTTTGTTTTTCTAGTTCTGACTCTGCCAAAATTTATCGTATGGCCTTAGGCTGGTCATTTAGTACTTCTGAGCTGTAGAAGTCTCCTGTGGAAACTGAGATTTTTCTTGGATGATCTCCATGAGGACCTTTTTTAGACAAAAGTCTATGTTCTTTATTCTGTGAATTGGCAGTTGATGCTGGCCTGGATCTATTATTTTATAATGATATTGTTGCTGGTGTAGACACCTTTCGGAATTCACAAATCATTCTTTGACCTGACAGTAATTTGACTATATTGATTATCCTAAGTGCCATTCATTTTTCATGATTAAAAAAAAGGAGCATCTTTTGTCTCCATTCTGTTTATATTTTTTCAAGGCTATATTTCTCATCCCTTTAATCTCATAAGTCTAAATCTAGCAATGGAAGGTGCTAAGAAGTGCAAACACAGTGAGCAAAATGAAATACAAAGACAAAATCAAGCACACAATTAAACCAACAAAAACTAAAATCAAAATATTAGAGGCTAAAAAATCCAAAGCAAGATTTAAACTATCCAAAGGGGTCTAGCTAGGAGCTCTGGCTTAAATTACCTACAAAATGACATCAGGTGAAGAGGATCTAATTGGCTTTGAAAAAAGTGTTTTATTTCCTGGTTATTTTGACCTTTCAGTAAGAGCTCTTTGCTTTAGCAATTGACTTCATTATTTCTGCATCTTCTTCACATACTGCTTTCATTTATGCAAGTTGATTAATTTTTTAAAAGATTTATTTATTTATTTATTTATTTATTTATTTATTTATTTGAGAGAGAGAGAGCATACATGTTGAATGGGGGAAGAGGCAGAGGGAGAGTGAGACCAAGAGTTAGAAAGAGAGAGAGTCTCAAGCAGGCTCCCCAAAGGAGTGAGGAGCCCAATGTTAGGCTCAATCCTAGGATTCTGAGATCATGATCTGAGCTGAAACCAACAGTTGGACATTCAACTAACTGAGACACTCAGTTGCCCCTGTGTAAGTTTCTTAAGATACCCTTCTATGGGTACCTCAAAGGATATTTCAGGCACAACTGAAGATGACTTTGAGCAGTCCCTACCCAGAATTTGTGACTATTTACCCATTCCTGTGAAGGGGTCCAGAATATGCCAACCCAATCATGCCACTTTGGCATATTTGATTATTTTGAGCTAAAGGCAATTGTGAAATAACAGACCCAAAAGAGCTTCCTGCCCTCCCCTCATCTGTCTGAAAAAAGGGAGTAAATCCCCCCCGCCCCTGCCCACCCACACTTCAGACCAGGACGAAGAAAGAGACACTTATCACTGGAGATGGAGAGTTGGCACTGAGATTGGGCCGTGTTACAAACCTTAGTGAGAGGACTCTTTTCTTTCATGATTAGCTCTTCCCTGTATTTCCAACTCACTTCCCATAGTTTGTGAGCCCTGGAAGCCCACATGCCTTTCTTTTCTAGTCATGTTTCGGCAGTTCACTGCCCTTTGTGAAATGTTACATGAGCCCCTGAGTCTGACTGCTCCTTTGGGTTTTCATGTCTCTCTGATGTCCCTATGCACACAAAATTTTAAATATTGAGAAAATTTGTATGCCTTTTCTGTCAGACTGTTAGTCTGCCTTTTGTTAGTTTAGCTCACAGGCCCCAGTCACTGAACTTGAGGGAAGAGGAAGAGGTTTTTTCCCCTCCTATATACCTGAATTCCATTTATCTGCCAGGAGAAGGCCAGGAGTCACTCTGCCATCAAACCCTAACCGTGGTCTTTGATATAGGAACAGGAGTGAATCTATACAGTTGTAATGGCAAAGGGGATCAGGAAGGTAAGATGCACTTATCCCAAGTAAGATTTGGCCAGCAGGGAATCATTAACAGTTCTTCATGGTTGGAAAGTGGTCAGAACCTTTGGAACCACATCTTTATTAAGATGTAGACTTGACTTCTTGTTTTCCTTCCAGTCAGGTGTTTTATAGTTTCGTAGTCTGATAATATTTTCCATGAATTTGTCCTACATTCCTTTGAAGTAACTCTCTGTTTTATCTAAGAAGACTTAGCCTTGTTTACTGTTAGCTTCTCATACAGACAGCTGAGTTTTTAAAGAAAAATAAATGTATTTACAGACAGAAAAGTCTAAAACATGGTACATGTGACTTGGAAATGTTCGATATTTTTGCCATATGCCCTGTGACTTACAAGGCACAGAAACCAGAATTCTATGTGGCTTAGGTGGATTTTTGTGCACGGTATTCTTCTCTAATATATCACACTTAGAGAAATTGATGTTAATTTGTCTAGTACAGACCTCTGGAGGATCTTTGGCATTTAATGGCTATCATTACAGTGATATTCTTAATTCTGCTTCATTCATTTATTAAAAACACCTGTTTAGAACCTATGAGATGACAGATACTGTGCCAGTGCTGAGGGCACAAAAATGAACATCCTAGAGTGCTCAACTCACTTTGACTCCTTCAATTGGCATATATGGAGGCATCTATTGAAAATTAGGTCAAATACTTATGAAATCTTTAATTTTAACTACTTAAATTATGTAGATTGTTTGCATGCATGATGGTCCCAGAAAATTTTGGCTTACAGAGTAAGAATAATTCAAAGTATTTTAATTTACTAGAATGGCTTACCATTAAAAATTCTAATAAAGAACAATACTAAATAAATATATTTTTTCCTAACTACAGTTAATAATTATTTTTAGTACTTCACAAAACTGTTTTCATGCATGCTTAATTTCTTAATTACAAGGAATCTGCTCACACCTTTAAAAATTAAAAAAAAATAAGGGGTACCTGGGTAGCTCAGTGGTTGAGCGTCTGCCTTTTGCTCAGGTCATGATCCTGCAGTCCTGGGATTGAGTTGGCATCAGGCTCCCTGCAAGGAGCCTGTTTATCCCTCTGCATATGTCTTTGCCTCTTTCTCTGTGTCTTTCATGAATAAATAAATAAATTTTAAAAATTAAATAAATAAAAATTTAAAAAACAGAGTGTGTGTGTGTTGAGTGTTACATCTTCACAAACAGTCCAAAGTGGCTGCCACTTCTGTCTTTTACAGGCCAAAATTTATATCTGACTTTGAATTGATTATTCTTATTTTGTAATGGAATAGAAATAAGAACAGATTCTGATAATTATAATTACTCTAAATTTTAATACAGTCTTTTAAATGAAAATTAAAAATAATTTCTGTCATATACACCTGTCTTCTGGGTTATCAATATTTCTAAGTAATGTTAGGGCTCTGGATTAACCATACACATAATTTTAAATCTCAGTGTTTACACTTTTTTAAAAAAGCTTCAGAATGTGCTTAATGGGAATTTCTAACAACCTAAATAACATTAAATGTCAAGAGACCTTTTGAAAGGATAATTTTTTTTCACACTTTTTCATATTCTTTGCTTCCTCTCATGCATCATATTTATTTTGTTAGGTGTGTCAAAAAGAGAAATTTCCCTAAAGAGAAAAATGTTTTATTCTTTACCTACCACTTGGTTCAGCTCAAACTTGACCAGGACATGGGTTTGGAGATTCTTGCTTTTGTTCAGAGCTGAAAATACATACTTTCAGATCTCTTCCTACTATATGATTCTCTCATATATATATATGAGAATCCCTGGTGTCATGAAAGAAAATCGTTAAGGGTTGATTTGTTGGATTGCTAAATCATACCAGGTAAGAGGAGAAGGGAGGTGTGTAATGCTGGGGTGAAGCAAAGATATATCCAGGAGGGAGGCCTTCCTGCCCCTCAGAGATTAAGGTAATTTTGGCTCAGCCCCAGCTCAATGTCAGAATTCTGAACTCTTCTCACCATGTAGTATCTTCTGACATAATTCTTCTTTGTGGTTTCCTGTGGACTTTTCCCACTGGTGTTTCAAAACACCAGAAAAGTTTAAAGTATTAATAAAAAAGTTGAGGTACAGTAAGGTTAACAGATTAGGAGATGATTGCCTTTGAAAAACTAGTTATTCACAGTTCCCAAGAGGGGGAGTCATGCCAAGACTGTGAGGCTACGCAGGGAAGCACGCGTGGGAGTCAGCCTGAGGCAGGGCAGCAGGGAAAATTCGAGCAAGAACCTTTAATGTGGTTTCTGTAGGAAGGAACAGGCAAGGCAGGGTAAGCAGCCTTGGGATTGACAAGTCAAACAATTTCACCAGGCTCTGGGGCATAGAAGCTGTCCCTAATTGTTTGAGACAATTAGAGGATGTGAATGGTGGCCCAGAGTAGGAGGCTAATAAAGGAGGTGGTTGGAAGCATGGGCTCTGCATTACTTGGTTGGCATTTGAAGCTTGCTTCCAGAGCTCTTGGAGAGTGGTTTACTATCTCTAGGAATTGGCCAGCTCTGGGAGAGTTAGCAATAACCCAGATGTCAAAGCATCAGAATATGTGGTTAAAAAGACAAGGTTAATAGAACTAGGTCTAGCTCACTATCTTGGTTCTTCCTCTTATAGACCTAGACTGAAAATACAGCCCCTTCATCAGTGTCCACAAAAGTTCTAATCACAATAAGAATTGTATTAGTTTAGGCTTGAAGTGTTCTAGGGAAGTTACAAGGAGTTATAAACAACTGCGGGCATTATCTCTTTTCCTGTCTTTGTCTAGGTCCTTCCCTCTCCAGTGCAAACAATTTCCCCTCCTTGCCTCTGGCAGGCAAATTCTTATATTCAGTCCCTCTAAGGTCTTAGCTTCTACTCAACCAGGAGTTTCAAATAATTTTCTGAGCATTGGTGGATCTCTTCTCCTTATGATAAATGCTTCTGTCAACTGCTAAGAAAATAAAAATGCCCTATCTCATACTGATAACATCACAAACATATATAAACATCAAACTGATAAGATGGCTGGAGGAGAACTGAAAATAACAAAAAAGTAAGAAGTGATTTTATATTAACCACAAAGTTGAAGTGAATGTGGAGAATGTGTCACCTTTGAATCCTAAGTGACAGTTTTGGCAGCAGCATTGATAAATGTACCAAGACTTTGCTCCCTGAAGCAAGATGTGATCTGTGAGATTGTGTAGAGGAATTTATCATGTATGCTTTCATTATTACAATGCAATTTGTATTATCATTTGGGGGGAGCCAAGGATGGTTTGCTATGTAGCAGGAGAAAGAGCTCCTGGGTGCATAAAACACTGGCCTCTGAGGAATGAAGCTGTCTCTATGACATGTGCCCTGAGTTATTCTGTGAAAATGACCTAGGAGCATCTTTGAATATCTGCTGTCACAGGATGTGTGTGATGGTTAATCTTATGTGTTAACCTGAATGGGCTGCAGGATATCCAGAGAGCTGGTAAAACATTTCTGGGTGTGTCTGTGAGGGTGTTTCTAGAAGAGATCACATTTGAATTAATGAACTGGGTAAAGATCACTCTCACCTTGTGAGTAGGCATTGTGCACTCCGCTGAGGGCCTGAAGCAGATAAAAAGGGAGAGGAAGGGCAGATTTGTTCTGTTTGAGCTGGGACATTCATCCTCTCCTGCCTTGAACATTGATGCTCCTGGTTCTTGGGCCTTTGGACTCAGACTGAATTACGGGTCTGGCTTTCCTGGTTCCCTATTGGTTATGTTTATCTAGAAAACTAATACAGCATGAGCAACTGGGAGCAAGGATTCCTGGCATCTAAAATAAGAGCTGTACAATTGGTTTGCTGGGTTCCCTTGGGTCTTTCTGGGGTTCACAATCTTCTCATCTACAACATGGGAATAATGTCTGTATCACGTGATTGTGCAAATTACTCCAAAGAATGTATTTAAGTGTTCATCCCTGCATTTAGTTGGTGGTTACCATTCTCTGGTTAAATTGATCTCAAATACAGTGATAATCTAAATCTTAGCATAATAAACACTCTTATTTGCCTGGAACTAATTGGCACAATACTTATTACAACATTCAAATGTTCTTTAAAAAAAGAAATTTGATAGAAATTTACTTTTTTTTTTTAATTTTTTATTTTTTTTAATTTATGATAGTCACAGAGAGAGAGAGAGAGAGAGGCAGAGACACAGGCAGAAGGAGAAGCAGGCTCCATGCACCGGGAGCCCGACGTGGGATTCGATCCAGGGTTTCCAGGATCGCGCCCTGGGCCAAAGGCAGGCGCTAAACCGCTGCGCCACCCAGGGATCCCAAGAAATTTACTTTTTAAATATATTGTGGCCTATGTGTTCTTGTCAGCTACAAATTTCTTAAGCTGAATTTCAGGGGTAATCAAGTCATATGGTGTGAGGTACTCCTCTTGATTGGACCAGGGCTGCTGATTGTTGCTCGGGCCTCATCATCAACAAGGAAGTGGCACTTTCAAAAGCCAGAGAGATAGAGAGAGAATATGGAGTGGGATCATGAAGAGCTCTTGATGAAGAGCTTCCAGAGGACTCTCTGATTTGCATCCAGAGAAATCAGGAGTATGCTGCTCAGGGACCTTGGTTTTGCCATAGCTACTTCCTTATTCTTTCCAAGTAATTATTACCAAGTTATATATATATATATATATATATATATATATATATATATATATATATATATGTATATATATTTAACATATATATAAATATGTTACATTTAGTGAATAGTGAATAAAATTATCAGTGTATTTGTGGCTAATCACTGCAGTCAGGATATGGGACAGACTGGAAAGCAGAGGATTAAAAAGCCACCATAACCCATGTTCTTTCTATTGGTTCTGAGAGATTGAATATATAAAGGGACAGTGGCCAGACCATATATAAAGATAGAACTTTAACTCACAACCTACAACAACTTGTCCAGGAAACCAACCCCTTATCTACAATAAACAATCCAGGAAGACAGCCTGCTTGCTATAACTCAAACTTGAAGGAAGCCAGATTTCTACCTCTAGTGACAATTCAAGAAGCTAAATAATGAGTTCTGTAACAGTTGGCCCCAAATAGCCAGAACCTGATTAATAAATGACACCTTCTTGGGGCACCTGGGTGGCTCAGCTGATTAAGTGTCCATCTTTGACTCAGGTCATGATCGCAGGGTCATGGGACCAAGACCCATATCAGGCTCCCTGCTCAGTGGGGAGTCTGCTTGTCCTTCTTTCTCTTCTCCTGGTTGTGGTCTCTCTCTCAAATAAATAAATAAATAAAACCTTTAAAAATAATTTAAAAAATAACTGACATTTTCCCTATTTTTTTGCCCCCATGTCCAGTTTATAACTAATAAGAGAAAGCCAAATACATATTATTAACCAATCACAGAGCACTTCTAGCTAGCCCACCTGCAGCTTCCTTATGCTAACAGCTTCCTATCAGGGCACACTTGAAGCCTTACCATTTTCACCTTAAAATTTCTAGCTCCTCTGCCTGTCTTGTGGACTCCATTGTTATAGCAAGTTCAGAATGAATAGTCTTTGCTTTCCTCATTGGTTGGTGCTCATTTCTTTCCAGAGTTTGGAGAAGGACAAGAGGGCTGAGTGTAGATGGCTCCATACAAATGCCTCCCCACTGCAGGAGAACTCAGTGACTGCCAAGGCTGGGCGGTGGCATCTCTCCCTAAGTAGACAGCCCAGTAGGTTTGTGTGTGAGTGGGTGATCATAAAGATCCAATGTGTGTGGGCAACCAAACTTCACATCTTAGCAATGAACGTGAGGGATGGGGTAAAGGCATGGCAAAAAAAAAAAAAAAAAAAAAAAAAAAAAAAAAAAGCAGCCACAGCCTCTCCAGAAGGAGTCCAAGAGAATTAGGTAGAAAGCCAATAGCTTGCAAAGACCCACGAGATACAGCTGTACTTTTAACTGTCCAATGTGTTGCTGTTAAATTTTAGAAACTTATTGACTTTAGCAATTTTAGGACAATATTTTTCTAACTTTTAAACTGCTTTGACATAGCCTTGAAATTCATTTAAGAGGATTTCCCCCCTACCTTAAACACATCAAAGCAGGGCTTCAGGCAAAAAAATAACTCAGTTTTACTCCTATGAAAGTCAATTTGGGAAAGATAAATTTGCAAAGTCAAAGTGAAGTTACCAAAAGCATCATCAGAAGAAACAAAACCCAATTGAAGCTACTAACAACAGAGCATTTTTACTCAGTTTCACTTACCAAAAATAGCTGTACACATGACACAATTGTGATTAAGAACTTCTAACTGTAAAATGGATCTTCCTCACCTCGTTGGTTTTCAGTGCTAATTGAGCTGTGTTTCTTCATTTATTTTATTGTTCTTATTTATGTACTCTCAGTTACAAAGGTCATCACTGCAATGCTGGGAGTCCTCCCTGAGTATTTAAGAATCTAGAGGCTTCCACTTACCCATTTAAGGTGGTGTTTTTTTTTTTTTTACCGTCGCAGGTCATTAGAACCATCCTACCTCAGATCAATTAAATCATAACCTCTCAGAGCATTTAAAAAATAGCTACCCAGGTGATTCTAACATGCACAGAGTGTTGAAAAAAATCCTAAAAGAGGCAAGATTTCCTTCACAGTGTCACCTTGAGTTGTGTTCATTTTGTTTGAGGATTGTCAAAATTTAATAAAGCAACTTTTACCTTGTCCATTTTAAAGTGATGATAATGCCAATGTTATAAACTGACTCGTTGGAGCCTTGCTGGACTTGTTCATAGCTGCTGTCCCAGGGTCCAAGGTGATGGTGGTGGTGGTGGTGGGGTGCTCACCAGACTTGGGGTAATGAGACAGCAGAAGGCAGATTCATCTATTTCTTCTCTGTTGCTTTGGTGTTCAGTGTGAAAATGACCAGCTAGCTGATACAGGAGGCAAAGAGATGAAGCACACACATAAGTCAGGTAGGTTGTATGAACAGTCGGTAATGACACAGGGTCACATGCTGGCTCCATTAGGGAGTACAGTGTCTTTTCACCACTGCAGGTGACCACCCAGAGGACACAGAGCCTACAAGTAAGGTGGCACCTTTGCACTGATGATTAGAGAAAGCCTTGAGAAGCTGGTTTGGAGGCATGGAATCTGGGTCTCAGATTTCAGTGCAGAAATAACACCAAGTGACTCCATATGAGGAATTTTGTTTTCTAGAATTCATGAGACCACAAATGAAGTACCATCTCTTTTAGAATAGAGCAAATAGAAACTGTGTGACTATACTTTAAAGTTCTCAGTACCTGGGCAATCAGAGGAGGGAAGCAGGACTGTCAGCCCCTTCACCAGTCTGCTCCTGTGGTAGTGGAGGGTCCAGCCTCCCAGTTTCTGCTGACTGGACCTTTCCTTGAACAGGTATGTTTAGGGACAGCATTTAGGGCTTCCTGACCCCTTAGAAGGGGCTCTGCATTCCTGATTTACTTTGAACATGTTTTAATAGAAATGACTGCTTTAGATTGTTGCTTAATTTCTCCTGCCCCACTTAATCGTTAGAGACAGAAATATTCTCATTGTTTTTGAACTTCTCATTGATCTAGGAGAAAAGAGGCTCAGAATAATATGCACTCTCACTCAAGTTAAAGGAGTGTCTTGAAAGTACCATTTTATGCATAGTCCTTTCAGAGCTGGGGGAGGGGCCCTGGCAGGCTGAGTTGTATCCTTATTGCTTATCTTCTGATGACTACTCTTCCAAAAGCACAAAGTTCACCTGTGAGTAAAACCCCTCCAACATTACCACTGCTTTCACCATTCAGCAGATTATCAATGACATTTGCTAGTGGAACAGGAGGCAAGTGAAGCCATAAAGAATATTAGAGTTAAAAATTTTTTAATTTACAAATTTTTAGTAGAGTAGTTTTAGGTTCACAGCAAAACTGAGTGAAACTACAAAGATTTCCCATATACATCCCACCCCCAAGATGCATAGCTGCCCCATGATCAGCATCCCCTACCAGGGTAGTACGTTTATTGCAATTATAAACATAGATTGACACACTATTATCACCCCAAGTCCATGGTTTAGATTAGGGTTTACTCTTGGTAAACTCTTGTATATTTTATGGGTTTGGAGAAATTTCTAATGATAGCAATTATAATGACCATAGTGTCATACAGAGTCATTTTACTGCACTAAATCCTTTGTGCCCTGCCTATTTATCTTTCCCCTTCCTTTACAGTTTAATTTTAATTACTAAATTTGACGATTCCTCTTACCAAACACTTCCAGAACTATGTTCATTTATTCAACAAATATTGTGTGAATGTATTCACTGATCTAGGCCGCACACTGATGTAGGCACTGGAGATACAGGAATAAACAAGCAGCTTGAGATCTGTTCTCTCCTGAGTCTTATATTTTAGAGGGACAGCAATAAACAACAAACAAGTACAAATTAAAAAAAAAAAGTAGTAATGTGAAGAAAACAAATGAGTGACATAACAGAAAGTGATCGGTGTGAGAGGAAGGACAGGGCTCCTCTATAATGGATGGTTGGGAGTCATCTTTCTGAGGTGGGGGTATTTAAACTGACATCTGAAATATGGGAAAGCCTGGGCCATTCAGAGATTGGGGAAGTGTTGCATAGAGCAAAGAACAAATTCAGTTTTTTTGCCCAAACACGAATAAGTTGGTACATTTGAGAAATGGAAAGAAGCCCCTTGTGCCTGGGGCATAGTGAGTGAACTAGAGAGGGGCAAGAGCAGGGGGGCAGAGAGGTAGGTGGGGCTGGACAGCACAAGGCTTCCCAGGTCATGTCAAGGCACTGAGGGTTTTCTCCAAGTGAAATGGGGAGGCACTGTAGTGTTTAAAAAGGGGAATGCAAATTTTATGAAAATCATGATAGTTACTTTGTGGAGACTAGTGGAACGTTGTGGACAAAGCAGTGAACCTGAATTGGCAGCTATAAGTAGGTTAGGAGGCTATGCAGGGTCTAATGAGGGATGGTGGAGGCTTGGGTGGTGGTGGCGGCAGTAAGGTGGAAGGAAAGGAACAAAGAGGTAGAGTCCAGGGACTTGATGGATGAGAAACAGGGTGAAGGAACAAGGGCATTGAACATGACTGTGGTATAAACATTTACAAGACAGGGAAAAATAAATCAAGAGCAAGTGTTTTTGTTTTGTTTTGTTTTGTTTTGTTTTGTGGGGAGGCTTGGGAGAATTAGTAGTTGTATTAGACCTGGAAAGTTTGGGAAGCCTACCATCGTGTTCATGTTGAATCAACAGTTGAATGTCCAAGTTTGATGCTCAAGAGGGAGGATGGGGCTGAATGAAGATGTAAATTTCAGAGTCACCAGGGAATAAATTGCATTTAAAGCCAAGGGACTAGATGAGATCATCTAAGAGAAATAAGCAGTAATCTGGAGGGAGTGGTGTGAGGTCAAGAGAAGATTGATTTATTTACTTTTACAGCAGGGCTACTAGAGCATGTTTGTTGGCTGATGATAATGGAGGTGAACTGGTCAATGTTAGTGTCAAACAGCAAAATCTGGAGGCCTGGTTGTAAAGTCTCCCCTACCACCTCATCCAGCAGGATTAATTATTTCCTTGTCTCTACTCTCATAGGGTTTGCTCAATAGTATTTATAACGTTTTATTTTGGTAAGTTATGTAATTTTCTGACTCCCAGGTGGATAGTAAACTCCTTTTTACTATCACAGGTATCATTTATTAATTGTCAACTATGTCAAGCCTTTATTAGGCACATGATGTGTGTGATCTTAGTTACTCTTCACGATAGCCCTTTATGGAAGACATAATCTTCTCCAGTCTACAGATAAAAAATTCAAGCTCAAGGAGGCTAACTGACACACAATAATTTTGGGTTGGAAGCAGAGTTGAGATTCAAGTACAGATCTGCTTGCCTCTTAGTCATATGCTTTTCCTTGCCACCCTTCTTTTTCAGTGTGTTCTACTGTGTATTCTGGTATCTGTTTAGCACAGTAACCATCAGGTATGTGCTAACCTGAAATTCAGTAATGGTGAGTGAAGTAAAACAAAGGTACAGTAATAAGCCTTAAAAATCTGCAATTTGCTAATTCTCTCATTTCTTGTTGAAATTCCATTTGTTGATCTAGGAAGAATATCCCAGATTTTTTGAACCTACACTTGTCCTTCCACTGGAATCCTGCTGTACTTCTTGATCAGTAGAAAGACAGAAACAGGTGATCTGGTGCTGGAGGTCAGTTGAGCAGATGTTGGCAGCTGTTGAAGCTCTACTTGAGAACTTGCTGGGAAGAAGGAGCAGTGGAAAGAGCAGAACCTTTGGCCAAGTAAGTGAATATGATTTGCTGCAATTTGGCAACTACACAAGTCAGAGAATGTAATTCTTTGCTTAACATCAAAATGATTATTTCCTTTTGTTTGGTCATTTTCCTTCTTAGGAGTCTTTTGCCAAATTTGTCAGATTATGATGATAACCTCATGCAATTTATTTGCAAAAAAGATAGATTATTTCTTTTGGGGGATCTTTTGTATTTATTGCAATCATCAGATACACTCATTTATAAGTTTCACATAAATTTGATGTAGTAAAAATAATTTTGTCCAGTAGCCAGAATGGTAGCTACTGAGTCTAGAAGCAAATATTTGCTATAACTGAATGAAACCAATTTACTATACTTTATCTGTGCTATATTAGCACTCACTTGTGTTCTATTCTAGTATACCTGAGATCAACTGGCCTGAGTGGGGATTTTGCAGGTCCTGACCCTACTATATCACCAAGGGTAAAACTGCAGGACTCACAGAGTTCATTGTTTACCAAGTGCCTGTTCTGTGTTGCCAACTCTTTTCTATACTTTGGGAACTACAAGAGAATTACTATCCTTAGGAGTTTTCATGCAACTGGGATTTCAGGATTTCAACAGATATTTAAACCATCATAATGGTTGGACTCAATTAAGAGCTAATCATTCATTCAGAAAGCTCATACTGCCTTTTATGTACCCTTAACATTGTGTTAAGAACTACAGAAAGTTGAACAAAACAAAACAAAACAAAACACACCAATATTCTGCCCTCAATGAGCTCAGATTCAGAAGAGAAACAGACAAATTAAAAATGAGTAATTTACTATATGGAAAATGTCTTGATGTAGATAGGAACAGGATGCTTTGGGGACACATAGATGGAAACCGTAAACTCACTAAGAACCCCTGAGAAGGCTTTTTGGAAGAGGGCAAGATTGAGTTAACTGTAAAGAATGAGCAATAATTAGCTAGTTGAAGAAGGTGGTGGAATAGGGAAAAGCATACCTGGAAATAGAAATGCATTTGTAAAGGTAAAGAGTTGAGGAGTTGGCTGTAATTCCATGTGGCTGGAGCACTAGGTGAACATGATGTGCTGGGAAGCAGTGAAATGTGAGGTTTGAGGCAAGCAGGCACGAGATAAGCAGCTGCCTAGTTTTTCTAAGGAGTATGGATTTTATCCTAAGGCAATATGAAGCCTCCACTGAGACACTTTAAGCAGGTTTTTAGGAAATAATACTCCAGAAGGAATGTGGATAATGGCTTTGAAAATGGACAAAGCCATAGCAAAGAGTCTGGGAAACTGCCTGGGAAACTGCTTTAGTAATCTAGTTTTGAAATTTTGTGGGTATAAATTTCTACCTGTGGGGGTGGGACTGGAGAAAGAAGACAGTTTAAAAGGTAGAGTTAGGTGATGAAACCAACAGATTGTAAATTATTTTAATGTTGCTGGTTAGGGAAGGAGGTCTAGGAAGTCTTGATTTCTGCCTTACATGGAATAGATGAATGACACGTTCTCTGGGTCTGCTGGTGGAGGGGGCAGGGAAAGGGTAAAATAGTGATTTAACCCCAGAGCATGTTATATTTGAGGTACTTGCTCTGCATCCAAATGGAGACAGCCAACAGGTAGAGAGTATCTGTTGGATGCATAGACAGGAAATCATCTCAAAACATGCACTATTTAGAGCTAGGGTAGTTAATGCAGAAAAGATGTAGAGATGTGGATCTTCAGCATTTGCAGATCTTAAATTCTTTGACAACCAATCACTCTCATAGATATTGTCATTGTCAATACATCTAATTCCTCCAGAATCTTAATTTCATCCATTCCACTCTCCGACCACTGCTTCCTAAATTTATAACTCACTCCCTCAGTGTACTAACTCCAATGATGTGTCTACACCCACTGGGACCAGCAACAATCCTGTGTTTAAATCTTTTTCATCTAATAGTATTTCACCATTTTTTTCACTATCCCTTACTCCTTCAAGGTTCAGCATCCCTGCTTATGCACATTAAATTTATGGTCAATCATTCTAATCATTTTCTTGCTCTCTCTTGCTTCACTGTACTTACTTGACAAACAGTAACCTTGACTAAGTCCAATCCTTTGTCTACTTTTAGTGCCTATGACTGTGTAGCTGATTGTGATTGGAAAAAAAACACACACAACCACACTGCCTGGTCTCATTTCTACATCCTTGACCATGGATTTCAGGTGGTTCTTTCAAGTGCTACCTGACAATAAGGTAAGATGTCCTTATCTCTTATTGTACTAGATGGCTATTTTATACCTTCTTTCATTTCTTCATTCCTTCTTCCCCAAACAGCCCCTAATCCCTTCTTTACTCTCAAGAGATGAATTTGCTGTTGGATAATTTACCTGAAAACATCGACAGAATCCCTCCATCACCTCTATCCCCCCAACAGAATCTAGTGCCCATACTCTGCTTTCTTGTCCATTGCCATAAATAAAGTCTCCATATTCATATTGAAAGCCAGACATTCCAAACATGTATGCACTAGATCCTGTGTTCTCCTGCCTCCTCAAGGACATCACTGCAGCAATCTCCTCTCTTTATCTCATCAATTTTCCACTCTCTGCTCAACCATTCTCAATAAAACACAAACTAAAATAGTTCCTCATTAAAAAATAACCGTTTCTCTCACCATCATTTTTGGTCCTCTTTGGTGCAGAATTCCAATTTCCCTTCTGTTCATTCTTAGTCCTCCTCCACTCAGGTCTTCATCTCCACCAAAATTGCCCTTATTAGAGTAACCAGGAACCTCCATGGAACCCACTTCAGCTCTCATTGTCCCTTTTTATAGCACCTGACATAGCTGATGTCACCTGACTCCCCCTTCTATGTTACTTCCTTTGGCTCCAGTATCTCAGCTTTCTTTCTTTCTCCTCCATTGCGGGTTGCTTCTTCTCAATTTTCTTTGCTGGCACCTTACCTCTTAATATTTGAGTGCTGTAGGTCTCCGTTTTTGATCCTTTCTTTTTTTCCCATCAAAACTCATTTTCTTAGTCATATCTTTCTGTTATATAACTTTAAATACTGGGTATATGCTAATGACTCCTAAATTTATAACTTCTGTCTAGACTGTTCTTCTGAATTCCAGATTTATATATTTGACTGCTTGCTTAATATTTCCACTTAGTTGTGCATTAGACACTTCAGGCTTTCCAGGTCCCAAACTGATCTTCCCATTATCTGTCCCCCCTCAATATTGTCTACCCACAGTTTTCCTCATCTCAGGTGGTGGTGACTCCATTCTTCCACATGCCAAGGCCAGCAATATTGAGTTGTCCTTAACTATTTTGTCTCTCATATCCTCTAATATATTGGGAAATACTGTTGGATATAACTTCCAGCATCTCCTGTACAGGTAACTGCAATAGCCTTCTGATTGGACTCCTACTTCTACTCCTGCCTCTTTAATCCATACTGAATACCCCAGCCAGAGTTGATTCTTCTACTTAAGCCACATAGCATAACTTCTAAGCTCAAAACCCTACAATGGTTGCTTATTTCACTCAGAATAGAAGTACTTACAGTAATCTAAAAATTCCTGCATGACCTTGGTCACCATCATCTTTCTGAACTCATCTCCTTACTATGCTCCCCTAGTTCCTCTGTTGTTCTTTGGCAAGTTTTTATTTAAATTACAGACAGTTAACATACAGTGTGATATTAGTTTCAGATATAGAATTTAGTGATACATTACTTACATTTAACACATAGTGCTCATCACAATAAGTGCCCTCCTTAATACTCATCACCCAGGTGACCCATCCCCTGCTCACCTCCTCTCCAGTAACCCTCAGTTTCTTCTCTATAGTTCAGAGTCTGTTTTCTGATTTGCCCTTCTTTCTCTTATATCCTCTATGTTCATCTGTTTTGTTTCTTAAATTCTACATATGAGTGAAATCATATGATATTTATCCTTTTCTGGCTGACTGATTTTACTTAACCTAATACTGTCTAGCTCCATCCACACCATCACAAATGGCAAGATTTCATTAATTTTTTTGGCTAAATAATACTCCATTGCGCACACACACACACACACACACACCCCAGTACCTCTTCTTTATCCATTCATCAGTCAATGGACATTCACACTTTCCATACTTTGGCTATTATTGATAATGCTGCTATAAACTTCAGGGTGCATGTATCCCTTTAAATCAGTATTATTGCATCCTTTGGGTAAATACCTAGTAGTGCAATTGCTATATCATAAGGTAGTTCTATTTTTAACTTTTCAGGAACCTCCACACTCTCTTCCAGAGTGGCTGCACCAGTTTGCATTCCCATGAACAGTGTAGGAGGATTCCCCTTTCTCCACATCCTTGCCAACACCTGTTGTTTCTGTGTTGTTAATTTTAGCTATTCTGACTGGTATACCTCATTGAAATTTTGATTTTTATTTCCCTGAGGTAGGCCTGTGTTGCTATATACTTCCCTCTGATGACTGCTTTTGCTGCATCCAAAAGATTTTGAACCATTATGTTTTCATTTTCATTTGTTTCCATGTATTTTTTTATTTTGTCTTTAGTTTCCTGGCTGACCCATTCATTCTTTAGCAGCATGTTCTTTAACCTCCATGTGTTTGTTGTCTTTCCAAATTTTTTTTTTTTTTTTTTTTTTTTTTTTTTTTTTTTTTTGTGGTTGACTTCAAGTTTCATAGCATTGTGATCAGAAGAGATGCATGGTATAGTCTCAGTCTTTTTGTAGCTTTTGAGGTCTCATTTGTGATCTAGTATGTGATCTACTCTGGAAAATGTCCCATATGCACTTGAAAAGAGTGTTTATTCTACTGCTTTAGGATGAAATGTTCTGAAAATATCTGTTAAGTCCATCTGGTCCAGTGTGTCATTCAAAGCTATTGTTTCCTTGTTGATTTTCTGTTTGGATGGCAATGATGTAAGTGGAGTATTAAAGTCCCCTAGTATTATTGTATTATTATCAATGAATATCTTTGTGTTTGTTATTAATTGTTTTATATATTTGGGTGCTCCCAAGTTGGGGGCCTACGTATTTACAACTGTTAGGTTTTCTTATTGGATAGTCCCCTTTTTATGATATAGTGTCCTTCTTCATCTCTTGTTACAGTCTTTTGTTTAAAACCTAGTTTGTCTGGGGGCTCCTGGGTGGTAGTCAAATGCCTGACTCTTAGTTTCAGCTCAAGTCTGATCTTAGGGTTTTGAGATCAAGCCCTGTATCAGGCTCTTTGCTCAGGGGAGAGTCTGCTTGGGCTTCTTTTTCCCCTCTCCCTCTGTCCCCTTCCTCCCCACCCCTAAAATAAATAAATTTTTAAAAATCTAATTTGTCTGAGGTGCCTGGGTGGGTCAGCCGGTTGGGTGTCCCACTCTTGATCTCAGCTCAGTTCTTGATCTCTGGATCATGAGTTCAAGCCCCATGTTGGGCTCCATGCTGGGGGTGGAACCTACTTAATAAAAAATCTATTTTGTCTGATGTAAGTGTCACTACTCTGGCTTTTTTTTTTTTTTTTTTGATGTCCATTTGCATGATAAATGGTTTTCTATCACCTCACTTTCAATATGCAACTGTCTTTATGTCTGATATGAGTTTCTCGTAGGTAGCATATAGATGGGTCTTGTTTTTTTTATCCATTCTGACACCCTTTGTCTTTTGTTTAGAGTATTTAGTCTGATTACTTCAGAGTAAATATTGGTAGATATGTATATATTGTCATTTTATCACTTGTTTTGTTGTTTCTGGACATCTCTATTCCTTTCTAATATTTGACACTGGGTCTTTCTTTTTCTGTGTGTGTGTGTGTGTGTGTATGTTTTAAATCACCTAGACCCTAGAATCTAGAAGAGTGTGTAACAGAATATAGATCCTCCACAAATATTTATGGAAATAAGTAATATTGAATGAAAGAATACTTTGCTTCGAAAAAATGTACATATAGAAAATAATTTGTATTAACTTCAGAGGCTCGCTTATCACCATACAGGGTTTATCCACTGACTCTGAGCTAATTACCCATGGAGAAATTAAGAACGACAGAAATCAATTGGCACATAAGCTTTTTAGGAATGGCTGAAAAAAGAGGAATATAAGAAGGAGATAGATGGAGGGTCATAGATGCAAGTGTGAAGCCAAATCTAAGATGCCACAATGTTGGTTGTGGGGTTTTGTGAACAGTGTCACATGCTACTGAGGAAATTATTTAGGAGGTGAAGACTGATGGCAACTGTTGAGTGTTGGGATTAGGAGACCATCACCTAGTGAGGTGGAGTTATTAGGTAGAAAAATGAATAGAAAAGAGAGCAGAAATTATAGGCCGTATCTCAAGAAAATTGATTAGGAGCAAAAGGAATTAGGTAAATAATTGAAGAAGCTGCCTTGTTATAAATATGGGCAAAATCTTATTATGTTAATATGCTGTAGGGAAAGAACTTTAAATAGTCAATGAGGGATATGGAATTCCCTCAATGTAGTTTGGGGGAGGAAAATGAATCTTAAGAGATGGGTAGGATTTGACTGTGTGAGGATTCAGTCTCAAAATATGAGACAAAAAGTTTGTCTTATACTGGTTGAGATTGTGCCCTCAGTAATTAGAGTTAGTATTGTAATCCTGCTCTGCAATTTACTAGGTATATGACTTTGGGGATGATTCTGAGTCTGAATTTCCTCATCTGCAAAATGCAGCTAACAACAGAATCTTCCTCATACAGATATTATGAGGGTTGAATGAGATAGTTTCACGACCTAGATGTCAACCTGAAACTTACCTGCCCCTCAAGTTCTAGGGAAAATTGGTTTAAACCTTTCCTGGTTCCATAATATTCAAAAGTCTAAAGACTTTCTCCAAATCTTTTTGACCCCCTTGGATTTTACATTCCTAGGTCACTTCGTTCCCTTCTTCTGTGTGCTCCTTAGCAGCTTCTATGTACACTGTACTCACTCTAGGAGGGCCTGTCTTCTTTCTGTGGCATCCTTAAAAAAGCCTAAACAATTTAAAATACAATTAAAAAGCCACCATCAAAACAAAACAAAACAAAAACCCATTCAATGAGTATTATGGAAAATTGGTAGGGAGAAGAGTGCAGTGGAGGGAAGATTATGTCAGCAATTTCAACAATCCTGGAGGCAAATGTCAGCGGCAACCTTCCTGTACTGTTTCTCCGCTGTATTTCACCTTCTCTGAGTCTTGAGTCTCTCTCCATGTTGCTACTCCTCCCTCCCTCTCATTTCTTCTCTCCCCTATTCACTTGCAGGAGTCAAATCCCCATGGTGGATTATATAGGGAAGCTTTCTCTCTCCTCTGAAGTCTGGAAGACTCTCAAAAACACAGCCTAATTAATAGGGGTTTTCCCTCCTAATCACTTAATAAGATTCCTCCAGAGGAAAACAATTCTTTTAAGAGGAATTCAGGAGCTGACTATTTAAATTTTCTTTATCCTGCAACATTTGTAAAGTACTTGAGTAAGCAAATCTAGCTCTATTATTGTTATAAAGAAAATGAACATTTAGTTCAATCCAAGGCTGGGCTCTGGCAGCAGAGTATGGAAGATCTGGAACTCTTCTTATTTCCATGTTTGCTGTGTTTTGACACTCCATCCTTAACATGCTCCATGTTAAGCTCCAGCCCTGCCTTTCCAGCTACCAACTCGGTCTCTACTTCTGAATATCTGGTTGGTATCTCACCTGTTACACACAATTTATGTTTCAATAGAATGGGCCATTCTCTATGCTCTCTGTGTCAGAGTTCTCGATTGCTACTCTGAGGTCATAGTATAGGCTACCGTAGTGGTTGATGGCAGGGGGCAAAATGAGAAGAGAAATTATTAATTTCTCCAACTCAGGATAAATATGTGGTATTCTTAGTTTCTTCTACTCAAGGATAACTGTTAGTCAATTCTAGTCACAGAAAGCGATTAGTAGACTTACTATGTCATAACCTTTATTTTTGTGAGTTTCACACAATCTGGAGCTGATCCCTGGGTAAATGCCATTCTGATTCCATTAAGGTTAAATTTCAAACAGACAGTAAAGGGCAAAGCAAGAGCTGAAAGTAATTACAGAGAAGAGTGCACATCTGCTCTTCCAGAGTGTCCATCTTGCTGCTGATGCTGAAATGGATTAGTCCTTTCTCAGAATTGGCTGAGCAGCTTGAACGGTAGGATGTTATTAAATGACAAGATGAGTCCATTTTGGAATGAAGTCTAAAAATCAGGGTGCCGAAAATAAATCACACCAATAACAAAGTACATTTCTCCACTTCTCTGGAATCAAGTAAAGTTCTCTTGCTGAGAACGCAAAACATTGACCTTTATCCTAACCAAAAACTTCTAATGTTAGTAACTGGGATATTTGAAAAATGATATATGGTTCATTACATGTAGAACAGTAACCACATTCACCTTCATGTAAGGTCCTTCTGTAGTAGTAAGTTGTGATTTTAAGACAATTTACAAAGTCCTTCAAGCCTTTGGAGAAACATTGAGTTCCTGTTATGGTTTATGGGCTTTGTATCTACATGATAATAGAAGGCAAATCTTTTAAGTGGCTTATCAGTTGGAGTGACCTCAGGAGCTTCCCCACAGGCTGCTAAAATGACTTTTTCTATAAATTGAGTGTTCTAAGTTTTATTTTTGTGTCTCATAGATGACGTAGAAATCTAATCATGGTAGTGTAGCACATGATACTATTGGAGACACCACCTAATGAGTTTATGATAATCCACCATAATCCTAGAAGACCCATATTTCTGTCCAAATAGGACATGGAATTTTTTAATGTGCATCTTTAAGTGCCTGCCTGACTCCTGAGGATAATACACTATCCACTTAGTGCCTCATTGTCTCCCTTCCACAGATGCCGCTAAAGTGAGCATATTAAAGATATTGCCTACCAATCATATAAATTAGGTAGTTTTTTTACAATGACAGAAATAATTTTTATCTATTGCCATTTAAGTAGTTCTTACATTATGCCTTTTGAAGCTCTTCTGCTTGTGATAATGGGTTATATGAAAATAATAAAGTCTTTGGGAATGTCACTTCTGAGAAGCTCTGTTTGTAATAACACAAGATATTCCTTGGGGAGCCCCCAAACAGAATTCCTTTAGACAGGTATATATTGCTACTTGCCCAAGGCAACTTTTTTATGCCCTTACCTGGGAGACAAGGCTATCTGAAGCTCAGATCCTTGGAACCAAAAGCCATTGCCTATTTTTTCTTTTCTTTTCTTTTCTTTTCTTTTCTTTTCTTTTCTTTTCTTTTCTTTTCTTTTCTTTTCTTTTCTTTTCTTTTCTTTTCTTTCTTTTCTTTCTTTCTTTCTCTTTTCTTTTCTTTCTTTTCTTTTCTTTTTTTTCTTTTCTTTTCTTTTTTCTTTTCTTTCTTTTCTTTTCTTTTCCCTTTCCTTTCCTTAACTTTTTTTTTTTTAAGATTTATATATTTATTTGAGAGAGAGAGAGTGAGCATGTGCACAAACAGGCTTGAGCAGGTAGGAGTGGGGGTTGTGGGGGGAGGAAGGCGCAGAGAGGGAATGAGATAGAAACTTTAGCAGACTCCCCACTGAATGCGGAGCCTGCTGTGACAGGGCTGATTTCATGACCCTGAGATCATGGCCTGAGCCTACCCAAGAGTCAGCTGCTTAACCAACTGTGCCCCCATTGCCTAATTTTATTTTATCTGGCCACATCCTTCCCTATTACAGCCCCACAGAGGCTCTATACATACATGTTTATTTTTTGCAGGTGAGAGAATCTCTGGGCACACATGAGATACACTTAAGCTAGCTCCACGGTCTCACAGTCCTACCATGGTGGCACAAATTTAAAGTGGCATTAATCTCTGATGCTTCCTGATATCCTGTCCTCACTAAGATCTTAGGGATCACTATTGTTTTCTGACCATCTCTACCCCTCCTTAATTTTATCAGTAGGCAGGGACTAGGCTCTTAGCTGCTCTAAGCTTGTAGGTCCTCAGAAAGGCAAGGACAGTTTCTTGTCAGGTCAGTCCATGTGGTCTTTGAACTTGGTTACAGGTTCAAGTCCTCTCCTGGAAATTCTTTCATCTTTTCCAGTACTTTGCCTAGAGGACAGTAGCTACAATTGCAGTTACCACCTGATTGGATTTATACTTCACCGTCAATATCAAAAACTCATTCATACATTCAGTTAGGTGAGTTAATGGCACTATGTTAGGAATCACCATCCCTGCAACTTGCAAGTCTTTGATGATGGCAATAATCACAGCAGTTGTCCCAAGAATATGGGAACATTTGGTTGGCTATCCTGTTAGGGAAGAGAATTATAATTGGGCTCTGTGAACCTCCACTCTGACCAGCTTCTAGTAACATTGGATCATTAAGTGTATGAGTTCAAGGTCAATGTTCAATAATCCTCAAAAATATTAGTATGTCCCCTTTCCCCTATACATAGTCACTGTGGTAAATGGATGCAGGTTCTTTTGGGAAGCCTACAAGGAAGATCTCCTGTATAAACATGTGGCAGTGTCTTTGGTTCCTTCCTCATGGGAACCAGACTCTAATATGAGAATTTAGTGAAAGGCTGGAAAAACTGGGGCCTCAATCTCAGCTCTGTTTACAGTACCTCAAATTTTTGGTGTCTACAAACTGAGTAATAGTTTTGTAGGCTGCCCATCAATTTCAGTCCTAGACAGCATGATCAGTTGTAGTCATTACCAGATCCCTGATTATTACCCCAGTCCTGCTGCCCTATCAGTATCCATGCCCTCTCTGTCTCTGGCTATCAAGTGGTATCTGCACTACAAGATCCCGTCATCCACACTGATATTAGGGAAACTTTCTTAGGGCATTCTGTCCCTTTGTCATTGCCTATTGTCAGAAGACAGCCAGGGTAGAGCTTTACCAGATATCCATTGCTTCCAGCAATATATTCATTAATGCCTTGAAGAAGGGAGTGTCCTTTGGGTCATCCTAAGTGGCATGGTTAGAAGTAGATAAATGTTCTCCATGATAAATCCACTCAAATCCGCTCATTGCTTCCAGATTTCATCAAGCTTCCAAATTTCTCTATAATCAGGATTTCTCAACCTTGACATGACATATTTTGGATCAAATAATCATTTGTTGTGAGGGGTTGCCATGTGCATTGTAGAACGTTTATCAACATTCCTGGCCTCTACCCACTAGATGCCATCAGCTCCTCCCTTCCATTTATGACAATCAGCATCATCTCCAGACATTGACAAATGTCTCATGGGTAGGATCCAGGGGAGCAAAATTTTTCCTGGTTGAGAAATACTGCTCTATACTATTGTGGAAAATTACGGTTGAATTCGGGTATCAGGGATCCCTGGGTGGCGCAGCGGTTTGGCGCCTGCCTTTGGCCCAGGGCGCGATCCTGGAGACCCGGGATCGAATCCCACATCGGGCTCCCGGTGCATGGAGCCTGCTTCTCCCTCGGCCTGTGTCTCTGCCTCTCTCTCTCTCTCTCTCTCTCTCTGTGACTATCATAAATAAATAAAAATTGAAAAAAAATATTAAAAAAAAAAAAAAAGATTTCGGGTATCAGACAAAGAAAACCATTACAGCAAATTGTTAAAAAATATTTGGCTGTTGCAGTTAACACACTGAATCTACATTTTTAAGTAAATGTATATATATCAATAAATTTGACTTAGTACAACATTATGTTTATTCTTGCCTGATCTACTACCCTTAGAGTTCATTCCTGTTATACTCCCTATATTTTTCCTGATATAGTTTGGCGGAATCTTCCAATTATTTCCACATATGATCTGTTTCTCCTTGGTTGAGACTTGTGATTAAGGCTTTGGGGTTTGCTGGTATCTGACTCTAGTTATGGAATCCGGAGACAATCTGGAGGGTTACAGGTAGCCCTGAGAAATACCATCACCCACTTGCAAGAAAACTGCTTTTGGTGATGTGGAAGAGACATTTTCTTCTCATCAAAGAACTCCATGTTCCACCATACTTTTTAGTCTCCTTGCAATGATGGAGTTCCTCGTTCTGGTAAATGTATTGGAGGAGTTCACTGAGAGGACATGACCTCTGGTTGGCCTATGAGCTGAACCTGGGCAATCAGATGCTGCTCATCCCCTTCCCTGTCCTTGGAATTTACCCTCTGCCTCTTGTTCTGCAGTGGGAGCTGCCCAATGACCCCTTGAGATAGTAGGATGTTGTTGGGACCATCTGGATATTATATGTAACTAAACCCAGTCAAGCCCTCTATATAAACTCTTAAGATTCTGGCAGGTGAATGTGGAGACCTACTCCTCTTGTGACTACCCAAGACAAGCTTCATGTATAAGTTCCCTTGCTTAGTAAACCTGCCACCTAACAATCTGGAATGGTCTGTCTCCTTTGGCCTCTCCCTGCCCTCCTTGTAAAGAGCTGGCTTTAGATTTTGATTTCCTGAGGTTGTGGACTAACAAAGAGGAATAGGTGATACTTTTATGCTGAGGTGTTTGAGAGCTGGTTTGGGAGTCTCCCTTTGCCTCTTCCCTACCAACAGCTACCATGTGCTCCACCAGTCTAGCTGCAAGTTGACTGAACTTCAACCAATCTGGAGCCATAAGCATCCATGTGGAATAAAGTCCCTGCCTGTCTCCACCAGATAGGTCACATAAAAGAGAAACACACTCTTGTTATGTTAAGTCACTGAGGTTTTAGAGTTGTTGTTACTACATCATAGCCCATCCTGTCCTTATTAATCAAGGGGGGCCATTAGAGAGTTTTCGATTATGGGGATGGCAGCCCCATCAAATAGGGGAGAGCCCCAACTTCTGCTGGCAAAGGAGGTTTAGTAGGTATTTTTTCCTGAAAACTACAGTTGATAATTTAACTAAGTACTTTGCCACTTGCATGCCACGAACGATCAATATTCATATTTCTGTTGGCAGTGAAGTCATCATTGCCTTCAGATCTAACTAGGTTAGATGAACTGTCCTCAGTGCCTAAACCTGATAGTCTGCTTCCTGGAATCCCTTATAATATCAGATTCTTTTGGTAAGAAGAAACAATCTTCATTTGAGGAATCTTGCTGGCAAAAAATTCTGGGGAAAAAAATGGCTTCCAGATTTGTAAAATGTTCTAGATCAGAGATGGTATTGACTTGCCAAAAGAATTCCAGCCTTTGCCAAGTATTTCTCTTTAAATTATGTTCTCAGCTTATTGTGAATACCCATTATTTGTTTTTCTGCATCTATTAATGTGAGAATCACTGTTAAAATGTTATTGGCTAGCAGAAAGTTTGAGATATTAAATGCTTGTGGTACATGATAAAAATGATCGATATGGAGGATGTCTTATGCTTAGGATTGTTGCCATCTTATGCTGGGTTCTTCTCAAGGATAATGGACTTGCCTATTCGATTCCAAGTTTACAGTATATTGAACAGTGCCTAGAATATAATGTGCTCGCTAAAAGTTATTGAATGACTGACTAAATAAATGTGCATTTCAGCATCTTAAAAACATGTATTGAAAGAACAGTATAGGCCAGCTCTGGGCTACAATTCAAAGAATAAAGATGACCTTAAGGAATTACAGAAAGAAAGTTGAGGGAAAAATTATAAATACAAATTTTGAATTTATTGTGTACAGGGAGCTATCAGAACACAGAAGAAACCCAAACAATATCTGATCAGAGTCTTGAAATACTGGCAGGAATTTTTTGGGTAAAGTGGAGGTGAGAAAAGAGGGTATTGCTGTAGAAAGAGGAAATAGCATAATGCCCTAGAGAAACTATACGCAGTTCACAAATTTTGGAGAATAATGTTGGAAGGTGGAAAGGGCAAAGAGCCAGGCTGAAGATGTAAGCAGAAGCTATTCTCATATTGGAGTTCAGTGCACTGGTCCATGCTTCCCAACTGTTTTTAACGCTATGACCCTTCTTCCCCATCTAACCTAGAATGCCAATTATGTAAACCAAATAAAAATAAAATGTTATTAGTATATTTTTAATGCTCAACATTTATATAATACAGAGGACAGTGAGAATAATGTGTATTTTTATGAAATAGAGACTTTGAGAAATTGTATATAAGATATTTGTGCATTTTTAGTACAGTTTAAAATATTTTAAATTTATGTATGTATGCATGTGCATACATGCAGATCAAGTGAAAAATTCAGATCAAGTGAAAAATTACTTCTACAAAATAATAGGGGTTTGAAAAATTCTACTCTAGGTGATACACAACTATTAAGTTTTTTTGTAATCAAGAAAAGACCAAAACAGTCAGCTTGCATTTTAGAGAGAAGAAGCCTAGAGCCAGTGTGGATATATATGTAAAGAGAGAGGAGACTGTGGCTGGGGGACCTGATGCTTACTGGATGCCTGTAAGTGCACCTTCCTTCTTGGCCTCCTTTTCATTTAGGTTAGAACCATGTGACCATGACCAGTTTGGATCAACTTTGTCACTTCCAGGCTGAATCAGAAAAAAATGAGTGCAGTTACTCTATCCTGTCTCTTCCTTTTTTGCAAGGCAGTCTTGGGTACTACTGTTGAGACAATGTTCTCACAAGTTGGAAACAGCCTGAACTGTTGTCATGACACAGAGGACAGTGACCATAGAGAATCAACTCTCTCCCACTGGCCCTTGAGTGAGAGAGAAATAAACCTGTACTCTGTTATGCCATGGAGATTTCAGACTTAGTTTCTTATCAGCATAACCTACAGCCAATGGACTCATAAGATAATAAGGGATGCAAAGCAGAGATTGAAGAGAGGGGAAAATTGGAAAAAAATTAGTATCGAATTGGCAACAATTTGTAATTGATTTAATTGAGGGATTAGGGAATGGAAGGCATATAAATGACTGTAGATGTTAGGCTTGAGCAACTATGCATGAACATATAATCAAAATACAGAAATAGAATATAGTATTAAATGAGTTTATATTTATATTTCATTTGTAAAAGTACTTTTCTCAGTTCCAGCTGCATAGTAACTCAATAGATATTTTTTTTCTTCTATTCTTAAAATTCACATCATTTTATGTACCATAAAGACATTTAGCAAAGGGCTAATTTTCTTAAATCTTTTATAAATTATTATTATAAAACTAATAATTGTTCTGCCTTGAAAATTGGAACTTAATGAAAACAGGGAAAAAGTCATTTGCAGTACCAACCCTGTCTATCAAGTTTCTGTATCTACAAACAAGCTCAACAATTTCACCCACCAGGCACTTATGGCTGCTCTTTGCGGTGTTTGCAGCAAGCCTTCTGAACCCTACTTGCTTGTTTCTGATTTACTTCCTTTCATTCTGTTTCACAAAACCAGAAACTGGAGAGTGGGCCAGTTTGAAAGGAGATCAGAAATGGGCTAGGTAGTGAGTCCCCTTGGGCTAATTCCTGCTCATTGCCAGTGGAGGGTTTGTACAAGCCAGGTGCCACCCCTGTTAACAGGTTGACTTCTTTTGCCATGCCTTTTTGTTTGTTTGTTTTCATATGCTTGAAGTCATATTATATATTCAATTTAGAAACTTATTTTTACTAAATTTCTCAACCTACATTTTTCCATCGCTACTGCATTTTTACTTAATACACTTTATTTATGGCTGTAATCCCATTTTATCTTGTGAATATATAATAATTTGCCCTGCCTTTCCTGTACTTTTAAACTTTTAGGTTTTTTTCACCTTTGCTGTTTTTATTTTAGTTTTTTATTACTGTTAGTCATGATGTAATGAACAACTTGATGTCTAAGGCTTTGTGTAATTAAGCCTATTTTGTGGGGAGGGGTGCCTGGATGTTCAGTTGGTTAAGTTCTTGACTTGGTTTGGGCTCAGGTCATGACCTCAGGGCTGTGAGAAGCAGCCCCACAGTGGGATTCTGTGCTGAGTGCAGAATCGGTTTGAGATTATCTCTCTCCCTCCCCCTCTCCCCACTCATGCATACTCTCTCTCTCTCTTTTTCTCAGACAAATAAATAAATAAAATTGTTAAGAAAAAAAAAAAAAGACTATTTTGGGGCGAGAAATGCCAGGAGTGAAATTCCTGCATCAAGGATAAGGCTGCTGCATAAATATTGCAAGTTCTTTCTGAAACTGATCTGATAATTTATATGCCAAAATTAATTATTAGATTCCCCTCTTCATACCATAAGGATTTCATTAAAAAGTAAAAATAAACATACGAATATATGTACAAATTATTGTTTTTCTGAACCATGTAAGGTAAATTGCAACCATGAGGTGCCTTTACCTCTTAAATAACCACTATAATTACTAAAATCAGGATATTAACAATATTAATCAATTATTATTATCAAATCTTCAGACCTTCTTTATATTTTACCAGCTGTCCCCATTACTACCTGAAAAGCAGAAAAAAATAAACGATATATATGTATACATATATATACCTGTATATACTGGGAGAGATGAAACACATATGGTAAAAGGTTAACAGCGGGGAATCTGGGTGCAGGATATACAGGAATTTTTGGATTATTCTTGCAAATTTTCTGAAATTATTTCAAAATAAAAATTACTGAAATTTTTTCAAAATAAAAATGACAAAAGAAAATAATCAATGATCAGAAATAAAAACCTCTCCCACACTAAAGTTTTTCTCTACTTACTGTTGGTACAATTTTAATACCAGCATTTAGTTAATAGTTTTAGTAGTAATAATATATGATAGTCCACAATAAGGATTTTTATTTATAAGTTATGTGGTATCATGATTATGGGAGCATCACTAGAAACGTTTAAATGGGATACGACAAGGCTAAAGCTTAAATTAATTGTCCTTTCATTTAGAATCACTGCTCTGCAAAATAATCATGCACTCAAAATCATTTTAATGCATGTTTGTAATGAGTATTACCACAAATCTGCATTAAAATCGTTGTTCAATTCAACGTAATGCTTATTCAGTGAAAACCTGAAGGTCTCAAGATGTTAATTTTCTTATTGATTTGCACATTCAGTGTGTGTCAGACATATATATTAATAGTCAGGGTTTATGTTGGGTTCATTGACTTTTATTAAGCACTTCCAATTTGCTAAGTGCTACATACATGATAGGAGACAGTCACTGTTTATTTTCAAGGTGCTTTCCTAAGATTGAATAATAAAGACAGCTTGAGCAAAGCTGGCCCTGTGCCAGGCTTTAATAAGGCTACCACCCATCTCCTCCTTCTTCCAGATGGGGAGGAGGGGGTGGGTAACACGTGCTGCTTGGGGATGTGGGAAGAGACCGCAGGTGAGTGCGGGTGCACCTCCTCTCTGTAAGCAGCTTCCTCAGCTGTCATCTCTTCTTCAGGAAAGTCATTTATTTGGTGTTGTGCAGTCATTTAGAGGACAGTTCTCTGTGGCTCACCTCAGGATGACTTTGCAAAAGCAAGGAACTCTGGAAATGATGCAGGCAGAGTTTGGCCTCTGCCGGAGCTGTGTGGCAGATGGCAGCTTTGGGAGGCAAGAGGCTTGGCTGGGTTTGGTCTGGCCAGAAACCCTGGACAGCAAGGAGATGCTCAGAGAGCAGAGGAATTCCCATCTCTCTCTCCTGGCCATCTTGATCTATCTAGCCTGACACTTACCTAGTTAGCCAAAGTTTTCCCTGAATAATCTGAATTCACAGCGGCTCTCCTTTCATTGACTCTCAAGGGTTTAGCTGTGGGCTTTATTCTACTTTCAAAGTCTTGCCTTGGCCTGGATTCATGCCTTTGTTGCCTTGCTTGAAGGGTGTGTGCCTCGGTATTCAATTAGGTATAAAATCTCCCTCTTTCTTCAGAGACCAGGAGCAAGAGTTCAGTGGTGCAGGGTTCAACTCCAGGTTCTTTCTTCTACTCCAACTCTAAGACTTTGGAGAAGTATTTAAGCTCTTTTAGCCTGAGCTTCTGTGTCTGTTAACATAATAAGAAGAAGCTTTTATTACAATGGTTACTTCTACCTACACCTCTCTTCTTCAGGACCTTGCCCTTGGGATTCTGGATTAGATGGAAGTAAATTGAATAGACTAAATAAACAATTGGGAGATTTCACTAAACTTATTATACGTCTCGGAACGTAGGTGATACGTAGTGATGGTTACAGGCTCACACAGAAGAGAAAACTTTCATTAGCATTGTGTAGATGTGTTCCTACCTAACAGAACAAAGTCTCTCACTATGCCTTCTTTCTCCACTCTTTTCCACTCTGTAATAATAGGCACCCTCTAAATAATTGTAGCCAAATGGGAAGCTACCCTTCCAGAGTTTCTGGACTAAAGTTCAACTTTGTGCTTTAGGACAGATGGGTCTACAGTAACCTCAATTTTATATATTGGTACGACTGGAGGCAATGGCTCTGAGTTCTACCAGATGGCCACAATATTTTACAGAGAGGAAAGACTCAGGAAGTAAAATAATTAGGATAACAAAAAGGACAAGAGTAAAGGAGCCATGTGGCTCTTCCAGGCGATTCTATCTCGAAATCCAGGACCACACAGGTTGAGTATCACACAACCGTCTTTGATGCCCCTGGGAATATTGCTAGATACGTAATTTGGACACAAAGGAAAGTTTCAGAATTTTTTTTCCTGTTGGTTAGTTTTGTCCCAAATTCATTTGATTATTAAAAATTTTGTGATTGTTATTATAACTCAGTAATAACAGGAGCCTGAATCTTTATATTGTGAAACTCTTCGACATCCACATATAAAAGTGACAAATACTACAGTTCCTGTGTTGAGAAAATGTTAGCTGTTATTATTATTACAAATGTCATATGCATTACTGAATCCTGCCACATGTGAAATATGGCTCCTCCCAAAGCTTGATGAACCAGTCAAATTACTCTAGCACCCTTACTTATACAATTACCAATAAACTGAATCTGCATATTTAAACTACTTGCGTTTCCTACAAACCAAACCTCTGCCATTCCCAATCATCAAGCTTACCAAGCTCGGGCTACATCAAAACTAGTAGAATCATGTGACAATTCTACACATTTCTTTCTTTCATGAAAGCCAGCATACTCTAATTTCTCCTTTCTGTTTACCTTCTTTGATTTTTACGAAGAAGTGAAGTGTGGGTCTGGGTGCTTTCTCAGTTTTTCAGCCTAATCAGAGTTGAGGATCTTTGCTAGAAGGGAGAAGGCAAGTCAAGGCAAACTGTGTGAACATGTAATTTATGATTACAAATTTCCACATCTACTACACTTGACTCCATTGTAGTTTAAAGTCATTTTCTCCCATGTCAGATTAAAATGTATAAATTCTGTTTATCCTTAGAAGTAGGCATCTGAGCCTGTAGGGGCCAGGAGAGAGGTTCTTCAGAAATATCTATCACATAAGGTCTGGGGATCTTAGGAGCCAGGTGTTGATATGAGCAAATTTGAAGTAACATCCACAGGAACTGCTGACAAAACCGCTTAACTCTTCTCATCTGCCTCTTGTCTACTGACTAGTCTTGTAAATACCACTGCACCACGTGGGGGTTGACCCCTAAATGGCAGGTGTTGGTCAGTAGCCCTCTGTGCCCTTGGTGGTGAGTGACTCTCTTCCACAGGCCTGCGTACTGTTACCTGATATTCAGGTAGGTATCAGCCAACCTCATTGCTTAGATTGTGTAGCTAGAGGCATAACTTGGAAGGATTCTTCTCTTGGCAGTTTCCTCAACCTTACTGGGGCTTTAACATCAAAATGCAAGTCATAGAAAATCAAACAGAGTGGGATTTACATGTTCTGGAACAAGACGGTTGCTCCTGTTTTATTTGCTTCACTCAAAGGGCTTTGATGAAGGATGTTTTGATGAGACTGTTTCTCTGAACAGTTGGAACATCCATATAAATGATTGTTCTACAGCTTTAAAGGAAATTCTCTCATACCAACTCACAAGTTCTTTTTACCCAGCTCTAATTACATAAATTGTTATATAAACAGATGTCTGTTACACTAAAGTCTACTTCACTTGGGAACTCAAATCTTTCTGAGTTCATATGCCAGTGGGCTAAAAGAAGCATCTTTTGATGTTACCAAGGAACATTTTATGCCGTCAGGATGTGAGCAGAAAGGCAGTCATCAATCAGGCTCCTTTGCCTTCATGCTCCAAGGAACAGAGAGAAAAGACCCAGAAGAGAGAGCACACTACAAGTCTCGGCTTGATCCCTAACGGAACTCTTTATCTTGGTTAAATTAATTCCTTTTCCCAAAGTACACACTTTTGTCAGTGTCTCCTCTATAACTGTGATAAAGACAATAATATATAAAAGACTTTCCTCTGCAGAGTTTTATTGATCTTTATAAGAAAGTCACGAAATAGGTAAAGGAGAAACTGTGGTCTTCCATTAGACAAAGACTCATATTTCAAAGCCACAGTGCTAACACCAATTCATTCATTCACTCACTTATTCATTCATGCATGCATGCATGAAACAAGTATTTTTTTATTGTTTACTATGCACCAGGCACTGTTTTTGCTTCTACAGAATGAATGACTACAAACAGACCTGAGCATTGCCCTCAAAAAATTTACAGTTGAGGAAGCAGACATTAATCAATTAATAAGAAGAAGTTGACAGGATGCTTTAGTGGCTTAGTTGGTCAAGTGTCTCCCTCTTGATGATGGCTCAGGTCATGATCTCAGGATCACGAGATTGAGCCCTGAATCAGGCTCTGTCCTAAGCATGGAACCTGCTTAAAATTCTCTCTCTCCAGGGAGACAACCACAAGAAACTTAATCATAGGGAGCAAACTGAGGATTGCTGGAGGGGAGGGGGTAAGAAGACGGGGTAACTGGGTGATGGACATTAAGGAGGGCACGTGATGTAATGAGCACTGGGTGTTGTATAAGAAACAATAATACATTACATGTTAATTAATGAATTTAAATGAAAAACAATAAGGGAGGAAAAAAAAGATTCTCTGTCTTTCCTTCCCTCTGTCTCTCCCCTCCACTCTCTCTCTAAAAAAAAAAAAAATAATAATAATAGTTGATAATTATAAGCCATGGTAAGCTTATGATTTGAAAGTATAAGAATTATAAGGGTATATAAAAAAGATACTGAAAAGGATCCGTCCAAGAAATGAATTTTGGGTTGAGTCTGAATAATGTGTAGGGTTTGCTTAGGGTGGAGCAGGTCAAGGGAACACATGAGGTAGGGCAAAATACATTATGCTTTGTGATCCTGAAAAAGACCAACTTGACAGGAACTTTACCAGGGAGAAGGCAGGGGAGAAGAGGGGTCAGAGGCAAGGGATCAGATTGAGAATAGCTTTATGTGTCATGTTCAGACTTTTTCCTCATTCTAAGAGCAATATGACAATACTATAGATATATATTTTTTGAAAAGACACATAACCAGACATGTATTTTTAGAAGTAAGTCTGAGTATAGTGTAACTAATCAGCAGGAGGGATCAAAATTGAATGGGAATTACTAGCAAGTTGGCATTCTGTAGTCGGTTGTCTGTGAAGGAAAGACTGGAGTTCTAACTAGATCTGGATAGAGGGGCATGAACAGATTTTTATGGATATTTAGATAAAGTTTAGAGGCGAGTATCCTTAGCATCTCCTACCTCGAGAACCTGGATAGAGTCCTCTTTTAGGATGCTCTGCAACACGACCTGCTGGAACTGATGGTCTTCAGCTTTATATCTGGGGCAACCTCTCAGTTATGCTCTCTTTGGAGCTCCAAGCACTGGCTGCAGCTGCTGCCTTGGTCCACATATTAGTAGACACTTAAAGACTCTGAGCCTACCTGAGACGCAGAAGCATGGCATTTCTTGGCTTCTATCTCCAAATCCATCAATTTTTCTGTACCTGATCCCACCCTTGCCTGTGATCTTAGGAGCAGAAACATCCCTTTATTTGCTGAAGGTTGACCTGGGCTTCTGTGGGCTGGACCTCTTTCCCTGTCTTCTGCCCCAGGACCAACACTTCACGTCTTGCCTTCCACCAACGTCTGAACGCATTTTTGCCTCTGCCCACTTCTTTCTCGACGGTCTGTGATTCACTCATTTCTCTTTCTTCAATGTCCCCTGGCTGCCACCCTGTGCCACCAGTCAAGGCCACGGGACCACAATTTGTGTCCACTCTCTTCCCACACAAGTCATTCCTGCTCAGTTTTCCACTATTTCACTAACAATCTCCTGGATCTCAAGTCTGCTCTGTAATCATCAGAGCATGTTTTTGAATAATTCCCCAGCATTTGATGTTATTAACTACTTCCTCCTTTCAAAACTCCTCTTTGGGCTTCCACGACACTACTCTTTGCTGGTTGCCTCTTTTCCCTCTGATGATTCCTTGCTACAAGGTTTCTCCCATTTTCCTATTGTGACTTCATTATTGGCCTAACGTTACATTCCAGGGTACCTCCCTTTTCCCTGCTGCGACATGTGATGCTCCATTAGTTTTGACTATCACACACATGTTGTACTCACAAAAGGAAATTTCTAGCCTATACTTCAGTCCTTGATGCCAGTATTTTCTTTGTAAGGTGACGTGCACACCTATACTTAAACACCAAAAAACTGAAATTAAACAAAAACAAAAACAAACCCCCCAAACTCTTATGCCATATATTTAAGATATTAATGATAAGAAGTGAACTGTCTTAGTCCTTTTCACTGGACATATTCAAGCTGAGTATAGACAACCATGTCTTGGATATACTATAGAGAAAAGCCAAACATTGAAAAGGGGGATAAAGTTAAATGAAACCTTTTTTAAGGACTCATGCAACCTGGAATTTAATCATTCAAATGCCTTATATGGACATGATGACGGTGATACATTTGGCATTCACATATTTAGTTTTATTAATTCTCTGTATATCCTTGTTATTTAAGTATTATGTCTGTATTTCTTGTGTGAACAGAAAGAGGACAAATTATCCATAATCACATGGCAGAATATAGGTGGCAGAGCTGAGAGTTGGAGATTTTATTTATCTCCTGACTCCAAACCCCATAACTTTCATATGACAACAGATGCTTCTTTGATGCCTAAGTATTATTTCTTCAACAGGATTGTTATCTTTTGAAGAACGATGAAAATAGACATTTATTATTTTAATCCCTTAGAACGCCTTGTCACTGTTCTGAGTGCAGGTGTAGATTTAGATTTCATGAGGGTTGAAGCTTGTAAAAAATTCGAGGTGCCGCTCTTAGGAAAAATGTATAAATTTATGAAGATACCTTCTGTGGCTTTGGCAGGGGCCCATACATTTGGGGGGCCCTGAAACTTAAACCTCATTAGTCTAATTACATGAATTGCAGAACTTATACTTGTTACCTAAACAGAATGATGTGTATCCTAAACCATTAGAGAAAAGAGTAGAAAAGCCCATAGAGCCACAATTACTCTAACCATTTTAGCTGTTTCTAATCAGTGATGTGATACTTTGGATGGTTTCCAAAGGAATTAGCCTATTTGTCTAAAAGCTGAAGCTCTTCAGGAGTATGTGAAACTGACGTTCAACACAGATTTATTTGTTAATATTTGCATGCCATTGGAAGTCATATTCTTCTCATTAGAAAGATATATTTGTAAGTATAACTTCTGAATGCTTCTTAGCCAACTGAGACAGACTTAGAAACCCAAGCAGAACTGTTGTCCTGTTCAGATAGTTTCTATGAGACAAGCCTCCAATGAGCAGATGTGAGAGATACTTTGACAACAAATGAAAGGTGAGGGGTTTGATCACAGTGATGGCCGGAAGCATGAAAGATAAATTAGGTACAAAGCAAGGAAGTTATTAAGAAGTGAGTGTTTTCAAGACCATGAAATATGTGCTCAGGCACCCTTGTTTACCATTACAGCTTGTTCTTGTCTAATATAGAATTGCTTGCTTTTCTCTGGAGTTCTAATCCAAAGTCACCCTGAAACGTAGCAACAAAGTTTATGCCTGAATGATTCACTTCCTTAACAGTGTGTCTTTTTAGTCATTACTGTAGGTAAGAGGATGAATGAAATAATATCGCCAGTTGTATTTCAGTCTTCAGGGAAATGGTGGATGGATGATTCTCTTGCTCCTTAAATTCCAACTTCAAAAATAGGCGGCTGAAAAAACCCTTACTTAAGCTTCCATCCTTGTTTTAAGAGGAAAGGAAAGAAATTAGCTGTCTTTGTTCAAGAAAGGTGTAGAAACATTCTTCCAGTGATAGCCAGCTGAAGACTGAGTGAGCTACCAGTGTTTGTTGAGAGTCAGCTACACTGAGGAGTTTGAACTTGGGACTAGCTAGACATATTGCTTATGTGCTACAGAAAGGGTTCAAACACTAGTGTGCCTTGGTGGTTTAGTAGTGAACGTAGCTGCCTTCCAAACACCAGTGAGTAGGTTTAACTGGATTATCTTCAAAGCAACTTTTAACTCTGTGAGATAGGTTTATTTTTTTATTTTTATTTTATATATTTTTTTATTGGATTTCAATTTGCCAACATATAACATAACACCCAGTGCTTATCCCGTCAAGTGCCTCCTTGTGAGATAGGTTTAAATAATGACTATTCCATGCTAAACAACAAAGTTTTGATTTAAAAAAGAATAAGAGAAAGAAACTTTGATGAGCTTTTGTTTTTCCATTTGTTCTTCTAATTGACATTTACCATTGTGCCAGTAACTGCACCAACATATAGCAAATAAACTGGTGAAGATTATGTCTCACGATAGATCCTAAGACATGTGCCAAGACATCACATGGTTTTGTTTCATGTGGAGCTGTCCATGCATTGCCAAGTAACATATTATTCAGGCATTGCATTTTACACTTGCCCTTGAAGCGATTCTTTAAACCACAGGAAAAAAAAAAAAGAAGAAGAAAGAACAGCTATAATTTAGGACATAAATAATCAATGCAATGAAACAAAGACTATGGATAGTGACAAATGAAGACAAGAATGCTGACTATAGATATTAATGCTGATCTTAAACAGAAAAATTCATAAAACAAAATGGGTACTTATATTTTCTGTCACCAGGCTTCAGTGAATTTCTGCTTTCAATAGCTGCACAAAGCCTTTTCTCCAAGTGCATATGAGGTTTTCATGTACTATGCTTACTAATGACCCAGAGTTCCTTATTTTGTCCAAGTAAAGATTATATAGAGCTTTTTCCATTTTACACTAGCAGCAGTTACTTCATTTTACACTATCAACAATTTGTTTAAGTAAATAAAAACAAAATAAGTAGAGACTATCTTCTTTGATACTGTGGACCAGGATTAAACATATTACCTTGTAATAATAGTCTTTATTGTCACCTGCCTGCTTTAATGAAAAGTAGATCAAGCAAAGTATGTGAGTTCTATTTCAAAAATTGTTATATGTTCCAAAAATAAACAATAATCATTATATTCAACTTGTATAAGACATTTTAAGTCTCATTGGAAACGATTATATTCCTCCAACATGATTTCTTTTAAGCCTGAAAATTAAAGCTGGGAAAAATTGCTGAATGATATTCTGTTAACTAATGATATTATTTATTACTATTACTTAGCTAATAGTGCTACTTGAAATCACAGTGAATGTGAAGTTGTCATTTGCAAATCCTGTAGTGCTCTGTTATCCAAGAGAAAATGCAAAGGTGCACACATAAGACCCAGGAACTCTGTCAGTGGGATGTTCATAGTTCCCCAAAGAGAGAGATGAGGAACATGTTTACAAGTTCTTATAGTACCTCTCCTCACAGGGAGTATAGATTTTTCTCTTGAATCAGGCATGATATTTGTTACCAGGTATTTGTTTGGTGGCCTCAGTGAATGCTTATAGTTTGGTCTGTATGTATTTATTCATCCAAATATGTTGCTTATGATCTGATTACATTACTTATGAAGAAACTAAAGCATCAGACTGATTTCAATTTAGGGGCTCTATACATACACCATCTGTTAGAAAAATAATAGATCTTAATTTTTAACAATGACACTGTGTGTATTATCATCTCTGTATCATAAACAATCCCCAAACTTAGCAGTTTAGGACAATGACAGGTTGTTATCTCATGGTTTCTGTGTGTCATGAATTCAGGAGTAGCATGGTTGGGCAGTTCTGCCTCAGTGTCTCTCATGAGCTGACAAGTGAAAAGTAACTTCTGTCTGGATAAAATAGACCTTTTAATTCATTTCTGGTCTCAAAGTAAGAAGTGAAAGAAATCTTTTGGGGCATTCTTCACCACTACTCAAAGGTCATAAAGGACCAGTGAACAAGAAGCAATCACAGATAGCCAAAGTTGCTCTGAGGGCAGATGATTGTGCTAGCTCTATCATCTATTGGAGACTAAATCTCTGATAGTTAAAGACAGAAAAGCTGACACTGGGAATTCTTCATTAGCCCATACAATTTTAAGGGGCTAGACTGGTCCCTGAACACAAATTCTTTTAACTTCTAGTAGAAGTGAAAGTAAATTTACTCTGGCCTATGCTCAATATTTGGAACAAAAAAGGACATATAATTACAAATATAGATATTTAAAACACAGTAAGTGAATATTATGAGTGATTGAAGGCTGACAATTTTGAGAATTTATGAAATGGAAAAATTCCATAAATAATAGAATCTGTCCAGAACTAATTCAAGAAGAATGCCTAAATTGTCCTATAATGACTAAGTGAACTGAGTCAGTAGATACAAAGTTTCCAGCAAAGAAAATACTAGGACTCAACAGTTTTGCAGGTGAGTATTACCTTAACTCTTACATTATAATTGGTCTATGAGGTCAGTATAACTTTATATCAAACTCGGCTCTTACGCTTCTGTTTCTGCCACAAAAGAACCTTCACTAGTTAGCCTGCTAGTTCAGGGAGGATGACAGATACATGGGACAGACCAGACTCCTCCCCCACCAAGTTTGGCACCAAAGTACACCTTGATCCTGCTTAGGTCAGTTTAACTATAGTCTACCCACAGATACATGAATGAGTATAAATAATTATCGTTTTAAGCCACTGAGTTTTGGGGTGGTTTGTTATACGGCATTATTTTTTTTTAAGTAGCTACCTTATTCGCTGTAGAAAAAGCTTTTAATAAAATTTGACAACTATTCATGCAGGACTATTAATAAACTAGCAATTGAAGATAATTTTATTTTCTGTATAGAGTATATCTCCCATAAAACTATACTAGGTATTATGAAAATTTGGACATTCGTAATCCCCATGCACTACAAGTTTCATTTCTAAGAAATGCCCTAGAGAAACTCTTTTACATATGCACCAGAAGGAATATGCAGTCATACTTGTAGCATTTTTATTAATATTACAGAAAACCAGAAATAACCCTAAATATCTATAAAATGAAAATAAATTGTTGCATATTTATATAATAGAATAGCAAAAAAATAGCAAATAGCAAAATCAGTACATATGAATAAACTATAATAATATGCAACAACACAGATAAATCTTACCCACATAATACTGAGAATGGCAAAATGTTTGGGACTGCATACATTGTGAATTAATTTGCATAAATCTCAAAAAATGGAAGCTCTTAAGTTCAATATGGCTTCATAAGAGTTATTTTGCTATTATGATTATAATTTGTGTGTCTGTTGCATATACCTATCTGTATTTATCAATATGATATAAAATATGATAGTATGAAAAATAAAATAGAGGTTTCTGTCAGAATGACATTATTATAATAATTTCAGTTGGTCAGTCAATAAACATTTATTAAAGACACCATATTTTAGCCTCAGTGGCTTTTATGAAGAACAGACAATGTGCAAAGATGAAAGTGATTTGAAGTATTGCTGATTATGCACAGTATTATATTTTGTGGTTATTTTTGCAGCTATAGAAATGCAAATGTCCCCTGAATAAAACAGGTGACAGGAAATTTGAAGCTTTTGAATATTATGTCTTATTTATTTGTGAATGGCCATTATGCGGTCAGGATGAATATGATGGTATCTATTCTCAACACTACTATTCAAAATTTTATAAAGACTGAATATAAACGGGACACACATGCTCATATGTATGCATTAGTTAGGGAAGGATAAAAATGTCATTTTTACACAATATAATCATCTACCTAGAAAATTCAAGAAAATCAATCGAAAAAACTATTAAAATTAAGAAGGCACTTGTATACAAAATTCAGTACATAATAACTTCTCTATACAAGGCAATAGACAATTAGAATATATCATGGAAAAACATCCCAAATCACAATAGCAACAGAAACCAAAAAAAAAAAAAAAAAAAAACAACAACAACAAAAAAAACAAAACCAGTAAGAATTAAACCTAGTAAGAGTTCTAAAAGACAATTATAAAAAACAATGTAACACTTTCTGAAGAATACATAAACCATCCTCAATAAATGCAGAGACATAACAAGTTCCTGGAAGAGAATACATAACATTTAAAAGATGTTAGTTTTTCCCAAATTAATCTGTAAATTTAATGTAATCCCATATAAAACCCTAAAAGAACTACTTATGGAGCTTGACAGATTTAGTTTAAAGTTCAATTGAAGAAGAAAATAGCCAAGAATATTTTGAAAAAGATCAAAGGGTGATATTTGCCCATCCATGTTAAAAATATCTAGTGTAAAGCTATTGTAGCTAAACCTATGTAATAGTTCAGGAGTAGACAGCTTGATTATATAGAAAAGAGTAGTGCAAGATCAACTACAGCTACCTAGGGAAATTTCATATGTGACAAAGGCAATGTCATATGTTACCTTGGGAATTAGTGGGGAAGGAATAGGTTGTTTAATAAAAAAGTCATGGGACAATTTGAAAAAAATATTAAGTTTTGCCTCATCTCACACCCTCACAAAATTGTTTGGAAATGTATCAAGTAATTATACATAAATAACAAATATAAAATTATGTTTAGAAAATAAAGAGACTATTCACTTGTAATTTAGGGTCTGGAAGAGTCTCCTGATAAAGGGTCTAAATCCAGAAATCATCAAGAAGAAAGTTTTCATATTTGCCTACACAAAGTTACAAAATTTAAAATGGCAAAAGTCACAATAAGTACAAGTAACAAATGTCTTTATGAGAGAAATATCTCCCATTTGCCCAAAGGTGGAAATATAAGGATTTGATAGGAAAGAAAGACTGGAATCAAACTATGCATCCATCAATCCTAGATTAGTTGATGCCTGAGATCTCTGCACTGCAACGTAATCATATAGTACTATGCATAACAACATGGAAAGATCTCCAGTACATGTTGGAAATGGGAAAAGTAAATTGCTGATATTAAGTATAAAATTATGTCATTTAGGCAGAGATTGCTTCAAGTAAAATTATGTGTAGATATATAAGCATATAAAAATGCATACATGTATATATGTATATCTTATATTGCATAGAATGTCTGGAGGAATTTACAACCCACAGTTAACCCTGGTGACCCATGGAGAGGGGAATGAGATCCAGATACGGGGACAGAAAGTGACGGTTGACTATCTGTTCTTCCAGTGTAGTACTTCTGTGCTTGAACACTTTTTACAAAATATATTTTCTTTTTTCTTTTCTTTTTTTAAGATTTTATTTATTTATTCATGACAGACACACACAGAGAGAGGCAGAGACACAGGCAGAGGAAGAAGCAGGCTCCATGCAGGGAGCCTGATGCGGGACTCAATCCTGGGTCACCAAGATCACACCCTGGGTGCTAAACCGCTGGGCTACTGGGGCTACCCTATATTTTCTTATATAATTAAAAAAATATGAAGAAAGAGAGCTTAAAATATAAACAAAAGAATATTTTTTCATATCTGTATAAAAATTTTGGTATTAAGTCATCTACAGCTTGGTTAATCATACTACTTACATTTGCCTACTTGATTTATATTTGAAGCAAAAGTAAGACTTTCTTACTACAGTTAAAAAAAAAGTGTTCAACAAGTCATTGATGGTGGTAAATTCATGCGCTTCACAGTTTCTTGTGCTGAATTTTAGGGACATGGGTTGACATGTATACATGTTTATGGGGGAGTGAGTGAAGAATGGCCTTTGACACACAAACTTACTGAGTTCTGGCTGAATTGATGTCATTCCCACCTCAATAAAAATTCCAACAGACATCTGTGGGGTTATAGCTGAGTTGAATACCAAGCTATATTTTAAGTTATGAGTAACATTCATTGCTTTGAATTGCTAAAGGTAGGTGTGTGATAAAATATTCTATATAAAAATGCTTTTGGATGAGTAAGCTAGTAATACCTAATCTTTTGAGAGTTGATGAAAGTTAGGATCTTCAGAAAAAAAACCTCAAGTGTAAAATTTTGTATACAGTGTCTCTTCAGTAAATTTCCCACTTGACTTTACACAAAAAGGGTATGACATATTTGCTGCACAGGGTTCAATATCCCCTTTCCCCTGACCCAACCACCTGCAATCCTACAAATATCCTTGGGTAATTTCAAGTACCAGGCAATGTGGCACACTCTCCCTTATTCAATGTTCCTGGAAATATCAAAATATAAGACAAGAACTCTTGCACCATAGCAGTATATATTTTTAAGATTTATTTATTTATTTGAGAGAGAGAGAGAGCACACTGGAACAGGAGGCTGGGCAGTGGCAGAGGGAGAGCGAGAGAGAGGGGAGAGTCTTAGCAGACTCCCTGCTAAGTGTGGAACCTAGTGAAGGGCTTGATCTCACAACTCTGAGATCATGACCTGAGCCAAAACCAAGAGTTGGTTGCTTAACCAACTGAGCCACCCAGGTGGCTCAATATATGAGCCACTCATATATTTTGTTAAATAAAATAAATATGTATGAAATAATAAAACAATATAAATTTGTTGGTTGGTATTTTAATACTATATATTAGGTACATAACTAATGCCAAGCACTCTTCTAAGGGAAAATGGGAAGTTCAGGAACTTGCCCATGATCTCACAGTGGGTGGCAGAGCTGGGATTTGAACCCAGGCAGTCTGGCTCCCAAGCCTACGCTTTTGAGTTCTATGATATATAGACTGTCAGGTCCCATCTTCTTTATATACCCATATGCTGGCTTTAAGGTGATGGGAGGTCTTCATATGTAGTTTTGCTATGGCTGGGCTTCCAATTGTCCTTGAAGATTCTCTTTCTTCAAGGATCCCTCTGAAATGCTTGCCCCAGAGCCTCAAGGCTAGAGCTCATGATCACCCAAACCCAAATATTTTGCTGGGAATAAGAGGAACTAATTTACTTTTGCTTGCACTGTGTTCTCTGTTTTAGAGACTTTATTCATCTCTCTTTTTCTCTCCTCCAGAAAGTTACTTCCAGTCTCCTCAGGAGACCTTTTCTCTTCAGACAATTAACAGACTCTTTTTCCTGTGACACCTCACACAACATATGGCATTCATTGGGTTTTGTCTTTATTGCTGTGTCATTATTGTAAATGTACATATGAATGGAGCCTAATCCAGTGCAGAGGGAGAACAGGTTGTGTCTCTTCTTTCATCTGGTCATCTTTATTTCACTTGCTGCTTTTCTCCTAGGCTGCCAGCACTTTGTTATACATAAGTGTGGCATTGCCTTTGAAAATTGCTCCCTGAATGTGAAAACCTCCCAGCTGCCTCCTATTCATATGTCTTCTCCAATCCCTACTGTATTGACTGCAGTGAATTCAAAGCAAAGCAAAGCCAAACCCATCACCCCTTCAATTAAACCCAGATGACTAAACTTTTTACACAAAATGGACTCATTGCATATGATTTTTTCCCTCAACTTCTCAGATTAGGCAGGAGTATTTCTTTGGGATAGAAATATTTTTCCAGTCTTCTAAGTAGGCTTAGATCCCACCTTAAAAGAAAGAGCATAGCTGATAAGGGTTGGGAACAGAAATGGGATTTAAAATGTACACTCAGGCTTGTGAATGAATGAGGGGATTGTTGAGACAGTGGGGCATATGGCAGTCAAAGTGTTTGATCCTTTAGAAAAAGGCCACTGAAGGCAGAATAAAAACTGCTAACTACCAGTTTTATATTACTATTTCATGTTCATATACTCATGTAGGACATTTGATACACCAAATCTACACAAAATTTAGAGGTATTCTTGAGAGAACATGTCTGGATTTGACTCTTAAACGTTAAAGCTGGAACTGATTACACTGGTGGCTTGTTAAAGAGAATATTGCTTCTGTTAGATGGATAGATATTTTTAAAAACTTATTTTGTACAGTTTTCCCCTAGGACACAAATGTTATATGCTAAAACCCCAACCACATAAGGAGTGGATAATCCATCACAGTCTGCTCCCAAATGTTCACGATCCACTCTCCTCACACCCTGACAACCCCCCTACCCCCCCATCATTCTGGAGTCCTCTGTCCTCCCCTTCCAACTCACACTGTATATGGAAGGAAGTAAGGAAGTAAAGAATGAGGGAAGGAGGGAAGACAAAAAGGGAAGGAAAGAAGGCAAGAAGGAAGGAAAAAAAAAAAAGAAGGAAGGAAGCCAGAAAGTGGGTTAACTTTATTTTGAGGATTTACTGTGAGCCAGCCCAATGTGAATTGCTTTCTTTATATATGCTAATTAATCCACTCACCCAGTTTAATGCACAAAATAAACCAGCATTTCCAATGTAAGGTACTGATCTGTCATCTTATTTTATGGATTAGGAGACTGTGGGAATGGGGAAGAAACTGCTCAAGATCATACGTTGTTTAGTAGACAATGTCAGGAAAAAGGTACAAATCTCTCAGCTCCTGGTTTAAGGTTTTCCTAACATTCCTATTAATCTTTGAATAGGACTCACAAACTTACCATATTCAGTAGAAGTTTCAGATCTTACAAGGTTCTAGGTACTCTTCAATCCAGCCAATATCATATCAACTCCTTAGCTAAAGACAGTGGCAACCAGTTCTTACCCATCTCTTCTGACAGGAGCAGGAGGAACTGGTTCGTATTTCCCGGTATGGTCCAACCAGGCCTTAAAAATTCAAAATTATGACTATTTTAATACAAGGAAAGATATTAAACTTAAGATATGGAAATGTATATTCATTTGTAGCTTTCTACTAGCTGCCTAAATTTAATGGAATCACAAACTAATCTGGAGCTCAGTTTCCTGAATAGTTAAATGAGGGGTTTGGGAGGGATCACCGTTAGACTTTTCCCGCTGTAGCAGGACTTAATGAATTAGGGAAACCATTTCCAAACCCAGTACAATACAATGGATGAGATAGATCTTTTTCCGAGGTCCTTTTCCTAAATGAGTGATCATGTAATAATTTGGTAAGGGTACAGGTGCAGATAGGAAGGGAAGGGAGAGGTACAAGAAATGGAGTGGAAAGGTAGCCATCATTTGTAAAATAATAGCCAAGGGCATGGATATTTGGGGGAGGATTCCAGGTTATTACTGTCAATTGTTGAAATATTGTGATTTGCATATTTCCCAATTCCAGTATCTTTTCTTTTTTTTTTTAAAGTCACAAATTAACTTTTTGAAAATGAGTTGTTTAGAAAGTTACCACTTGAGGAAAGTTGGATGAATAAATATTGAAAAGCAATAAACAAAAGATCTCTCTCTACATTTTAAGAGTATTTATTTATTTATTTATTTTCATTTTAAGAGTTTTTAAAGTGTGGTTCTCAAAGCCTGAGTGTAACTGGTTAGTGAGGTTTGTTCTGAGCATTGCCCTGAGCTATTGACAAGACTTCTCCTATGACCAAATTTTAGTCTTCTAAAATTTGGCTTCTCTGAACCCTCGTCTTAATTATGCTTTTTGACCTTGCCTTGTCTTTAGCAAGAATCCTATTCAGCCACTTTAGCAAGAATCCGCCACATCAAGGACCTCACTCTGTGCGTTGGTTGTAAATCACCCACTTATCCCTATTGTATTCAGAGTTGAGCTCTCTCCTGTTACAATGGTGTGACCTCTATTGCAGTAGTATTGAATGCAGATTTCTGTACCATTTTAACAAGTGGTAAATCATATTTCTTTGTCATGGTTCTATGTGGAACACTGGGAAGAAAGTATCCCTCCTGACCCGAGGGCCTGCCTGCACGGTGGAGCACATGTAAGGTTTACCTACAAGACACATAAGAGGCCACCTCGAAGACTATGAAGAATGTTTGGGGACACTGAACTTCAATGGTTTGTGATAGAAAATCTAGTAGCCCTTTGATTTCTTTCCAAAAAAATTTATCTTTGACGTATTTTAATTAGTGTACTTAAAGCAGGGGAATATATGGCACTAACAAACTCTCAGTAAATGAATTGACAGCTAGAGCAAGACTATCTGGAGAGAATGTCTATAGAACTTTCTGCCCCATGCATTTAAATGGGTGCTCTAACTGGGCAGGACTGGCTGATAAATTTGTCCTGTGAAATTGGAGGAATGCCGCTTTCTGTCTTCCCTGCACCTCACCCACTTCCCTGCAGTGTGTCTTTCCCACACTGATAAACTAGGGATTCAGCTCTGGGGAGATTTTTCTAACTACTGTTGGGATTGGTATGAGGCAAGATTGAATCTAAGAAGGAATGTTCTAATGCCTAGAGAAAAAAAAATTCATCCCAAGAGAAGAAGGAGTCTTGCTTGGCAAATCCAGTATGGGGACTAACCAGTATATTTGTGCCTGTGAGCACCTGGGGAGAAGAATGGCTCCGGATGAAAATAGATCCAGTTTGTTTTCAAGTTTGGCAATACTGAGGGGCAAAATAATTTTGGCCTTTCCCTAATGAGCACCACACAGAAGGAAAGGTTGTTTCCTCCCAACTCTTCTGGAGCATTTATTATTGCCTGGGGAGAATTGGCATGGACTGGCTTTGAACAACGGTGGTGGATTACCAGTAGCAAGTGACTGATGAGAGAGCAAGAAGAGAATGATGGGAATTCCCAGAGAGACTTTAAGAAAGGAGCTCCAAAAAGATTTGGACTTCCCACATGGGCTAGTGAAGCACTGGAACTCTCTGGATTTGAATATTAGTATTAATGAAATTGCAATTGCTTTAGTAGGCTTGAAATATTATAGACAAGGCATCACTGATTCAGGTTACAGATTTTGTAAGTATTGCATAACATGGTTTTTGTTTTATTTATTCTACTCAATATTATGTTTGTATTGAATAGACTTCAATAATTTTTTCCATTCAGAAAATCCGTTTTGCCAAATATCACAAATAAGCAGGTCTCATTGTGTGAATCATGCACCTCTAGCTGCTCAGAAGAAAAGTGAGCCCAGATTTGAGAGTCAGCAAAGGGGAGTTCTGGGTCCTGCTTCAGACCCATCTGACTGTACCTCTGTAAGTCACCTCATTTCTCTGGCCCCAGATTCTGACTGGCCTATTAGGATGTTTATCATTGTTCTATATTTATAATAAAAAATTAGGTCAATGTACAGTTGATATAAATGGAAAAGAGAGGCACAAGTGGCAGTTTTTTTGGCACATGCAGTAGAGACAGAATTGCTTCACTTAAATTCTGCTACTTATAGTAGTAGAACTTTGGGCAAATTAATTTTTTGCCTCTATTATCTGTAAAATAGGAACAAAAATTATACTTAACTCATCTTGTTGTGAGCATTAAATGAGCTAATATATACCAGGCTCTAATAAACCTCAGTGCATAATAAACAAATATGTTTGAACTTTGAAACTTTTGTTTTCTTATAGAATCTATTTGAATATTTCAATTTTATAATGTCTTATACTGCTTTGATATCACCTATAGAGTGATTCAAAATTAGAGATACCTAAACATACATGAAAAATATGCATTAAAAATGTCAAGATGATCTATATCATCTTGATGATATAAGATAAGTGAATAAACATAATTTAGAATGCTACTTGACAGAAGAGTGTAACTTAATAGGAAAATAAGAATTGGATATATTTACTCTTATTTCCTTTTCTTTTGTTGATATAATTGTGTACCACATTTTTATAAATAAAATTAAGTCTTCAATCTTCATCCCCATTTTCTCTATCTCTATCTTAATCTTTATTGGCACCAAAGTGTCCCAGCAGTGAAAATGTTTTAATTGGATATTTTAAAATGAATTTTCCGGGCAGCCCAGGTGGCTCAGTGGTTTAGCGCCGCCTTCAGTCCAGGGTGTGATCCTGGAGACCTGGAATAGAGTCCCACGTCGGGCTCCCTGCATGGAGGCTGCTTCTCCTTCTTCCTGTGTCTCTGCCTTTTTCTCTCTGTGTCTCTCATGAATAAGTGAATAAAATCTGTAAAAGAAAAAAAAATTTTCCAAATCATATAAATATTTCATTTCACCTTTACATTTGAAAGTGTCATTTATTTGTAATTACATACACACACATATACATATTTAGTATAAAAATTTGATATGTATTGACTTGGAGGAGAATACATCTAAATGATACTTCTGTATCTTCCCAATTTCATTGGTTACCACTATATAGTTTAAACAATCCCATAGGCCCACATATTTAGGTGCAGCATCCCCATATATTACCATATTTTCCTCAACTACTGTTATAAGTAAGTGTATATGTGTATGTATATATATATCCACATGTACACAAATATTTTTATATGCACATATATAAACATATACCCATACACACATATACATGCACAGACATGCATGATATTTTTGTACAAAGTTATAAACAATAATCATTTTCTCCAATTATTCTTTGTTATTTGCAACTTAATTTCATTGAGATCAAAGGAGGTGAATTATATATAGATTCCTTAGAATTTGATGAGGTTAAATTTTCAGGTATAGCATGGAGTCAGTTTTCATCAATATGCCCTATATTTTTGGAAAAAAATTGTATTCTACCATTAATGGATATAAAGTTTTATATATCTTCATTAGATCAATATTGGTAATTATGCTTTTTAAACTTCTACAGCCTTCTCTTAATTAACTCTATGCTAATGAGAGAAATCTGGTAAAATTTTGTACCATGATACTATTCTCCATGTAGATTTCTTGAAATTTTTATATAGTTTAAGGAAATTTCATTAAATGTATATTTTATGTACATAGTTTGATGCTATTGTATCTCACAGGTGAATTGAACCTTTTATCAGGACATAATAACCAACATTTCTAAAAAGGTTTTGATTGGTTTCTTTACTTGTTTCAATCTTAAAGCCCTTTGCCTTATATCAACTTTTCTTTGGTAGTATTTGCTTGTTTTATGTTTTTCATCATTTGCTTTTAGTATTTTGGTGTCCTTACATTTTACATATTTTCCCTTGTAGACAATATAACTGGAGTTTTTCTTAATCTAGTTTGAAACCTTTCAAGTTCTTTATAATGATTACTTTTGTCTTTGGATTTACTTATTTCTACCTGTAGTTATTATTGTTTTTAAAGATTATATTTATTTGACACAGAGAACACAAGCAGGGAGAGTAACAGAGAGAGAGTGAGAAGCAGACTCCCCACTGAGAAGGGAGTCTGATGTGGGACTTGATCTCAGGACCCAAAGATCATGACCTAAGTAGAAGGAAGATGCTTAACAGACTGAGCCACCCAGGTGTCCCTATTATTATTATTTTTACTTTTCCTTCTTCTTCCTCTTTTCTAACTTTTTTTTCATATTCTCCTTCAATTATTTTTTTTGTAAATGATTTGATAGTAATATACTCTGTGTCTTGTTACTCTAGTTAATTAAAAAATTTAGGTTATTCATTTTTTTAATCCTCCCACATATTAAAAGCAATTTAGAATTTTTTGTTCTAGACATCCACCACCAACTTATAAGCTGCTTTTGCCCAGTAATTTAGTTCCACCTATTGGCCCCACGAATGAGACATGATCATTAGAATTTGTCAGCTTTTTTTTTTTTTTAATTTTTATTTATTTATGATAGTCATACAGAGAGAGAGAGAGAGAGAGGCAGAGACACAGGCAGAGGGAGAAGCAGGCTCCATGCACCGGGAGCCCGATGTGGGATTCGATCCCGGGTCTCCAGGATCGGGCCCTGGGCCAAAGGCAGGCGCTAAACCGCTGCGCCACCCAGGGATCCCGAATTTGTCAGCTTTACCCACTTATTTACCCAGTGTCACTGCACACTATTCCTCTCATATGTGCCATCTAGCCACTCTTTTGTGGCTTTCTTTCTCTTTCTCTCTGCTACCTAAAATGCATCCTTACTTATTCCTCTTGTGAAGGTATTCCATAGTTAAGCCTCTGAAATGTCTTTATATTACTCTCATTCTTTGTAACATAGTTCCTCTAGGTTTACAATTGTAGATTCACAATTATTTTCTCCCCACGCATCGAATATGTATTTCCCTTCATTTCTGGTTCCATTATGATTTTTTGAGAAGTCAACTGTTTCACTGTCATTCTGCTAGCAACGTGACTTTCTTTCCACCTGCTTTTAAGATCTTTCTTTACTGTCCTGCAGTTTGTTTTGGTGAGGCTAGAAATGGATTTGTATTTATTTATATTCTTGGGTTTTCTTTTTTAAATTTATGTACGTGATGATTATTTCTTTTAATATTTTATATGTCCTATTATCTACATCACTCCCTCTGGGATACTGATTACATGTATGTTAATACTTATTGAATTTTGTATGTCTTTTAATCTTTTTATCTCCTTGTCTTTCTAGATATATTCTAGATATTTTATTCATATCTGTTTTTAAACTCACATATTCTTTCCTCAAGCATATTTAATTGGCTGTTTAATTTTGTTTAATGCTTTATTTTAATATTTACTATTTTATTTCTTGAAGTCTTATTTAGCTTCTTTACATATTTGCTTATTCCCTGATCATATCTATAAATTTCTCTCTCTTTTTTTTCTCACTTGAAAATTTTATTGGTCAGGGAGAAAGGAAGTCAGGCAGCCCCCAGCTTCCCGCCCAGGGTGCCACAAGCTCTCACTGCTTCCCATTGTCATTGAAGGGGCGGTTCACGAGCTCGGGGGACACCAGGAATGCCTTGAGCTTGAGTCTGGTGCTGAGGCGTGCCACATAGGCCGAGAGTAGGGGGAAGGAGTCCAGGCAGCTGGGGGCCAGGACCTGGTGAATCAGCAGCAAGTCCAGCAGTTTGTAGCCCCCAAAGGAGATCTGGTTGCCCGTGATGAGGGCCTGGCCCCCCTCATTCTGGGACAGCAGCATTTCAAAAGGCTTCAGGTAACCTGGTAGTGCCTTCACATAATTTCTCAATAATTCTCTTCAATAATTTCTCTCTTATTAAACATTGCTATTAGATATTACATCTGATATTTTCAATAACCTGACTTAATATTGATATTTTTTCCCCTCTGTTGTCTGTTGTGTCTGCTAGTTCCCAGCTGTATTTCTTTATTTCTTTCCTGTTTCGTGAAATTGGATAGTGAGCTTCTCATTTTTCTTTGCGACCCCAGGTTGAAGTTGAAATCCTACAGAGATTTGCATTTATTTTGCTAGTTACTTGGTACCATTTTAAATTAAATTCTAGGAGGAGTTTTTGAGTCAGCCCAGTAGTGTAAATTCAGATCTTAGATGCACTACAAGGGCCAGTCTGGGATTACAAAAATTCAAAGAAGGCTTTTTTTTCCCTACACTTGGCCCTGGACCTGAGACAGGGAAATTTTCAGAATCCCTTTATGTGGCAAGATTTATTTTGTGTCTGATTCTACTTCTCACTTTTACTGTGAGTGTAGCCCTTTCAGGATCCATTCTTTTATCAGATTCTTTACCTTGGAAACATCCTAAGTTTTATCTGTTCTCTTCCACATCTTGTATTACCATGGAAGCTCAGAAACAGATGGGAGTCATTCTCTTCAAATTGAATGATGGAACAAAATACCCAGTAACACATGATAATGTACTTGATTCATCATTATTTTACTTTGTGTTAGCTAATGACCATGGAACCATATGCCAAGGGAAAAGTATTCATGAATTAAATACTTTTTGACCTGCTATCCCAAGATTGCCAGACTCTCAAATTGATGAGGAAAACACTAACAATGATAAAGTGAAAAAGAAAATTATTTCCTCAGGAAATCCTACCCATCTTAATCCAATCTTTGCACAGCTGCAATATATTTAAGGAGCACCAGGGAGAAATTATAGCAAGAGGGCTTAAAAATTTTTTTTTAACCACATAACATTGTATCTATTAGAGAAAAAAAGTAGAAAATTGTCTCTTTCAAAAACTTATAAGAATTTTTATTTTCTGAACGACAGGGAAGGGGATATTTATCTGGATGGAAGACTCCAAATGGTGACGATTTTCTTCTCTCCCACCTTCCTTCCTCAACCCACACCAAGGATTGATTGTAGGTAATATTTTTTTCTAAATGATCTGATACAAGTAACTTCAGAAAAATAACATTATGCTTCTCTGGGTAATAAATTGGATGTTGGGATAAATTGCGGGAAAATTTCATGAACAATTTTAGAGATACCACTTCAAAAGTAAGGGGTTTTGGAAAACTATTTAAAAAATAAATACAAGATTATGGTCCTTCAGCTATTTGTTACAATATACAAAATGCTTGGGAGTCCTGAGTACCTATTACCTGAAGCCAAAGAGTTCAATAAAAGCTCTGTATCATTTTGCAAATGAACAGGCAAAGAGGAATTTCACATATGCAGAGAAGACAGGTGTTTGGCTTGCAGAGCATCAGGAAATTTCCCATATCCCCAGATGGCTTCCTGTCCCCAGTATATACACACTCAGTGCTATTGGAAGGTATATTTTACTACTAAAGATCCACTTAAGATGTGTAATGCTTCTATAGAAATACTTTTAAATCCAAACACTCCTTGGAAGTATAAAATTATTTTTTTCGAGTTTTTCTTTAAATTCTAGTTAGTGAATATATAGTGTAATGTTGGATTCAAGAGTAGAATTTAGTGATTCATTACTTCCATATAACACCCAGTGCTCATCACAACTGCCCTCCTTCATACCCATCACCCATTCAGCCTATCCCCTACTCACCTCCCTCTATTAACCCTCAGTTTGTTTTAGAGTTGAGTCTCTTATGGTTTGCTTCCCTCTCTTTCTTTCCCCTTCTCCTATGTTCATCTGGCTTGTTTCTTAAATTCCTCATATGAGTAAAATCATATGGTATCTGTTTTTCTCTGGCTGACTTGTTTCACTTAGGATAATACATTCTAGCTCCATCCATGTTGGCACAAATGGCAAGATTTCATTCTTTTTGATGGCTGAGTAATATTTTGTTTATAAATATACCACATCTTTGTTCATCAGTTGGTGGACATTTGGACTCTTTTCATAATTACCTATTGTTGATAATACTGCTATAAACACTGGAGTGCACGTATGCTTTTGAATCAGTATTTTGTGACCTTTAGGTAAATACTTAGTAGTGTAATTGCTGGATCGTAAGGTAGTTTTATTTTTTACTTTTAAAATAAATTTGATTTATTTATTTGAGAGAAATAGAGAGTGGTAGGAGGGGCAGAGGGAGAGAGAGAGAGAGATTCTCAAGTAGCCTCTGTGCTGAGCAGGTAGCCTTACTCAGGACTCAGTGTCACAACCCCTAGATCATGACCTGAGCCAAAACCCAGAGTCTGATGCTTAACTGCCTGCTGCCCAGGTGCTCCTATTCTTAACTTTTTGAGGAACCTCCATACTGTTTTCCAGGGTGGCTGCACCAGTTTGCATTCCCACCCATACTGTAAGAGGGTTCCCCTTTCTCCACATCTTTACCAACACCTGTTATTTCTGTGTTAATTTTAGCCATTCAGACTGGTGTGAGGTGCTGTCTCATTGTAGCTTTGATCTGTATTTTCCTGATGATGAGTATTGTTGAACATCTTTTTGTGTGTCTGTTAGCTCTCTGTATGTCTTCTTTCGGAAAATATCTATTCATGTCTTCTGCCCTTTTTTAAATTGGTTCATTTGGGTTTTTTTTGGATGTTGAATTTTATAAGTTCTTTATATATTTTAGACACTAACCCTTTATCAGATATGTCATTTGTAAATATCTTCTCCCATTCTGAAAGTTGCTTTTCAGTTTTGTTAATTGTTTTTCTCACTATGTAGAAGCTTTTTATTTTGATGAAGTCCCAATAGTTCATTTTTGCTTTTGTTTCCCTTGCCTCTGAAGACAAGTCTAGGAAGAAGTTGCTATGGCCAATGTCAAAGATGTTGTTGTCTGTGTTCTCCTGTAGGATTTTGATGGTTTCTTGTCTCACATTTATGTCTTTCATCCATCTTGAATTTATTTTTGTGTAAGGTGTAAGAAAGTGGTCCAGTTTTATTCTTCTGCATGTTGCTGTCCAGTTTTCCCAACACCATTTGTGGGAGAGACTGTCTTGTTTCTGTTGGATATTCTTTCCTGCTTTGTCGAAGATTAGTTGAACACAGAGTTGAGGGTCCATTTCTAGTTTTTTTATTCTGTTCCATTGATCTATGTGTCTGTTTTTATGTCATTACCATACTGTCTTGATGACTATAGCTTTGTACTATAACATAGAGTTTGGAATTGTGATGCCTCCAGCTTTGCTTTTCTTTTTCAAGATTGTTTTGGCTATTTGGGGTCTTTTTTGATTCCATACAAATATTAGGATTGTTTGTTCCAGCTCTGTGAAGAATACTGGTGGTATTTTGATATGGATTGCATTAAATGTATAGATTGCTTTGGGTACTATGAACTTTTAAACAATATTTGTTCCTGCAGTCCATAAGCATGGAATGTTTTTTCCATTTCTTTGTGTCATCTTCAATTTCTTTTGTCAGCATTTTATAGTTTTCAGAGTACAGATCTTTTACCTTTTCAGTTAGTTTATTGCTAGGTATCTTATGGTTGTGGTCCAATTGTAAATGAGATCAATTCCTTGGTTTTTCTTTCTGCTGCTTCATTATTGGTGTATAGAAATGCAACAGATTTCTGTACATTGAGTTTATATCCTACAACTTTGCTGAATTCGTCTATCAGTTCTAGCAATTTTTTGGTGGGGTCTTTCGGATTTTCTACATAGAATATCATGTTATCTGTGAATAGTAAAAATTTGAGTTCTTCTTTGACAATTTGGATGCCTTTTATTTCTTTTTGTTGTCTGATTGCTAAGGCTAGACTTCCAGTATTATGTTAAATTCAATGCTGAGAGTAGACCTCCTGTCTTGTTGCTGACCATGGAGAAAAAACTCTCAATTTTTTTCCATTGAGGATAATATTAGCCATGGGTCCTTCATATATGGCCTTTTTGATGTTGAGGTATGTTCCGTCTGTTTCTACTTTGTTGAGGGTTTTTATCAAGAATGAGTGGTACATTTTGTCAGATGCATTTTCTGCATCTATTGAGAGGATCATTCTCATAACTTTTTTTTATGAATGTGATGTATCATGTTGATTGATTTGCAAATATTGAACCACCCTTGCAGCCTAGGAATAAATTCCACTTGATTGAGGTGAATAATTCTTTTAATATACTGTTGGATTTGATGTGCTGGCATTTTGTTGAGAATTTTTGCATCCATGTTCATCAGGGATATTGGCCTGTAATGCTGCTTTTTAGTGGGGTCTTTGTCTGGAATCAAGTAATGCTGGCCTCATAGAATGGGTTTGGAAGTTTTCCTTCCATGTCTATTTTTTGGAATGATTTGAGAAGAATAGATATTAACTTTTCTTTAAATATTTATTAGAATTCCCCTGGGAAGCCATCTGGCCCTGGAATTCTCTTTGTTGGGAGATTTTTGATTACTGATTCAATTGCTTTGCTGGCTATGGTTTGTTCAAGTTTTTACTTCTTTCTGTTTCAGTTTTGGTAGGTTATATATACATTTCTAGGAATTTATCCATTTCTTCTAGATTACCCAGTTTGTAGGCATATAACTTTTCAAAATATTCTCTTATAATTGTTTGTATTTCTGTGGTGTTCATTGTTATTTCTTCTCTCTCACTTGTGATTTTATTTAAGTCTTTTCTCTTTTTGGTAAGTCTGGCTAGGGCTTTACCAATTTTATTAATTTTTTCAAACTAGCTCCTAGTTTCATTGATTTGTTCTACTGCTTTTTTTCTTTATATCATTTATTTTTCCCTAATCTTTATTATTATTATTTATTATTATGCTGGCTTTGGGCTTCATTTATTGTTCTTTTTCTATTGCTCACTTCAGCAGCATATATACTAAAATTGTTCCTTTTCTAGATCCTTTAGGTATAAGGTTAGGTTGTATATTTGAGACTTTTTCTGCTTCTTGTGGTAGGCTTGTATTGTTGCATATTTTTCTCTTATGACTGATTTCCTGTATCCCAATGGTTTTGGATGGCCATATTTTCATTTGTTTCCATGTTTTTTTTTTTTTTTTATTTCTTTTTAAATTCCTGGCTAACCCATTCATTCTTTGGTAGGATGAGTAGTTTTTTGCCTCCATGTATTTGTGGTCTTTCCAAATTTTTTCTTGTGGTCGACCTCAAATTTCATAGTATTGTGGTGTGAAAATATGCATGGTATGATCTCAATCTTTAGTGCTGGTTGAGCCCTGATTTTTGACCCAATATGTGATCTAATTCTGGAGAATATTCCATATACACTCAAAAAAGAATGTGTATTCTGCTGCTTTAGGGTGAAATGTTCTGAATATATCTGTTAAGTCCAGTGTCATTCAAAACAATTGATTCTGATGCTTAATGATTTTCTGCTTAGATGATCTATTCACTGATGTAAGTCGGGTATTAAAATCTCCTACTGTTATTGTATTGTTATCAATAAGTTTCTTTATGTTTGTTATTAATTGATTTATATATTTGGTTGCTCCTAAGTTGTGGGCATTAAGTATTTGCAATTGTTAGGTCTTTTTGTGTGATATACCCCTCTATTATGACATAGTGTCCTTCTTCATCTCTTGTTACAGTCTTTATTTTAAAATCTAGTTTGTCTGTTATAAGTATAGCTACTCTGGCTTTCTTTTGACATCCATTAAGCATGATAAATGGTTCTCCATCCTCTCACTCTCAATCTGCAGGTGTCTTTATGTCTAAAATGAGTCTCTTGTAGGCAGCATATAGATGGCTCTCTCTCTCTCTTTCTCTCTCTTTAATACATTCTGATATCCTGTTTCTTTTGACTGGAGCACTTAGTCCATTTACATTCAGAGTGTAATATGGTAGATATTACATATTGATAGATATGAATTTGGTGCTATTGTATTATCTGTAAAGTGGTGTTTCTGGAGATTTTCCCTGTTCATTTCTAGGCTTTGTGCTTTTGGTCTTTTTTTCCCACTCAAAGAGTTCTCTTTAATATTTCTTCCTTCTGGTGTAGTGGTCACAAACTCTCTTAGTTTTTGTTTCTCTGGGAAACTCTTCTCTCCTTCTATTCTGAATGACATCCTTGCTGGATATTCTTTTTTTTTTTTTAAGGTTTTATTAATTTATTTAAGAGAGAGAGAGAGTGAGTGGAAGGGAGAGGGAGAGACAATCTGAAGCACACTCTGTACTGAGTGCAGAGCCCATGCAGGGCTCAATCCCACAACTGTGAGATCCTGACCTGAGCTGAAACCAAGAGTTAGATGCTTAACTGACTGAGCCACCCAGGCACTCAGGCACTTTGATAAAGTATTCTTAGCTGTGTATTTTTCCCATTCAGCAGACTGAATGTATTGTGCCACTCTTTTCTGGCCTGCCAAGTTTCTGTCAAAAGATCTACTGCTAACCTTATTTGTCTTCCTTTGTAGGTTAAGGATTTCTTTTCCCTTGCTGCTTTCAAGATTGTTTCATTCTCTGTATTTTGCAAATTTTACTGTGATATGTGCTTGGTGTTAGTCTGTTTTTGTTGATTTTGATGGGAGTTCTCTGTACCTCCTGGATTGGATGTCTGTTTCCTTCCCCAAATTAGGGAAGTTTTTAGCTATTATTTGCTCAAATAAACCTTTTGCCCCTTTACCCTTTTTTTTTTCCTTCTGGGGTTCCTATGATACAGATGTTAGTATGCTTTACGGAGTTGCTGAATTCTCTAAGTCTACATTCCTGATCCAATATTTTTCTTTCCTTCTTTTTTTCAGCATTACTATTTTCCATAATGTTGTCTTCTACATCATTTATTCATTCCTCTACTTCTTTCATCCTCTGGTCATTATACCAGTCTGTTTTGCATCTCAGTTATAACAGTTTTTATTTTGGCCTGACTAGTGTTTAGGTCTTTTATCTCTGTGGTAAGGGGCTCCCTGATTGTTGTTTTAAATTCTAGTTCAGGCATATTACTTATATCTGTTTTTATTAGATACCTGGTTGTAACCTTTTGTTCTTTCTTTTGAGATGAATTCCTCCATCTTGGCATTTTGTCTTGGTCTCTGCCTGCTTTGTGTTAGGAAAGCCTGTCATGTTTCCTGCTCCTGAGAGTAATGGCTATATTAAGAAGAGATCATATATTGTCCAGGGCCTGACACTTCAGGAAGTGTCTCTGGTTATACTGTGTGCACTCTGCTGTTTTGTTTTGGCTGCTCTTTCCCTTAGTTCAGTCCTCTGCAGTGTTTCTCTTTGCGGGCAGTGGGGAGTGTTTGGACCTTGTCCACTGTGTGGAGTCTTAACTAGATGTGTTTTGGTCTGCTTGTTAGAAGAGGATAAATCCTATTTCCCCTAGAGCTAAAGCTTTGTAATATTCTATGGTCAATAGGCTTGGTGGGTGTGGGGGTTTATGCTGGTCTTCTGGGGGAGGGGTACACTGCTATTCTGACTCTCAGGCACACTTGCCCTAGTGAAGAAGCATGTGTATAGTGAATGAGGGCAGAGCTTGGTGTAAGCAGCTCATGCCTCCACTGCACTGCTTGCTGAAGTCAGTCTGTGCTGATGAGTGGGAGTAAAAATGGCCTCAGCTGGCACTCTCCTCCCCAGAGAGGGGAGTTCACACTGGTGCTGCTCAGAAAGCTCTCACAGAAGAGTGAACAGTCTCTTCCCATTTGTCCTAGGTATTCCTCAGATCCCTGTGTCTTAGCTGTCTGCCCATCTGGTGGCACAGTGCTCCTATGTTTTATCAGCATGTTGACTAGGTTTTAAAACTCCAAATCTCAGGGACCTATCATGACACAGACTCCATTTGATCCTCTGGGGGTGGGTCTTGCTGCACTGTGGCTAGTTCTGGTTTGTCCCAGAAGAGAGGTTGCACGAACATACAAAGGCTTACAGTTTATAGTAAAGTATAGCAAAAAGCTGGCATCCAGGTTTGCTGCCCTTAGCAGCTGCCTCTGCTTCTATGCTAATGAATGGGGCGGCTCAATGATGCCCATTGGCTCTTTTGTCCCTGGAGAGGCAGTGCTGCCACTGCCTAACATAGTCCTAGAAGGGATACTATGTCTCCCAGTGTGATTCAGGGAGTCCTCAGACCATGCTGTCTGCTCCTGGGCCTCTGCCCCGCCCTCTGTCCCCCCCCCCCCCCCCCCCCCCCGCTTCTCCACAGAAGCCCACCAAGCTCTACCTAGCGATGGTGTGGACTTCTAAAACTGCAGACTTTGAGCTCCACTGCTTGTAAAAACTTGTAATTATCAGCCCCTCTTGTTTTCCCCATCAATGGTTTTGGGGAAGTGTTTTTCTTATGCAATTCCCTATGCCCTGCTGTCTCTCTCTGTCTTCTCTCACTCTCATCAGGGCTCCCTCTCCCTGCAGCACCAGAGATTCGTTTCTCTTCCAAATCATAGCTCCACTCCTCTTACCTTCCATGATGTGGCCTCTTTTCTCCTAGTTGTGCAGTTTGTTCTCTCAATCTTTAGATCGATTTCCTAGGTTTCAGAACAATTCGATATATATCTAGCTGTGTTCGATGAGGCAAGCATAAGGTCCTCCTACTTATTTCCTTTTTACAATTATTTTCACCAAAATATGGAGTTAGTCTCTTTTGGAAAATAGGGATGAGCATCTGAAATTTAGAAAGAAGTAGACAGATTTACAGCAGGCAGTGAGAAAACAGAACTGAAAAGGCCCCAGAAGATGCTCTGGTTAACACAAAGCACAGAGCAAGTAAAGAAAAGCACAGTGCTATGGAGTCTAAATGTACCTGTTAGGGGCCAATGAGCAGAGTTCAGGTGGGCCATGGTTGCATAAAGTAGTTCTGGTACCAGCAGTTGATGCCTGGATTTAAAGAGTGGGATTTAGAGAAATTCTCAATCCTGAGGGCATCAGGGCAGGACTCTGTCAATGAGTTGGGCTGTTAATGAAAGGAGAAGACTAGAGAAGAACCAAGGATGAGCCTGACACAAGAAGCAGATTAAGAAGAAAATTTCAAATGAGAAAATAATAAATGGAGTTCTAAAGAAGTCTTTTGGCTTGTGGTTTTCTATGCTGACTTTTGGTCTCAGAAACCCTTTAATGCCTAAGAAATTACTGGCAGTCTCAAAAGTAGCATATTGTTTGTAGCAGTATATTTTCAATTGGGTACATAGAGGTCTATTCTTCAAAATGGGGGGAATATTATAGAAGCATTTTTAAATTACTATGCATATTCATATTTAATACAATACCAGAACTCAAGAAATGATAATTCTTTAAAACTTTGTTATAGTGCAGAATCTGAAACTGTATCAACAATGTTACCTTAAAATCCATTGGCCTATCTTGTACTTAAAATAGATGTTGTACCTATGCAGGATTTTGTGATATGGATTGGTCATTTCAAAATTATTAGTGCCCAAATAAGGCAGCTTTTTCTATGTTGATTAGTTTCATTACACAGTGTTAAAAAGATCACATATGATAGGATTGCTGTTAATTTCATTAAAGAAGTTACGTATTTTAGATGCTAACAAAGCTACTGATGGCAGATACACATTTTCTATATTTCTAAATTCAAGCTCAAAGCTTGAATTTTATCATTGATAACAAATGCTATTGCATATTTTTTTGTGAAGTGACAGGCTTACATGGTTGATTGCAGACAAAATATCTGTCAAACACCCAATCCTGAAGAAGCAAAGACTGACCCTCTGAAATTCTTTCCAGGAAATATGGAATTCCAAATAATGTTAACTCCTTGATAAGATGGAGTAATAGGAACTGGATTTACCTAACTGCCTGAATTTTTAAGAAAAGGGCAAAGTATAGAAACAACGATTTTGAAGGTATTTGGAAATGATCCCTGAGAAATGGAAAACAAATAATATATCTCTTTTTTTTGCTCCAGGTTATAACACTTGAGAGTTTCTAGGTCATGGTGCAGGAAGGGGAAACCAGGACAGAGCCTATCAGATTACCCAAGTGCAGAAGGTGGAACTGAGACTCCAGACAGAACAGGGCAGCTAGAGTTAATGGGACAAAGTACAGGAAAGGAAAGAACTGACAGAGAAACCTAGATATCTGCATCAAGTTCACCAAAGAATATTCATCTGCTTACTAATCAGCATATGCTTATAACAAAGTATTCCCCAAAGTCAGGGAAAGAATCACCCAAATGATTAGAGGCTAACAGTGCTATGATCCTTTTTGTGTGTGTCTTTTGGTGAATATACATATACATTTCTGCTGGAAATTTCTGCCTAGGAGTGAAACTGGATTAATAGAGTATGTGTTTGTTCACCTTTAGTAGATGTACCAACTTAACACTTCCACCACTGCTGCCAGTTTTTCTACATCCTTTTTAATGCTTGTGTTGTCTATTGTTTTTATGTTTGTCACTCTGGTGGGTGTAAACTATTATCTTATTCAATTTTAATTTGCATTTTCCTGGTTACAATGGAATCAGTTCCCTTTTATATGTCCATTGGCTTCGTTCATATAACCATTATGGTATAACTAATCATTAAAATAACTTTGTAATGAAAACCAATTTCTTGTTTTATTGAGTTAATATAATTTTTTTTCCCACCTCTCTAGAAACAACACACTCAGACATCAAAGTTTAGAGGAAATTCTTTGTCAGAATTGTTTGACCATCTTGCAAAGAGTCCACTGAAAATCTGAAATTTAGGAAAAACACTATTTAGTAAGTAGCTTTGGAAAAGCTTCATTGATTGCACTGGCCAGAAATATTTTACCAAACTGAATAAGTCTGCTCAAGTTTTAATTAGATAGTGGGTGATGATAAGATCTCAAAATGAACTGAATAGCAAAGCCTTTCCTCATGGGCTTGTGGGGGAGGCTTGCTATTTCCAGTCTTCGTGTTAGAGCAACTTACCTCTCACAAAGTAAGAGGCTTGGTTGGGTACATGGGGCAGAAGATGTTATCATGTGATACTGGTAAATTTTCTCTCAACAAAATTAGAACAAATTGACAGACCTCTGTCAACTTTAGAAATAACTTTGCTATGTAAATAAAAATAAGACTACATTAAAGGGGGCATCTGGTGGTATAAAAATAGACTGCACATGGCCCAGTGAAAATTAGCTATCATGAAAGGGTTTGCTAATTATTTTTTCTTTGGTGCTGTCATTCCTGAAATACCTCTACCACCTGAAGCCTTATGCTTAGCTTTTCTCAAATCACTTGACTTAAATGTTTAAAAAAATTGTAATGGGTTTCTAAATATGCCAGAAGCATACTCCCAATTAACATAAAGAATCTGTAAGTCACAGTAGTCCAGACAAAGGTGCTAATGGATATCAGTAGAAATTCTATATCACCCCTTAGGTAAGAGCAAAGTCTTTGAAACCTCCCACATAAAACAAAATATCACAAAGTAAATAGATATGAAATAGCTCCCTGACCCTAATGCTTCTGCTTCTTAAATTTTGTACTATTCATTTTGATGAGACCCAGTTTTTCATTACAGTTCTCATGCTATACTCATGATTTCAACAACTAAGGGAATGTTTAAAAAAAATGTGAAGGACTCTTTATCTGAATTATGTCTCCTTAGTGAAAATACAATGAGATAAATCATTTTTTAAGTTGCAAATTTTTAGCCTGTGTATTGTCTCTGTGTTTTCATTTTTCTGTTTAAGTAAGTAAGGTAAGCAGTGATTCAAAGAGCATGTATCTTGGGCACTATTGTGGTAAGGAATTTGGCTTATAGTCTAACTATAGAGTTTGGTTGTTTGAGCAGAAATTGTAGTTTTAGGTGAAACAAAAATAGCAATCTCTAGGAGAATTTATTAAACATCAGGCATCATGCTAATAGGTCTGCTTTCATCGATCTTCTCTTCTTCCTATTGATTGTACAAGTTAAGTATATTGTTTCTATTCTGCAGATAAGGAAACCGAGGCTTCAAATATTTACATCCTTTTCCTTTTTCCTTTTTAGTATTCTGACTCCTTAGAAGTTTCTTTTGCTAGTCTCTTTCTTCTCCCCTGCCTTTCAGAGCAGTTTCCCATGTTCTGTTTTCTTTTTTCCTCTGTAGGAAAGTTTGACTTACATTATGGTTTCCTGTAAGTTTGGGTAATGATATAGAAAGTGTTAAATACACCCCCAATTAAGTGTGGAAGCCAATGACAGGTGAAGGAATACTTCATTATGGAACCTTAAACATTCTGCATATTTCAAATAAATAACTTTTTAAATTAAAACTGTAATAGAAAATAATCACAATACAGTATTTACTTCAGTTAACCAATTAGGTGAAATCGTTACTGTATGCCCTTTGATAGAGAAAAACTATATCTTATACATATTTATGTTGTGAAGAATTAGACAGCCATTGACACAGAGCCGACACTCAGTATTCAAGAAAGAAAACAATACTGATATGATTTTAACTCTTTAATTCCAATAGTCCATGAAGTATAATAAGTCCTATCAGTTTAATGTAATGTAAGTCTTTTCAGAAGTATTAAAAAGTAGATATGAATGCTACTGCTTGCCAACCAACCATAGCATACATTTATATAGAATATTTACATCCCACTTTCTTTTTTTGGTCTAATCCTTAATATATTCAGTCTAATCCTCATTCCTCTGAGTCATATTGAGCCATCAAGAGTTATGCATAAAATCATGGTGATATGCTTATGATCTTGGAGTTTCAGACACTTTAGTATGAACATTCTGGTGATTTCAAGGTTTATTAAAAAGTCCTTGTTTTGTCATTGCAATACATTTTGAAGTTCCTTTTATTTTATGAAAATAAAAGTTTGGTTTTTATCCTTGTAGACATTGTCGAGCCATTGATATTTTTAAACATTTTTTAAAAGATTTTTAAAAAATTTATTCATGAGAGAGACACAGAGAAGGAGGCAGAGACAAAGGCAAGAGGGAGAAGCAGGCTCCCTGCAGCGAATCTGATGAGGGGACTCATCCCAGGACCCTGGGATTATGACCTGAGCCAAAGGCAGATGCTCAACCACTGAGCCACCCAAATGCCCCATTTTTAAACATTTTTAAAACCTTGAAATACAATAAGATTTGTATTTGAGAAAATACTGAAAACAGTATGCAAGGGAAAGTTATAAGGGCAGGAAAACTAGAGGTAAGGCATTAAAGAACAGACTTAGGTAGTAACCAGCTAAGAGATAATGACACTCCCAAACTCATATAGTCAGGATGAAGAGGGAAGGGCATATTTGAAAGGTATTAAAAATATGGAATTAACATAATTGGTAGCTAATTGGATGTGCAGAGTAGGGGAGTAGGAAAAGTTTAAAATATATTGATCAAAAAGGATAAACAGAAGTCCTTAAACCAAGTTTCTCAGGTGTGTACCTGGGTGAAAGAATCAAATGTGTTGATTTCTTTCCTTCCTTCAAACATATTTACTGAATACCTTCTTTATACCATGTTTTTGTAGGCTTTGGGACTTCACAGTGAATGAAACTCATTTCTGCTCTCAAGACACTACATTAAGGAGATATAGAATGAATAAACAAGTAAATGTTGTGGATGTAACATATTATGGAGAAAAAATGCAACAGAATAAACTTCTACTTTTTTAAAAAAATTATTTATTTATTTGACAGAAAGAGCACAGCGGCGGGGGGGGGGGGGCAGCAGAGGGAGAGGGAGAAGCAGGCTTTCTGCTGAACAGGGAGCCCTATGTGGGTCCTGGGATCATAACCTGAGCTAAAGGCTGATGCTTAACTGACTGAGCCACCCAGGTGCCCCTAAACTTCTACTTTGAATTGTGTTAGAGTAACTGGTATCAAACCAATTGTCCAACTAAAAACAACTGTAAGAGCTAGGATAGATAATAAATAAATGAAAAGGACAAGTATTTGAAAACATCAGAGAATATCCAACATAACCAGGACTTCAGGAACAAGATTCTAGAGGAAAAGGATAACACAGAGATGTGAACCTGATATACTGTACTCAATTTTCTCTTTGAGGAAGCCTTTTGGGGCATTTGCTGACTCCAAAGTTATGCATGTATGGAACCGTTTTCTAAGAAACCAAGATGAAGCAGTGACAAGAGGCTAAAAAGCTAAAAGAAACTTTTTGTAGTATCAAGAAAAAAGTGAACCTGCCAAAGAAGGGAGATTCTGGCTAACAACCCAGGACTAGGCCATAAGAATAAGAGTAAGCAAGGAATAAACTACCATCAGCTGGATCAAGGAGATCAATCAGTACATTATAGGCCTTCCAAAATAGCATTAAATACTCTTTGGAAGAAGATAGCACCACCTGGTGCTATCCATAACTTCTCATATATGTCTGCCTTTCTTTCTTTTTTTAACTTAAAAAAATGTTTTTAATTCCAGTATAGTTAACATACAATTAGTTTCAGGTGTAAAACAGAGCAATTCACAATTCCATACATCACTCAGTGCTTATTACAATGTAGTACACTCCTTAATCCCTTTTGCCTATTTTACCAATCCTCCCACTCACCATCCGTCTGATAAACATTAGTTTGTTCACAATAATTAAGAGTCTGTTTCTTGGTTTGTCTCTCTCTCTCTCTTTTTCCCTTTAATCGGTTGTTTTGTTTCTTAAATTCCACATATAACTGGAATCATATGGCATTTTTATTTCTCTGACTTATTTCACTTATTATATTCTCAAGCTCTATTCATGGCATTGTAAATGGCAAGATTTTGTTCTTTTTTTACGGTGGAATAATATTCCAGTGTGTGTGCACACATGTGAGTGTGCATGTGTGTATAGTATATATAGTATATATACCACCTCTTCTTTTCATCTGTCACCAAATACTTGGGCTGCTTTCATAATTTGGCTGTTGTAATAATGCTGCGATAAACATAAGGATGCAGGTATCCCTTTGAATTAGTGTTTTCGTATTCTTTGAGTAAATACCCGGTATGATGATTAATTGATCTTAGGTTTGTTCTACTTTTAATTTTCTGAGGAAACTCTATACTTTTTCCACAGTAGCTGTACCAATTTGTTTTCTTACCAACAGTGCATAAGTGTTCCTTTTTCTCCACATCCTTGCCAACACTTATTTGTGTTGTTGATGTTAGCCATTCTGACTGGTGTGAGGTGATGTCTCATTGTAGTTTTGACTTGAATTTCTCTGATGATAAGTGATGTTGAGCATCTTTTCATGTTGGCCATTTGTATGTCTTCTCTGGAGAAATGTCTGTTCGTGTCTTCTGCCAATTTTCAAATTAGGTTATTTGCTTTTTGGGTGTTGAATTGTATCAGTTCCTTATTTATTTTGGATACTAACCCTTTATCACATATGTTATTTGCAAATATCTTCTCCCATTCCATAGGTTTTCTTTTAGTTTTGTTGATTGTTTCTCGCACTGTGCACAAGTTTTTTTTTTTTTTTTTAAATTTTAACGTAGTCCCAATAGTTTTGCTTTTATTTCCCTTGTCTCAAGAGACATATCTAGAAAAATGTTGCTATGGCTGATGTCAAAACCTTACTGCCCATGCTCTCTCCTACGATCTTTATTGGTTTCAGGCCTCACACTTAGGTCTTTAATCCATTTTGAATGTATTTTTGTGTATGGTGTAAGAAAGTGGTCCAGTTTCATTCTTTTGCATGTAGCTGACCAGTTTTCCCAACAGCATTTTTTGAAGAGATTGTCTTTTCTCCATTAGATATTCTTTCTGTTCTGTCAAAGATTAATTGACTAATAATTGTGAGCTTATTCATAGGTGTTCTATTCTGTTTCATTGATCTATGTGTCTATTTTTTGTGCCAGTATTATATTGTTTTGATTACTACAGCTTTGTAACATAGCTTTAAGTCTGGAATTGTGATGCTTCCGATCTTTTTCTTTTTCAAAATTGCTTTGGCAATTTAGGGTCTTTTGTGGTTTCATATAAATTTTAGTATTTTTTATTCTAGTTCTGTGAAAACTGCTCTTGGTATTTTGATAGGGATTGTACTAAACCTGTAGATTTCTTTGAGCAGTATATAAATTTTAACAATATTTGTTCTTCCAATCTATGAGCATGGAATGTCTTCCCATTTCATTGTGTCATCTTCAATTTCTTTCATAAGTGTTTTACAGTTTTCAGAATATAGGACTTTCACCTCTTTGGTTAGGTTTATTTCTTAGGTATTTTATTATTTTTGTTGCAATTATAAATGGGATTTAAAAAAATTCTGTTTCTACTGCTTTATTATTAGTGTATAGAGATGCAAGAGATATCTGCACATTGATTTTGTTTCCTGCAACTTTAGTGAATTCATTTATCAATTATAGTAATTTTTTGATGGAGTCTTCAGCATTTTCTATATGGAATATCATGTCATCTGCAAATAGTGAAGGTTTTACTTGTTCTTTACCAATTTGGATGTCTTTATTTCTTTTTGTTGTCTAAATGCTGTGGCCATGAATTCCAGGACCATGTTGAATAAAAGTGGTGAGAGTGGATAATCTTGTCTTGTTCCTGACTTTGGGGGAAAGCTGTCAGGTTTTTCTCATTGAGTATGATGTTTGCTATGAGTTTTTCACATGTGACCTTCATTATGTTGTGGTATGTTCCCTCTAAACCTACTTTGTTGAGGGTTTTTATCATGAATGGATGTTGTACTTTATCAAATGCTTTTTTTGCATCTATGAAATGATCATATGGTTCTTATCCTTTCTCTTGCTAATGTATAATGTTGGTTGATATGCAAATATTGAACCACCTTACAACCCAATAAATCCCACTTGATTGTGGCAAATGATTTTTAAATGTATTGTTGGATTCTGTTTGCTAGTATTTTGTTGAGGATTTTTTGCATCTACATTCATCAGAGATATTGGACTGGAGTTCTTTTTCTGAGGTGTCTTTATCAGTTTTATATCAGGGTAATGCTAGCCTCATAGAATGAATTTGGAAGTTTTCCTTTCTCTTCCATTTTTTGGAATAGTTTGAGAAGAATAAGTATTAATTCTTCCTTAAATGTTTGGTAGAATTTGCCTGTAAAGCCATCTGATCCAGGACTTTTGCTCCTTGGGAGTGTTTTGATTATTTATTCAATTGCCTTGCTGTTCGAATTTTTTATTTCTTCCTGATTTGGTTTTGGTAGATTATATGTTTCCAGGAATTTATCCATTCCTTCAAGGTTGTCCAATGTGTTGGAGTAGTTTTTCATATTCTCTTAGAATTGCTTGAATATTTGTGGTTTTGGTTGTTATTCCTTCTCTTTCATTTGTAATTTTATTTGAGTTCTTTCTCTTTGTTTTTTGATGAGTCTAGCTAGAGGTTTATGAATATTTTTTAATCTTTTCTAAGAACCAGCTCCTAGTTTCATTTATCTGTTCTAATGTTTTTCTAAGTTTCTATTTCATTTATTTCTGCTCTCATTATTATTTCCTTCCTTCTACTGATTTTGGGTTTCATTTGTTGTGTTTTCCCCTCTAGTTCCTTTAGTTGTAATATTAAATGGTTTATTTCATATTTTTCTTGCTTCTTGTGGTAGGCCTGTATAGATATAAACTATCCTCTTAGAGCTACTTTTGTTGCATCTCAAAGGTGTTTTTTTTTTTTAAGATTTTATTTATTTATTCATGAGAGACACAGAGAGAGGCAGATATATAGGCAGAGGGAGAAGCAGGGTCCATGCAGGAAGCCCAATGTGAGACTCGATCCCAGGATTCCAGGATCACTACCTGAGCCCAAGGAAGATGCTCAATCACTGAGCCATCCTGGCTCAGGTCCTAAAGGTTTTGAATCATTTCATTTTCATTTGTTTTCATGTACTTTTGGATTTCTTCTTTTATTTCTTGTTTTCAACCAACTCACTTTTTAGTAGCGTATTATTTAACCTCTATGTATTTGTGGTTTTCCAGAGTTTTTTGGTGGTTAATTTCTAGTTTCATAGCATTGTGGTCAGAAAAGATGCACAGTATGACTTCATTTATTTTGCATTTGTTGAGACTTTTTTGGTAGCCTAGTATGTGATCTATTCTGGAGAGTGTTCTGTGTGTACCCAAAAAGAATGTGTATTCTGTTATTTTAGGGTGGAGTGTTCTAAGTATATCTGTTAAATTCAGTGATTCAATGTGTCATTTTAAGCCGTTGTTACTTTGTTGATTTTCTGTTTGGATTATTTGTCCATTGATGTAAGTGGGGTATTAAAGTTCCCTTATTATTATTGTATTACTATTAATTAGTTCCTTTATATTATTAACCGTTGTATGTATTTGGGTGCTCCCATGTTGGGTGCATAAATATTTATAATTGTTATATCTTCTTGTTGCATTATCTCCTTTACTATTATATAGTGCCTTTTTTTTTTTTTGTCTGCTGTTACAGTCTTTGTTTTAAAACATATTTTGTCTGATACAGGTATTGCTACTCTGACTCTTTTTTGACATCTATTTGTAAGATTAATGTTTCTCCATTCCCTCTCTTTCAATCTAGAGGTGTCTTTAGGTCTTGAATGAGTCTTCTGTAGGCAACAAATATATGGGTCTTGTTTTTATCCATTTTTCCACCCCGTGTCTTTTGGAGCATTTAGTCCATTTACATTCAGAATAATTATTGATATATATGTATTTATTGCCTTTTTTAAACTTGTTTTGTGGTTGTTTCTGAAGATTTTCTCGATCCTTTCTTCTTTTTCATGGTTTGCTGGTTTTCTTTTTATTTATTTATTTATTTATTTATTTATTTATTTATTTATTTATTTTTATTTATTTATTTTTATTTTTTGCTGGTTTTCTTTAGTAATATTCTTGGATTTCTTTCTCTTCATTCTTTGCATATCTATTGGTGGTTTTTGATTCGTGGTTACCATTAAGTTAGTATATAACATCTTTTGTATATAACAGTCTATATTAAATTGATGGTTGTTTAAGTTTGAACCCATTCTTTATTCCTCTCCTCCCATGTTTTAGGTATATGGTGTCATATTTTACATTCTTTTATTTTGTAATTTCATGAGATCCTTGACTTATTTTTTACATAAATGTTCATTTTTTTCTCCTTTGTGTCTTCTGCTTTCATACTATCACTTCTGGTTTTTCCTGTTAACTCAAAGAGTCCCCTTTAATATTTCTTGCAGCACTAGTTTAGTGGTCATGAACCCCCTTAGTTTTTGTTTGTCTGGAAACTCATTATCTTTCCTTTTATTTTAAATGATAACCTTGCTGGATAGGGTATTCTTGGCTATATAGATTTTTTCCCCTCCATTCAGCACTTTGAATACAAGTCATTCTCTTCTTGTTTGCCAAGTTTCTGCTGAAAAATCCAATGATAGCGATACGGGCTTTCCCTTATATGTAACTGTCTTCTTTTATCTCGCTGCTTTTAAGATTTTTTTTCTTTATCACTATATTTTACCATTTTAATTGGTAACAATATGTCTTGGTGTGGATCTAGTTTCATTGATTTTCTTGTGGGTTCTCTGTACATCCTGGATCTGGACATCTGTTATGTCCTGGTTGCTTTATCCTTCAAGCCAGTCAGCTGCAGAGGCTCTTTTTGTCTTTTGCAGGCAGTGTTTGGTCCCTGGCCTGAATGTGGCATATTTTAACTAAGTGTGCTCTGCTCTGCTTGTGAAATGAGACCTATCAGCATTGCCACTGGAACTGAAGCCCTGCAAAGCTTGCTGGTCAGGAGACAAAGTGTGGGCAGGGGTTTGGGCAGGGGTTTGGGCCAGACTTCTGGGGCAGGGAACTGCTGTGCCTGTGCTGGGACTGAGACAAGTAAGATGGGAAAGGCAGTTCTACTGGAGTGTGGGGGTAGGACTTAGTATAAGTAAGGTAGGTAGTGAGTGTCATTACTGTGCTGGTTCCTGCAGGTGGTCCTTATGCTGAGGGACAGGGGAAGCAAATGGTGTCTGCTAGTTCCTTTGCTCCTAGAAGGGTCTCTCCATGAATGTAATCTGTCAGGGAAATGCTCTGGGATGAACCAACCTCCTCACTGTGTACCCCAGGCAGTCTTCAAATCTCTGTTTCCTAGCTGTATATCTGCAGGCTGTTTGCTCTGCCTTCTGTCCAAGTGCAGCCCCAGTGCCCTCCAGACTCCCTGAGCCAAACCCACTAATCTTTAAAACTCCAGACTTCGAGCCTCGCTGGTTGCAAGAATTCACGGAATTTGGCCCCTCTTACTTTCCAAACCAATTGCTATGTGGAATTATCTCCCCTATGTTCTCCTCTGGTGTTAGTCTGTCTCTGGTCCTTCTCTGAAGCGGAGGCTCCCCCATCCCACGTGGCCACAATCTGTCTCCCAAATTGTGTTTCCATAGTTCCTACCTTCTTTTCAGTGGCCTCTTCTCTACTTTTAACTGTGGAATTTGTTCTGTCAGTCTTCAGATTGAATTCCGAGGTACTTAGGATGATTTGCTGGTTATCCAGTTGTATTCGTGAGATTAGGTTAGCCTAGGGTCCTCCTACTCCACTGCTATTTCTCTCCTCATACCTGCCTTCCAATAAAAAAATTACACAGCATGTTGCAAACATGACCAAAATGAAAACCAAGAGAAAAAAAGACAATAGGAAAAGGTCTACTGATGATCTAGACATCATAGTGTGCTAGTTACTTTTTCATAACATGATATCTCAAAACTTGGTGATGTCAAACAGATTGATGATTTTGAGGATCAAGAATTTGGGAAGAGGTTGGCAGTTTTTACGTGGAGCGTTTCATATAGTTGCAGTTAGATGTTGGTTAGGGCTGCAGCTATTTGCAGGCTTTAGTGGGTTATATAACCAAGGTGGCTCTTCACATGTCTGGCAGTTGATGCCAAGTGTTGGCTGGGAACTCAGCTTGGGCTAAATACGGGTGACTAAGCATAGCGTCTCTAGCATTGTGGTCTCAGTGTAGTTGGACTTATATGGGAACTGGTTCCCTCAGCATAATCATCCCTGAAGGGTCAGGCAGAAGCTGTAAGACCCTTGTAACACATCATTGGAAATTACATGGCATCATATGTGCATGCTTTTTGGCTCCATTAAATATAAAAACATGAGAGACACCTAACTCTGGGAAATACACAAGGGGTAGTGGGAAGGGAGGTAGGCGAGGGGTTGGGGTGACTGGGTGATGGGCACTGAGGGGGGCACTTGGCAGATGAGCACTGGGTGTTATGCTATTTGTTGGCAAATTGAACTCCAATAAAAAAAATTAAAAAAGAAGATAAAAGCTGTGCAGATTCAAGGAGAAAGAACATAGATCCTGCCTCTCAACAAAAGGAGTGCTAAAGAATTTGTAGGCTTTTTGAAATTTCTAAATGGAGATATAAAATATAGACTTTAAATAATTATGATAATTATGTCATCAAAATGGTAGAGTAAGGAATTCTGAACATTTACTTCCCCATAAAAGCAAATTTAAAAATTGGCCCAAACTGTCAGAATTAACTTTTGAAGGACTTTGGAAATTAACCAAAGGCTTGCTGGATTGGGGATCATTTATTCAAGAAAAATAGTTGAATGTCAGTAAGCACAATGAGCTCTGTGGCATTTTAAATTTCCCCAACCCCATGTCCCCTCTCTCTGCTCAGCGGTAGCTTTAAAAACAACAGCCTAGGTTCTCAATACTAGAAAGAGCAGGATGGACTTGATTTACAAAGAAATTTGTTTTGATTGGTCTGATGGCCCCCTGGGAGACTGGCTCATGAAAGGCTTATCTTTATTTCACCTGACTGAAACCAGCACAGGGCTAGGGCTGCTAGTTGATGGTCATTTATAGGCAAATGTTTTAGCTGTTACTGTCTAAAGTGGTAAGTGCTATGGGGCAAACAATAGACTAACCAACAATCTTGGGAGAAAAGCCTGGTGCAAAATATGTCCATAAAGTTTTTGAAAAGCTCTGACATATTTTTAAAGGCATATTCTAGAAGGACACATATATACCTAGGGCTATACTCAGGAAAACTTGAAAGAGCCCTAAGCTTTTACCCTTGGCTGACCTTGAGGTTAGAGAAGCAGGAAGTGAAGGTGAAGGCAGAGTTAGAAACTCCCCATGCACACATAAAGCCCTTTGATAGGGATTGGGAAATGTTTTGGCTCTAGACATTTAAGGAAATTTTAATCTAATCATTACCTGACTACTAAGCTGATGAAACTGGTCTTCTGTAGTCATGTATGACAAAGAATAAATGTTTTAGAGAATTAGTTTAGAAAATTCACAAAATAAATAAACAAAAACTATAATAAGCACAAGAATAACAAAACTAGGTGAGGGAAGGGCATTTTATTTCCAGAGCTGCCACATTTATAATATTAAAAATGTCCAGTTTTCAACCAAAATATGAGACATGGAAAGAAACAAGAAAGTATGCCTTATAATGCAAAAGGAACATTCAATTAGCAGTTGTTTCTGAGGAAGCCCAGACATTGAATTTTCTAGAAAAACAAAACAAAAAAACAAGAAAACCCTTTAAATCAGCTATTTTAAATATGTCCAAAGAACTTAAAAAAATCCAAAGAAGTAAAGAATTAAAGGTATCCTAGAGAACCCAAGAAAAGTGTGAAAACTCTCCAAATAAAGACTATCAATAATGAAGTAGAAAGCATAAAGAGAAACCAAACAAAAACTCTGAAATTAAAAAGTAAAATTGAAATGAAAATTCACTGAGCTTAACTTAACAAAAAGTCTGAGCAGGCAAAAAAATGCATCAGTGAGCCTGAAGATAGGTCATTTGAGATTACCCACTATGAGGAATAGAAATAAAAGTGAATACAAATGAACAAGTAAAGATAAATAATCTAAATAATCCAATTTAAAAATGGGTGATGCTTTGAATAGACAGTTCTCCAACTATTCTCCAAATAGCCAATAAACACATGAAAAAAGGGTCAATATCATGAAGTATTATGTAAACACAAATCAAAACCACAGAGATAACATTCCATACCTGTGAAGATGGGTATAATCAAAAAGAAATCCAGTGGCAAGTGGATGCAGATATGAAAAAACTACAACTGTAATATGTTGCTGGTAGAAATGTAAAATGGTCTACCCACTATTGAAAAGTTTGGGCACTCCTCAAAAAGTTAAGCACAGCATTACTGGAAGATGCAATCATTCCATACACAGGTACATCACCAAGGGAATTGAAAATATATGTTCACATAAACGTGTCCATAAATATTCACAGTAGCATTATTTGTAATGGTGAAAAAATGGTAATAAAAATATCCAGTAACTGATGAATAAACAAAAGGGCCATATTCATAAAATGCAGTATCATTTGGCCTTAAAAAAGGAACATGCTACAACATTGAAGAACCTTGAGGACTTTGAAATATAAAGAGACAGGTATCGTAGGAGTCACTTATATGAAATATCTAGAATAGGCAAATCCACATACACAGAGTAGATTAGTAGTTGACAGGGGAAAGGCTGAGAAAATTAGGATGACTGCTAGTAGATATGGAGTTTCTTTTGAGGATGGAATTGGAATAGTTAATTTGGAATTAGATATTGGCGATTTTTGTTCAACATAGCCAGAATACAAACAACTGCTGAATTGCACACTTTAAGTTGTGGATTTTTATGTTATATGAATATTTCAATTTAGAAATAACTATGATTAGTATTTTCAAGCCAGTAGATAAAAAGATGGATATTTAATTAGAGAACTAGATCTTATTTTTAAAAATTGAATGAAAATCTCTGAAATAAATATGATTGCTTAAACTAAGAATTCACTATATGGTATATAACAGATTAGACAGAGTGAAAAGATCAGTAAAGTGTAAAACAAATAGGTTGGTAAGAAACATTCAGATTTAAGAGAAGGAAAAATAGGAAATACAGAAAAGAGACCAGTGGAAAATGGTGGAAAGATCTAACCTGCTTATATGTTGTATCCCAGAAAAAGAGGAGAGAATAGAACAGAAAAAAACATTTTTTTAAAAGAGATATTGGTAGAGGATTTTTCAAAAATGACAAAAGATATCAAGTCACAGATTTAATTTAATTTAATACTTTCAAAGAAACAATGCCTTAAAAGAAATACTACAGTGTGTTCTTCAGGTAGACTGGACAAGATCCAGTGCAACTACATACATAGAGAAAGAATGAAGAGCATTGGAAGCAGTATGTGTGTAGTTAAATGTACAGGAACATTCACTGTTTAGAATAATAAAAGTAATTATTATGAGGTTTAAAATACATGAATAATTACATATATGTAAAAATATCTAGCCCCAGGATGATCATTTTTAAAAACAATTTAAATATATGTAACCAACAAGCTAATAAATAGATGGGGGGAAGGTAGAATGATTTTTAAAAACTCGTTAATCCAAAAGAAGACAAGAAAGGAGAAAACAGAAAAAAAAAAAAAAAAACCCAAAGTATAAGATAAGAAAAGAAAATACAGGACAAATAAAAAAAAATCATGATAAGTTTAACTCTTCAAATATCATAATTCCATTATATATGAATAGACTAAGTGTTGTAAATAAATGAAAAAAACCTGTTTAAAAAAACAAACCGGGACCCTGGGGTAGCTCAGTGGTTAAGCGTGTCTGCCCTTCTGCCCAGGGTGTGATCCTGGAGTCCCTGGATCCAGTCCCACATCAGACTTCCTGCATGGAGTCTGCTTCTCCCTCTGCCTGTGTCTCTGCCTCTCTCTCTGTATCTCTCATGAATAAATAAATAAAATATTAAAAAAATAAAAAAAATAAGAAAACAAACCAACTATATTTTGCTTATAAAGAATGCACTTTAAAAATAAGAAAGTTTAAAAATAAAAAATGGAAATTTGTAATTCATGAACACACTAAACAAAAAGCTGATGCATCAAAACAAAGTGCATTTCTTGAATATAGCATAAAATTAGACTTTTTGTGTGAGCCAATTTAAACATATTTTTCTTTTAATGAATAGATTAAAGACCATTTGCATTTAAATTAGTGATTCATCAAATGTGTTTTGTTTCAGCTAAGTCAAATAGCTTAAATTATATTTTCAGCATACATCGATATAATTACTGTATGTCTTACATTGTACTATCTGTTAATGATTGTGTTTTTATTTCTTTTGTTATTTAGAAAGACTTGTATTCATGTCCTAATTATTTTCTCTATATTAATACCTATAATATACCTATAATACCTATTATATATATACCTATAATACCTATTATACCTATAATATAATACCTAAATAATGACCTTAGTTCTTTTTTTATTGTTGTTTATTGTTGATTTATCAGCTTGATGTAATATCCTTTGACTCTTAGTTAGTACCTCCAAGGCAATGAAATAATTCATACTTCTTTCCACTTGTTTTTTTCCTTCTCCCTTTTTTTGTTCTATTGTTTGTATGTTATCTGAGCATATAACATATATATGTTATTTCTCCAGCTTCATGTAGATCTCATTTAAAAATATATTTTATTTATTTGAGAGAGAGTGAGCAAGCACAAACACGGGAAGTGGCAGAGGGAGAGGGAGAAGTAGGTTTCCCCCTGAGCAGGGAGCCTGATGTGGGGCTCAGTCCCAGGACCCTGGGATCATGATCTGAGATGCAGGCAGACGCTCAACCTATAATCAGTCCTTAACACAATTCTTCAGTTGAAATGTCCATAATCTTTTCATTAGATAAACTCATCCTTTAGTAGGTTTCTCATAAGGGCTCATGAGCAAAATATTCTCTCATATCTTACATGCTTAACACTGTATTTCTATATGCTTGACATTAAAGGAAAATATAAATATAAAAACCATGGCTTATACTTTTTTGCATGAATTCTTGAAAACTTTGTTTTATCTACTGTCTAAAAATCTGATACCTCCTGATTTCTTTCCCTTGTAAGTAGTTTGGTATTTTGCCTGGAAACCAAGAAATTAATTTTTTTCTTTATCTTTAAAGTTTAATCATTTTACTGGGATACACCTTGGAGTTTACCATTATGTGTCAGGTTTACCAGATACACAGGAGGTCTTTTCAGTATGGAGTTCCTTAATTTTATAAAAGGTATGTTATCATTATTATCATCATTATTATTACTGCCCCATTCTTTTGCTTTTCTTCTTTCTCTAATCATATGTATGTCGGATCTTTATTGTCTAAATTCCATAATTCTCAGTTTTACTCTAATCTGCACTGCTTTTTTTCTTTGCTTTTCTAAATTACTTCAATTTTTAAAAAATCTCCTATCTACCTTAACTGTGTTCTCAGTCAATGCATATAACTCAATCTTAATTTCAAGATCAACTTGTCTTCTCTTTCCTCTAGTTTGGTTAAACTCAGTTTGATATTATCCTATGGTTTGTCCATATCTACCCTCCATTTTGGAATTTTAGTTCATGATATTTTTTCATATACACAACTACTTATTAACATCACTTATTTGAATTAGTGATTGTATGTGGCAATATTGCCTTATAGTTTTATCTTTTTCATCCTAACTATTTTTGGTGTTTTTATATACTCGAAACTTTTCATTCTCATTTTCTGTTTTATTTTTAAAGTAACTTTGTATAGATGTTGAGAATTTTGTTGATTTGCTCATTATTAGCTCTACTGGTTTTCCTAGACAAGGAATAAAAGATCATTCTATAGACTGAGGAAGCTGGGTTTAGACCTAAAACGATGTGACTTGCTTGGTTTCCACAGTGATGGGGAGGGGCAGAGGGAGAGAGAGAAGCAGGCTCCTCGCTGAGCAGAGAGCCTGATGTGGGGCTCAGTCCAAGGATCCTGAGATCATGACCTGGTCAGACACTTAACCAAAGGAACCACCCCTACATCCCTACCTGGTTTCTTAAGTCAAGAGCACTACTGTCTGTGAAGCACAAGGTCTTTAATAAAGGTTCATTATGGGGACAGTCTTTCTTCCTCTGATGCTTTGTTAATATTTTGTTTCTATTGAGTCATTATCATCAGATGCTTTCTTCTTTCTCATCACCACCAAACCTCTGGGAAGCATTTTCACAACAAAGCTGTCATGCTCTTCCCAGAAGCTGTGCCTTCCTAGGGGTACCTCTGCTGGTCCTGTGCACTTTCTAAGATGCTCTCTTTTTACTCCTTATTGTCACTGCTCACCTATGGGGTTGCAGATCTTTTCTTGGTATTCTTCAAGATACAACCCTTCCCTCCTGTGAGTAAACCTTAATCACTATTCTACTACAGCTAGGATCCTGGTGTATTCTGTTCTCTTCTGCATAAGCCCCATCTGATTCTCTACCCTGGTTTGTAATCCAGATGTTTACTTACATATAAATCAAAATTTTCAATGTCCTCTACTTCCTTGCTGTTGTCATAGAGTATGGGTGATGTCACTTGTTGTTGTTGTTGATTTGTTGTTGTTGATATAAATGTTTGTGGGGCAGTATGTCTGGGAGAATTTGAAATTAGGTGGCCACAATGAGCCTATGAGAAACCACAAGCTCTAGTTTTCTTTAAAATCTGATGTTTGAAATTAGGAAGACTGGTAACATACCTGGAAAAGCCTCAGATTGTATAAATCATTATTTTAGAATTCATGTTTTGTATGATAATTTTATATTTTGCTAAAAAAATTTCTGTCCAAAGTTGAGACTGAATATTTTTTTTTCAGCATTCTTCTGCGCCTAGATTTAGTTCCTTAGCACCAGTTAATTTGGCAGTATTTTGGTAGATCATTTTTCATATTCATCTTTAATTGAAGACAAGCAAATTCACTGCTTTTAAAATATCTAATCTAAGATATCAGACAGATGGAGTTGGAAAAAGAAGAAATTTCATTCCACTTATCTTCTGTTGTATATTATTACTAAGTTTTGCCTTGTATGCTATCTATGATTTTTTTTAACTTTCAGTTTCCCTACTGAAAGGTATTGATATAATTGTCTTTTTTTGATCTTTGGGGATTATTTGTTTCTTTTGTTTTCCCTCAAATATCTTTTTAACCTGTGTTGAAAAATTCTACTAGTCACACAGAGCAGCATTTAGGGCATTTGTTTTCCAGTCAAATCAAAATATAGCAATTATATATGCTTTTTACTTAAAAAACAAATCTCTTTATCAATTCTTTTATAAAAAAGGGGTAAGGGGCAGCCTGGGTGGCTCAGCAGTTTAGCGCTGCCTTTGGCCCAGGACCTGATCCTGGAGGCCCCGGGATTGAGTCCTGCGTCAGGCTCCCTACATGGAGCCTGCTTATCCCTCTGTCTGTGTCTCTGCCTCTTTCTCATGAATAAATAAATAAAATCTTAAAAAAAAGGGGTTAAAATTTTTTTCCTGTTTTACAAAAAGTCATTGGTAATATTTATGGGAGACATAATTTTTTTCTGCAATAATGTGCATGTATCATTCCTTATATTAAAATCTTATATTTCATTTTTTTTACCATCATAAAGATAGTTAAGGGGAATGAATAGTTCTAAGTTCTGCAAATATTCAAAAATCCAGGATATTTGATCACATAATTTTACTTTTCCTGGGTGTATGATGATAAAATTAAAGTTTTAAATTCAAACTATTGTAATATTCTCTATATTTTGAGAAATATACATTAAGCATCTGGTATATATGCCAAGACTTGTTCTAGGTGCATAGAATATAGAACCAAATAATATAAAAAAGACTTTTGCTTTCAATAGGGAAAGAGATTAGACAGGCAAAGAAGTGGATTGAGGGACAGATTAAAATATGTCAGATTATGGTAAATTTTTTACTTAACTAAAATAAGGTGAATGTGATAATTAATGGCTAGTTTAGATTGGATGGATAAGGTGAAGAAAATTTTAGGGAATGAAAACAGCTTAATAAAAACAGAAAGATGGCCAATATTGACAGAAAAAAAGTCTGGGGATGAAGAGAGTTTATTTTTCTTTGCAAAATTTTTGCTTTTTATTGAAACTATCAAATTACTGTGAATTAACATTTTTGTAGATAATATTTATAATATTACATAATAAATGTGGTAATAGTATTCTCATAATTTGAGAATCTAGTGATCTGAGATTGTTCACTGACTTAATTATTTCTCATTGAAAAACCTAATGGAAAAACTCAGTTTTGATTATGAGCTCTCCTGTACTGAACAGAAATCTGGAAATGTGGTTTTAAGGAATCTCTGCTCCCTTTGAAAGCAATATTTCCCTAAGGATAACTTTTCAACACTAACAGCTGTGTAACTCTCTAGTTTAATGAAAGGAAGTGCTGGAGCAAAGGAAATATGGTGTCTGCTTCTGCAGTCTTCCAAATGGTTCTTGAGGCTCTTAATGTGCAATGAAGATGAGGTATAAGTGTCGCATGTAAATGGTAAGGTCTTCTGAAGTACCTTATCTTCCTCACTGTGTTTACAAAGCAACATGTAAAACTGCCACAGCAAGGGAAGAAAAACCATTTTCCCTCAAGTAAAGCTCAATGATGCATAAAAAAACATGTATGTGAGAGTGTGTATACATTATAAATTATAATCAAGAAGAATTATATAATTTTGTGTGATGTGGATAATTGTACTCTTTTCTAAAAATTAGGATGATTCTCCCACCATGAAGAATAGTTAATGTATATTGAAAGAGAGAGAGATCCATCTGGGTATTCAATGTTACTCAAATAGAGTAACAGCTCCACAGGAAGGAAGGGCTCTGCTGTACAAAGAATTCAGGTGGCTATGGATGAAAAGTGTTCAGAGTGAAGAAGACAAATGAAGGTTAAGTACCTGAACCTATGAAATAGGAGAATACTGTCTCAAAATAATAAAGAGATACCACGAAAACTAAGGAAGGATGATATAAGATGAAAGGAAGAAGGACATAATCATTAATTTAAATAATTTGTTTTGGTTATTGAAGAAAATGCAAATCTAAATATGTGTATCTAATTTTGAAGGCTGCTGGATGGAACAGTTCGATTAAGATGCATAACATTTGGACCTCCAAGGGATGTGGAGAAATGAAACAGCAAAAAGAAACAAACAAAAACTATCAGTGCAAAATGTCATAGAAAAAAAAGAAGAAAATAAGAAAACATAATAAACAGAAAGTACAGGATGAAATGGTACAAAAATTTAAATATCCACATTTAAATAAATATTAATGGGATTAATATATACTCTTAGATTGGATAAACTAAAGATTGATCTCTTTCCTGGATTAAGGACACACAGTGAAATATCACTTAAAATTGAGAATAAAGCATTGGAAAAAGAAATTTCCAGCAAATACTTAGAACAAGGAAGTAGATGTGGACATTTAGTAAAATTGGGTAAATGATAATTCAAGTTGAAGGCTTTGAATGGAAGAGGACACACAAGAATGTTTTATATTGAAAAATAAAATCTGCTGAGAAGACACCTGCCATTGTTTTTGCCTAAATGACTTCAGAGGTGTCCTAATTGGTCTCCTTTCTTTCACTTTTGCCCCGGTACATCCTCTTTTTAATAGAAAAGTCAGATTTGGAAACATCATTCCTCTAATTACCCCTCCACTGGCTTTCAAATTCATTGCGACCAGAAGCCAATTCTATACTAGAGCCTTGAAGCTCTAACTCCGTCACCCCCATTACCTCCTGACAACCTCATCTGCTCTACTCCCCCATGACTTACTTTGGTCAAGCAAAGGAAACTTGTTGCTCCTCAGATGTGCCCCTAGCACCCTCTTGCCTATGGCCTTCCCACTAGCTGTTCTGTCTTTGTCTCTAGACTACTCGTTTACCTTCAGAATTTGCCACCCTACTTAACATTACTACCCTCCCCTTCAAGCTCCACATGGTTATCTTTACCTTATCTCCCATTCACTGGTCTTATAAAAACAATATTGTATTAGCTCTGGGGAGCAAGCAAGGGTAGGGATGTAAGGCTGGCTCTCTAATTTTGCCAGAGGCAGTAGGATGAAATTTATTTGAATCATGCTAAGTCAGGAAAACTTCTGTGCTCTGTGGAAGAAAATTTCTTTGAACTCCATGAATGATTATACAAAGCAAAAATTACCACCAAGTATAAAGGAAAAAGTTGCTTCTCTTTTCAAAGCTTGATATTATTCAGAATGAAATGTATATCTACACACTTAAATTGAAGAAGAGAGTCTTTTTGATGAGTAAGGTCATCTTTGAGTACATTTTGAGAATGATCCAGGAATTTCTGGAGGATATAAACAGATATTGAATAAAATACAGTCTCTTTGAAGTCAATTAAGAAAATTGATGAAAGCAAAGGAATACAAATGTGCACTAAAAATTGAAATGTCACATGTAAAATATTTAAAAGATTTTTAAAAATCAAATTTCATTTCAATTTTTGGCCTTTCCTGATTTTTCAATTTAATAAGAACCTAAGAAACTTAAGAATAAGTTAAGAAACTCCAGAGTAAAAGAAATTGATATCCAAATTTGTATGTGGTGTTCTTACAAAAAGAGAACAATATGTGTACACATGTGTGTATATTTTTCTTCTTAGGTGATTTCAAGAATGCATAGTTGTATTTGTTTCTGCATTGTTTTTCCTCTGTATATTTAACACTTTGCTCTACTATCTCATCTTTAGAAATGATATTAATTCATTCAAATATTTAGAATAATACATGTTACAGTGTTAATTGTGGAAATTAAGACATTTCAACACGAATCTGGTTTTAAGAGCTTGTACTGCCAGAGGAGAAAGCATAGAATATCAACCACAGAATTCAGTGGAAGCTCCTGGAGGGAGCACACAGTAAATACTGCTACACCCTTTTCAAAGCTCATTCACAATTATTTTTCATTTGAGTATTATTTTTTACATTTGAATTTCTACATAGGTTTTTATATACAAAATTTAAAATATCTAAGTTAACGGATTTTGGTTGAAGAGAAAGATTTAATTTTCATGAGCTTCATGCGACTGCTAACATTTGAGACTTAGTGGGGAAAGTACCTAATAATAATACTTATATTAATTAGTTTAAGTGGAAAGGCATATCTTTGAGCTTGACCAACCAAAGATAATAGGAAGGAAACAGGCAGTGCCACCTTCCAGCTAGTGTCTAAGTGTCTTTCTTTCTAGACAGCAAATACCTTAGAAGAAGGAAACAATCCCTTGAAATCCAGCCTTCCCAACAGTGAAAGTATAAATGACAACAAATGGCATTCTTGACTGATATGATCTCTTATTCTTTTCTATATCATTCCCAAGTATCTGGCTATTTTATAAGAATGAGTTGGTTTATATAAACAAAGTATAGCTAGTTTGGCAAACTACCTCATGAATCTTAAAAATGCTCATTCCCACTGTAATTTTACTTCCATAAAATATTACAAAATTCAGACAATGACTTACATAGAAAGTTTTTAGTTGAAATTTTACATATGAGTAAACACACAAGCTCATCTACATAGTCTACATACTATATTCTACCATATATAGCTATAAAACTATCTATAATAGACAAATAAGTAGATAAAGTATAGATACATATAGATCTACTAGAGTATACTACTATAATAGTCGACCTATATGTATCTGTAACTGTATCCAGTAGAGGGACCACACATAATAGTAATACTTCTAAGAACACAGGGTGTGCATTGTGAATTACATATTCACACTGTAATGTAGACTGTGTAATGATTTATGCTTCTACACTTCTGTATGCTTTATTTTTCTATAACTAATCTAATTTTTCTGAATAGACCATACCCTGCTAGGCATTAGGGTATAAATAACTTAAATTTAAAATTTTCCAATTAATGCTTTTTCTCTCTCTCCCAGTTTAGTAATTTCCTTTTGTTTAAAACAAGCTCTCTCAGACAAGTATATAGTCAATTCAAAACTACACTCACCATCAGGCTGTTTCTCTATTCTGCTTCTTCCTTGTCTGATATGGTATTTGGAATTTAGGGGAAGTTTATTGTCCTGAAGGGCTGGGATAGAGTGCAGGCTTTTTGCTAGTTTTAGTTGTAGGACTGCTGGTAGTTGGTTGGTATTCACCAAGGTATGGAAGGGCTGGTCCTAATATAGTCTCCTTGCTGCTCCTGTAGACCACTGCTGATGTAACTTGTGCTGTGTTCACTTGGGCAGTGCTCTAGGGCATGTAGCAATTTGTTCCCACTCATCTCACAGATACCTGGTTTCTGGCAGAGAAACCCATTTACTCTCTGGACTAGTAATGTACTCTATAATACTTACCTAGGAATGATTTCTCCAATGTAATAGTGACCCCTGAATCTTTCTGGAAATTTCTCTAGCCATTTATTCCCCTCTAAATCCGGCCTAGGGAGTTTGGAAAAATATATAGAACTACTGAGCATTTCCTTGCCAGTGAGTAAAAGGTGATGGGGAATTGCTTCAGACTCAATAATCTGAATGCTTTCCTGTTGCTACTGTGCTATCTGTTGCCATACTGGCAACACACTGGCAAGCTCATCATGACTGGTCATCCCTACCCAAAGTTCTAAACAGAAAGTGGGTAGAAAGCCTTTGGCTTACTGTTCTCTCTTGTTTGGAAGTTTTATGCATATGAGAAAGTCAGGACCCAAATGTCTGAATATTTTCTTTTCCTACTTCTGACTTTTTTTCTCTTTGTACAATCTTTTCTTTTTAATTTTTATTTATTTATGAGAGAGAGAGAGAGAGAGAGAGAGAGAGGCAGAGACACAGGCAGAGGGAGAAGCAGGCTCCATGCACTGGGAGCCCAACGTGGGATTCGATCCCGGGTCTCCAGGATCGTGCCCTGGGCAAAAGGCAGGCGCCAAACCGCTGCGCCATCCAGGGATCCCCCTCTTTGTACAATCTATAGTGTTCAGACTTCAGTTCAGGCTTCCCCCTTCCCTAGGACAGGACATACCCCATTAATATCCTCTAACTTCTGTACTCCTGATTGTGGTAAACTTGATGGTCAAGACTACCAAACTTGAGTGGAAAAGCCCTTTCCCTTTTGTCAAAACCTTTGTGTAACAACTATTGTCATGGTAGGGGGAAAAAGCCAAATAAACAAAACATAACATTTGATATTCAAAGCTGATAAATTACTTTTTCTCCTAGATGGAATGTATCCTTTCTCAGAGCAATGAAATCAGTACAATTTTGGAAAAAAAAAAAAGTAGGGAGGTCTAAATCAAGTGTTTAAGAAATGGTTGGGGAAGACCATTGTGGGATATGTAGAAAAAGAAGAATAAATTTTAAAAAGAGATAGAAGAAAATACAAAATAAAAGATGGTGAAAAATTGGAAGCATAAGGTATGGAAAAAGACCATACATTTTATTATACACTTCACTTTTCTAAATCCTCCTTTAAGCTGATTAGTAAAATGGACTGTAACTAACAGTAACTAATATGTGACTAGAATTTAATACATTTGAAAATATGTGACAAATATTCCTTCTTGTAAAATATAAACAGGGCTAAACATTATAGGGTAGAAGTGAGTTAGTGTTGTGATATACATATATATATATATATATAAGATTGGAGATTAATTTAAAATATCTGAAAGTGCCAGTTTTATACCTTTCATAGCTAAGAATACTTTATTTTTCTATTTTCTATTTTTCTTTATAAGTCAAAGAACTTGTGTTGAATACTTAGAGCAAAATCTTTGGTTGCTTAATTGTTAAAAATAACAGCACTCTTGTTGGTACTACCTTGTTGATCATTGGTGGCTTCATACTTGTAGTTTAGGAATGGAATTGGGGAGGCAATTTAGTTTGAAGGAGTAGGACAAAAGTAGGATAAAAATAAAATTATATCATCATTGTAGTGCATGTAAAACTGAGAAAAAGTCAACTGCACATATCAAAGAATGGTGGTAATAGAGCTAGCAATGGTGGGTAAAGACATTTTGACCCTTGCCTAGAGGTTCTCACTTTTCCTGGTGGCCTAGCTTCCTGAGGAGGATGAATTGGCTCAAGTTTTAGTGACATGGAGCAGTTTGAATAACATTTCTGGTTTCCAATGACATAAAGATAACAAATTTTATAGTTTTTGCACAAGAATTTACAGAAATATATGGCACATCTATAAGGACAAATTCTTTGACTTATAAAGAAAAATAGAAAATAGAAAAATAAAGTATTCTTAACTATGAAAGGTATAAAACTGGCACTATCAGATATTTTAAATTAATCTCCAATCTTATATATATATATGTATATCATCAAACATACATATACATAGTCTGTAGATATATCAATGGCTTTTAAAAAAAATACTTTATTTATTTATTTATGAGAGACACAGAAAGAGAGGCAGAGACACAGACAGAGGGAGAAGCAGGCTCCTTGTAGGGAGCCCAACATGGGACTCGATCCTGGGTCTCCAGGATCAGGCCCTGGGCTGAAGGCAGGGCTAAACTGCTAAGCCACCCAGGCTGCCCAATATATCAATGGCTTTTTAAAAAAATCATAGTGTAGGGGCTCTTGGCTGGCTCAGTCTGTAAAGCATGTGACTGACTCTTGATCTTGGGGTTATGAGTTTAAGCCCCATGTTGGGGGTATAGTTTATTTAAAAAAAAAAAAAAAAGAAAAAAAAGGGCACCTGGGTTGGTAAAGCATGCAACTCTTGATTTCGACTCAGGTCATAATCTCATGGGTTGTGGGATCAAGCCCTGAGTTGGGCTCTGGGCTTAGTCTTAAGGATGCTAGTCATAGGATTTTCTCTCCCTCTCTGTCTGCCCCTCCCTCAGGCTTGCATGTACACCGTCTCTTTCTCAAATAAATAAATCTTTAAAAAAGAAAAGAAAACAAAATCATAGTGTAGAACTTCCTATTATTTCTTTTAGTACTTTTTTTCTCCCTAAATTGCTCTTTTATCTGATAGTAGTGTTATTTTGTTTAGTATTTGTCAGTTGTATCTCTTTCAGTTATCTTGTTTTAAACTTGCCTTTTTGCTTCAGATATATTTCTCATAGATAGCATGTATCTCTTTATTTTTAGTCCAAATCTGATATTATCTACATCTAAAACCTAATCCATTTATATTTGTTGTTATCACTAGCACGTTTGAACTTTATACTATCTTATTTCAGTTTTCTGTGTACCCTTTTCTTTATTTCTGCTTCTTTTTCCTTACCTCCCAGTGAAATGTGAAAGCTTTTTACAAATTCTCTTTAATGGTTACCTTTGAATTTCTTTAACAAACACTGCTCTAATTGTCCCCACAACTTTCCATAGAAATCAAAATTGCCCCGCAATGCTCTTTTCCCCTGTTCTTAAAAAATTATACAAACGCATAAACACAATAGTAGAAAACTCCCTTCATCACTTCCCCAAAATTATACAACAGCACGGAAAAATCTTTTGTTATTCAATGCTGAACAAAAAATGAGATGTAAAATTTGAGTGCATCATGGGTAAAACTATGTAATATAATGTTCTTACAAAAAGTATGCTTCCCATTTGGTCCTTCTTTGTCCATTTATAGCATTTTATATACTGTATCTTATCTCTCATTGATGAAATAGTGAATGAAACTTGTGAAACAGACTGAGTGATACCACTCTGATGTAAGCCATAGTGTTACCAAGCATCAAGTTTCACAAAGATTTGCTTAGGTAAGGTACAGTTAAATGGTATAATTATGATCATAAATTACATACTCCGTTGTCCTCCTGCCAATGTAATTATTGTTGAAATAATTAGAAGTTTCCAAAGTGGATGTTCACTGCCAAGGTAAGGAACTAGTTAGATTCATGATTAGCTCTTAAATTTTAATTACCTCATTTCTTTGAACTAATGTTTCTTACCTGTTATATAAAAGGAACTTATAAAAGGTATACAAAAAGCAATGGAGAGGATGAAGTTATAATTATATGCATGCACCAGCCTCTGAAATTATCGATGCAGCAAGGATAAAACATAATTTTAAAAGTTCCAGTAGGAACATATGGTGAACAGTTTGCAGAAATTGCAGAATATCATAAGCATATGGGTCTATTCCATATGATCTTAAGCAATTTTAGGGGCAGAGAATATCATATCAAAGAATATGCTCTTTTAAGTGTCAAAATAGAGCAATATTAAACATTGTTGGCCTGAAAACTATGGGGGTGGTGAATATGTGTCTATGTGTGTAAGAGAGAAAGAGAATAGAAAAAATGACTGATGACTTAATAAAAATATATTCATTATAAATAAGTAATTGGCCCCTTAGGAGTCCATTGTGTCAAAGCTGACTGACAGAGACTATGATTTTGATTTCAGTGTTCTTAACATTTCTCCATTGAAAGAAGCCAGCAATGCACAACAGAAATGATGACTCTTATTAAAATATATTTAAAATTTTTATTTAGGTATATTTTTTAAGATTTTATTTATTTATGAGAAACAAGAGAGAGAGAGGTAGAGACACAGGCAGAGGGAGGAGCAGGGTCCATGGAGGGAGCCTGACATGGGACTCGATCCCAGATCTCCAGGATTACGCCCTGGGCCGAAGGCGGTGCTAAACCGCTGAGCCACCTGGGCTGCCCTAGGTATTTCTTCAACATCTTAACTATTCAATGTTTAATTCATGTTTAATTTTAGCTCATTAGTGTAGATTTGATTTATTTGAACTATTTTTCTTTTTGTATCATTCACATTTGTTATCTTTCATTAATGAATAACAAATTATTCAGAAAGTTTTAGTACCATGTTCTTTTAGATTAGTAGCATTCAGTTAGACCTCTCAAAAATGTTTTCTTTTTGACACTGAATGTTAGTTATTATATAAGCACACTGAAGGTCTTAATATTTAATGCAGTAGAAGTTTTCTAAAAACAGAGTGTGTTAAAGAAACACAACAGAATTTTTTCAAGCCAAGTAGTCTTCAAAAAATTGAAGCCCTCTGTGCTGGGGCATTAAAATATGAAAAGACTCATGGAGTCCTAATGAATATATATGCTACAAGTTTTATCATTGTGCTTAAAGCAACTCACATCAAAATCTTTCACTATTTCTCCAATTTTGAGATTTGATTCCTGTTTCTATTCCTAGACTTCCATCTGCTTTTGCTTTAAATTTTCTTTTATAACCTGTCTAAACAGTTGTATTTCTGAAATAGTATTTTATCAGCTCAAAGGGTGCTAGACCTAGAAGGACCTTTGGAAATATCCTAGTACGGCAGAGTATTTTCCACCCAGCACATCTGAAGGATAGAACACACTTCTGTTAGTTATGAAGCCTCTATGGATTTTAATTGCCGTGGTAAGGCAATGCATGGGAGTGCTGAGGAGAGGGGACAGACTTTTGACAGAATTTGAATGAGAAATGCATGTGTATGGTTTTAAAAACATACTTGAGAGATCTGGATATGCCTTCTCAAGGTGAGAATCTTAGACTGAAGGTAAAGCAAAATAGGAACAAATAAATTGCAGCTGTCTATAGAGGAACTAGAACTAGAGGCACAATTTTGTCTCTTGATCCAATACTTTTTCTTTGGTATGAAGTACCAGAAACTGATTTGTGGTGCTTTAATTCATAAAGACGTTTTTTGAAGTACATAGGATAGCTTGGTGGAAGTGAAAGGAAAACGGAACAATCAGATTTCAGAGCAGCAGGGCTGGATATTTGCCTCTGGGAATAGTCATTCTTTTACTAGCAGCATGAATCAGATCAGCAGTTCATGCGCCAGTCTGTTAATGGATCAAATTCAACCAACCTGAGGTCATTTTCCCATCCTTTGGCAGGAATGGTGTGGAGTATCTTGATAAGAGATACCACCAAATCTTCAGAAGGGTTTTCCTAATGAGAAAATTAGAGTGACGGAGGAACAGGTAGTGGGCAGCCAGAACAACATCTGTCCACTCCAGCTCTTCTTGAGAGAGGTCTCGTTCCAGCAGAGCTATAAATCCTGCTTTTTTGGTGTGTGACAGTCGGTCCTGGTGTAATTTCTGGCTGCCTCTGCAGTGGTCACAGGCAGAGATCTCTTCCCGAGCTCATGCCATTCTTCCATTTGGATCTTCCTTCTCCTGAGCCTCCAGTCATCAGATGGGATGGAGCACACAAAGGGAGGAAACATTCCTGGAAAGAAGCTTTATGGAAGGAAACATAACAGTGAACAAAAGCTGAACAAAAAACATTCAGCATTGAAGGGAAAAAAAATTGTGGGAATTTACGCCAGCTCTTCTCTGTTTTCTCACGTAGGCATTTACTGAGGAGAGAGTGAGGAGAGTTGGAACCAGTGTACAGCAGATTAGAGGTAATTTAGAGGTTGCTGAATAGCCTGGAACACCCACATGAAGGGCAGAAGTGTGCAAGGGCCAGGCCAGGTGCCTAAACAGTTGTCTCCTGGCTCTATTCTTCTTCCCATGAGAACTGAAGGAGGACAGAATCTGGAATGGAGAGGCGAGGGATTAAGGAGTAGCAAACTAATAGGGTTCTGAGGTGTGAATGTGGTTCACATTTGGATTGTGGGGTCAGAATGGAAGGCAGCACCTAACGCCAATGAAGGAGGTTGGGGCACGGAACAACTGGGCACCTGGAAGCTGTCATGTCGAAGGGCTACAGGGTTGTGACCACAGGGAAGATTTTCAGTTTGCCAGATACAGGCATGAAGTCTGGGTGCAGCTGATTCCTGAGTATGGCTAAGGTGAAACGAGTGCAAAGTGATGGGACAGGAGCAAAGACTAAACTGAGAAAAAAGTCACACTCTGTCTCTCTCTCTCTCTCTCTTTTTAAAAAGATTTTATTTATTCATGAGAGACAGAGAGAGGCAGAGACAGAGGCAGAGGAAGAAGCGGCTCCCTGCAGGGAGCCCAATGCGGGACTTGATCCCAGGACCCTGGGATCATAACCTGAGCCAAAGGCAGATGCTCAACCACTGAGCCACCCAGGCGTCCCAAAAGTCACTCTGTTGGGTTTAAGAAAATATCTGAGTAATACGAATATAACATGGAGTAATGATAAGTGATTGCCTTGAGTTGCACTTAGAGTCAAATTATATTGGAGTCTCAGCCAGAAAATCCATCCTGTAGTTCTCTTTTGGGAAGGTTATTCTTTTACCTGCATAGATGAATGTACTATGCTAGGAGAAACACACTAACTGAAGAGAATTTAGCCTCCGAGCCTGACTAACTCAGTACTCCATTTTTCAAAAGCTATAAAATGGTAGAAAACTGACAGGCCAAGTACTTGGAATGCTGAAGGGTCAAGGCATTTGTGAGACTGACAGTTTTTAGAGTCATATTCCTTGGCATGAGATGCAAAAGTATGTTTTTCTGCATGAAGCACAGCCATACAGTTTTATAGACTACTTTAGAATTTGATACTATTGAAAACCAGGATAGTAACACAAGCTTGAAACGCTAAGTAGGAGCCAGCTAAGGAGAAAGCCAAATTGAAATAAGTGAAGAGCAACTAAAACCTCTGGGAAACCTTATCTAAACTCCAGACTGCGCACCCCCTCTGATGAGCTGCCTAAGCTTGGTTGGAAATGCCAACCCAGTCTTAAAATTGCCTCAGCCAACAGGCAGCCTACTTAGCCAGGAGAGCGATTTCAGCCTTTAGGGGAAGAGGCTCAATTCCTCAACAGAGGAAATTTTTCTGTCCTCTAAACACCCTGTAGAAACTCTTCTAATAGATTTTTTTTTTAAATTGTTTCACCTTTTCTTTTAAAAAATGCATTTAACTCTGGTTTGGTTCACAACCTTGGGAATTTTCTGGGTGAAATCCAAAACTGGTCCCCCTACCAGGAGGGCAAGGAGAGATCTAAGAAAAAGCAGGCTACTCCAGCTTTGCCGGTGGCAGTTTTTAATAAGCAAGGGAACTTACATACAAGGCTTGTCCTGGGTAACAACAAAATGAGTAGATCTCCATGCCCACCCGCCAGATTCTTAAAATTCACAGAGAGGCCTTAATGGGGTTTAGTCACATATACCATCCAGATGGTCTCAACAACATCTTACTCTCTCAAGGCTGTGTCCTTTGGCAGCTCCCACTGTGGGAATGATGGGCAGACGGTACATTTGGAGGACAGAGGAGGAAGTGAGAAGCCTTTAAGTGCCTGGGTCCAGTTTGAGGTTCAATTTGCGATCACATCCTCTGGATGACCAGTGCTTATAATCTTAAATGCCCTTCTCTTTTGTAATGTGCCCTGAGCTGTAGCAAGGGGTTTACTAGCATGGAGGTAGTTGGTTTTGTGGCTACCTGGCTGTATTGGAGGTGGAAACCATAGCAACAATTTAGGCACATGTAAGAGAAGCAGATTAAGATGATTCTCAAAAAAAACATTTTTTTTCCCCACCAACAGCCATTGATTCACTAAGTCCCCTAGGCTGGGGCTGAATCACTCAGGGCATTCACTTGTGTTTTTATGTGATTTAATAAAAATGATATTTTAGCAGACTTATCAGATATGAACATATAGGTTTTTTTTGGATAATGGCACAGGTGCTTCCTTGCAAGGCAATAATAATATCCCGGACCATCCCTATTTTAGAGGACAACATTTTTCATTAGAGACATTTCAGTGTTTGATAAGGACAGGCTTTGCCAGCTATCATTTAGGGTTTTTGGATAGATTTAGTAAGGAGATATATATATATATATATATATATATATATATATATATATATCCTTATATTATATGATATGATCTCCTTATATGATATGATATAATATATAATAACTACATATTGATGATTATTATATTAATAATTATTTTAAAAAATCTGTTGCTTTAATCTTCTCTCTCTCTTTCCATTAACCCTGCTGCTTGCAGATTACAGGGGAGATAGGACCTTCATTCAATGACATGTTCTTTTGCTTAGTCTTGCACATCATGACCTTTGAAATGTGACCCCATCACTGTTTATTCTACGAGGGTATCCATGTATGGTACTTGGCCTCTTTACTCTCCTAATAGTGGCAGTCTGACTTGCACAGTGACAGGAGGAAGCTTGGGTTAGGCCAGTTGAAGAGTCCACACAAGCCAAGGCGTATTTAGAACCCTCACTTGCAGGGAGGGAGCTAATATAATTACTAGTGGATGGCCCCAGACTTCTTCAGCAGTTGCCTTGGGCATGGTTTAGAAGACACAGGGCATGCTATTACTGTATTAATCCAGTCACTGTGTTTTAAGGGCAATCCAGTATCCTTGGCAATATGCCATTGCATCCACGCACTGTGGTGACCACTCTTTCTCTGTATCCAATCTGCTGTATATGATGATGAGTCAGTTGCTAGGGCTCATACCCCACTTAGAGTATCAGCTTTCTAATTGCCAGAGAGAGTTGGTACTTTATGAGCAGGGACATGGAAAACAATGAGGTCTGCCTCAGGCTCTTATAGATGAACTCAAATACCTTTTTACATTTTGACCCAACAAGGACTTATTTCTGATCATCCATTTTTTGACTTCCCATTGTCTGAGCCATAGGGCTAATGCCTTTAGAATAGTCCAAATGTTAGTGCGAAGTGTTAACAGCCAGGGCTCATGAGTGATCACCAATCAAACTGCTCTGTTTCTGGTTATTCCTGTTTCCATCCAGATGGTGCTGGATAACAACTGCAGTTCATGTGGACAGACTGTCTCAATAGACCAATCTATACATCAGGCATCTGTGGGAATTTCCTGTGTTCCCTGTCTACAGGTCACAGGTGCCACAAGAGAAATAGGAGCATTTAGAAGATCTACATACTCTATGGGCTTAGGAGTATCTGCAATTTTAGAGACAGTGGGTTGGTGGACAGGGTTTTCCTCTATTGCAAATAAGCATGCCACTTAGTAAAAGTGGGGGTTTGAGCCATGACAGAGATTGGTCCATGGGATGTAGTTTTAATCCACCCCTTGTTAGAAAAGGAAGTTCTTACCATGATATGCCATTCTTTTGTAAGGGGGAGGTTATACCTGGAGGAGCACTATGTGCACTGTTAGGAGGTGTTGGTGGTATGTTGGGTTTCTTCTCCCTTCTGGAACTGGGACCAAGATTCTGAGGGTATTATCTCTTTCTGTTGTCTCTGTCAGCCCAATCAATACCTTTCAGAGTCATAGACACATCTAATTCCAATGGGAACCCTACCTGGGAGATGCCCAGAGTTTTAGTCTGTTTCACTGGTATTTCTGCCTTTGCAGAGGTGGCTTGCCACTGTGATACCCACTTGCTCTTTCTTTACCGGACAGTATAAGGGATGGAGGCACTGTGCCAAGTGAGGAATAAAAGGCTTCCAAACACTCAAATCCCAATAAAGGCTTACAACCATTTCATGTTTTTAGGGGTTGGATAGGCTTGTGCCTCAATACAATAAGAGCCTCTGGGATAATGCACATATTGCCTGACCAAACAACTCCTCAAAACTCCCAGGGCCTGGGCCCTTAATTTTCTGTGAGTTCACTATCTATTCTTATTCTCTTACAGATGTTCCAGCAAAGTCTGCAGTGTCTTGTAGCAGAAGCAAGTCTTCAAATGTTAACATTTTTTTTTGTTAATGTAATGGGCCCATTTTACTTATGTGGGATGGTAGCCAGTGACGAGTCTCTGGCTACTATCCCATGACATATGGTGAGGCTGTGTAAGTAAACTTGGGGAGTACTCGAAAGGTCCATTGTTGCCTCTCCCATGTGAAGGCAAACTGATCTTATAACTTAGTGGCCAGAAGTGTATTGAAAAAGGCATTTGCTAAGTACAGCACAACATGGTGTACTCTTAGGACCATAACCGAAGTATTTAGGATGGTGGCAATGTTGGGCACAGCCACATAGATGGATGCATTACCCTGTTTAATTCTTGGTAGTCCACTGTTAATCTGCGTTGAGCCATCTAGCTTCTTACTGGCCATAATGGCCTATTGAAGGCACTATGGGCAAAGTATATAATACCCACTGGATGTAGTTCTTGGATAGTTTCTCCTATCTCCTTTACACCTCCCATGCAATTTTTATTGTTTGACAATTACAGTTCTTTGCAGGGATGGCATGGTTATTGGTTCCCAGGTGCATTTCCCCTTAGCACTGGTTTGATTATTCTAACCTGCAGGTGGAATTCACTAATAGAGGTTTGCAGAGTTTGACCTGTAGGATATCAGTGCCCAATATTCTCTCTGGTATTGGAGAGATAAAATCTTCATGTTATTGGGAATGGTGGGAAGAATGCCCAGTTTACCATGTCAAAAGGACCTTCCTGACCATAACTATTTTTCCCACATAACCATCAATGATGCTGAGGGGGCCAGAAAACTTGTAAGGGTTACCATGTATTAGAGTACATTTGGCTTGAATATCCACCAGGACAGTCACTTTTTCATTGTTTCTGGAGGGCCAATGAATAGTGAACTCAACATGAGGCTTCTGATTGCCTCCCCTCTGATGGCCTTCACCTAGAGTCAGTTTTGACCTGCATCTTATACCCAGGGCGTGGGAAGCATCCACTCTGAATAGGACTGTATCCCTAGGGTTTCTGCTGGAGCAGTCAGGGCATCAGTGACAGTAGGAACAGATAAGGCAGGTCTGAACTATTGTTCAGATTTTTAAAGCTTTCCATGGACCCACCAACACAGTGTTAAGTTATTGATCTGTCTGTTCAAGTGGGGTCCCCATAGCAATGAGGTCAAACCACATTTGCTTCCAGATTATCTTTACTGGCTTATTTTTACAACCAATTGGGATAGCCTTTTGGCCTTCTGAGTTCTCTCTTTATTTTGGGTCTTTCCCACTGCCCATACCTGTTTCTGGGATTCATCAGTTTCCTCCAGATCAGCAATGGATCAGCCCAACATCAGAAATACCTTGTCCCATGCATGTGCTCAGCATGGATATCAGCATCCCATACCAGGTGCTGGGACAGAACAGAGTCTTTCATTCCTGCAGTGAATGTGGCTGGATCAAGGCCTTCAAAGACAGGGGCCTGTCTCATTCTCAGCTCCCTAAGAATTTGGCATAACTCCTCAGTAGATTTCTAGGGACCCGCATGTCCAGGGAGTTCCCCCTCATTGGGCCAAGCCACCCTGTAGGCCAGGATAATCCAATTTAGAAGGGAATGAGTAGCTTGAACCCTCTGAGTGCTATGTACGCACTGTCAGAGGGCATTGCATGTGGTGATATTACTCGTTTTCTTTGTTCTCTGCCAGGTCAGAGAAATGTCACCTCCTCCCCAATGTAGAAGCCTGGCTATTGTGCAGCCATGCATTTCCCTTCTCCACCATAGTGTGCTCTGCACAGTGCCTTAAACAAGTGCATTAGACAGGCTGGTATTTTTAGGGCATCCCCATACTCCTTCAGTGGTCCACAGGCATCTAACATATGGGCCTCCCCTTCCCACATAAAGGTCAATGGCCAACTTGGGATTTCCCTGGCAGATGCCTCTCTCAAGGCCCATTTCTTTGGTCGCCTGGCTGACTCACTAATTATTAGTTTGCAACCTCAGGAGCCTCCCAGGTAGAATCTAAAACTGGCCCATGTGCAAAGATAACAGAGAGCAACCTAAGGAAAGGCAGTCCACTCCAGATTGATAGATGGTAGGTTTAATAAGCATGGGAATTGACTCATGAGTCTTGTCTTAGGCAACCCCAGGATGAGTAGATATCCAAGCTCCTCTAGCAGCATCTTAAAAGTTTATGAAAATGCTGAAACTGGATTCAGTCACCATACACAGTCCAGATGGTCTTAACAACACCTTACTCTCTCAAGGTTGTATCCTTGGGCAGCTCCCACTGTGGGAACAGAGGGTGGAGGATGCATTCCAAGGACGGAGGGAGTGAAGAGCCTCTAATTGCCCAAACAAGCTCTCAAGTCTACTAGTGGTCATGACATCTTGATTACCCTCTCCAATATCTGATAATAGAGTAACAATTTTTAAAAAAATGAAGAAATCAATTTATATTTCCTAGAACCCTTAAACATAAATCACCTTCATACTATTATTGGTTTGCTTATTTTGTAACAAATCACCTATATTTTAATAACAAGAATAAAAGCACATCCTGTAATGCTCTCAACTTGTAAGTAAAAGCATTTGAAACAGTTTTCCCTCAGGAAATACGTGACAACTTACTCTAAAATAGAAACACCCTTGTCTAGCCTAAAGACAGGCCATGTGCAAACTCTTCCTGTAGCGGTAACACTCAGCTGTCTGTGATCTCCCAACATTATCCTCATCTTTCAGGCTTTCTGCCATCTCTGTATTTATCTGCTGGGCTTTTCATTCCTGCAAGTCATTGGCACTCCTATTGCTCAATATGTTCTACTTCTGGGTAATAGGAAAAATTCATGAAAACTGGAGCTGTTTTTATAATCCTTTATAAAAACAAAAGCTAGTTAGTAGTGGTCAAGTTTTCATGAGAAAAAGCACTGAGGAAAGTCTAAGTTATGAAATGGGGCATCATCTAGTGTAGTCCCGATGGTCACACTTTAGTATTATCACAAATGTTGGAAAATTGACTTCATTTTGCGCTAACATCAAATCTACATTAAGAACAACAACTGCAGGACAGCCCGGGTGGCTCAGCAGTTTAGCACTGCCCAGGGCCTGATCCTGGAGACCCGGGATCGAGTCCCACGTTGGGCAACCTGTGAGGACCCTGCTTCTCCCTCTGCCTGTGCCTGTGCCTCTCTTTCTCTGTCTCTGTGTCTCTCATGAATATATAAATAAAATATTAAAAAAAGAATAACAACTGCAGACCTTCAGAAGGATGGATATCGTGTCTTAGAATCATGCATTGATGTGGGAAGAAAACAGGAACTCATGTAGGTCTCTAAGCTGGGGGTGTTAGATTACTCCTTTCTTTGGCAATTGCAGTGATGGACACCCTCATTCAGAGATCAGGGTCAAGACACTGATTTCAAGATCTGCAGCTGGGATTGGGTGGTGATGGAACTTGACTACAGGACACAGAGCAAAGCAGAACTACAGTCTTTGTTCTGGAGTAAGGCAGGCCTGATAGGTAAAGGACCTGGTCAAGTCTGAGGGAGAAGGTGGAGAACAAGAATGGTAACCAAATCAACAGCTTTGTAGTTAGGGTCAGAAAAGCATGAACAAATGGGCTTAGGAGGCGGAGATTTACCTGAGCAAGAGAACTCAGGGGGTGCAGCTTTCTATGGAGAACAGAGCTTGTGGGAGGCAGGACAGCTATTATGTGCTCTGAGAGGTTCAATCATAAGCAGAATAGTCATAATCATTGCAGATGCATTTTTAGACTCAAATAAGATAATGTACACAACTATTTTTAAAGTGTGACACAAATCAGAGGTGTCATTATTGTCATTAACATTATTATCACCATCATAAAGCCCTAAACATCTAAAAGTCTGTATGCTAGAAAAGATTAAAAAGAAATGATAGGAACCTGATTCTTCACCCAACTATTTAGATGCTAAATATCAGGCAGAGTTAGAACTGGAAGTAAAAGGATTTAACTACTGTATGCAAAACCTAAATTAAAAATGTATCTCATGTACAAGTTTAGGGGAAATTTATATTCATCGTGGCAAGCTAAGGTAGGTGCATCTGTGGACCTAACATGTCAAAAATTGTCAGAGTGAAACAAGTGGTCCTTCTGTGAACAATGTGGGAAGACCTCACAGATGAGAAGAGATTTCAGAATTTCTTTGAACTTTACAGAAGCCAGCTTTACGGTCTAAGTGAAAACCTGCACATTGTCAAGTCACATATTTTAACATAGTGAACATTCTTTATTTCTTTTGATGCGTTCTGTCCTGACCGATAAAAGTGAAACTCCCTGAAGACAGCCCTTAAATTCCCTGATCTTGTAAGCCAAGAAAAGTGCTAAATACTCTGCAGGTATTTGATTTAGTGAGCGCTTGGTGATTACGACTGAAGGAACAGTAGTCAGCGCGTGTCCCAGTTTTGACAAAGGAGAGAGCCTAAATGGAGTGGGTGGGCAGAATGATAGGAAACAGAAGACAAACTAGGACATGGGAAAAGGAAAGGAGCCAAATGAGGCTTTTGAAAAATGGTTTAAAGAATAATTGTGTAGATCTGTAGGAAGCCACCATAGAACTTTCTAAAATGAGACACATAAGAAAAAACAAATGGCTGAAAAAAATGGAGATGATGACAATCGGTTGGGCAGAGAAAGGGGTAGGGTATTTGCAAAGGTGGGAAATCCAACAGGGAGAAATTGTGGGATAGCCTAGGGGTTGGGAAGAAAGTGTTGTTCAGGGGACATCCAAGTGGAATTTGCAGAGCAAAGTGTAGAGAAGAGGACGAGAGTGAAGGGTGGTATTTGTGTAAGAGGATGTGAAAGCAGGACTCTCTGTTTCAGTTTTGGTTGAAGACTCAAAGGAGGGAAAAGCAGAGGTGCTAAGTATGAGTACTCCTTTAGTATTTCAGGGTATCCTCTACATAGAAACTATACAGAGGGGAAAACGAAAGAAAAAACTCTAAGGGTATTTAGGAAGTTGATATTACAAAGATGGCAGACTAGTTTTGGAGAAGTTTCTTCAGAAGCAGCTGATTGAGTGCCATGATATCCTTTACCACCCCATTCCTACCCTGGTTTGTGAGGTACAGAGACTGGTACCAGTCCCACATCTAAAAGCCAACAGGCAAGACTGTAGCTGGCCAGCTGCTCAGGACAGCAGAGCTGAATGGGCTGTTTTGGGAGTGGCTGTACTTGTATGAAGGTGGAATTATGGACAGTGTTGGCCTGGAGTTATTTTGACCCCAGAGACTCTCCTGGAGGGCTGACGGAATTTGGGCAGGGTCAAGCCCAGATTGTGTCAGTGCCATAATCATGGCAATACTTACCAAGTAAAGCCTTCCTGGTTTTCCAGTCCTCTCTCCTACTCAATCCATTTCTAGAGAGAAGAAAAAGGCTATCAGAGAAAGGGGGGTGAAGAGAGGAGTATAAGGAAGGGAAATAAAGGGCTGCCTAAGCAGCCCACCATCCCTGTCTCTTTCAGATCCAGGAGAAGAAAGTAAGTGAGCCAGTCCAGTAGTGAGAAGTTTTTCAACTGAAAGCCTTATAACTTATAACTTATAACTATGGCCAATAGAAATCTACAGGGGCAATATTAGTTTCAATATAAGGAAGGACATTTAAAAAATTGAATATATTTGGCATATAACACTATTTAAATTTAAGGTGTGCAATGTGTTAATTTGATGCATTTATATATTATAATATGATTGCCAGTGTAATGAAATTCAGCACCTCTGTCATGTTATGTAATTATCCTTTCTTTTTAGAGGATGGGATAATTATATTTTAGTCTTTTAGCAAGTTTGATGATTATAGTATAATATTTTTTTCTATATTAATTATACTGTGCATTAGATCTCTACGACTTATTTACTATTTTGTTTTCTTAAACAACATCAACCTTCTCCCTCCACCCCTCATACCTTGGTAACCACTATTTTAGTCTCTTTTTACAAGTTTGACTTTTTATTATTTATTTATTTTTAAGATTTTATTTACTTGAGACAGAGCATGAGCATGGGGGAGAGGGGGAAGCAGGCTCCTAGCTGAGTGGGGAGCCTAATGTGGAACTCCATTCCAGGACCCTGAGATCATGACCTGATCTGAAGGCAGATGCTTACCCAACTGAGCCATCCCCAAGTCTGACTTTTTTAGATTCCATATGTGAGTGATTAATGTCACACAGTACTTGTCTTTCAATGTCTGACATATCTCACTTAGTATAATGTGCTCAAGATCAATCCATGTTGTCACATATGTCAAGATGTCCTCCCTTCCCATGGCTAAATAATATCCTGTGTGTGTGTGTACCACATCTCTTAGTAAAATGTCAAAATCAGGATTCAGTGAATTCTACCTCATGAGGAGTTCCTCAGCATTTCTAGAATGGTTGCAGTTTCACAGAGTGCTTAAAGGAGATGATACTGTGAAGATAGAGATATTGTAGAGGTGATTCTAGCATGAGGTAGATGTTGGACCCCATGTCTCTTTAATTTATTTGCTATTAAGATTCTGTGAATCTTCTCACAACTTCTCAGACTTTATTCCTGACTTCCTTCAAGTGCCAGATTTAACTTTACAGAGAATGGTGATAATTTCAAACTACATAATTAAAATTTAAGTTTTCATTATATAAAGTTGTCATAAGCCTTTAATGGCCCCCATGAATGCTTTTGAAAATAATTTGGCTTATTCTTTGCTCTCGGCTGGGAGTCATGCTCTGAAATATAGCCAGGCGGCTAAGTCTTCATGAGGTTTTCTCCTTGACTTCCAAGGTCTCTCCAGACAGTCTCTGTTTTTAGCAGCATCATTGCATTGAACTCATCCAGTGTAGTGACCTTCCAACTGAGAATTGTTCATCAATGATGCACTGCATTGTTCTTATGCTTTTCCTTTTACCCAGTCACTGTTGATTTCACCACCCTTAGTCAAACAGAAAACTGATAAGACATAAAGAGCAAACCCTGGCATTTGTCTGCATATTCAAATTACCACAGAATCCTATGTGTCTGCTAAGTTGGAAGGAACTGGTGAAGTCAAAGCAGGACTCCGAACAGTGCCCCAGGGGAGCCAGGCCGCACAAGACCCTAGATGACTTTCCTTCCTTTTGTTGCCATAGCAACAGTCACAGGCAAATCTCAGGGCCTATTGTGAAAACACATTTCCTTGCATCCTAGAACTATGACAAGTACAACAGGATGCTCATTTATTTAACATGACAATTCTGACAGAAGTTCTACATTTCTCTCTACTGATACAGGCAATGGGGTGGATGAGAAATGAACAAGAATCCAAGCCTCCATCAACTTGTTGAATTCCTCAGCAAATATATTCTGAGTTCTTATTATGTCTTGAGTAGAGTTCTGGGCTCCATGGGAGAGGCAAATAGAAATGAGACCATGCTACCCTATACTTTACAAGGTTATAATCTAATTAAGGGGTCAAAATCAAACCAGTGTTCAAGAACAATGCTAAGGGTTATTGGAATTCAGTAAAAGGAAATAATTAATTAGTTTTTTTAATCTATAGAATCAGTTGAAATGCCACATATTATACTCACCCACTCTTTTTTTCCTCTTCTCTTTGATATCCTTGCTTTTGATTCAATAGGCTTTTGTAAGATGACTATGACATCTCAGATCCATCTATTAAGGATATTTGTCAAGAGTGTGTATATTATATGTACTTTGATTTTCAACTATGTACTGATTCAAAATTATGTTTATTCTATGTATAATCTTAAATAATATGTGCATATGAGCATTGCCAAGGTAAGGATAACATTTTTTATTAGACCAACACTGTACCTGGAAAGGTGTTTTTGGAGGTTGCATCCTCTCCTCGTTCTACTTCTGTTGTCAGAGACCCAGGATGTTTAAGGCCCAGGATGTTACAGACATGAATTCAAACATCAACTTTATTACATACTAATTGTATATTCTTGGAATGTTTGTACCCTCTTTGAGTTTTAATATAAAGTAACGTATAAATCATTGGCATTTGTGGGTCAATGATTTTTGTACCTGGGTGATGGTATAGGGGGTTTCATTGTACCATTGTTTATGATTGAAATTTTCATATTGAAATATTTTTAAATGCCTAGCACGTGCAGTATTGTATGTTCTAATGTGTTTTGAACACTCTCACATACCATCTCTTTCCCTCTCCAAAATTAATTGGTTTCCTCTTATGATCTCCATCACACTGATCACCTGTACCAATATTATAAAACTGATCATCTTTTGCCTGCAAGTGGCATTAGCACTGTCAAGTATTTTTGGCTCAGCTCTTTGTATAATCAGATATTTAGTAAATATATTTTAATAATGATTGTTTTTTTTAAAGATTTTATTTATTTATTCATGAGAGACAGAGAGAGAGGCAGAGATACAAGCAGGCTCCATGCAGGGAGCCCGATGACTCCACTGAGCCACCCGGGCATCCCAATAATGATTGTTTTATCTTTAAATTAGTCAAGTCATGATGCCAGGAACAGTACCAAGGAAAACTGGTTATATTTGTGGTTTTCATATATAAGTTCAGAAATGAACTTATTGAGAAATGTATATTTTCATCTTAGAAAGAGCTGGGATCGGGATCCCTGGGTGGCGCAGCGGTTTAGCGCCTGCCTTTGGCCCAGGGCGCGATTCTGGAGACCCAGGATCGAATCCCACGTCAGGCTCCCGGTGCATGGAGCCTGCTTCTCCCTCTGCCTATGTCTCTGCCTCTCTCTCTCTCTCACTGTGTGCCTATCATAAAAATAAATAAAGAATTAAAAAAAAAAAAAAGAGCTGGGATCTTTCATACTGATGAGCCCGGAGCACTGGTCACTGATAAGTATCCTCAGTCAAGTTACAATAGCCCTTCTGGCCCCAGTTCAGAATTGGTGAACACTAGTATTCACGTTGCTGAGTCCATAGCATATGTTTTCACAGAGGAAATGTAAGTAATTGTCATGACCTCACCAGTTCATGAAGTAGTTTAAAAATTCCTCATTTCGGGCAGCCCGGGTGGCTCAGTGGTTTAGCGCTGCCTTCGGCCCAGGTCGTGATCCTGGAGACCTGGGATTGAGTCCCATGTCGGGCTCCTTGCATGGAGCCTGCTTCTCCCTCTGCCTGTGTCTCTGCCTCTCTCTCTCTGTGTGTGTCTTTCTTGAATAAATAAATAAAATCTTAAAAAATAAATTCCTCATTTCTCCCCTCTGTTAGCTAGGCTGCCATTTTATTTGACTATTGAGTTTAAATTGTGAGGTCATTAAAGAGAACAGGTCAGCCTGTATCTGTGTGTAATATGCTAATTCATAACAAGAGTTATTTTTTGTGGACCAGCTGCTTTCTAAAAATTCAGGGGTGTGGCTGGAGAGAGTCACAGATGATAACAAATGCTGCAAATGGAAACAAAGTTGTAACATATGTTTTTTTATTTGCTTTGTATTTCATCTCAGACCCATTCTGTCTAAACAGGAATCCAAGCTCTCAAAACTAACGTTTCTGGTTTTTACCATTAGCACCCTCATTCTCTAGATTATTTGAGTTTGAAGACATGGAGTCAACAATGGTTCTCCTCAGGCATTGTCCAACACTAACCGTTGTTCATTCTTGTTCCAAAATGTCCCTGACACTCCAAGTTTAGGTCTTTATCCTTCCAAATTTAAAAAATTCCAACGGCTCCCTTACTACCTTACTCTAATACATTTTTTTACTACCAGCTTAATTTTACTGTGTTAATTTCATTATGTTAGTTGCATGCTTTTCTCTTGCCTGCAAGGATTAAATCCCAGTTCCCAATTTGGCCCTTACTGTGTTCTAATTTCCCATCATTCATCTTTAGGAATACTCAGACACATTATACTCAGTCATCCTTGGTTTTTTACATTATTCAGAAAAGCTCTTGTTGTTCACATTTTCTTTTCTCCTCACATTTACAAATCCTGCCATTCCAAATCTATGCCACTTCATCCTTTAGGTTTTCTCTGCAATACCAAACTGTATTGATCTCTCTTTTGACTCTTCTGTAGCATTGTCTCACAATAACTCCCATTTGGTAACCAGTTGCATTATTGTTTTGTTTTCTAGGTTTATGTGATAACAATTATCCAAGATAGCTCCCAATATCTATAGTCTTGTGTTCAACTTCCACATTGAATCAGAGCTTTGTGACTAAGTGTATGAAGAAAGTGATATTGTTTGACATCCAGACTAGATCATAAAAGATATTGCAACTCTAAACTTCTCTCTTGGATCACATACTTGGAAGAAATGTCATAAGAATACTCAAGCAGCCCTGTAGAGAGGCCAAAATGGATACATACTGATTTACTACTATCAACTTGCCAGCCTTATGTGTGAGTCACCCAAGAAATGGATCCTCCAGCCATCTTTTAGACAAGAAGGACAACCACATGAGAGGTTTGAGTCATAACTGTCCAGTGCAGCCCCTTTCAAACTGCTGACTCACAGAAATTGAGAAATATTATAAATGATTATTATTTTTTAAGCCACAAAGTCTTGAGGTGATTCTTTAAATAATAAATGGAAAAATAATAGTGTATTACTTGCTTCTCAACTGCATTGCAAACTCCTCCAGCATAGAACATTTGTTAGAAATCTTAAAATCCAGGCTATTATTCAGATACCATTCAACACTATAGCAAAATTAGATATTGCATTTAGAATTAGAGAAGGAGCCATCATTTACTGAATGTCTACTAAGGGAATTTACATATGCATGAGCTTTATATACATGGAAATGGCTACATACATAGATATAGAACAAGATGTTCTTTAAAGACATAAAACACTGTACCCAAGCTGCAAAGTTATGAAGTCAAATTTTCTCTTTCTTTTATCATCATTTCCCAGGCTTTTTTAAAAAGTAAGATGATGATTTTGAGAGCATTTAATAAGCTACAGAGTGTTCTGTAGACATAAGGCATTATGGCTTGCATCTATTTCTTTCTCTATTGAGTGCTTTAAAGGAATGCTTTGATACTTCTACTCTGGTGTTTATTTTGCTTTGCTAAGACTAGAATTAGACTTTTCCTTGTGATACAAACATCTCAAGTAAATGGCAAAAGAAAGTACTTTGGTATTGCATTGTCTCTCTTGCTATGTGCCTAATGAGTGTTTGTTAAAAATTACATCAGTTGAAGTCTCTGAAGGGAAGAGATGGCCCACTGAGATGGGTAATGGATGAAAGTTTAACCGGGTTAAGGGAAATGAAAGGAAAGATATGGACCCCAGAGAGTGTAATGAAACTGCAGGAGAAGGCTGGCCAACAACTATGCGTCTTGGTAGAGAATGAAGCCAACTGGATTTAACCTTGTAATGAGGGACCAGAGGGAATTAGTTCTTTGACTTTACCCTCCTTGTACATTTTGCTCTCCTGTCCATGCTTTCATACTGGCTGACTGCACCCCAAAACCAGAGTAAAGAAGCTGGGGGATGACGTTTATACTGGTCATCTTTCTGGGGCACAGAGGAGGACGGAGAATAGTAGATAATTAATTGAAGAACAATGGAAAATATACAATGGAAAATATCCAATAATTGCTACAAAGTGTAGCATTATTTATATAATAGCAAAATAACCCATCTTCAACAGCTTATGGTAGGCAGGAAAACCAGAGATTTATTTGAAGGGACAGCTAGACACAAAGCTTTATATCAGGCAGGGTTATGCCCTCAACTAGTAGCTGGAGTCTTTTTGTTAATGAGAAAAAGTCCTTTAAGTTTGAAAAGGAATATTGAATATATAACTATGCTAATGGCATTGCCATTGAAACTGGTTGGATCTAACTTCCTAGCTACTTAGCTATGTAAATGTGACCTACCTAGAAAATACTGAAAAACCACCTAGAATCAAGCTTCAGTCAAACGGATAGTATTTTTTTCTGTATCCATTTATAACTTCTTCATTTGATAACTTCTTTTAGAATAATTTTGGTAGTATTATTCCATGTCTGATATGCATGAAGGTTCATATTTTAGCCACTAACTTAACTCTAAAACATCTTTCAATTTGAACTATAAAATTTTTATAATGCCAGTAAAGGGAAATTCAGACTCATAACTTGAAAAAAAATCTGCTGCTAACTGGCATTTTATTTTAATTCATGTGGTACTTCCATAATTTTAAATTGTGATAATCCCTCACAATTATAAAAAGCTGGTAATTTTCTCATATTTTGCCTAGGTGTGCAGAACTTTCAATATATATGCATTTATGCTGTAACTTTTTTTTTATTTGCTCTCATTATGTCAATGTGACACTATAAGCCTATAAAATATTCCTAATTATGTGACTGATTTTAGATACTCTTTGGGATTATATAGCCTCTGACAGGAGTTTCTTAGCTGCATGCTTGGAGATCATATTTTACCTAAGACAGGTACTTTTCTCAATTTATTGTAAATGCCTAAGATTGCTCAAATTAAAGCAAATGTTTTAAATAATTTTATTGCATGTCAATTGTCTCGATGTACCAGGGCTAGGTTTATGAATATAGTTTCACCAGAAGAAAATCTCAGATGTCCTTTATCATCTGTATAACAGGTTTTTTCTCCCCTAGTTTTGGGTAGCTTTACTGTTAAACCAGGGACTGGTAGAATAGAGCCCTGGGTTCAGGCATGGATCTTGTTGGGCTCTGCACACTTTGCATTGACACTGGGCATGATTCCACTTTGCCCACACCTCAGCCAGCTCCTCTCTGGTAGGGCCTCCAATCAAGTCTTCATTCCTTTAGCAAATGATTGCTTCTTCTAGACCAGTGGTTTTCAAACTTGAGTGTGCAGCAGAATACCTGAAAGGTCTTGTTAAAACAAATCACATCCCAGAGTTTCTGATTCTATAAGTTTGGAATGTGGTCCAAGAATTTGGTCCATTTTTGGTAAAAAGCATTTCTTATGTATGTGAAGGTAGGTATTTATAGAGCATTTCATCAGACATCATTCTTACTACCACTTTCACATGTAATAGTCACCTCATTAAGGTGGAAATTCAGTGATGATGGATGAAGCAGTTTTGGTGGCAGCACCCTTGTTCTTGAAGCACTGCCATCAGACAGATAGATCTAGCATTATATTAAATGTCTGTATGAGAAAAAAATGGTTGTTTCAGGCTTCTGGTGTATAATGCCAGATCTTTTTGAAAGTTACACGTTCACCTTGCTGTGGCTACCCTTCCTATTGTGGAAGAAATGAAAAGCAGTAACTTTAGTTCATTTTCAAACTAATTAAATTAAAAAATATATTCTTTAGTTGTACAAAAAGTGACAGTCTTTGGCAGTAGCAGCCTTTGGCCTCTGGCTATGAATATGTTATTTCAACAGCAAAGAAAACTACATTAGTAATCTGAAAAGAAAGAAAATGATTTGCATATTTTGCATGGTGTTAAAGAAATATAAACAGAGTTTAAATAATATACAGTGATCTGAATATGTATTGGGGGAGGGTAAGAGAACCTTCACTATTAATTATTTTCCATAAAAGTTTTTAAGAAGTAATTAATATTCATGAATAGTTCATTCTCAATGATTTTGAAAGAATATCACTTGTGCAGCTTATAATAGGATAAAATTAACATACAAAAATGGTGGTATACTAGAAAACAGCTTTCGACAGTTTCCAGGATGACTATTTCTGACCTGCAGACTCTAATCTAATTCTCCCTTCAGCTATAGCCCCAAGTTCATAAGTTGATATTAAATTCAAAACTTCTTTCAGAGGCAGTCTGAAGTAAAATAATAGCTCTAATTCTTATTCTTTGGTGCTAAAGAAAGAATTTTTGGTCCAGTATTTTTAAGATTTAGAAAGGAGAGCTCAAAATTGATTTTGAAAGAATGGTGTGCAGGTGGGATACAGTCTTGCATGTCTGCATGTGAGGACACCCTGAAAGTGCCCTCTATTCAGCCTCAACCCTTTGAGCTATTATTAGGGCCAGCCCAGCCCACACAGGGACCTGGCAGGAGACAAGTCTATCCATTTGTCTAGAACATGGTTTGCCAAACTCAATCTTGGCTGTAGAACCTGATAGCTCTGGGGTTTGTTTCCACCCCCTTTCAGCCATGGTCTGGGCCATTCCTGCCAACACATGGACTCAATCTAGTGACCAGACAGCAGTTCTCACAGGAATCTAGCAGGAACTACACCTGCCATGTACCTAGTAATAGGCTTGCTGTCTAAGAACCCGGCTGCAGATTCTGAAGTGGATTTATGTTTCACTGCCACTCTACTGAACAAAGTACTGGATGCAATTCTATTCGCACAGGGACTGGACAGGACCCATGTCCACCCAAACCTCTGAGCGTAAGCTCATCAACCATGTACCCCACTACTGATCCAGTGAAAGCCTCATAACCAGCACTAACCCAGTAAGACTTCAATTCCAGAGGTAATCCCATAAGATGAGGAATCAGATGGGGGATGTCTATCTACTGAATCCAGTCTGTAAAGACTGGAAGAGGAGATGGCTCCTTCAAACACAGAGACACAAATGCAAGGTTATGTGGGTCATAAAGAATTAGGCAAGTATGATACAACCAGTGGAAATTTATGAAGCTATGGATAGATAAGATAGATAAGATAAACCTTCAATGAGAGTTGGTCGCAAGGGACAATGAAGTTCATTTCATAGTGATAAAAGTGTAAATTCATCAACAGGATGTAACAATTATAAATATATATGCATCCAGTCTTGGGGCACAAATATAAAGCATATTAACAGAACTGAAGGGAGGGAAAAAAAAGAACTGAAGGGAGAAATAGACAGCAATATAGTAACAGTAGGGGATTTTAATACTCCACTTCAACATTGGATAGATCCTGCAGTGAGAAAATTAATAAGACAACAGCAGATCTGAATAACACTACAGACCAAATAGACCTAACAGACAAATATGGAACTTTCACTTCCATCCAACAGCATCAAAATACATATTCTTCTCAAGTGTACACAGAACATTCTCAAGAATAGATCATATATTGGGCTACAAAGCAAGCCTTAACAAATTTAAGATTGAAATAATATCTAGTATTTTCTCCGGCCACAATGCTGTGAAACTAGAAATCAATAATTGAAGGAAGCCTGAAAAATTTACAAATGTATGGAACTTAACACATTCTTAAACAACCAATGGGTCAAGAAGAAATCAAAAGGGAAATCAGAGAGTTATCTTAAGGCAAGTGAAAACACAACATATTAAAACCTCTAGACAACAAATTATATAATCTAGAAGAAATGGATAAATTCCTAAAAGCATACAACCTACCAATACTGAATCACAAAGAAATAGAAAATCTGAACAGACTATTAAAGACTAAGGAAATTGAATCAATAATCAAAACCCTGGGATCCCTGGGTGGCGCAGCGGTTTAGCGCCTGCCTTTGGCCCAGGGCGCGATCCTGGAGACCTGGGATCGAATCCCACATCGGGCTCCTGGTGCATGGAGCCTGCTTCTCCCTCTGCCTATGTCTCCGCCTCTCTCTCTCTCTCTCTGTGTGACTATCATAAATAAATTTAAAAAAATTAAAAAAAAAATAATCAAAACCCTCTCAAATCAAAGAAAAGCCGAGTACCAGATTTTACCAGTTATTCTACTAAATATTTAAAGAATTCATGCCAATCCCTCTCAAACTTTTCCGAAAATTGAAGATAAAAGAATACTCTTAAATTTAATTTTTAAGGTCAACATTACCCTGATACCAAAGCCAGATAAGGACATGGCATGAAAACTACAGGCTGCCAGTTATTGAATGTATAAGTCATGGGGAGGAAAGGTACAGCACAAGGAATATGATTAATGGTGTTGTAATAATGTTGTTTGGTGATAAATGGTGGCTACACTTGTGGTGAGCATAGCTAATGTATAGAGTTTCAAGTCACTATGCTGTACACCTGAAAATGATATACCATTGTCTGTGAACTATATTTTAATTAAAAAAAAAGAAAATAGCAGTCCAACTCCTTGGTGAATATAGATGGAAAAAAATCTCAACAAAGCTCTAACAAACCAAATTCAGTAGCATGTTAAAAGGATCATATACCAAGATCAAGTGAGATGTATCCCTGGGATGCAAAGATGGTATATAAATTGATAAATGTGATATACCATATTAAGATACTGAAGAATAAAAATCAAACTAACCTCTCAATCGATACTGAAAAAGCATTTGACAAAATTCAACACCCTTTCACGATAAAATCTTTGAACAGATTGGGTATAGAAGAAACATCTCTCAACATAGTAAAAGCCCATATGAAAAACTCACAGCCAATATCATCCTCAATGGTTTTTCACCATTGAAAAATTGAAAGATTATCTTTTAAAACCAGGAATAAGACAAGGATGCCCACCCTCACCATTCCTACTCAACATAGTACTGAAAATCCTAAACAGAGCAATTAGGTAAGAAAAAGAAATAAAAAACATTCAAGTTGGAAAGAAGAAAGAAAATTGTCTCTGCAGGTAACATGATCCTACATAGAGAAAAACCTAAAGATGCCACCAAAAAACAAAACTCATAAATGAATTTGGTAAAGTTGCAGGATACAAAATCAACCTACAGAAATTAATTGCATTTCTATATACTAACAACAAAACATCTCAAAGAGAAATAAAAACAATCCCATTCACAATAGGGAAATAAAAACAACCCCGTTCAAAAACAATAAAGCACTTATGAACAAATTTAATCAAAGTACAAAGTCTATACACTGCAAACTATAAGACATTGATGAAAGAAATTGGAGAAGACACAAATAAATGGAAAAATATCTATGATCGTGGATTGGAAAAATTTGTATTGTTAAAATGCTTGTACTACCTAAAGCTATCTATAGATTGGATACAATCCTTATGAACATTCCAATGGCATTTTTTTCAGGAATAGGAAAAATAGTGCTAAAATTCATATGGAACCACAAAAGATCCCAAATAGCCAAAGCAATTGTACGTTCTTTCTCAAGTTAGAGACAACACATTTCCTGATTTTTAAGCTTTGCTATAAAGCTGTAGTAATCAAGACAGTATGATAGTGCCATAAAAACAGACATCTAAACAATGAAACAGAATCAAGAGCATAGAAATAAAATCACAAATATATGGTCAACTAACATTGCCAAGGAAGCCAAGAATACTCCAAAGGGAAGAGATAATATCTTCAATATGTGGCATTGGTTAAACTGGATATAATGAAATTGGCTCCCGATCTTACACCATTCACAAAAATTAACTCTAAATAGAATAAAGACTTAAAGGTAAGACCTGAAATCATAAAAATCCTAGAAGAAAATACAGAGCAAAACTCTTTGACATTGCTCTTAGCAGTGATTTTTTGGATATGATACCAAAACCACAAACAACAAAGTAAAAATAAACAAGTAGGACTACATCAAACTAAAAAGCTTCCACACAGCAAAAGAAACAATCAGCAGAATGAAAGACAACCTATGGAATGGGAAAAATATTTGCAAATTATATATCTGATAAGGGGATAATATTAAAAAAATTATAAAGAATTCATACAATTTAAGAGCAAGAATGCAAACAATCTAATTTTTTAAAAGATTTTTATTTATTCATGAGAGAGACAGAGACATAGGCTGAGGGAGAAGCAGGCTCTATGCAGGGAGCCTGATGTGGGATTTGATCCCGAAACTGGGATCATGCCCTGAGCCAAAGGCAGATGCTCAACCACTGAGCCATCCAGGCATCCCAGCAAACAATCTAGTTTAAAAATGGTTGTCAATTCTGTTATACTAGAAAAAAAAAAAAAGAGAAATGGGCAGAAAACTTGTATAGACATTTTTCTAAAGAAGACATACAAACAGCCAAGGGGTACATGAAAAGATGCTCAATGTCATTAATCATCATGAAAATGCCAATCAAAATCACAATAAAATAGCATCTCATAACTATTAGAATGGCTATTATCAACATTAGACAAGAGATAATAAATGTCAGTGAGGATATGGCAAAAAGGAACCCTGATCCACTGTTAGTGGGAATATAGAATGATACAGCCACTATGGAAGACAATATGGAGGTTCCTTCAAAATTAAAAATAGAGCATCATATGATCTAGCAATTCCACTTCTGTGTATTTATTTGGAGGAAATGAAATGATTATCTCAAAGAAATATGTGCAGAGGTGCCTGGGTGGCTTAGTCAGTTAAGCGTCTGCCTTCAGCTCAGGTCATGATCCCAGGGTCCTGGTATAGAGGCCCAAGCTCCCTGCTGAGCAGGGAGCTTGCTTCTCCCTCTTCCTCTGCTCCCCTGCTCCTGCTCTCTCATTTGCTCTATCTCAAATAAATCAATAAAACCTATTTTTAAAAAGAGGGAGATCTGCAGCACCACACATGTTCACTGCAGCATTATTCACAAAAGTCAAGACATAGAAGCGACCTCAGTATCCATTGATAGATGAGTGCATAAAGAAAATATGGTATATGTATATAACGGTATATATTTAGATATGTATATTCAGATATAAAAAGAAGGAATTCCTGCCATTTGTGATAACATGGATGGAAATTGAGAGCATTATGCTAAGTGAATTAAGTCAGAAAAAGACAAATACCGTATGATCTCACTTATCTGTGGAATTAAAAAAAAAAAAAAAGAAAACAACTCATAGAGGCAGAGAGTAGAATGGTAGTGCTAGGACCTGATACATGGGGGGTGGTGGGGAGATCTTGGTCAAAGTGTATAAACTTCCAGTTATGAGCAAGTTCTAGAGTTCTAATATTCTCTATGGCGACTATAGTTACCAATACCGAGGTATATATTGCAAGTTGCTAAGAGAATAGAATACATGTTCTCATCACACACACAATTTTTAAATATATGAGGTAATGGATGTGTTAACTAACTTTATTGTGGTAATCATTTTATAATACATATGTATATCAAATCATTATATTGTATACTTTATATGTATCAATATCATATGTCAATTATATATCAATACAGCTGGAAAAATTTTTAAGATTTTTTTTAAAAGAAAAAAATAGGATGGTCTGCATAGGACAGTGTTCTCTCAGGGGAATCTTATCATAGTCATTTCTGTTTCTGAAATGAACTTTTATCTTTTATCAGTTTCTTATTGAACTCGTTCTCATTTAGTACTCACGGCACTGATAGAAAGCCCCGCCTTAGGATGAAAGGGCTGTCTGGTAATTACATGATATAACCAGAAGCCACAGCCAACAAACAGTTACGGAATTTGGTTCAGGAAAAAGACTATTGTCATCAGAACATAGGCCATAAAGTTGACAGTGAGCCACTGTGTTTGTTTGTCCAACCACTGAATCAAATTGCACTTCTAAAAGAGGGCTATAATGAGTGAATTTGACTGATTATACATGAAAATTCAAATCCACCATCTTCTTAGGTGGTGCTTTCCTGTAAGCCCACTTTTTCTAACACTGTCAGCAGCTTTTCTATTCACAGCAACAGTGATCCAATTAAAATGGCCATCAGAGCAGAGCTGAACTGCATTAAATGGTTCCCATTAATGTCATATTTAATTTAGAAGTACAGCATTGAGGATGTTCGTTATTGTCCTCTGCAAATCTTCATTCAGCTTGCAGACATCAAGTTTTCTGAATTATATTTACATCTTTTAGGAAAGATAAAGATCAACTTGCTTGTATTCCAAAACAACTCTGCCAGATTTTTTATGTCCTTTTAAATTGGAAATATTCCAGTCACCAGGTTTAAACTAGTTTCTGTAGTAATCTTTCATGAGGTGTGAGGAAAAGGAACATGTACTTTAAAGCGAATCCCCAAGCAAATTGCAAACTGCTAGGAGCTATATTTAAATATGTCTTCCAGGAGGTGATGGACAGAATCAGAACTGAATTATTCTATCAGATTTCCAGGATTGACAATGTTATTGAGCCTATTTTACCACATAATTTAGAATCAGGAAATAGGAAGCTTTAATGATATTAAAAAAAAATAAATCTAAGGAGTGCTATTATTGACATGCAGTAGGGGTCCAGCTGGTGTCATGTGACCATGGCCATACTCCAGGTTTCCTTGGAGCCTCAAGTCAGCACATGACTGAATGGTGAGCTCTCACTGATTTCTTCAGTCTACACACCATTATTCTGATCTTCATATGTAATTTTTAGACAAATGTGTATACACTTTAAGAGACATCCAATGTCTATAACAAAGATTAGTGTATAAAGAAATATGCATCAATAATAAGAAGACAAAAACAAAAAGATTAAGAATGGGAAGGATATATGAACAATCAATGGAGGAAAAAAACTAGAGTGTCTACAAATACATGGAAAACACATTTAAACATAAGACTAGTCAGAAAAGTACAGATCAAATAACAAAATACAATTTCATAATTATCAGACTGGCAAACGTTTCAGTGTAATAGTATCAGGTTTCAGGAAAGTTATGGAAGTTTGGGAACTCTACACTGCTGGAATGTAAACTGATGAAACAACTCTAGGGAGTAATTTGGCATTAAAATAGAAAATCCACATATTCTTTGAAAAGAAGTCTCCAATCCAGGTTCATACCACAGAAAAAAACTGAGACACACATATGGGTATAAAGTAGATTTGATTCTATGAGGAAGTATTTTTTCCTTTTAATTTTATACTTTGACTTAAGTTCAAACTTACAGAGAAGTATCTAGAACAATGCAAATAATTCACCCAGATATTCCAAATGTTAACCTATTTGCATGTTTTCATACTCTTTATCTGTAGTAAATTATTTTTCTGACCTATTTGACAAAAAGTTGCAAACATAATGTCCCCTCACTCTTTAAATATGTCAACAAATGTTTCCTAAAAATAAGAACACATTCTCACTTAACCAGAATATAATGATCAGAATCAGGAAATAATTAATATTAATTCCATATTATTTCCTAATCTGCAGACCTATTCAAATTTCATTAATTTTCCCAATCTTATCCTTTATAGCATAAGAAAATGCCAGATCATGCACTGCATTCTAATATCATGTCTTTGGTTTTCTTTAATCTGAAGATTTCCTCAGTCATTTTTTTGTCTTTCATGACATCTGACACTTTCAAAGGGTGATGAGCTGATTATTTTTTGAAAATCTCCTTAATTTGGATTTATCCAATGTTTCCTTCTGATTACATTCAGTCTGTGTGTGTTTGACAGGAATAATGCAGAGGTAAAACTGCATCCTCAGTGTGTCTAACGGGAGACACATAATGTTGATCTGTTCCATTATAATGTCTTTTTTTTTTTTTTTGGTCACTTGGATAAGAAGCATTTACCAGTTTTCTCCACTTACAAGTTGCCATTTTTCTGTTTTGTAATTAAGAAGCATTTGGAGAGAGATAAAAGTTTTATTTTTCCTTGGAGAGATACATTCATTTACAAGGGGGCACTGCTTGCCATTGTGGTATATCTCAAAAAAGTGATCAAAGATCTTAATAAAGTTAGGATAAGTTCAATTGAAAAGATCAGGAAAACAAAATATTATACACACATACTCATGGATAGAAGTATGTACATAAATGCTCCATGAATAATAAATGCTTTCATTTTCCCATTAACTTAATGCTTAATTTTTTTGTTCTATTGAACCTTAATGTGTATTTTTCCTACCCATTTTCGTAGGCTTGACTACTGTCAAAAAAGATGAATGAAACATAATAATAATAGAAATGTCTGTCCTATTAAACTGGTGCATTATTACAAATATTGTATTAAGTACTATATTAAGGGCTATATTAAATTATTAAACCCTTAGCCAAGTCAAAAATTAACTTTATTAGAGATTTCTTAGTTTAATAGGGTTCTTTCTGCAGAAATACTCTTTTTTAGGGAATTTAGATTACTTCTAAAGCCCCAACAAGCAGATAGCAAGCCACACATCACCCATCCTTCTGGCCAGAGACAAATAAATGATTTGACCAAGTACAATTGGAAAGCTTGATCAAATTGAACTAGTCTGACTGCTTCTTAGGAATTGTGTATTGAGATACAAAAAATATAGAAAGTTAGCTATAGGCAAGGACATTCAAGGTTGAGGCTGACCAGTCAGTCACCTTGCATATTGAGGCAGAGCAATCTGGTCTCAAGAAAAAAAGAAAGATGATGTACACGTGTAGCAAACTTGAGCAAAACCAAGACAGCAATAGTCAGAGTATACTTGAAGAGAGTAAGAGTGGGGGAAAGAAAAAAACACCAAAAAAAAACCAACAACAACAACAACAACCTAAAACCAAACAAACAAGAAACCCAAAAGCAAACAATTAAAAAAAAAAAAACAACTCGGGATCCCTGGGTGGCTCAGCAGTTTAGCACCTGCCTTCGGCCCAGGGCGTGATCCTGGAGTCCCGGGATCAAGTCCCACATTGAGCTCCCTGCATGGAGCCTGCTTCTCCCTCTTAGGCAGCTTCTCCCTCTTAGGCAGCTGCCTGTGTCTCTGCCTCTCTCTCATTCTGTGTTTTTCATGAATAAATAAATAAAATCTTAAAAAAAAAATAAAACAACAAAAGGAAACAAACAAGAAATCCTACAAAAACAAAAACAAAAAAACAAGAAGAGAGTGAGACTATACAAAAGAAAGAAAATGAAAGCAACACAGGGGTAAACACATACGGAAAGAGAATGAATCCTTTTGTGTATCTGAGAAAAAAGGTATTCTTGGTAAACGTACTGGGAAGGTTTGGCCATAAAGCTGACAACATGTATTTTAGAAAGTTTATGCCACAAAGGACACCTTTTGTCATTTGTAACAAGGTGTGAAGACTAATTTTATAGGTCAATTTGACTGGACAGTGGTGCCCAAATACTTAGTTAAATGTTATTCTGTATTTTTCTCTCATGAGATATTTGGATGAGATATTATTTAATTTGGTGGACTTTGAGTGAAGCAGATTGTCCCCCATTATTTGAGTGGGCTTCATTCAATCAGTTGAAGGCCTTACTAGAACAAAACTGATTTCCTCTGAGCAAGAAGGAATTTGACCAACAAATTGCCTTTGGATTCATAGGCCAATTTCTTAAATTAACACAGCCTCTGTTTCTCTCTTTTTTTTCTCCTCTCTCCCTTCTCTGCCCCTCCACCCACACCTGTTGATTTGGTTTCTCATTCCCTGATGAATGCACAAAGTCGAAAAAGAAGTCTTAATCATTTTTAATCCTTTATATTTTGTTCTGCCATGAGAATGTGTGTTTGATATTTTCTAATATTTCTGTAAGTTCTCCTCCCAATTTCCAACTGCAAAGGAAAGTAAAGCAGATGTCCTCCCTGACAGTAAATGTTAGTAGTAGATTCCCAGGGGAAGATGGTCAAGGTTGTGACCAAAAATGTCAAGGACAGAAGAATCACTCTGTATACTCTTGAAGAATGGAGGGTAGGGGACTTTTACTGCTTATCAAGGAAGGAAGCTTCACAGAATAAGGTTGAGAAATCACATATTCATTCACCCATCAAATATTTATGGAACACAATTATGTGTCAGGGATTGTTCTAGGTACCATTCTACCCATCCTATGGTGCTTACATTCAAGGGGGTGGGTGGTAGAGAGTAAAAAAATAATAAATATGTAAAGTATTAAAAAGTGGTGAACAGTTGCGGGAAAAAAAAGGGGGCAGAGAAGGGTTAATTTTGCATTTTTAAATATAGATAACAAGATAAGCCTAATTGAGAATGTGATATTTTTGTAAGGAATTAAAGGAGGTAAGGGGGCACTGCCCAGGGTTGTGTGGGGGAAAGAGGAACAGCAGAATGAACAATCACTATGAAGACCTACCTTTGGACACATGTCTGACACCTTCAAGGAACAGCTTGGAGCGGCTGCTGTGAATGCTACAGTGGAGCGAGGGAGGGACACATTAATAAGGAAAGAGGCCAAGAAGGATAACAGGAGAGTCCAGTTCTTATGGAGCCCTCTGGAGCTTCATAGGCTGTTAGAAGGACTAGGCTTTTGTTCTTAGTGAGACGGGGAGCTTTTGGAGGGTTCTGAACAAAGTGACAGAATTTGATTTTTTTGAAAAAAAACTTTCATTATGAAAAATTTTAAGACACAAATAAAGAGAGTAGTAGTATATCAAATCCCCAAGCACTCACCACCAAGCTGCAAAAACCACTAATGTTCTGCCATCTTTGTTTTAATTATTCCCCTCTATTGTTTTTAACTTAATTGTGAAACACCCAAGTCTCAAAATCAAAGTCTGATGAGGTGGGAAATTGTGTATGTCTGTGTAGCCAACACCCAAATAAAGATATAGAACATTTCCATTACCCTTGAGAGTTCCCTTATGCTCCTTTCTGGTCAAATCCATTCAATGGGAAAGGAAACCACTATTCGAGTGTCGATCATCATAGTCTCTTTCAATCTTCATCTGCTTTACCCAGACTATGCACCCGTCTCCAGGAATGAAACTATTGTGACGTTTAGCTCACTCATGATAACTTCATCCACATCTGGAATTTTTGAATCCACATTTTTTCAAAGCTTTATAAAAGTATATATGTCATATCATTTTTCCTCTTTGCTGTTACCATGGGAGCAAAAGTCCTTCTCACACCCTCCTACCACATACGGAACTACCCCTGACCTGATGAGACCTTCAGACTGTGGGAGTAGACAGAAAGGAGATGAGGACCAAACACCAAGCCATGGAGTGCTTTCCTCCAGTTATCTGAGAAAAACAGGATAAAGAGCTTAGGAAATTATCCTGGAAGACACAGTGAATATTAGGGAAGAAGGAAGGGTTGTATCTGGAGCTTCCCCTTAATCTCTGTTGGTAGAAGCAAGGCCATCTGAAGAAAAGTGTCTTTAGTCCCCATGTATGGGTCACGAACTTGATCCTTGTTGAGAAAGTCTGGGGAGGCTCCATGATATTCCTATAACACAGAATTCTCTTGTCCCCAAAGATCCAGAGGTAGAAAGTTTGCAGAAGGAGGGTCTTTGTCCCAGTGTGTAGATATGCCCTTGAGAATATTGTTGATTGTATAATATTATTCTGAGAAGATAATAAAGTAGTTCCTGTTGAAAAACTTCTGGAACAACTGTCTATTTCTTATGGTTCTAACTCACTATAAAAGGAAACCACTACTTCATTTGTGGGTTAGTTAAAAAGGGATATTTCTGCTGTTTTGGCCAAGAATTCCCCTAAACCAAGTAGGTACCTGAAGATTCTTCTGTTCCTGCCTCTAGTCCTCTGTGATGCTCAAGGATGCTACCTGCTGTTGGAAGCCCTAAAGTATTTTAATAGTGAAAGAAATTCTTTAAAAAACAAAAACAAAACTTAAGTCACTTAAGTAGATGTCTGTTATTGGCACTCAAAAGATCCTAAGACAAGAGAAAAAGCCTCTGATTATGACAGATGATGAAATTTGGTGTAAGATTGCCTGCCCCATACCTGGCTCATACTTTTAGATTCCAGTCTTCATCTTTTTAACTATCCCTAAATCTGCCTACCTGTAGTGATACCACACTACATGATATGGAAATCTCGTATCTGGATATGGTCCTTTAATTTCCCTTTTGCTAGGGCACATATTTAACTGAGACAAATGGCTATAGTTAAGACTTATTAAGCATTCTAAACTTGGTTATTAAATATGGAGAACTTTAAAGAAAAACACCAAAACTTTTCATTTTTTCCCTATTTGTAACAATACAATTTTAACAGGCCAAGCATCAGTAGAATATCTAGCAAGGCCTCTGTTACATGATTGAAACTCAATTTCAAAGGTTTTAGAACTATGTAAAATAATTGCTAAACTTCTAAATATAGGAACAGTTTAATAATTCAGATTACTTATAGTATCCTTTTGTGTTATACAAAAGGCTTTTTATTTGTTTTAAATACAGTTTTGTTACAATATAGCACAGACTAAAAATCAATAGTGTTCATAAATAGAAGTAGTAGCAGGAACTGCTATAATGAACTCATTTATTTGTTTAACATAGCTTTTGAGTGGCCGCTCTGCAAAATGCTGAGCTAGACACTATGATTATATTAATTATAACTATCTTGGATTTTCTGCTATTTAGAAATTGAATATAGCTGGCTATAATCATACCTTTCCCTTAAATCTTATTTATATTTTCAAGAATCTGCTATTGAATGTAGTACTAATGTAGTTCATTAATTTAGTAACCAATAAAATAGTAGAAATTGGAAAGCATTAGAGATCTAAATGAAGTCTCCCTGTAGTATAGTTCCGTTTACAAGAATCTGAACTTTACATTCAATTTTAAATCCTTGTTTTCTAGCTAAAAGGAAACTGAGAGGAGAATATGAAGAAATACTGAATGAGAAAAATTAATGGGTAAGAAATAATGTATGGTATGAAATGATAAAAAGTAGGAAAAAAAAAACAGATTCATATATGGCAAGCAACAGGTTATCACACAGATAAAATGGGAAAATTCAAACTGTTCTTGGTTCTAATTATCATCAAGGTTTATAAGATTGGAAAGTCTGGATACAGAAAGTCTATCATTTTGACAATTTTTTATTATGCCCAATTCTTGACTGAAAAAAGTTTTGAAATATGAAAATATTTCATCCAATGTCATGTAAATCAAGTGCAGCCTATGTGAGTTTGGTGATATTTGCAATGTGTCATAAAAACAAAATCAATCCCACCCAGTTGGTAACTTTGTTTGAATGTTTGTATAAAACAAAAATTCAATAAATGGCTTGAATACAATGTTGTCACCAGAATATTTTAAAGGGTTTCCCATTTATGAAGGAACTTTTTTTTTCTTTTTTGAAGGTAGAGCTAAATTATAAGATCCCAAACCAAATACACAATCTGAGTTATCCAGTCAAAAAACTGGTCATCTTGGAGCACCTGGGTGGCTCAGATGGTTGAACGTCTGCCTTTGGCTCAGGTCATGATTCTGGAGTCCTGAGATTGAGCCTAGGATTGGGCTTCTTGTTCAGCAGGGAGTTGGCCTTTCCCTCAGCCCCTCCACTTGCTCCTGCTCTCTTTATCTCTCTCTCTCAAATAAATAAATAAATAAATAAATAAATAAATAAATAAATAAATAAATTCTTTAAAACAAAACAAAAAACCCTGTTATCTTATTAGACTGGAGGTTACTCAAAGGCAAGGACCTCTCTATCCTTAGCACCTCCCTAAATACATGATATCTTTTGTTCTTGAAGTCATATGCCAGTTTCTAGTAATGTCTATATTTTTTTTTCCAAGTGGGAATAAGTGATTTTTACTTTATTTTATTTTTATTTTTTTTGGAATAAGTGATTTTTAAAGCCATTCTGAAGTTTTTTAACAAAAGGTTCTTACCATTTTGTAGGACTCTAAATTAATTTTTTGTTTCACTTAAAAAGTTTTAAAAACATTTATTACTAATATATCAATTATATTTTTCTCAATACTTAAAAGATTATTAATAGTGGTTCAATAGCCCTGTCTGTGTATTCTTATTTCCTCCAGATAGGATTTATGTTTCTATGAAGACCTAGTTGTTCCCTTATCTCTACATCTTTTTCCTCAAGAAGTTTATTCTAAACTTTCTGTTTTGAACTGAATATCTGTGACCGCCTGCCCCCCACTGCAAAATTAATAATATGTTGAAATCCTACCCTCCAACATGATAGTATTAGAAGTTTGGGCCTTTGGGAGGTGATTAGGTCATGAAGGTGGAGCCCTCAAGGATGGATTTAGTGCCTTTATAAATGGATTTAGTGCCTTTTATAAAGGGACCCCAGAGAACTCTCTTGCTCTCTTTCCACCATGTTATGATACAATGAAAAGATGATAATCTGCAACCTGGAAGGGAGTCTTCACTAGAACTCGACTGTGCTGGCCTCCTGATCTCAGACTTGCAGCTTCCAGAACTGTTAAGAAACACATTTCTGTTGTTGATAAATCACCCAGTCTATGGGTTCTTTGTTACCACAGCCCAAACTAGGACACTTTCCAATGTGAAGATCTTTTTTCTACTAAATTAAGGGGGAAGAAAAGTGGTAGCTAGAACCGTCATTTTTGCTTTTGTTAATTATGGTGAGTAGTATGAAGCACCACCAAAAGCTCTCTCCAGGATCAAGAGACATTCCCCAGCAGCTGGGAGTGCTTTTAGCTGACAGCCTTTCCCAGGAAGAGCGACTTCCACCACTTTTTCTGAGGCAGCCAGCAGCTCATGCCAGGTCATGAAGGGGTATGAAGCCTCCAAGCCCCAAATGACAACTCTGCAGACTGACGAGTTTTAGAGTTTCCTGTGAAGTCATTTTGCACTTTTATTGACAAGAAATCCTAAGCCAAGTTTTCCCTTTGCCCTTCCATTCTCCAGCAGGTGTTGATTTCAAGATTACTCCCTGAGAAACTAATGTCCATCTCAGAGACTGCTTTCCCAGAAATCCAATCTACAACAGTGATCTTTCTAAAGAAGAGGTACATCTTTTTCTTGAAATGTTCTTAACATAGATTTTACATGCCCTTGTTAGGACTTACATTTTTGCAAACCACACTTAACTGAAAGAAGAAAATTTAGGCTTTGTGATTTTCCCCCTGATAGGTAGGAGTCATTACTGACTGCCTAAGGACTCCCACAGATATATTGGAAAATAATCTCAGGACTCTCCCCCACTCCCCCCAAAAATACTAAAAGGGGGAAGAAAATGGGCAAGGACAGGCATAGAGGGAAGAACAGTGCCATGGCTATTATGAACACCAATCTCAGGTCCTTGATAGCACTCAAGAATCAGGGCAAACTAGATGCTTGAAATAAGAAGTCCTTGAGACAGCATGAGCTATTTAAAAGATTCTAGAACATAGAGAGATATGGAAAAATTTCTTCAGTTATAAATATGCCTTAGAAAAATATATTTCTAACAAATATAAATAAAATATTAATAAATCAAATCTAGTTTACCAAAAGAAGAATATATTCTATTAATAAGACTTCTCCTAGGAATACAAAAGATGCTTCAACATTAAGAATCTGTCAACATGGGGTGCCTGGGTGGTTCAGTTGGTTAAGCACCTGCCTTTGGCTCAGGTCATGATGCTGGGGTCCTGGGATTGAGCCCCATGTCCGGCTCCCTGCTCAGTGGGGAACCTATTTCTTCTTTCCTCTCTGTTTGTGCTCTCTCTCACTATGTCTGTGTCTCTGTCTCTCAAATAAATAAAATCTTCAAAAAAAAAAAAAAGGAATCTGTCAACATAATTTATTACATTAATACATTAAAGGAGGAAAAATATGTAGATGGTAATAGTAACGGAAAGGCATTACAGAAATTCAGCATTCCTAATAGAAATTCTAAGGATAAAAATAAATATGATAAAGACCACCAAAAAGTAATAGTAGATATGATAATAACTAATACACTGAAAGCTTTTCCATGAAATCAGGGATACCTCTTATAAAGCATTATTTTAACAACAATTTTCATTAATAAGAAAGTTTTAAAAATCCATACAAAAATTGGGGAAAAAAGGTTCAAGTTACCATATTCCTAAAAGATTTATTTATTTATTTTAGAGAGGAGAAGAGAGAGTGTGAGTGCATGGGGCAGGGCAGAGGGAGAGGGGGACAGAATCTTAAGCAGACTCTGTACTTTGCACGGAGCCCATCATAGGCCTCGATCTCACAACCAAGATCACAACCTGAGCTGAAACCAAGAGTCTGGCACGCAGCACCCCCAAATTATTTGCAATTGCAAATGATAATCTTTTATACCTAGAACATCCATACTAAAATCAATAATTTGGTCACTATTCAGTTATGAATGGAAATTGAAAAGAACTATAATTGTGCTAAAAACTACAAAATATTTCAAAATAAATTTTCCAAGAATTGTGACTGATCTCTATGAAGAGAGATATAGTTTTCTCATAGAGAAAACTATAAAGCTTTATTGACATAAATGAATTATGTCCCAAAATATTTTAAATAAGAAAGCTTAATCTCATAAACAATGTGAATTCTTCCCAAATTGATAGATATATTTAATGAAAGTTCAATCAATATTAAGATTTTTGGAATACTATTAAGTCATTAATTTCATGCTGAAAAATAAATGCTTGGAAATTAGGCACATTTTAAAATATAATCACATATTTGCCTTATATGATATTAAAACTTACTGCAGGGATGCCTGGTGACTCAGCAGTTTGGCGCCCCCTTCAGCCCAAGGCATGATTCTGGGGTCCCAGGATTAAATACCACATCGGGCTCCCTGCATGGAGCCTGCCTCTCCCTCTGCCTGTGTCTCTGCCTTTCTCTCTCTCTCTGTGTCTCTCATAAATAAATAAATAAAATCTTAAAAAAGAAAAACTTACTGCAAATAAAATCAGTAAGCATACTGATTTTTATTTTTTTGTTGATGCAGGAATAGGCAAACCAATGTAAGATATGAGCAAGCCCGGAACTCAGTATGAATACTTGAGATTTTAATAAATGGCAGGTTTGTATTTTGTTGCAATGGAAAATGTTGAAAATACTGGTGCCAGAATAATTTATCACTGTTATAGTAGAAAAAAATTTTCATACATCTTCCAAAAAGATACTCCTGGAGATTTTAAATACAAATATATATATAAATATATATTGGGGCACCTGGGTGGCTCACTCTGTTAAGTGTCTAACTCTTGCTTTTGGCTCAGGTCATGCTCTCAGAGTCCAGGGATTGAGCCTCCAGAGGGCTCCAGGCTCAGCGAGGAGTCTGCTTGAAGATTCTCTCTCTCTGCCCTTCCCCTTACTCATGCCTGCATGCATGAGCACATGCTCTCTCTCTCAAATATATAAATCTTTAAAATAAAACCAAAAACAAATATATATTTTTTATTATTTATTTAATACATATTTTAAAATATTTTTTATGACCTTAGATTTAGGAGAAACCAGAGGTCATGAAAGAAAGATAGATACTTTTGGCTAAACAAAACTTAAGGAGCCTATGTTTTATTTATTTAGTGATAGACTAGATTAAATATTCATAAGACACAGGAAAGAGAAAACTTAATGACTCTAATTTACAAAAAGCATCTATAAATTTATCAGAAAATTAATCCCAATAGAAAAATGAGACCAGTATATGTGTAGGCAATTTAAGAAAAAAGTCCAAATGGCTAGTAAATAGGGGAAAATATGCTCAATATCTCTACTAGTCAGGGAAACGAAAAGCAAAGCAAACATTCCTATCTATTGTATCGGCAAAAATTTTAAAGAATGACACCGTGCTGCTGGGTGATGATGCAGGGAAGCAGGCACCTTCACTCACTACTGCTAGGCAGGCAGATTTCTTTATTTGGAAAAGAAATCTGGCAGTATCTGTAAAAATTATAAAGATACATACATATCTTCAATTTAGCAGTTTCATTTTTGAAATGTTATCCTATAGAAATAAGGTTTTTTGTTTGTTTTTTAATGCCTCAATTCTCTGTGGTGGCAAAAACAACAAAACTAAATGCTTATTAGTTAAGGAATATCTGGATTAATTATAGTGCACTCAAATTATGGAGTATTATGCAGCCATTAAAAACAATGATTAGTGCTACATCTATTGAACTGAGCAAATATATCTGTTCATGATGAATTAGTGAGAAAAGCAAGTTGATAAATAATGAGTAATATATTTCTCATTTCTTTTTTTTTTTAAAGATTTTATTTATTCATGAGAGACACACACACACACACAGAGAGAGAGAGAGAGAGAGGCAGAGACACAGGCAGAGGGAGCAGCAGGCTCCATGCAGGGAGCCCGACGTGGGACTTGATCCCAGGTCTCCAGGATCAGGCCCTGGGCTGAAGGCGGCGCTAAACCGTTGAGCCCCCCCGGGCTGCCCAATATATTTAATTTCTTAACAAAAAACACAGATTGTGTGTATACACATACACATAAATATTAAAAACACAAGTAGATATATACACATGTATACACAAAAATATATGTGTATGTATTTGTGAAATGTGTATTTACATATATGTGCACATGTACATATACATATATGTGTAGTGCTAGTGTACGTACACGTACATATTCGTATAAGCTTGGAGAAAGGTTTGGAAGGATAGATCCCAGGTGTAAGCAGGCAATGCCTATGCCCCATCTAGATGCCTTTTTCTTTCAGCTCTGTTGTACTCATCCCAGCTTTGAGATGCTTTGTTAGTAAAACTTCATCTGTGACACTGAGAAAACTGCTTTGGGCACTGGAGCTAACTCATTAAAAGAACTGGAAATACTTAGAGTTATATGTCCTTCATGGGCTTTGTACTGGGATAAGCATAAAACCTTTGCTTCTGGGCATAATTCATACTCCAAAGATTTCTGAGAGAAGGTGGAGTTTGGGACTTCCCCTGAAGTTACACCCTTACCTGGCTTCTTCCTCATTCTTATCCTATTTCCCCTGTTTCTTTTCTTTTAAATATTTTATTTATTTATTCATGAGAGACACAGAAAGAGGCAGAGACATAGGCAGAGGGAGAAGCAGACTCCCCGTGGGGAGCCTCATGTGGGACTCGAACCCAAGACCCCAGAATCATGAGCTGAGCCAAAGGCAGACTCTCAACCACTGAGCCACCCAGGTACCCCTCATTTCTCCTATTTCTTAACTGGTTTCTCTTGGGAGTAAATCCTTAATAAATCACTTCCATCTGAATTGTCTCAGGAGTTGCTTCCAGCAGAATTTGACCTTAAGGCTCCAGTCCAAATTTGGTGACTTCAGAAGGGTAAGGAGTGTATCGATTATTATTTATGCATGTATTGTGGGACTAGTTACAATAAATATGTCTTACTTTTTAATTTGAAAAACAATAAAACAGGCACTGCACCTGGCTGGCTCAGTTGGCGGAACATGCAACTCTTGATCTTGGGGTTATGAGTTTGAGCTCCAAGTTGGGGGTGTAGATTGTACTTAAAATTTTTTTTTAAATATACCTTTTGATATAATTTACTTATATTCTTTACTTAGGATAGTTAAGAGAGGATTTCTTAGTTGTGCCTTCTTATTCATCACACAGAGAAGTAAATACATATAACCCTATTTCTCAAGTAGCACCTGATGTTATATTGCCATATTTTTGCTTATGATTTTAGGCCAGAATACATCAGAATAAAGCAAGCGTTCTGTACCTGGTTTCATTTGTTCCTGTTTTCAACCACACTGAAGAATCAGAACAAAGTTCCAGGATTCTCTTTACTTCAATTTCCTTTATCATTTTTTAAAAATCTTTTATTTGAGAGAGACAAAACAGGGGTAGGGACAGAGGGAGAGAGAGAAGCAGACTCCCCACTGAGTGGGGAGCCCACCTTGGGCTCGATCTTGGGACCCTGAGATCATGACCCGAGCTGAAGTCAGATGCTTAACTGACTGCCACGCAGGGGCCCCTTCCTTTATCATTTTTAAGATAGCAATTCAAAAACACTTGTGTTTTGTTATTTTTCCAATGCTTCAACCTCCAATTCCATTTTTCTCCTATTATTACCAACAGGTGACTTACAGAAATACTTTGTAAGTGGGAATGTCTAGAGACAAGTTTTGTTTTTAACAAAAGCTGTGAAATCTCTCATACATGCACATCTATTTTCTAATGGTTTTCTTTTAAAAGGAGCTCTGAGATATGCTTTCTTGCCAAAGAAAACTAGTCCTCTTAGCAGATGGCAGCTAAATTCAAGCTGTATTCAAATATTTATGTTAAAAACAAGTAGCCTTTTAGGTAAACTGCTGTCTCAAAACAAGTAACCTCCTAGATTGTATCAAAGAAAATCTGATAAGAAAATTGTATTTCTTGGTATTTTCATTCTTTCTTCGGTTCAAACATGAGTAATTCTTAATCCAAATTATGTACTCACTGGAGCAGGCATAAAGTAAGATACATCACTGATTTATCTTGTTGACTATCTTTTGTGATGTACAACTGACACTTAATTGTGTTCCATGTCATCACATTATATTTTATATGACATAATTTTAAGAAAAAAATCTACTCTGGTGAACTATTTTGCAGGACAGAGAGTTTTTGACACAATATTTACACAGTATTTTCATCCAACTTGATACAATTATTCTCATCTAGGAAAAAATATCCTATAAGTGAAAAAAAAACCTAGAACACATATGATGTACATAACAAAGTCTCTTCAGGTGAATGAAAATCAATAAATTGAGCAACTTGCCAGCACATTTATAGACTATTTTGCAAATCAAGGAAAACACACTTTAATATTTTGTTGCATCCAAATACATGTACTCTATCATGATATATATTTTTGAACTGATGAGTGCTATTCATTTGGGCATAGTTCCAATGAAAATGATTCAGTGGAACATAAAGTATTGAGGAAAGCCTAATAAATGTAGATATTTGTAGATGGATTCAGTGTTTACAAATAATTTCTCTTTGAATAATGGATGTAGTATCTTGAATTATTTTATTGAGATATACTCTACATAGAGTAAAGTGCACATAATCTTAAATGTCAAGTTCAATGAGTTTTGGCAATTGCATGTACCTGTGCAACTAACAAGCCAAAACATAATACAGAATACTGCAATCACTCCAGGAATTAACCTCATTGAGCTTTTCAGTCAATTCACCTCAGCAGCACCATATTCTGACTTTCATTCCCACAGGTAAATTTTATTTTTTCTTAGACATTATATATATTATATATACATATATAAAGAATTATCTAGTAAATAATCTTTTGTATCTGCCTTTTTCGTTCAAATCAATGTTTTGACAATCCAGTCGTCCCTGCTGCTGTATCAGTAAGCCTTTTCATTGGTCAGTAATGTTGTGCTCAATGAATGTACCACAGTTTGCTTATCCCATCCTCTTCTGATGGACATTGAAACTGTTTTGACTATTGTGAATTAAGCTGCTGTGAACATTCGTGTACAGGTCTTTATGTAGACATATATTTTTGTTTCCCTTGGGTCAGCATCTGGAAGTGGAATTGTTGGGTCATGGGGCATATGTGTGTTTAAAATTTTAAGAGCTGCCACACGATTCTCCAAAAAAATTGCTTGATCTTACTGCCAGCAATGAGCAAGAATCCGAGTTGTTCCATATTCTTGTCAGCATTTTTGGTGTTGTCAGTCTTTATTTTGGTTCTTGTAAAGGATTATTTTTTGGTATATTTCATGGGCTTTTCCACTAAAGGTTCTAGGAGGAGCCTGTTGCAGTCTACCACATAGGCCTCAGGAAGTGAGACAGGTGTTTGCATTAGGAGAGAGGGTTGGAAGTGTTTGCCTGATGCTAGTCCTGTTTGAAGTTCTTGAGGACTTGTGTGTTTTCTCATCTTTTTTTTTTTTTTTTTAAACTTCATTTTACACTTATCCCATGACACGTGACTGTTGCCTTCAGGGTCCACAGTGCAGAAAAGCATCTTGTTTTGCTTGGCACCTCCTAGCAGTGCTCTGATCCCTCACCTTCACGCTGGACTGTGATCCTCTGGCCAGTGCTCACACCCACTTTTGAGAAGATGACCATCAGCTTCCTCTTTGCTCTTCCATGGCTCCAAGTTCCTGCCAAACTTGTCCATATCCTTCCCTAGAAGGACTTTCTGGTGAGGCCCATGCTGAGGAGCCCGTTCATCTCCAGCCTCCAGGGAGCAGGATCTGGTTCTCTGCCATGTTGGTCACTCTCCCTGGAGCAGATACATCCATCAGAAGGACAATGACACCTCAGAGTCAGAGGCAGCACAGAGTCAGGTGGCAAAGGGAAGCCAGCCTGGACAGAATCACCTCTCAGATTCAGAGTGCTGGCCCACGAGCCAGGTGTGGGGGCCACTGGTGGCCTCCTATCCTTGCCTAAGCCAGAGACATTGGGCAGTAGAGAAGGCCCATAAGCCTTCAGTGGGACTTGTCTCAGGCCCTGCCATCCCTTGTCCCAGGGAACTGTTTGCTACCATTATGAAACCTGCTTAGCATTTTTCAGATGTAAAGCATTCATACAATTCTAAAAAGAAAATACTAGGATCTTATTGTTCCATTGCTAAAGCACAAAGGTTGTAAGCAATAATCTGTAAAAGACGACACACAAATTGCTTAAAAGCATATGACAGTTGACTAACCTAGGGAATTAAAACCATTTGTTTCATTATTTATTAATCTCATTTGCATACTTCTGAGAATAGTGCTCAGTGTTGTCTGTGAAGAGTGAAATAGGCACTCTCATCTATCACAGTTTGTTTTTAGGAAACAATTTGTAAATAAGCATCAGACAATTTAAGAATATATATAATATACTCTGTTTTATACATTTAAGTCTTTTATACGAAAATAATCAGGAAGACATCAAAAAATGTGTGCATAAAACATTAATAAAAAATTGTTATACAACTTATATCTAAAAATACCCCAAATACTCAATATTTGAGAAACTCATTTTGCATGGTCATATAATGGAATATATTATACCACTGGAGGGGCCAAGGGCCCTAAAATGGGCCATTTTTGGCATGTGGCTTATTTTGAATTGAAGATGATCGAGACCCTAGGGGTTCAACAGAAACTTTTGCCCCTCCCTTAGCTACATAGGAGAATGTAAATTTGAGGATCTTTCCAGAATAAGGGTTATTATCAGAGATAAATTTAATCTGAGTAACCAAACAGTATGGCAGGGCAGACATTTATTTACCAAACATTTTCTCTTTTTCATCTTCCTATAAATTGAATTCCTTCCCTTTGAAGTCCCAGATCCCTACCCCCTTCTCCTTAGTTTAGAATGACATATATTACCTCCTATGCCTGTCTTTGCAATTTTTGTGTCTGTGTGGATTTCCTGAACATTCACTGTTAAATTTTATTTACTGTTAATCTATTCCGTTTTCATTCTTAGTGCCACTAGAAGGACCATTGAGGGGAAAAGTAATTCTTGCTCCCTGATACCACCATTAAGGTTTTATTTACAAAAATATTTGTAATAGAAAAATGTCTAGAAGTTAAAAAAAGGAATGATGCAACATTTTGATTATGTGATCTCAATTATTTAAAAGTTTCTTTAAGTATTGAAAAATATATGCCAGATGTTAACTGCGCTTTTTTTCCTGGTTAATAACATCATAGATATTACTTTTGTTCTTTTAAGATATTTTGTGTGCTTTTCAAATTATCTTTTAAAATCACAAAAAGGAAATTATGTATATAATATACATATATTTAAAATCTGAATGATGAGAAAAGCCCAAACTTGAACTTAATTATATGATTTTGCTTTAGTAAAAATCTTCAATACTGAGCTAAAAAGTGGATAATAAAACTAGATTATGAGTAAAAAGCCTAAAATTCTACTTGGGAAAATTTGAAGATAAAAAATTCAAAATGTCACAGTGAAAACATTTCATATAATAAGAAAAAAAATCAGTAAATTTACTAAGAACAGAAGAGAACTAAGTATTCAAAAACATTTTAAGTTTTGCTTATTTAAGTAATCTCCACACTCAATGTGGGGTTGAACTCACAACTCTGAGACCGAGACTCACACTTTCTGACTGAGCCAGCCAGCTGCCCCAGGAACTAAGTCTTAAACTCAATAAACAGAAGCCAGCTGTCTTGGAATGCTCAGAATACAGCTCAATTTGAAATTTCTTGATAAATATTATTGATTTTTTATCATTCTTCCTCTGAAAATAGAATTTTCCAAGAAGATGGAAAACATGCTAAATTTAAAACCCTAAAAGGAAGAGTATTTTTATTGCTGTAATTAAATGTAATCAAAAAGTTGGAAATTATGCACTCAGAGGTTGAGGGCTGATTTAATACTCATGAAACAAAGCTCAGACTGTGATTTATGAATTAAGTAATTTTGTCGAGTGATAATAGTTTCTAAAAAAAACCTAGGGCAATGAGAGAATTTCAGTGTATGGGGAAAAGAACTTCAAAGGGAAATGTAGATAGGGCTGATCAGTTTTTCTTTCCCAACTAGCACTGTGAGATGCCCCCCCCACCCCCTCACATTACTGTGTGAATCCTGACTCAGCCACTCAGTAGCTGATTTTCTTGGACCAGGTACTAAGCATTTCTGGGCTTGAGTTTTCTCTTAAAATGTGTCTGTTGTAAATGTTGCCATTCTTTTTCCAGTTCCTTATTCACTTTTAATTTACTTTTCAACAATTTAGTGCAATTCAGTCTTGACAGCTTTGAAAATGTGATAGGATTGTACTTCCTTGCCTTCTTGGATCTGGGTGGGACCATGTGACAAGTCCCGGCCAATCATTCGTGAGAAGCAGAACATTATGACCCATGCAACACAGCACGGGGCTCTCTGTGTCTCTCATGACAAGCAGAAAACTGATGGTTGCTGTTGCGTTACCCTGAATTCTGAAAGGCGGTTAATGTGGAGCAGAGCCCCAGGCTAACCTACAATGGACATGTCTCATGACAAGAAATAAACTTTGTTGTTTAAAGCTGCTGCAATTCAGGAGTTATTTGTTGCCAGAGATAAAGCCAGGCTATCTTAACTGATATATAACTAAAATATTAAACAGTACAGAATTGGCTAAATGATTAATGATGTAACATAACTTAGAACCCTGCATATCATTAAGAATTTTAATGTCAGATTATACTTTGAAGTGAAGCGATGGTTATTGTTACAGGAGAGCTTGGTTCTTGTCTCACGGAGTCGAAGAATGAATCTCAAGGACAAAGGAGAGTGAATAAAGCCATAGAAGTTTATTAAGTGAGGATACAGGGAAAGCTCTCAGAAGTGAGAGGGTTCCTTCAGGGTTGCCACTAGGGGCTTGTAGGGTTGGTCTTTTATTGAAAGCTAACCAGGGGACCTAAATCCTTTTAACATATCTATTGAAATCCATTGAATAAGGACTAGTGATAACATCTTTAATGGCTTACTTCTCTGGGGTCTGGTTACCCCTCTTTGTCACAGGTGACAGTCATAAAAGACACCTTCCCTGCTTACATCTAGGGCTGGGTGCTCTGGCTTGCTTCCTTATCTCTGGTTTTCTTACACCTCAGTGTTTTTTTGGGATTTTTGTGAGCCTGATTCCATGGCCCCCTACCTATCTCTCCTTACCTAACCCTGTTTGTCCCTAACTCATTTAACATTTTATTGAAAAAAAAAATGCTATAGATAGATAAATAGGTAGATAGATAGATAGATAGATAGGATGGTCTTATTTTAATGCAAATTTACACGCATTCATTTGCATAAAGGATTAGACTGTTTTATACTAATATACAGCAAAATATTACACACCAAAATATTAGTCAGGATAATAGAGTAGTATTTCCACAGGTGCTGGGTTGTTTTTTTCCCCCTAGTTATTTCTATACTGTGTTGTTTTCTACAATGGATATATAAAACATTGATGAAATAATGGAAGTTTTTAATAAGAGAAGAAAAATATGGGAGTGAGCTGCAGTGTGACAAGTACTTTCTATATAATTAAATACTAATTTTCCCAGTGCCCAGTATCCAAATAAAACTGTGTAACAGACATTCTTGATAAAATTGGAGGACACTTACTCTAGGGTAAAAGGCTGTTCCCCTGACTGTTAACAATCATCATAGCCTAAAATATCTTGTCTTCAGTTGAAAGACAAAGGTTTCAATTATAGAGGAAAATTCTGAACATGTGACTCCTTCCTGTGGTGACAATAAGACTTGACAAGTAGTATTTGCCCCTCGGCATTTCCTGATTTTTATTTTTCTCTTTAGAAATGGCTCAAAAGGTCTCTGTTAAGGAACCCCTCCAGCAGAAGTCCTACCTCCTGTGTTTGTTCTCAAACTCCATTATAATAAGAGTTTCTGGGTCTTGTCAAAAGAAAATAGCCTCAGGGTGTTCATGTTGGTCACATTTTAAGGCAGCTTTTCTTAAGTAATGTTTGGAAACTTCTAGCAACACTGGGAGAGATTAGTTCAACTTCCTGAACTTTTCCAGCGCTAAAAATCTTTGGAGTTTATTTTATCCCTCAGTAAACTGGGCACAAATTCCTCTGCGGGACTACTGACAGATTTTGGAGGGTTTTCCTTAGGCCGGAGGGCATACATTTTTTAAAGTTTAATGTAACCTTCTAATCTATTAAAGGCATCCACAAGAGGGGAACTGCTTAAAGGCTTTCCTTGGATGGTGTATTTTTTAATTGATATGATAATGAAGCCAATGAACTTTCTCCTCCTTTGCAAATGTCCAAGACTTTTCCAACAGAGCCAAAAAAGCACAATCCAAAAATTCTTTAAAGATAAATCAGCTCCCAACATTCAAAAGGTCAACGTAGCACTCTTGTCTTTTAGGATATTGATCTATAAATGCAGACAGAACCTCTATTTCTTTAAGTAAATGAGAGTTAGTTATATGGCTTTACATAGTACTCACAAAGTTTGTTGGAGGGTGTATATGTGTGTGTATGTCCCACCTAGCTAATAGTTGTTTTGTTGTGTATCTAATAACCCATATTTTGAGAAATATCTTGGGATCGTCTTGCTGCAGCCACAGAGCTGGACACTACTGTGTTTTCCACATCTCAGATTTGTCTGGTGGACCGTAGATGCTATTCCCAGTGTCCTGTAGGTGACAAGACCCTGCTTCCAATACTCTGACCTCTCACTGAAGCCTGCCAAATGTCACTGCCTTATCTCAGTTGTGCAGATAGGAACAAAGAAAGGTCTGGCTTCCTCCTACAAGTGAAGCTGGATGGAGAACTGCCTCTGCTCTCCTGTGGCAAGCCCTGGCTGGAAGCCAGCCATATCCACCAGAGCAGTGGTCTCATCTGAATCGCCAGTTGTGTTGCTAGTGAAGGAATGACAAGATTTAGGGGAAATGGAAAAGGAAACAAAAAACCTTGGTATTTTAGATTTAGACTCTACATCAGTTGTTACCTAATAGTATAATGGGGAAGTCAAATCTGTTCCTAAGTTATTTTAGTATAGATAATTAATACGAAGCTATAAACTGAAGTAATAGTCTAGAAGTTTTAATTTGAGGGGAAAATTAATTCACTGGGAGAAAATTGAATTTCAGATCCCTTCGAGGATTTCCAGGCTGTGGATAGAAAGAGATAGTTTCCATTCCAGAGTGTTATAGAGGCAACGTTGTCCTGGCAATTAAGTGGATATAAAAAGTCCTTAGAAGGAAAAATTAGAGATAATATTAAGGTTTGGGTCATAAAGTGGCACTATTTATGGCAATAACAGTGATAAGAAAATAAAGAGGTAGTAAAGAAAAAGTATTGAAGAGAAAAGAGAAAACAGCTAATTGCTATGGGAAGATCCTAAAAGAGAAGAGAGGGAAAAGTCAGGTATAACTAGGGAGGGTGGGGATATAAGTACAGGGAAGGAAGCTAGATTTCAAGGAACCTGTTATGCCAGGACATATTCACTGATCCCTTGACTGTGTGTGTGTGTGTAAGAATGTAAAAATGTAAGGTCTTTTTGCACATCCAATTGGGGAGTTTGACAGATACTTAGTATATATCAAATTGAGCAGGGGGCCTTCCATTCTGGTGCCAGAAGCTGATGACAGGCACGAAGTGTAGTGGGTCTAGCTTTTGATTGCCCAGAAAGAGGAAAGAGAAAACTAAGCGCACCATCTAGAGGCAGAGCAAGGGTAAGGAACAAAGGAAGCAGCCCAAGAGAGCTCATCCAAAGAGCTCAGACAAAGGGCAAAAAACTGGCCCCTGGGTAAAAGGTCTGCTGTGAGTACAGAAGACAGAATGAGCGGAATCTGGAATGGATATACGGTACGCAGGGGTGAGACCCCTGAGGAGCTCATTTGGAGTCAGGCCCCTTCTACAAGGCAGGGGCAGTCATGTCCTTGGCCATGCCGAAGGAGATGGAAGTATTAGAGTTGATCCTTAGGCTTTGAAGACATACAAATACATAGCAAATGCCATTTGTGTTCAAGAGAGTGTCCAACCGACTATGTGGTTGAATTTTTAAGGCAAGACAATGTGAGTTTTTTTCCCAGTTAAATGAAAAATGATAATTAGGATCCATTCATTTATTTGCCCTTTTATTTAGTACAAGCATGCAATACATCAGAAATGCAGAGTAGTTTATTTCCCTTAAAATTTATTTTCCAAGTCAGATTTTTTATTTTATAAGGCATCCAACTCTGTGTTTCATTAGATAGAGTACCTCTCTTTAAATTCCCAAATACAAATTTACTTTTGACCTGCTGAGCTTTGATTTTTATGGCTCTGATTAATGAAGAGCAGAAGTAAAAAATGCCACCTCTTTAGAAGTGTGAAACTGATTTAAGAGATGAAACCAACGCTTATTCACTGCATATCCTAAGTAATTGATCTTTCCATGAAAGATTTGATGGACAAATTGCTTTCATTAGTAAGAGTTTTAGGAAGGCTGATTTAACATAAACCGGTCAAGTAGGTTCCAGTTTGACTTCTTTTCACATAAGCCACTTTTGCAGAGTTAGTAAGTCTGACAAATATTAAACTCTAACTTTTTATGTCTTTCTAAATGGCCTTCCTGTTTTGTCATGTATGTAAATTCCCTTCCACATATTAATCATCAGTGCCTATATGTTAAATTGAGCTCCTTCCCATGTAATCCTGCCCCATGTATCTATTTTGTAGGTATCAAAACACTCCCTTCCCTTTGGCTCTGCTCCCAGCATGGAGCCCAACATGGGGTTCAAATTCACAACTCTGAGATTAAGATCTGAGTAGAGATCAAGAGTTGGACACTTAACCGTCTGAAATACCTGGGTGCCCCCAAATACTTGCCATTTAAAATGTCTTTTTAGGGTATCAAAAGTAGGGTTTCAGCTTTTGTGTTTTGTTTTACATTGTTTTTAATTATTCTCTGTTGGTCACCTGGGCCATTGTCAATTTTGTGTCTTGGGAAATGACACCTTTTAGGTACATATCTTAGCTCGATCACTTACTGCAGTCTGGGTGTAGGGACTCTCAGAAAAACGGGAAATGGAAGCCAGAGGAAAATGCAAATGCCAATTCTTCCTGAGGAAAGGAACAGAGAGGAAGAGTGGAACATAGGTGAAGAATGTCCTACAGGGAAGAGACAAAGCTGGGAGCGGGCTGGATGGTCTGGACTGAGCGCTGAAGATAGAGCACAGAGGCCAGCATTGGCCTGTACAGCTTCTCAGAGCTCGGTTCACTCTTCTACCCGCAGAAGAGGCCTGGCTCTGTGCTTTAAAGATTAAAAGAAGTAAAATATCATTTTATAGCTTAAGAATGATGCTTTTGATGGCAGCTTTACACACAACGTATGCTTCTTATACATGTAACCATGTGCAAATAATGGTTCTTTTTGAAAGTGGAGGGCACACTAATGTTTAATGTTCTCATATAATCATTTCATTTATTAGTTCTTAATAAAAATGAGAACCTAATATTAAAGTTCTCTGAAGGGCTTTCTACCAGACAGTAAAATTATAGCATCATAGTTTACGGTTTTCAGGAGATGGTTTTATAAATGAAGATAGAAGCAGAGCTCAGGATAAATTCTGGATTTCCTCCCTACCATTGTACCTAAACTGCTCTCACTGCGATTACCCTGACTTGCCCATTGCTAACTTCTTTGGAAACCTTTAGGCCTAACATCATTTCACCTTTTGGCAGCACTTACCACTTCCTCCTACTTAAAATACTGTCTTAATATTAATAGTTAATATTTAACATGCGTGATGCTAAGAATTTTACTTGCAGTTAACATTCCAACCGTATTGTGAACCTTATTTACAGATGAGGAAACTGGCTCAGAGGGTTTAAGTAGCTTGATGAAATCTTTATAACTGTCAGAATTCAAACTCTGTGTGTCTGATCCCAAAGCTGGAGCTCTAATCAGTATGGCACTTTGTCCACCACCTGCCTTCCAGGCTCTTCTCTTCTCCCTTTTCTTCTGGTTTATCTTACTTGGTGCAACAACAGAGTTTGAAGTTAGCAGTAGTCCTTAGCCCAGACCATACAGCAGTGTTGCCGGGGGCTTTCTGTTAAATGCATACGGCTGTGCCTTGCCTGAGAGCACTGAACCAAAACCCTTAGGGATGGGCCTGCCCGGCTACCTGTAGGTTTGAGAAGTTCTCCAGGTGACTCTAGTGGCAGAAGGAGTTGAGAGAACAAAGGCAAATCTAGAAGAGTAGTTCCCAAACAGAATTTGTTACTAGAATTAACTGAGAATTTTAACATCCTGTCTGGGGTGGGCAGTGAATCTGTGTTTTTTTCAAGAACTCACAAGTGATTCTGATTACCAATCAGATTCCAAAACAACTTGAAGATACCCTCTCAGTTATCCACCGGCTTTATCCAGGGACTTTGTGGTGTAAATCTTCTGTGTTGTTTTAAATACCAAACTGCTGCGAGCAACAAATGAGATTTTGAAACAGAAGTAGAGAAAATTGGTTTTCAAGCTCCTTCCTGTGACTGACAAGGGTGTCTGTGGCTGACACCTGCTTGTTTCTGCATCACTTCCTACTTCTTCCTTAAAACCTCATTAAATAGAAGCATTCCCAGAGTTGAATGCTGTTTCCTGTCTTCATCTCTTATATTCTTTCCCTCGCCAGGAATTCCTACCTTTCACACCCAGGGCTGACTAACTCTGTCCTCTGAACCACTCAGGTCTTTCTGCATCCAAGAAGCATCCTCCCCAGTGGGTTTGGGCTGGGTGGCATAGGTATGTGGTTTCCAGGACCCTGTGCGTTCTGTCACTGCATTTATCACATAATATTGGACCGCTCTGCCCATGTGTCTGCTCTCCGACCAGCTTGTTAGTTGGGTAAGAATGGGGACCATGTGTCATCCACCTCCGTATTCTTAGGCTCTAGCAAAGTTCCTGGCAATTGATGTTATTTCATGAATGTTTGCCAATTTGATGCTAAAATGACCTGATGTCACTTCAGGTAATCCTTCCCCAAGTCAAACAGTAACTCTCAGAAAAAAATGGAAATATATCAGATGATTAATTCTAAAAAACCACTTTTTATGTAATTGTAAAAATAAAATATCTATTGAAGAAAACAAAAAATCATAGCTAGAAAGATAAAAGCCCCCAGAGCCCTAGAGATAACCGCTATTGAGGTTTGGTATATTTCACTCCTTTCACTACTAATTATGTAGTGAAGGTATTTTCTGTATTATATGTGTGTGTGTTTCCTGGTTTCCAGGACCACAGATCTAAAGTTTTGAGAGCAAATTCCCTCTCTACTCTCTGAGAATCTGACTCCTTTTGTGCCTGTTCCCCATCATTCATTGTAGCCCTGTCACTCTCCCTACCAGGCCCAGGATCCATTACATTTTTGGCATCCAATTCGATTCCAAAGATAATGGTTGAACAACTTAGCTCAGAGAAGTCACTGTATTAAACATTATGGAGAGTATAAAAATGAGAAAGATGCAGATTCTGTCCTTAGGAGCCTATTAGCAAGGAGAGTACAAAAGACACCAAATAAAAGACAAAAGATGCTAAATATGGGGGTCCTGTGTAAAATAATTTTATTTAGAGGGGGAATCTAGAACTGATGAAAAGTGGTGAATCTGAGCTGAGCCCCAAGGGTCTGGCAGGTGGGCCAGGGCACACCTGGAGAGGAAGTGGCAGTTCCAAAATCAGCACGAAGAGTAATACTTTCCTCAGGCTCACCTCGGTTGCTTGCTAAAATGGCAGATTCCATACCTACTGGATTGAGGAAGGGTGGCAGTGACAGCAGGAATCTGCCATTTTAACAAGCTCTTGAGGTGATCTCATATGGCTGCTTTACAGACAGGCACTTGAAAGGATTAGAGTATGTTCAGTTTATAGCCTTGGGTTTACACCACAGACGATGCAATGTGAGACATGGGAACACCGATTTTTGGATGATGTAGTGGGAAGCAAATGACACCCTAAGCAGTTAGTACCTCATTCCTGGGGTAGTAGGGAGCCATGGAAGGTTTTTGAACAAAGGGAATGACATCATCAGAGCTGTGAATTAGAAGGAGGGAAGCTTAAGGCTTAGTTCCTAATCTTTGGTATCTATCAGAATCTAAACTGAGCTTTTAAAATATACAGGCCTGGTGCTTCCATGTGGAATATAGAATCTGTCGGCCAGGATTTCCATGGGTGGTCTAAAAGTCCATGATGCTATGTCAATGGCAGATATATTTTTATGGGGGTCGATCTAAGAGTTCTGTGAGATCTTGCTTGCCAACTTGTGGTTTCTATTTCTCTGAATGAGACAGAAATTTTTTTTCCATCACCTCAGGAGACCTGTAGGGTTCTCTCTTCTCTAGAAGATCTCCCTGAACTAAATCCCTTAGGTTTTGAAAAACTAGAAACTAGGTTGCTGCTCTAGCTAAACTCCCTTGAAAGCATCACCTGCCATGCATGCTTAATGCTCATGAGTGAGCTCACACAAAAAAATACTGAGTCATGCGAAATAGGCATTTAAGCCAAATTGAAGTATTCGAGGCCAGAGTGATCATAATACTCATTTTAGAAATGGAGACAATAGAGAAAAAGGAAAGTTGCTTAATGTCAAGTGGTAATCAGAGATCCTTATGACTGAAACTCTAAGTCATTGCCCTAGAATATGTTAGAATATGTTCCATTCACATCCACAAACGGGCATTACAATTTCTAGCATATCTGCAAAGTAGCTGTTATGTAAGAAATATAACTTATACATGAACGTCCTTAAGAACTAGATGAGCACAGTCTCATGTTTAAATTATAAAAGCAAGTTTCTCAGACCTAATGTTCAATAGAAAGACTATTATCTGGTAAACATTCTTTACTTACATGTAATAAACTTCATATATGTTTACAAATTCTATAAACTTGGAAGAAAGTATGATTAACCAATTAACTTTCTCTTTTTTTCTGATATGAAAACTGAGGCTAAACTTAGGTAAGTTGTAGAGACAATACATGAACTCCTGTCTGTCTGCATCCATAACATTCTGCTGTCACTTTGCTTAGGATCCTAGCTTTGACATCAACTAGCTGTGAGAGATTTTATGAGACATTTCTCTCAATTTTAATTTTCCTTATCTGATAATATGGACTTAAATTTGTTCTTTAAAATTCCTGTGTAGTATTGAGATTCTACAACCTTGCCTTTCACTAGTTGTTTACTTTCTAAAATAAACCATACATGTAACTAAAATCGAATTATTTAGATGCTCCAGATTCCCTAAGCTACATGGATCATTGTTCAATCTTTGTTATAATATTTAAGATCATAACAGAACTTCTATTTTTCATAGTACAAAGAAGAAATTCTGTTGTTCTTATTTACTTGAATTAATTTTGCCTTGCATTCAAAATTAATAGACAAGCCATTCAAAGCTAAACATTTCCCTTTTGAAGATTTTCTGTCTTATGACTTATTTGGAATTGTTTTAAATTTGCATATACATGGAGATTTTATTTCTGTTTTTGACTTCTAACTTAATTGTGTTGTAGACTGTGAATACTTTATAAGAAATTTCTTTGATGCTACTGAGACCTATTTAGTGGAATTAGTAGAACTTTCCTTCATTTTTCCATTTTGCTTAGGAAGGCAGTAGCAATTGGATGCTGACCTACACTAAATCAGGCTGTCCAAATTGCTTATATCTTTACTAATTTTACCTATGAGGAATAGAGGATTGTTTTGAAATCTCCCACTATGTTGGTAAACTTTTTCAAATCTCTTTCTATATTGTGAGGATAATTCATGTGTATATAGATTCAGAACATTGATATTCTGATCAGTTGAACCTTTTCTCTTTATGCGGTGATTCTCTTCATCCCTAATGGCATCCTTATAATATATTTTTTCTGTCTTAAAATCTATTTGTCTGCTATGCAAGCTTTCTTTGGTTAGTATTCACCTGATAGCTATATGTCAATATATTTATTTCTTTGAATTCTCAGATATGTTTCTTGTAAAAGGCATGTACCACCAGGTACATAACTTTTATTGTTATTGCTTATTGTTATGTATTAGAGGTAGAATTTTAAATATAGGTTCTCGATTTTTTCCTCTCTTTTTCAAAATCTTCAAAACATAAGCAAAGTTCTCGTCTTGCTTTTTTCTTTTAACACGACATCTTAGAGAGCTTTCTATAGTGGTCTATAGGGCATCTACTTATTGTTACCCACTCTCTGCATCATGTCCTCCTTTTTTTTTAAGATTTTATTTATTTATGAGAGAGAGAGAGAGACAGGCAGAGGAAGAAGCAGGCTCTCTGTAGGAGCCCTGTGTGGGACTTGATCCTGGACCCCAGGACCACGCCCCGAGCCAAAGGCAGAGGCTCAACTGCTGAGCCACCCAGGTGTCCCATCATGTCCCTTTTGAAACAGTTCTACTGATATACATTTGGGTTATCACCAGCATTTTTCTTACAAGTACTAACTTTGGGTATCATTTCACATTTCACATGTGACAATACATCTGGAGAATAGATTTCCAGAAGTGCAGTTCCTGGCTCAAAGTGTCTATGCATTTGTAATTTGAAACATGATGCCAAATTGCCCTCTAAAGAAGACTGCACGAATTTGAACTTCCAAGAACCACGCACGAGAATTCATAGACTCAAAGGGAGAACATTATCACACTGTTAGATATTTATCAATGTGCTTGGTGAAAGTAGAGTTTGAAATTACATTTCTCTTATGATTAACATTAAGGCTATTTTAATGAGTTTTAGGGGCATCTGTGAAATGTCTGTTCATAACTTTTGCTTATTTTTCTGTTCCAGTGTTGGCCTTTTTCTGCCTATAACAAGCACTGTAAACATTAGATTAGTCCTTCATCATGAGTTGCAAATGGATTTCCAATCTGTCATTTATTTTGACTTTGTTTTCAAGTTCTTTCCCATTTTTTACTATGTACAAATTATTTATTTTATGTGGTTAAATATGTCAAGTTTGCCTTTTATAATTTATAGATTTTTGATTCCTAACACTTTAGAAAGGAATCTCTCTTGTTGTAGTAATTTTATGATTTTATTTTTTTTGTATATAAATCTTTGATCTATTTGAAATTTTTTCTGGTAAGTAGTGTGAGGTGTGGGTCCAACTGTATTACGTTATCTTTTAGAAGCCTATACGTTTATTTCATTTATTCATTTATTAACTGGTCCATAATTTCCACATGGTTTGAAAATGCCACCTTTATCACATACTGTATTCCCATATATGTTTTGATCTGTTTCGGGACTATGTCTTCTATACTGTGACTCTATCTATGTTTCATGAAGCAAGACTACTTTGTTAATTACTGAGGCATTATAATCATTATAATATGTACTAATATGTGGTAGTTCGATTATTCCCTTCAATGATTTTATAGTTTTTCTGGTTATGTGTATATGGATTTTTTTCCCCATATAAATGTAGGGTCAATTTATGTGTACCTGAAACCTATCTCCCATGGTTTGTTGAATATATTGGGAGATTATAGCCTTCATAATCTGGGAAGAATTAACATACTTATGATGCTGAGTTTTGCTGACTGAGAAACTCAGTGTTTCCTTTTGTTCAAGACATCATTGGTGTTCCTCAAGAATGTTCTTAAATCTTACTCATGTGGGAATTGTGCACCTTCTGCAAAGTTTATTCCTGGAACTTTTTTTCTTTTTTACTGCTATTACATGTGGGGTCTTTTTCCCATTGCTTTTTTCAAATTGGTATTGTTTATACATATTGCTATACATTTTTATACATTATTTTGTGCCTTGAGATCTCATTAAATTTTATTATTTGCAGGGATTTTTCTAATTAGTTTTCTTGAATTTTATGGTTAAGATATTCATGTGATAATTTTAGCTCCTTCTTTCCAATTTTTATACATTCAATTTTTTCTGTCTGATTGCATTGGTTAGTGCTACCCATAAAATGCCAAATAACAGTAATAAAACTGGGCAGGCTTATTTTATTTCTGACTTAAGTGAACGTCATATTTAGAATTAAGCATGATGAAGATTGGGGATATCAGATAAATATATTTTATTATGTGGAGAAAAATATCCATCTATTCTTTAATTGAATACCTGTATAACAAATTGAAGAAAAAATTGAAGACATTTGTCAAATAAAATTTTAGTATCTGTGGAAATAATCATAGGATTTTTTAGAGCTATTAACATGGTGAGTTTATATTAACAGATTTACTAATGTTAAATCATCCTTGCATAACATAAGCTTAAGATGTGCATTCTCTTAATATCCTACCAGATGTTTGCTAATATTTACAGATTTTATACTGATAAATTTTTCTTTTTAATAGAAAACTTTTTGGGTTTTTAATTCAATATTATAGTCACATTTAACAAAAGCGTTTGAATTTTTCCCCTTGAGTATGTGTTTAGAAAGGACATTGCAAGCATTGCAAATATCATCTCTCTCTGTATTTATTAAAATTCTTCTGTAAAATTGTTTGTGCTAGATTCTTTTTCTGCCAATAGTTGTTTTACCAGTTTTGCTATTGATTTTTTTTTTTTAAGTGTTTCATGGTCCCTTAAAGAGATAGTGCATATATTCTTGATTTTCTGAGTTTGGAATTCATATTTATCAATCTGAACGACTTATTAAATATGTTGCAGGACTTTTTAGTCTTATTATTTTTCCACTTCATCATCAACCAAGAGAAATAAATAACTGCTGCAATTGGTCTGTTCATACTATTTCTTCCTATGTCACCTGATATTTTTATTCACAAATCTTGCTGCTATGTTACTTGGTACATAAATATGCAAAAGTATTAGGTATTTATTTTGAATTGTAGTGTTAAAATCATTATCTGTCTTTTGTGTGTGTGTGTGTGTGTAATTTAACTATTTTTGGCTGAAATTCCATCTTTTCTTAAATATTCTTTTATTTTTTTATTTGCTATTCTATTGAATCTATCTTACATAGCTCTTACAAACAGAATTGTATTTCCTTTTTGATACAATCTTTAAATGTTTTTTAAAAATAGGTGATTGTTTTAATCATGGTTCTGGGGGAAAAATGCCCATTTTAAGCATGTCAATGAGAAAAAGAGAGTATTAGAGGCTTACACAACTGCAAACACTGGGAAAGAAAATCTCAGGAGGCTACTTTAAGGAAATCTGGAAGCACTAGGGTAATAGGGGAGCCTCTATCAGTGATTCCAGCTGCCTATAGCACCAAAGTGGACATGGTTCTCAGGAGTAAACCCCAAAGAATTCACCACCAATTTTCTGAGGTACCCACGTACAGAAAGTATAATCTCAGCTGATTTCGCACAGCAGATCTTTTTGGGAGGACCCAGAAAGTATCCCTGATGATCTGGTTTGTCTGTTCAAAACAGCTGCCTATGGCCTCCTAGAGCATCTAGTAAGGTTCTTGTAGCATGACATCATCAATGATTTGGGCCTGCAGGTGGTCCTGAGATGATCAAAGAAAATTAAAACATGATTCCATTATCTTTCAACTTCCTGTATTCCTGTCCAGAAATGTGTTGTCATATCCTTTGCAGGATTCTCTGTATTTCAATTTTCACTTTCCCTGTTAAGTTCTCTTATCTTTAGTGTTCCACAGTTTTTTAAAAAAGGATTTTATTTATTTATTTGAGACAGAGAGAGCACAAGCAGGGGAGGAGGGGCAGAGGGAGAGGGACAAACAAACTCCCTACTGAGCAGAGAACCTGACAGGGGGCTGCACCCCAGGACCCTGTGATCATGACTTGAGGCAAAGGGAGATACTTAAAGGACTGAGCACCCAGGTACACCTAGAGTTCTACAGTTTTAATAAAATGTTTCTTGGCATTGTTTTTGGTTCATCCTACAGAATACATCAGAGTTTCTGAATCACAGTGATGCTCTAAACACTTGACTCAGGACAATTCATTTTTTTCCAATCTCTTGTGTGTTCATTGTTTCAATCTCTGGATTTAGCTTGCTATTATTTTTTTTTTTTTCAGGGAAAGAGAGGAAATCTTCAGAAATTTAATTTTTATTTCCTGAGAGTCCAAAATTTAATAATCAGTTTATTATGTAGAGTATATAGTTATATTTTAGTGGGAAAGGATTTCAGAATACTTTCAATTGAAAATATTCAGTCCAGATCACCTACCATAAATTCTATGTCTGAAATAACTTAATTTGTTGGAGTAATGGTATGGTGTGAAGTGATTTTTAAAGTGATTAAAACACTTGGTATTTTAAAAACAGAAATTCTGTAAGTACATTAAAAATAAATTCAGAATTTGTAGATATTAAGTCTTTCTTCCCTTTAATTACTATCCTAGAGATGATTCTGAGCCTGCTTTGCTCCTCAGTGATAGAAAGGTTCTGAAGGATTTACTTTTGTTTAATATTTATATATTCCAAATTTCATGCTCTTTTCCTGAAGGCAATATATATATTCATAGTGAATTATTTAGCATCAATCATGGGTAACCTTGATGCTACTCTTCCCATAGGTATTCAATGAAACATGGTTTTGAGAATCTTAAGAAAACAGTATATTACTAGCCTTTAAAAATGTAAGTGAAATGGTTCATTTCCCACTATTAACATTAATGTAATGAGATTTTTATTTCTGGACTAGCCAATATCCTCAGTAATAAAAATTTAAGTTAATATTCACTCTTTAATTCTCTTTGCCAATTTTTTCAAACATTGTCAAAAGATAATGTATTATGGTTTTCTTCTTAAGAACAACAGAGACAACAATCTCTCTTGTATCCAAAATAAGAGGGCTCATCCTCTATAAAGTCAATCATATGTTATTAATAAATTATGGAACCTAGAGTTCTTATTACACATTTTATTCTAGATGCTAAATGCTTCATGAACCACCTTCACCTACACAACACTCTCATGGAGAAAGAGGATGCAGTTTTTATTAATTCCCATTTTCCACATGGTAAACACGAAGCACAGAGTGATCAATTGTCATAACCCAGAGATTTACTTGCAAAGCCAGAGTAAGAGCCTAAGGCTCCCTTTATTTTTATCCAAGAGTTTGTTTCCTAAAGCCTCTCGAAATAAACTCAAACCTGAGAAGCAATAGTAGTAGTCTGAGACTGTGTTTTCTTTCTTGTGTCAAAGAAATTAAGGATCCCTCTCACAATCCATGTTGTATCAACTCCTTGTGGTAATTTTAGGTTACCAGTCTCCTGTATTTTTTGGGGGGAGGGAATTTCAATGAGTTTCATACCAAGGGTATGGGCCAGTGAAAATAAAAATGTATTCCTTTTTTGTTTTTGGCCAGTAGAGTCTAGGGAACGGCTAAGCTCAGTCAGTGGGCCATCATGCCATCAAGTCCTCTATGTGCTTACTCTCATCTACATCCTCCTCTGGATGAGACCCTTGCTTCTACCTGGGCTTCATATCAGATGCCATGCTGGGCAGCTTCGCTTCAGCTACTGCGTGGCCCTGCCTCTGCTCTGTTTCTTCAGACTACAAACCACTGGGACTTGTCCACATGTCCCCATTTCTTCTCTGCCTTGGATTCTATTCTAATTATTCTATTCTATTCTATTCTATTCTATTCTATTCTATTCTATTCTATTCTATTCTAGTTGTATCTTGTACACAAAATTTCATGCAGCACTTACTGATATTATTATTTCTATTTTATAGAGGAGGAAACTAAAGCTTAGGGAGATGAAGTCACTGGACCCAAAGCACCAGAACTTGCACCCGATTGGTTTGATTTCTCAGGCTCCTTTCTTTACCACAAGCCACACACATACATGTTGAGGATCTTCACCTGGCCTTGGTGCACGAAGCAGAAGCAGTATTCTGAGAAGCGTCACCGAATATCCCTCTTGTAGTGCTTCTCTGCAAAACTTCACTTGCCCTGAAGCAGGGACAGCTTTCCTCTGATCTTTGATTATTCGTTCTTCCAGCGCATTGACCCTCAAAGTACCCATATTTTCTCTCCCTAGGGGTGTTGTGGACCCCAGTGGATGCACACATGTGGGGGTGTGGCTGGGTATGTACCTGCGTGACTGCCAGTTTGCCTATTCTTAAGAGGAAACAGAAATCAGGACAAATCCTTTTCATAAAACTTTCCCTGAGACCTAGAAAGCCTTATGCAGAAGGTGGGTCCACAAAAGACATAAGACTCTATGTAGGAACTTGAAGTACTCAGTAAATAAAACACCAAGAGTGCCCCTGGCTTTCACATGTTACCCCTGGACTGGAAGCTTCTTCAGAGAAGAATCCAGGTTTACTTGTTGAATATTCCCCATGTGTTGTAGGCACCATAAGATGCTTATCTCTGCCAATTGCACACAATGTAGGTGTGCCAACTGTCTTTTTACTGTTCCTAGTTTGGCCTTTAACCCCCCCATTATAAGTACCTTTCTCTTCTCCATTCCAGGCAATTTCAGAGGCAGCCAGAGGAGGGTCCCGGGACTGGTCTGAGAAGTTTGTGCCTTGCATTAATTTTTCCTTGAATAAATGGTCAACAAATGAAATTAGGAGCTTTCACATAAACATCCAGATTTCAGACACTTCATGCTATGTCAGGAGACCAGACAGAACTGGTCTGGAGTGAGGAGCAAGCATCCCAGAGGGGGGGTGGGGTGAGGGTGGGGGTGGGGGGGTGGGCTTTCTGTTCCTGACCCTCCCTACCAAATTCCAATGGCTGAGGCCAAAAAGCATTGCCTGCAACTGTCCCACGCTGCTGATTTTGTTAGAAAGGAATTAAAAGGCAGGTAGAACAATTCATACAGTCATTTTTCTATTCCAAGTGGGAAAATAAAAGTGTGTGTTTCAAGAAGAAAATGTGCGAACATATTTTGTTGCTAAAGTGAAGACTACCCCTATGAGTTTTATATAAAGAATGTTTGTGATAAAAGAAAAAAAACCTGAGATACTATGAAAAATAGGCTGTGGTAAAAACTATAAAAGTATGGGAAATATGCTTGACTTAAAAATGAGAAAAACAACAATATTTAAAATACTTTGCTTTTCAAAGTGATGTTGCTGCAAAACACAACTAGGATTTAAGAAGTCTAGTTTGCAGTTCAGTTTGAGACTCCTGGGCTAGAATGTTGGACTTTGTTAGCCTGCTTGGGAAATTAAGCACTAATTATTTAATCTTATTGCCATAATAATGACTGTTGTACGAAAGAAACTCTTTAGGAGCTATAGTCTGTCATACAAAGCTATGTAAGATGCAGCCCCTGCCCTTTAGGTACTTTCTAAAGGTTGTTCCTCATTATTTAACGTTTATTGGGTTCCCCTGAGGGTCAAACACTGTGCTGGATTGGTGATATCAAAATGAATAACAGTCTCATCTCAGGAGAATTTTATAGTCAAGTTGGAGAAGCATATCACTAGGCCAGGAGGTACAGTGCAGAATGATTAGTGGTGGGGAGAGGGTGGGAAGAGAGCACAGTGACAGCCTAATGTGTCAGAAAGGACAGGCATGGGGGCATGATGAAGGTAGTGAACAACAGAACCAGGGAATCTGTTGGGAGGTGATTACCCATGGAATCTCGGGCGTTTCTTGCACAAAGAGGCACCGAGTTATAGTTTAACCTATCTTTTTGAGGATTCTGTATAGCAAGTAGCCTTAGAAGATAGAGAAAAGTCTCTTCCAGGTGAAGGGCAAGCATGCAAGTGTCCAGTACAATAAAGACAAGGTAACCCTCTGATAACTTCTTCTTATAAAAGATTTGGGTCCTTTAAGCTCAGGGTTCCTCTTCTGTAATGCAACCCACTGAGTATACAGCTGCCATCTGGGCCCATACATATTGCCCCCGTGGCACTTGAGGGCAAAGAGAACTGATGCAGATATGCCAATTCTCCCACTGCTTGCTGTGCTGTGAGCAATAACATCTCCTGTCTCGGACCCAGAAACCTCATGCTTCTGCCGGCATCCATAACTAGCAAACCAACTTGTTAAGCTTGTAAAGTAGAATAAAGTCTCAGACTCATCATAGTCCTTGGCATAGCCTGCTGGCCAAATTCTGTTCTCTACTCTGTTCATACAGAAACTTGTGTTTTGGTGGCATCTAGATTGGGCGAGGGATCAATTTGTTAATTAAAGTAAAAAAGAAAAAAGAATGAGGGGAAGTGCCTTGAGAAAATAGAGATTCTGCTCAGCACAGCTCACATTTCTGTGCAGGTTGTATGCACTTAAGGACAATCTTGAGTGAAATAGAAGTCAGAGGAGGGGTTTCATAAAACAGCAGCACGTGGCTGAAGAGAGCTGTGGAGTATTGGAGACATTAATATTGCTTCTCACCAACTAGGGCCATCAAGTTAAATATTCACTTCAAACCTCTAGGTGTATGTTTCTCTGTCTTTCTATTATCTATCTATCATCTATCTATCTATCTATCTATCTATCTATCTATCTATCTACCTATCTATCATCTATCTAGTGTAGATAGTGGAGGTACATTAGCAGGTTCCTACAGTCTTTTCTCATCCCTTCACATTTATATCTGTCTTCCAGCCAGACTGAGCCCCAGCTCCTGCTCTGTTGTACCCTCCAAATGGTACTGTGCAAGGTCACTCATCAGCCATGCCATGCAACATCTTTGTGGCAAGATGTGTCAGCATCCTGAAAAATGTTAAAGAACCCAAAATAACCAAATAACCTCTTGATAAATTATATTATATTTATATTATATTTATATTATATTATATTCCGAAGCTGGTTTAGGTTTTATGTAACTCCACTCTCCTCCTTGAAGCCCTAAGCCCTCAAATGTGTCTATTTTTGTCTCGAACTTTTTCTGTTCATAAAAAATGTAGTTATTTTGATTGGATTTGCATTTGTTCTTTCTGTCACACAGAACAACACCAACATCTCTGAGATGTGATGCTGGATTCACAGTCAGAGGCATACATGCTTCTTCCTGTCCTGGCATTTAATCTGTGTAAGCAAGTCACCAATCACTAGAATATTAGCATAGTTAGGGCAGTCATACACTTTATAGAAATATTTTAAAATAAACAAGTTAAAATAAGGCAGGAGAAGGTTGTGATAAAGTTAATAAGGAAAAAAATCACTTTCCACAAAGCAAAGGGAAAATGTAAGAATCCCATCCTAGGGCTTGGCAGGGACAAGTGCCACGTAGCAGATGATGGCTGTAAAACCTGGCTGTATTTTTCTCAGCCTTCCAGTCGCTGCTCGTGTATGCATTGTTCAGTCAACAGTCCATAAAACAGGATTTGTTTGGTCTGTTTGTGTTTTTTTTGGTAAGTCTGTGGGTGTGATGGTAGAGGAGGGGGACTGTGTTCGTTAAGGAAAGGAGAGTGGAGGGGTATGAAAGTGGAATGTACTGAAAATGGCAAAAAGCAAACAAAATCCAAAGTGAAGAGTTTGTGTGTCATTGACAGAGAATGGTGGTCTCTGCCGGACACCATGCTGAGCTTGGAAGCCCAAGCCCTGCAGGGCGATGTCAGGTGTCAGCCCTCTGCGAGACACCCTTTTAAATCTCTTTTTTTCTCTCTATTCCCGCAAGACCGGGTATTGTCTACTCTGGCAGGGCTTTAAAACTCCACTCGACTACAGATCTTTTGCCACTTTTTTCCTTTCCCTGGTTGCTGCATTAACACCACGCTCGCAGGCTCAAATTCTCTGCCTAAAGGAAGGCAGCACTCATGTGCTCTGGAAGATGACAGTTTATCAGCCCAATTGAAATGCGGTCTTTTAGGATTTGTGCTGTTTTTCTCAAACTCCACGCTAATCCTCCTGTTATCATCTCTGTCGGATTTGTTGACTACAATCAGTTTGACACTCAAGGTAGGCATATCTGAAGACAAGTCACTAAGCCTACATTTCAGGGCTTTTGTTTGCCAAGGCTAAACCTAATAAAGTTTTTGACTGTGAACCACCTTTTATTAAATAAAACAAAAGCCATCTATCACCTTCCATCTCTGTATTTGCCTATTTATATGCACGAATAATTGATAGACTTCATTACTTTCATAAGCAAGAGAATGCAAGTTCAGGAGTCTTGGTGATTTGTTTACTGATTGGTGCTGCAGCCAGGGTAGGAATCATGTATTCAGTGCAATATCTACAGGGAAAGCGGCTAAGCAGTTGGAAATGTCTTTGCCTCAAAGTTCACCCAGAAGCACATGTCTACATACACATACTCTGATCCCACTAATCTTGGATTTGTAACAAAAGCAATCTAGATGAAGAAGATTGTAGACATTAATGTAACAAGCTAGGGAAAACTATATTTGATTCCTTCTAGAAAGAGCTATTTGGGGAGATTACACTTTGATGGATAAATAAAGGTAAAGAATTGTATTCTAGAGTCTGTTCAACCTTCAGATGATGATCTTTTAAGTGTTGGGCATTAAACAAAAAGGGAACTTTGTCTTACTTCTTAGAAAGGGGAGAGGGGAAAAGGAGAAAAAAGAGGCAAATGTCAGTGACATTGTAGATCGCTGTGGTTTGAAGGAAGAGAATTTTCCTGTGACTCTCACTGGTAATTTTAGTCAAACTCAAATTAGTTTGTGTGGACAGAATTTTGTGAAAAGTGAGATGTTTAATGTGTGTGTCCAAGCTGATCTACAGTAAAGATTGCTACTCTCATCGAGCAAATAAGTGTGATAAGGAAAATAAATCAGGGTATTAAAAACAGTTGACTGGGGCTGGCCTGGCTACAGATGATGAGGAAAGGGCTTTTAAATGGGATGACATTTAAGCTAACTGCAAAGTTAAGATGCCCTTCTTTCTTTGGAAATAGTTTATGTTCAAATGTTTTGCTAGTTGATTGTAGGGAATGCAAAGATGGAAATGGTAGTTCTGATCTGCAAGGTAATTAAAGTCTAAGAGGAGGAACAGGATACAACAAAAGTATAAAGCTTTTAATAACGTTCTATACACTCATTCAGAAATAGCTCTGTAACATACATCCAGCTGGAATTAATCTCTGTGAGAACCAAGAGAATGACTGACTAGCTCCATGTTGAAGAAGTCTTCTTAGACAAGGAAGAGCAAACCAGTCAAGTGTTTTGGTTGCGAACTTCAGAATCTAACTCAGGCTAACTTCATAAGAATGAGGAGTTGTTGAGTGTGTGTAGAGGGGATCTCAAGAGTGGTAGAGAAATGGAAGAACAGTCTTGGCAAACAGGCAGGAAACAAGATGCTGCTTAAGATTATGCAGTAGCAAAAATTTGGCCACCATGCCACCATGTCACCATTTCTTTATGCCACAGTCACTGCTGTGGACATTGTCTCCATGAGGGAGGCAACTCCTGGCACAGCCATTCATAGACTGCACCAAAAAAACCAAATTGTTACTGTCTTATGCTCTTGAATCACTTCTATGAGTTCAAAGTCCCAGGCAAGTGCATCTAATCTGCTGAGGCAACATATCATTTCCATTCCTGGATCAGGGGGCAGGGTTACATCTGGCTTCCATAATGAGAGATAAAGCTCTGCATTTTACTGCGACTCACACAAAGGGATTCCTCTGAAATGAGAAAGAGGATTGGATTCTGAGCAGGAAAATGATAAATATGCAATATACTTCACCGTTTTTGGCTGCTTGCCCAACAACTATGTATATATACCTTTATCCTTATGCTACTATTCCAAAATAAAAAACTCGTGCCTAATATAACTAATATTTGTATTGTCTAAAATTGTACTTACCCTACCCCAAGACCAGAATCTCTCCTCTCCCCTCCATATAAATTAAAATCTTCTATCTTCAAGTTTGTCACAATCCCACTACAGTGGTGTACAATGAAGATCCTATATCACTATCTACCACGGACCAATCGCATTATCATAATCTGGGAACTTGTTAGAACTGCAAATTCCTTGATCATTACCTACGTCTACTGATTTAGCATCTTTGACCACAGTGCTTAGCAATCTGAATTTTAATAAACCCTTTAGTTGATTATAAGAGCCACTGGTTTCTAGGACTTTCTGTGATGATGGAAATATTCTGTATCTGTACCACTCAATATAGTAGTCACTAGATATATGTGGCTATTGAGCAAATGTTACTACAGTGTAGAAATTTAATTTTTAATTTAATTTAATATTAAATTTTTAATTTAATTTAATTCTAATTTTAATAGTCACGTGTAGCTAGTGATTATCCTGTTAGGCAGTGTAGGGCTCTAATATTACCACTGCTGACTCACAATAGTAGGAAAAAAGGAGAGAAAAGAAGAGCTTTACCCCTATAACTAACCTGTGTAGTCTGCTTACAGGAAGGGGTTATGAGTGTAACTTGTGTTTATAGCTCCCACATGATTTATTCTGCTTTTGTTTCCAGCTAGCGCCTGTACTTCTTAGAGCCCTTTAGATAGTTTGGTGACCTGAAGTTTATTCTGGAGGGATCTTGATCTGTTAGTCCTGCCAGTTTTGTGTAACTGGTCAACTTCCATTAAGATTTCCCTCTGGATAGGGTAATAGAAGGAAGCGCCTCAGTAGTCTCCTAAATCCCATCAATATACCCTTATTCCCTCTTGGTAAAATAGCAACACTTGGCCATATTAATAGGGTTAATTCATATTCTATCCAACACCTAACTTTAGCTTTCACTCTTTTACCAATAGCATGAACTATTCAGAAGCAGACTGTCTATGGTGGACTCTGATGCACAGTCACCCAATCTTCCTTCTGTTATGTAGGGCCTAATACTCCAACTGCTAAGATATCTGCTGGCAAAGAGCCTCAGCTGTCATCCCCCTTTGGGGACTGCCTCAGTTGGAAAGAGCCATCTCACTAAAGTCCACATTCTCTTTTGAGGTGACTTGCATCCATTGACTGGTAAGACCCAGGGATGTAAAGACCTGGTCTTCTTACCCAATTTAGAATAATTCTAAAGGACCATCCATCTTAGCTACCCATAGGGTCCACTGAATTTTCTTGAGATCACAGCACAACTTGAATTCACCCTTCACCAAGTCCTGCATCCATATCTCTTCCCTTTCACTGGTGTAGATCTCTAGAGCACTCCCTGAAAAATCTGTGTGCAAATCTTCATCTCAGAGTCTATTTTCTGAGCAAATCCACCTGTTTTATTTAAATTCTGAGGAAGAATTGTGCCCACTATGGGAAGCAAATTCTTCCTTGGACATTAAAAACCCAACACCTCAGAAATCAGAGTTGCAGGAATGGAAAGCAGACATTTTGTCAGTAGATCATTTTTTTTTTCTGAATGCATGTATTCTGACATGAAAGTAACTACTCTATATATTGTTTGTTGGTTCAGAGCATCTATTACATCCAACAGCTCTGCATAACAATCTCTCATGGCATTGTCTCTAAGCTGGCAGGAACCATAACTAGCTTGTCAATCATCCTTTCTTTTATTTTTCCAAGGCCAGCTGCTTCTGGGTACGGGATAAAACCATCGACTCTCTTTGGAATCATGATGGAAGTGGGGCATTTCTCTCCACCCATTTCATATCAAGAGAGATTCCCTTCAAATGGGAGGGCAGTTTAGATACACACAACTGAAATGTTGACATATTGCAGTGGAGACTGCACTGGAGGCCAAGAAATTTTGTAGGATGGTGCAAATACACTCTAAATGAGAAGAAGAATAAGATGAACATGCATGTAGCTGAGTAAATACTAGACAAGTTCATGAAATAGAAAGTAGTCTGACTTAACCAAAATTGAAGGCAAATATTCACATTTTAAGACAAATATTATAAATACTGTCAATGATTAAACATATCCATTTAAATACAAATAAATATTTGATATCCCAGTTAATTATTCTCACATGTTTTCAAATGGGATCTTGGACATTAAATCTCTAGTGAGCATAATTTGAATTAATTTACATGCCCTAAGGTAAAAAATAACTTAATTCGAAATATTAGATAAATCTGACTCATAACAGAGATGAGTATTTTTGCTATTTAGTCTGACAAGTGAAATTTCTGTACATGTTACATTCCATGAGATATAAGTGACCATCTGGACCTTACCCAATGTAGGATGATCACGGTCATTCAAAATTACTCCATCAACTGAATTTTTAAAATGTGCATTGGAATGCAAATGTCAACTTATGTCTGGAAGCTTATCAAGATAATTTGAATGATTAGCTGTGAAACTTCATTTTGAAAACTTTGAAAATTAGCAGCAGTTGGATAAACCAATCTCTCATACAGACAGAATTTAATTTGTCGTGCTTGTTGACTTAGTATGAACTAAAAGTATCTTTAAATTTTTTTACATATGTGTAAGCTTCATCTCCTTATATGTATAAACACATACAATCATAAAAGTAAGATTAGGTAAGTCTTCCCAGAGTACATGATACTTAAACTATATTATGAAGAAAGATTTCTCCACCTGGAGAACAATTGTATTAAATACCAGTGTATGGAGGTAAAACTATAAAAGATTTGGTGTGGCTGGATAATGGCATATATATTAGAATGGCAAGGAATAGGGTTAGAAATGAATGGGGCTTAGGTCACAAGAGGCATTGTATGTCATGCCAACATATTTGGCTAGTAGTCTATACTTCAGCACCACAACCTCAGACCTAATCTCCAAGCTGCTTCCTAAACTACATCTTCAGTCATTATTCCTCTCATTCTAGTAGGGCTGACTGCTTCTGGGAACAGAAGAGAAATCTCTTAATACCTATATTTAGCTAAAATAACTAGACATTTCAAAACACGTAAGTAATAAGAAAGATTAAAAAATTAATTTTGTACTGAATTATAATAGTCACACAGTAAAGTACACAATTTATAAAATACATATTGCAGGTTGTGAAATGATAGAAAATATATGTATTGGTCTTTGTGCCTGGTTCCCAGCACAGATTTTTAAAACCCAGGTAATTTTCTAAATGATAAGAGCCACTAGGAAAGCAATAGGAACATCTTGTGTTCTAATACTTGGTCTTTGATTCTGGTTTCACACACGAGAACTCCTTGGATCCCTTGAAATTCCTGAGTGACAAGAATGTCTTTTGTTCTAATGAGGCAACTTCTGGTGGGCTATAGAGAGACTATATCACAGTTAGAAGCTTAGAACTTTCAGCCTCACCCCCGTCCTCCAGGAAGGGAAGAGGGGCTGGCGATTAAGTTCATACCTGAACACTTCCATGTGACGAAGCTTCCGTAAGAATCCCCAAAATATGAAACTTGGAGAGCTTCCTGGTTAGTGAACACATGTCCATGCTGGGAGGGCCATACATCTCAACTCCACAGAGAGAGAGAGAGAGATGCCCCTGCATTCAGGACATTTCTAGATCTCACTCTATATATCTTTTCATCTGGCTGTTCATTTGTATTCTTTACCACATTCTTTAAAATAATAATATGGGGATCCCTGGGTGGCGCAGCGGTTTGGCGCCTGCCTTTGGCCCAGGGCGCGATCCTGGAGACCCGGGATCGAATCCCACGTCGGGCTCCCGGTGCATGGAGCCTGCTTCTCCCTCTGCCTGTGTCTCTGCCTCTCTCTCTCTCACTGTGTGCCTATCATAAATAAATAAAAAAAAAATTAAAAAAAAATAATAATAATATGTAGGAAAACTTATTTCCTTAATTCTGTGAGCTCTTCTAACAAATGATTGAAGAGAAGGTCATGTGAATCTCTGATTTGTAGTCAAGTCAAACAGAAGTTTTAGGCAACCTGTGAGTGGTATCTGAAGTGGGAGACATTCTTGTGGCACTGAGACTTTAACCTGGGGGTCCGCTGCTATCACCAGCCAGTTTGCATTAGAATTGCTTGATGTGGAAAACCCAATGTGTGGGTCAGAAATGTGAGTAGGGTAGTAGTGTAAGAGTGAAGAAGAACACAGTGCATTGTCCCTATGACAGGTTAATGAGTTACCACAAACAGAACGTATCATGTAACCATTACTCAGATCAAGAAATAGAACTTCAAAGCATCTCAGAGTTCTTCCTGTTGGTTCCCCAGAGGTAACCATCCACCCAGTCAATTTTTGACAGCATAGGCTAATTTTGCTTGTTTTAAACTTTCTATAAATGGGATCATACAACGTGTATTCTTTTCTGTCTGATTTCTTTTGCTCAATAGTGTGTGTAGGGATGGGAGGAGGAGAGATTCATTAGTATTGTGTATGGAAGTATTTTGTCCATTTTCACTGCTGAACAGTATCAATTTTGTGAATACATATAATAATTTATTCATCCTACTGTGAATAAACATCTGAATTGCTCCCATTTTACAGTGATGATGACTAGTGTTATTAGCATTTTTGCATGTGATTTTTGTCGCATATAGGTATACATGTTTGTTGTATATACACCTAAGAGTCAAACTGCTAGTTCATTGTATAGGTATGCTTAGCTTTAGTGAAATTCAGCTGGACAGTTTTCCAAAGTCATATATATCAGTTTTTATTTTTACAACAGTATATATAAATTCCAGTCACCCTACGTCCTTGCCAACACTTGATACTATAAGTTTTTTGAAATTTTAACAATTTCACCAAATGTTCTGTTCAATCCCACAATGAAGCATCTATGCTGAAATTTGGCTAGTCTTTCCCAAGATACAAGTATGAATTAGACGTGATCCACCATGCTCCAAGGCCTTCTTGCCATTTATTTGAAATAATTCCATAACTTAATTATTCCTTTTCATCAAAGTCGATGATGTTATATAAAAAATTATCTGAGAAAGACAATTCCAAGGCTCTTTAAATTCCCAGGAAGTTACTTTGGAAACTAGATCCATAAATAGGTGAGAAAATTATTCCAAAATTTTGGTGTAATTAACTTAATTACTCTGAGGAAAAGTCTAGAGGCAGTTCACATATTAATAAGACTCTCATTAGCAATATGCCTATAAACTGCTGCACCAAAATAAGACATTAAACTTTTCACCTATAGCAATTAATAAGGAATTTCACCATAAAAAGAAGTAAAATTTTTAGAAATAAGATTATTGCTTGAGTAAGCTTTTCAGGCTAGATGCTTATTGGAGTAATGTTGGAATGCAATTTTAAGGTAATTATAATGGGATATTTTTTAGGATATAAAACAGAGCTCTAAATAATGACTTATTTTAAGCCACTTGTCAAAATGAATAAGAAAAGGAAAAAAGTGAGCAATATTTTATAAAATAGAGGTTTTATACCCAACTTTGGGAGTGAGGTGTTTTTGTTCTCAGGATTTAGTAAATATAACATCAGAAACACTAAAGAGCCCCTTTCTGGGGCAGGACAAAGAGATATGAGAAGAAAGAAAGCAAAGATAATTTTTAGGTATCCAAAGAGTTATTGGAATGACTTCAGTCTACCTCACTGGCCTGTGGGCTACCAGCTCAGAAGTCAGTGGATGGGACAGCAATCTTTTCTGTGTCCTGGGTCATATACTGCTTCTCCATAGTGAACCTCTGGAACACCTTGTTAGGGGCACTTTTCTATCTATGATGGAGGAGAGCACAGCCAGAGGTGAAATCCTTCAGAAATAGACTTCCCATATTGTTTCAGGTGTCCATTATGTTCACTCATATAATAAGCTTTGATTGAGGGTGCACCTGCTGTGTGAGTTGATGGCTATATCCATGGCGAAAAGAGACGCAGGCCAGGTGCCTAATATGTGATAACTGAGCCCTGGCCACAGTGTCCCTCCCAACTTGCCCAGTCAACTATCCTAACTGCTTATCCATAAAGTCTGAAATTAATGCTCATATTAATGCTCTCCTTTATGAAAAACATTTTCTGCCTATGGTCCTTTCAGAGTCTGAGAATATGCCCGGAAGATGAACTGCTTTGTCCTATAACAAAACAGATTGGAACCATATGTGTGCTTAAAACAGGGAAGAATAAGAGAAATGCGTTCTTTTTTTTTTTTTTTAGACTTATTTGAGAGAGAGTTGGGGAGGGGGCAGAGGGAAAGGGTGTCTAAAGCATACTCCCCACTGAGCGTGGAGACCCACTTGGGCTCGATCTCACTACCCTGAGATCACAACCCTGAAATCATGACCTTGAAATCACGACCTGAGCTGAAACCAAGAATCAGAGGCTTAACCAATTATGCAACCCAGGGGCTCCAAGAAATGCATTCTTAAGGGAAGGGAAAATATGGAAAATATCATGGAAGGGAAACATTTCAGAGATGTCTAAAGAAAAGATTGATCTCCTTCATAATGTTGCATGTAACTGACATCACATAATTATCTTGAGTGTAGATCCCTTGCTGATGAAAAGTGGAAAAAAAAAAAAAAAAGAGGAGAAAAGGACAAAGTGGATTAAACTTACCTCAGGCCCATAGATTCTCATTCGATTTTACTTTCTTTAGGACCTAGGGTTCATCGTCTAGTGGTTATTTTCATGACTGTTATGTCAACAATTACCTTCCTCTTCCCTGGATTTTGCCTTGGTTTTCAGACAATGTTGTAAGGAATCTGAAATACATACTGAAATATATTGAGGTAACATGATTATTCCATCTGTTGCTATAATTTGATTACCCTGATTATTCTCCCAAAGGACATAGTATTCTTAACAATCAAAATAACAGAAAAGGAAAGTAATAAAAAAATTGCTATTCACAAATATAGGCTGTTCCCAAAGAATGTTTTGCAAGGTGGATGTGAATATATAGCTACTCAATGCCAGGCCTATTCCATAAGATGTGTTGTGTAAGGTAAATTAAGGAAATGACATCTTTAATGAGATAAGCTGTTATAAAAATATTCCCTGACCTTAGAGTTCGCATTGGGAAGCTTTTGCTAGTAACATGTTCATTGATGTTGCTTATATGATTTAACCAGGTCAAATTTGATGATACTCACATCCTTAACAGTTTAGAGTGATTACTCTGTCATTGGGTCTGGAGTTATTATTAGGCAATGATAGAAAATGCAGGGAAGACTTGATGTAATCATAAATTTTCCATGTCCCTCTCCTCTCTGTTGGGATATAGAACTGAAAACCATTTTCCTTGCATAATTTAATTAACCTGTCACTTTATTTTGGAGGCTTGCTAATTCATGATCCAAAAGGACTGATTTATGGAGCATTATGAGGACAAAAGCTAGATGCTGAATAGAATTAAGAAGCATAAGTATAATGTAAGAGTAGAATTATTTTTGAATTAACATCGATTATAAAATGAGTTTGAAAGATTATTTACTGCTTAAGCTGGAAAGTCTGCACTTTATTGACCTGATTTTTTTTTTCATGTGACTAGAGTTTCCTGCTATTTCTTACTGAAGATTTAAAAGAATATTGAAGGATAGTAATAGCAACTTTTAATAGTACCAGTTATTTAACACATATTATGGTAGTTTCTATCGATATGTACAATTTTTATTCACAGAAAAAGTTGCTAGGTAAAAATTATTCCTAATGATTATCAGATCATGCTTGGAGAGTGCTGTTATTCCAACTTAGTTTGCAAAACTTATTATGATGTCAAAAGAAAATTAGAGCATATGAAAAATGGGAAAATAGCCACATTTGAATTTGGAAGACTCTTCCTCAAAAAATTTTAAGTATTAAGAATTAGTTGAAAGAAACATTGTTTTCTGAACAATATATAGATATTCTCTTCTAGAAGATCAGGAAGGTATCTCAGAAAATATAAAAGCACTTATACTTTAATGGCTGGGAGCATTTATAAACAAAAGGAGGCTGAGTTATACCAAAACAGCGAGAAGGGAACCAAGATACCACTCTCTTGGCCTTTGAATGTTAGTCCTTTCCTTGTTAGGGACTTAGAACAGGGCTATGTAGAATGGAAGCTTAGTATGTGCACAGTAGGTCAGAAAGGGTCTTAACAGAAGGGTGTGAGTTGGGTGGGGTTCTTTGGCATCTTCGGAATGTTCCAGTTATTCTTCTGTATTCTTGCCAGAGGTCATTATGAGTGGATCCAGGGAGTGAGCTGTAGGGTGGATATCCTCTATTTATAGGCAACTATTTCTACCCTTAGACCTAAGTAACAGGGACCCCCACTCTCACATCCACCCCACCCTCACATTATAGAGGGCCCCTCTTGACCCTCTTCTGGCTGTGCCTTACCCCCTGGAGTTGGAGTTCCTGGGGCAAATGAAACATAGCCACCTGGACCCCAAACCTCTCTCCTTCTAATCATGTGTGGGTACCCGGGGTCTCAGAATTGCCTGCCCAATGGCCCTGAACCTGCTTTCAGGGCTCTGTGAGACTCTTTCAGTTTCTGATTCCTCTGAGGATGGGCCATATCACACATATGTATGATATGTATAATATATCACACATATGATCACTTTTATACCTAAGAGATAGTCAAAGGGAAGCTGTGTGCAGGCATGTAGACAGAGTCTGGACATGCATGAATGTGGGCTACCTCCTGATATGGGATAAAGCCAAAGATGGCAAAAGAGGTGACTCAGTTAAGGATTAAATGCTGGGGCATGCTTTTCCCTCACCTTTGGTTCCAGCACAGATTTCCAAAGGCCCAAGAATTCTAATTAAGATCCTATCCTTCCAGCGCATTATGAAAGTATATTTGTCAAAGTAGGAGAATAGAACATATTCTATTTAACAGATTGTGAGCTTGACTAAAAACATTTAAACATTCAGAGAACAGCAGGTGGATTTCCATTTGTACTCCTGGTCCAGGCATGCCCTGCTGATGCCAGGGCCCTGTGGATATTGGGCATATCAAATATTCTAGGTAAAACTACTTACACTTATATTCCCTAAGAACATAGACTCTTTCATCTTTAGCACCTAGCACAATGCCTGATGTCTAGTAAGCACTCAATAAATATTTGTGGAACAAAGGACTAAAGTGGAGTTGTTCTGGTAAGCTGAGTCATGAAAATTCACATCTCTGGAACAGATACTCCTAGTGTGGGAAGACGTAGGAAGCAATATTTTCTACAACAACAGAGAGTATATTACTTGTGTAAATCTCTTAGCAGTATTTCTGTCACTTAGTAGACCCACAGTAAATGTTACCTACCATTATTAATTATATGGCCCATGAATTATGAATTCCAGAGATTTCATCAGTTGAGGTTCTGTAGGTGTAGTTTGTGTAGGCGCTTTAAAATATGTGATCAATTTTTCACATCATAAAAGTTTCTACAAAACGATTTCTTGCCACCTGAATAATTTAGCATCTATCCTAATTGGTAGATTCCAACGCTCGTTGAACTATTTACGTGATTAACTCTACGGCTATGACATCCTCAGAGTAGATATAAATTTTATTTCAAACTATCTTTTAAGTGGTAGAATTTTGTTGCCCTCAAATACTAATGTGCCTGTTAGTTCGAAATTTTCATATTTGATGTTTTTCTCAGGCTTCTTGGTCCGTGCCCAGCCTGTGATTTCAAAAACACCCATGCTGGAGCCAGCAAAGGGTTTAAGTTACAAGAGGAAATACTATATATATTTGATAAGTGCCTGAGGGAATGAGTCTCATTTCTTAAAGGAACCTGTCTGAAGGATAGAGCATCTATCCATTAGTTTGTCCAAGTTTATGCCTGACTGTAGTTTGCCCGAGTTTATCCTTACTTTATCCCAGGAAGTGGCTGAGCCATAATTATTTCAGGCCTCTTCAAAAAACAAACAAAAATATCTTGGCTGGGTTCGATTCATATATATTCTACCTTTTAAAAACTTCAATACCATATTTGCCTATTTGAACAGTGTTTCTCTAATAAAACATGGATTACAATGGCCCTTCTGAGTTTAGTGTCAGATAAACCCTTGCCTTTCCAGAAAAATTTGTATGGCAGTGGTGAGGGAAAATAGTTGATTGGAGTATACGACTGTGTAACATGAAGTGAGTCTCTTTCTTTAGCAGCTGACATAATTCAACCCAATCCAGTTCCAAAGAATAGTGATTAGTTCATTGTAGGAGACAGGTAAAACCTACTTATGTGGTTTTCATATGGGGGGCTCTCTTTCATTTTCATTTTTAATTTTCTCTCCTGTTTTTGACTTTAAATTCAGTTGTATATACTACTCAAAATCCTCTTGGGAATAAGCAGGCTATAAATACTATATGCTCTGTAGTATAAACTCACGGAGATAAGGTTGTACATTTTCAGTACCTGTTTCAATGCCTGTATCTAGTATGCTTGTAACATGAATGCATGAATAAATGAGAGTAGGGAGATGGGAGAGCCTTTGAATATTCCAGAGAGATCCAAAATTCTAATAATAGGTTTAAAAATTCACACTGAAGCTATAATTTTTCAGGATGAAATTTTATCCTGAGCAAGAGAAACCAAATTTGAGTCTCCTAACCTCGTGCCATCTAGTAGCATTACTGACGAATCTACCCAGGGAATTGCAGAGCCTGTTGCCTGGGCACAAGCACACAGGATTGCCAATCTTCTGAAAAATAATCTGTCCTATACCCCTCTCTTTCACCGAAGAGGTATTTAGATGTTTAAGAGAATTCTGTTTGGGTTTATCGCAATAACAATTTAAGCTATGTGGGAAAAGCACATTTGTCCTCATCCTTCCAGATGTTGTTCCCCAGCATTCCTAAAAAGCCCCCGTTTTCTCTATATATGCCTGCCTGTTGCTCACACCGAGGATCTGCATTCTTGCTGCTCTGTTGAGGCATATTGCCTCACCGGATGTGAGTTTGGCATCAGTAGAACCAGTCGTGGAAGAATTGATCGTGGGCAATTGTATGATGATCGACAAGTGAATAAACCAATATGTTGTTCACTAGTCATTGTAGTCTATAGTCTATGAGACTATAATAATATACGGATGGTCCTTCCAAAATTATGACTATATGTGGTCAGAAGAATGATGGTAATTGTATCTATCTATCTATCATCTATCTATCTATAGCAATATAAATATAGCATATATATATATGTATGGTGTATATGTATACATATACTGTATATGTATGTTTAATATTGTATTTATAGCCTTCACATTACTAGTTTGAGCCTAACAATATCTCTGTGAGTTAGAGAAAATTATTACTAGTATACTCATTTCAGAGTTGAGAAAACTAATGCTCAGAAAGACTGAAGAGCTGGTTCAGGCTAACATTACTCACATTGTCACTAAGAAATGCAGCTTTGGGCCATTTTGTCTCTCTGGCTCTGTCCTACAGGATACAATTAAAAAAAAAAGTTAACCATAGGGAGGAAGGAGAGAGTGAGGCTTAGTTTGCTAAGAAGGGATGTTTTTCTGAAGATTCTGAAAGGATGAAAAAGGAGAGCCAATTTAACTAAAGTCCTTGGGAATAAATAGTAATAAATAAATAAAGTCCTTAGTATAAATAGTAGCCAAGGCTTTCCCAATCGCAAAGTGTTGGAATTTGAAAACTTACTTCAAAATGGATTCAATACATGTACTATATTGAGCCAGAACTACCATAGATTAGATGAGTATTTTCATCTTCTAAAAAGTGACTCCATTTCAATTTAAATAAAATTAATTTTTTCTTTCTCCCCAAAATGTGATGTTCTCTTTTAAGTAACAAATGGCTAAGTCTATTTACTACATGTTAAGTACTCTTCTAAGTAAAACTATATATTTTAACTGTGATTGAATCCTCACAGTAACCCTAGCAATTTGTCCTAATAATTATGCCCATCTTACAGATTTAGAAATTGAGACATAAATTGGTTAATAAATTTCCTGATGTCACACAGCTTATAACTAGCGGAGACAGAGTTTGAATCTGTCCCACAACTTTTACTTTAACACTAGGTTCTGGTGTTTTAAATAAACAACAGACCTGCATTTTTCTGGTAGAACATCATAAACAATAAAATTTCTTAGTGAAGAGCTTTCTTTCCTCAAAATTACTGCCAAGTATAAAATACAACATTTTATTTTGCATGCTTTCTACTCCACAATAAGAAATGTGAACGTGTAGTCATTGTGATTTCAGAATCAAATAAAATAAAGCAACACCAAAGGCTTTATTCTCACTTGAGCTTCTGGGCACTCCAGATGCTAATGCTTATTGTGCTTTCATGCATTTTTTAATGGAAATCTTGAGGAGGAAACAAAACAGTGATGAAACCATAGTGACCACCTGGGGATCGGGTGAAGTGTGTCACATTTGCTAAATCCCTTGAAAATAGAAATTAAATTACTTACATAGAAAGTCACCACTGTCATCCTGAGACTGTCCCTCAGAAATCTTCCTTAGGAAAACAGACACAGAAGCAGTATGATCTTAATTGTAAAAATAAAAAGTGTAGAAAGAAATATGCCAATATAAAATAGACTGCTATAGACTGATAATGGATTTTTAAATATTTATGTTGCTTAAAAATTTTCTAGTGTAGGAGCACCTGGGTGACTCAGTGGTTAAGTGTCTGCCTTTGTCTCAGGTAATGATCCCAGGTTCCTGGGATGCAGTCACACATCAGGCTCTCCAGAAGGAGCCTGCCTCTCCCTCTGCCTATGTTTCTGCCTCTCCCTCTGTGTCTCTCATGAATAAATAAATAAAATCTTTAAAAAATTTTTTCTAGAGTAAATGTATGTTTATTTAAAAATTATATGGAAAGTAATATGAATTGCTTTAAAATTATAGAAAATACACAGGAAAATTAATTATTAAGGTAATTGCTAAGAAAGTAGATCATAAATGTTCTTATTATATAAAAGAAATGATAATTATGTGATGTGATGCTGATGTTAGCTAATGCTACGGTGGCAATAATTTTGCAATGTTCACCTTAAATTACAATATTAAGATTTGAGTTTGATTACTAATCAATGACTTATACACAGAGAATTGACTATTATAAACTTCTATAACAGGGATTGGCAAACTTTTCTGCAAGAGGCCAGATAATAAATGTGTTAGGTGTTGCAAGCCAAAAGATCTCCATCACAACTACTCAACTCAGACATCGTAGCGTGAAAGTAGCCATTGACTATATGGAAGCAAATGAACATGGCTGTGTTCCCATAAAGCTTTATTTACAAAACAGTTAGTAGGGTAGATTTGGCCTGCAGATTCTAGTTTGTGAATCCCTGTAGAAAATATTATGTTCCAAGTTAAGAGTTAAAGAATATTAAAGCTAAAGGAAAGTAAAAGATTATCTGAGCCAAACTCCCTCAATTTGTAGATGTTCCCTGAAGAGACAGAAGCAATACTAGAGAGTAGTAATAAATAAGAACTTCAGTTTAAAAGAGACCATGGTTTGAGTTGCAAATTACTGAACTTCTCTAAGCTTTAATTTCCTTATTGGTAAAGCAGAGATTTTAATAACACCTCATAGAGTTATTGTATGTTAGGTAACAGTTTAAGTTAATAGCTTAGTTCAAAATCTGGCATATAGAAAGTATTCCTTAATTATTAGCTAGTATTGATATCTGTGGTCACATGTTGCCTGATGGCCAAGTCAAGCATCTACGTCAATGTTGTTACAGCCTCCTGACAGGGCTTTGACTGTAACTACTAATTTTAGCACTGGGAAAAGTTGTGAACAAGACCTGCTCTTACTGCTCTGACCTTATAGCAAGTAGGATGGAGATAGAATATAACCACATAAATCAATGAATAAATAAGATAATTTCAGGTAGTAAAAAGTGCTCTGAATAAAATGACACAACACAATGAGATATATAGTTACTGAGTGGGGTACAGATAAAGGGGGGCTTACTTTAGATTTGCACTGATCAATAAGGTAGCTACTGGCTATATGCAGGTATTTGAATTTAAAGTGATTAAAACTAAATGTGAAAAACATCCTTTCTTCAGTTGTACCATGTACTTCAAGATTTCAAGAGCTATTGTCACACATATCTAGTGCTATTATATTGGATAGCAGAGAACACTTTCATTATTACAAGAAGTTCTGTTAGTTCCAGATGGAGATATGACTAATAGAAAGAAGGGAAGGAAGGAAGGCAGAAAGAAAAAGAAAGGAAAGAAGGAAGCAAGCAAGCAGGCAGGCAGATAGAGTCATGGAAGTGCTAGAGATAGAGACAAAGATAAAGATAGGTATATATGGTGATTGCCTCTCTGGGGGGGTGATATTTGATCTGAATAATGAGAAGGCACTAACATGAAAGTTTCAAGGCAGAATGTTCCAGGGAGAAGGAAAAATTGAATATGAAGGCTGAGACTGAAACAAGCTTAATGTACTGGAAGCACAGCCATAGTGAGGAAGGGGAAGAGTTGGGGAGATAAGGAGTAAGTCATAAGTAAGTCTCCATAAGGGACTTAGGGTCACTGGGGATATTTTAAGTAAGGGAGATACTGATCTAATTTACATAAAGATTAGGATTGGTCAGGTACCTATGTGGAGAATGGACTGTCAGGTTGCACAATGCAAGTATGGGATCTTAGAGGAGAGCACTGTAGGTGGGAGATAATGGTGGCTCAGGATGGAGGTGGAAATGATGAGAAAGAATTTAGATTATATTTTGAAGGTATGGTCAACTAGATGAACTGTTGGAGGAGTAGAGGAAGAAAATCGGAATATTAAAGATAATTTATAACTCTTGAAAATAGAGGTGGTAGTGGTCATTATGAATAGAAGTTAGAGCAGAGTTAGGGGAGACAATCAGGAGTCCTGCCCTAGAGCACTAAGTTGATTGCCTGTTAGACATATGTATTAGTTTCCTGTGGCTGTAGTTAACAAAATACCACAAACATGGTGGCTTAAAAAACAGAAATTTATTCTCGCATAGTTCTAGAGGCTAGAAGTCCAAAATCCATGTCAGTGACTGAATTCTAGATGTCAACAGGCCCACATGTCCTTTGGAGGCTCAAATCCATTTCTTGCCACTTCCAGCTTCTAATGACTGCTGGTACTACATGGCTCCATGGTCACATTGCCTTCTCTTCTTCTGTGTGTCTTCTCTTCTGCCTATGTGTAATTTTTTCCTCTCTCTCTCTCTCTCTCTCTCTCTCTCTTTTTTTTTTATAAGGACACATATAACTGCATCTAAGTTCCACCCAGATAGTTCAGGGTAATTTCCCCATCTCAAAATTCTTAGCTTAGTGACATCAGCAAAGGGTTTTTTTTTTTTTTTTTTTTCCTAATAAGGTCACAATCATAGATTCCAGGGCTTAGGATGTGGATATTTTTGGGAGTGGGATGGGGGCATTTTTCAGCCTACTACAACATCTGAGAGGAATATTGAGCTGAACACATGCACCTAAACCTGAAAAGGTTTAAGGAACTGATGAATTGAGGAGTTGACAGAGATGGGATAGAGAATCAGCTATTGATTTTGGTAAAGAGGAGTTAGTGAGTGGGGAACATAAAATTCCAAGTAAAATTGGTGAAGAGGAAATGGAAGTTCTATTTCGGGCAGTATGGTGTTCTCAATAATCTGACAACCTCACAGTTTAAAAAAAGAACTTGAAATGTTTGATAAAATATAGCAAACATCCTCTCAACTATATGGCAGAACTCACAAAGAAAAAAAAATTATAGAAATCTTCAGAACTCCAAAGCAAAGAGGAAGCTGAAAACAGAGGGTGAAGCCATTATAGAAGTTCTGCTGGTTTGGAAGTATTTGTCCATCTAAAATGTGATCTTTAATGGCTACAATGTTTTGGTATTGAGATACATACCTAAACCTGCCGTGAGATGTGATTTATGGCAATATTTGCTTTCTAGAAAGAAAGATGACAGCAAAATCTGTCAAATTTAACCTGAGATCTGGATTTTAAAAAAATCTGGACAATTTTAACCACAGTTCTAGTCACAAGGGTTGGGTTTTGAAATTATAGTATTGTCCGGGGCAGTAAATGCTAAGAAATTAATAAAAGTGATCCTGGTTCACAACAACCCTGGGTGGTGAAAGAAGACTAAGAAAATCTACTCTGGACAATAATGGTGTACTCTCAATCCAGAAAGCATAGAATTTCTAACCCTAAATACAAGATTATACACACAAGAGGAAACAAGCTGCCATAGTTGAACTGTAGGGAAAAATCAAGAACAGAGTTGGACTCCTATGACTTTCAGATAATGAAAGCTGATTTCTTATTTTATTTTCTTTAATGAGTTAGCTTTAAAGAAATAGTATTAAAAGGTATAAAGAAATAAAATGCTGAATTGAATAAATGAGAAAAGCTAATAAAAAAAAAAGATTGAACAAAGTACCCAACAGAAATTTAGAAATTAAACACATAATAATTGAAATTTAAAGTCTGTGGGTGGTAAAATAACATGTTAAACCCAGCAGAAAAAAATAAGTAAATTAGAAAACAGAGCTGAAGAAATCACTTCTAAGGGAACAGAGACACAAGAGAATGGAAACTCTGAAAGAGAGGTTAGGAGATGTAGAAGAGGGAATGAGGTATTAGTTATCTACTGAGCTGTGTAAAAAACCACCTGAAAAGAGCAGATTTTTTTCTCATTCTCTGGGTTGTTGGGCAGTTCTGTTGATAATTCCTCCTAGACTCATACTCACATACCTGGGAATTTCTCAAGTGTTCAGCAGGGAAAACTGGGATAGCTGTTCAGCCCCAAAAAGGCTAGATCACCTCTTCACATGGCAGTACACTGTTCCAAGGCACCAAGCTCTCATATGCAAGTGCATTATTAAACCTTCTTGTATCACATTTGCTAAATGTTCAACAGGCAAAGGAAGTCACATGGACAAGCTCAGAGTCAATGTGGGAGGGAATAATCCTGGAATACCAGGAAGTATTACAGTAGCATTTATTACAAATGAGAAAGCCTAACATGTATCTCAATGGAATTCCAGAAAGAAAGGAAAAGATTAACAATTAAGAGAAGGGAGGGGAGGGGACAGAAGGAGCAGACTCCCTCCTGAGCAGGGAGCCTGACATGGGGGTTGTTCCCAGGAATCTGGGATCATGACCTGAGGCAAAGGCAGGTACTTAACCAACCACCCAGGCCTCTAAGATAGTCTTTTTAAAAGTTGAGCCAAAATAATTGTTTACATAGAAATCTATACACCCAATGAATCATCTTTCAGAATAAAACTAAAATAGAGATTTTCAGAAAATTTAAAACTGGCAGAGTTTGCACATAAGTGATTATCAATAAAGGAAAAATTTAAAGAATATATTTCAGGAAAAAGGAAGTGACTCCAGAAAGAAGTCTGAGATGCAGAAATCCATGACAAGAAAAGAAATTGAGAAATGCAAGTGCATCTAAACTAACATTGGTAGTATAAACAATAATAAAATGTCTAATCTGGAGGGTACAAATAGTGAATCTAAAATACAAGGAAATATAACAGTAAATTGAGACATGCAATGTTAAAGAATATGGATATTTTTACATTAGTCAGGAGAAGAACAAAAATGTTGATATATTTTAGGATTTGTTAGGTCTGAGTATTCATAATTTAGAAAGAAGTACTAGTAAAATAGAAATAGAATCTAAACAAGTGTAGATAATATTTCAATTTAAAAAGGCAAAGATGGAAACAAAGCAGAAGAAAAACATTACAGGAGAGGCAAGGTAAATGCAAAACACAATATGTATATGTATCAGTAATTTAAAGAAATATAAATGGTGTAAAGTTCCATTTCAATATAGTGATAAAGGGAAAAGAAGGCAGGAAGGGAAAAAAGGAGGGAAAGAAGAAAGAAAGCAGGCAGGCTGTACCTATAGGTTTCTAGCAGAAGCACTCTTAAATATAAGAATACAGAAAGGTTAAAAGATAAAGGTATAAAAGGTATAGGCCAGAAAATATTAACAAAATAAAGATGGCATAGCAATATTAATATTATTTAATGTGGACCCAGATTCTAGATCAGCTCTTAAGGACCCAGGCTCCTGACCTGCCCCAGTCTAGATCAGCCCCTGCAGACCTAAATTTAAGGTTGGTCTCCAAAACCTCAGGCCAACGCCTATAAACCAAGCTCCAGTTTAACCTTAGCACCAGGTGGGCCTCCAGAGCACAAGTCTCCAGGCTGTCTCCTGCAAAACCATGCTCCCGACCAGTCACAGCATTGGACTGGCTCTTGTAGATCTAGATGGCCGGGTATACCCCAGTGGTTCTTGGCACCTGTTTGGCCTTGTGAACCCAGACTCTACACCAATCCTTATGTACCCAAGCACCAAGTGTGCCCATCTGCTGACCTAGGAACCAGAATAGTCTGTTATAGGACTCCAGCAGCAAGCCTGCCAGGAGATACTATTAGATGGTCTAGTCTGGGTCTCCATACAGGCTGACTGGTGCAGAGGACTTGAACAGGACATTTTTACAAAGAAGACATACAGATTGCCAACAGATGCATAAAAAGATGTTCAACATCACTAATCATCAGGGAAATGCCAACCAAAGACACAATGAGATATTACCTCACACTGGTTAGAATGGCCATCATCAAAAAGACAATAGACAAATGTTGGTGAGGAGATGAAGAAAAAATCCTTATGCACTATTGGTTAGACTGCAAACTAGTACAGTCATTATGGAAAATGGTATGGGGTTTCCTCAAAAATTAAAAATAATACTACTATATGATCCAGCAATCCCACTGATATATTTTTTAGGAAATGAAGCCACTATCTCAAGGAGATATCTGCACTTCATGTTCATTGCAACATTATTCCCAATGGCATTTACCTTAGTGTCCATCGACAAATGAATGGATAAAGAAGGTGTGGTATACATATATGTAAGTACAATGGAATATTATTCAACCATAGAAAAGAAGGAAATCCTGCTGTTTGTACTAATAATAGAGCTAGATCATGGAGGCATTATACTAAATGAAATAAATCAGATACTATATGTTTTCACCTATATATGGAATCTAAGAAAGCCAAATTCACAAAAATAGAGAGTAGAATGGCACTTACTAGAGGCTAGGGGATGCAGCAAACGGGGAGATGTTGGTCAAACTTGATGGTCAGAGGTGTTGTTACAAACTCCCAGCTATGAGATGAATAAATTCTGGAAATGTAATGTACAGCATGATGTCCAAAGTTAAGAATTCTGCATTAGATACTTAAAAGTTACTAGGAAAGTAGATCTTAAATGTTATTACCACACACAAAAAAAGGGTAATTATGTGAAAGGATGGTGATGTTAATAACCTTATTGTGGTAATCATTTTGCAATATATATGTGTATAGAATCACCACATTGTAACTTCAATTTACATAAGTTTTATGTCAATAATTTCTCAATAAGTTCAGAAAAAATAATAATCTAAAATGTAATCAGCAATTAACTTCAAAATATATTTATAGAATTATAAGGAGAAATTAACAAACTATAATTTGGGGAAATTTTATACTATTCTCTGTAATGAGCAGATGAAGCAGAAGAAAAGTCAGTAATTCTATGTAAGGCTTAATAAACTTGCCCTATGGATATAGAGAACACTGCATCTCAGTTTAAAGATTACACATTCTTTCTGAGCACATTTGAAACATTTAGGGAAGAAAATGACAGTAGAGTATACCATAAAACACCTTTTAACCTTTTAACAAATTCTGTAGAATTAATATCATAGTATCCACATACTCTGGTTATAATACAATTAAGGCAGACATTTTTTTTAAAAGTTACTAAAATAATAAATAGATCTGAAAATTAAAAACATACTTCTAGGGATCCCTGGGTGGCGCAGCGGTTTGGCGCCTGCCTTTGGCCCAGGGCGTGATCCTGGAGACCCGGGAACGAATCCCATATCGGGCTCCCGGTGCATGGAGCCTGCTTCTCCCTCTGCCTATGTCTCTGCCTCTCTCTCTCTCTCTCTCTCTCTCTCTCTGTGACTATCATACATAAATAAAAATTAAAAAAAAAACATACTTCTAAATAATCCAAGGGTGAAAAAATCATAAAAGATACATGAAAATACCTAGAACTCTTCAGTAACAAATAGACAATATAGCAAAACTTTTGAGCAACAGCTCTTGTAGTCACTATAAGAATGTTTTAAAATTAAAGTACTATTACAGAAAAAGAAAAGGAGAATGATCATGAGGGAAGTAGAATAGATAAAGCAATAAAGATAAGTGGAAATAAATGAATTTGAAAATAAACATTCACAGAGAAGGTCAACAAAACTAAACACATGTTCTTTGGAAAGGTTGAAGAAGCACTAAACCATTGAGAAGGTTAATGAAGAGAAAAGAGAGAAGCCACAAAGACACGTTTGGAACAGAAAGAGGTATGTAACTACAAAAAAAGGAGAGATTAAAAAGACTATAAGGAATGCTAATTTTTTTTACATTTGCATATTTGAAAGTTGCCAAGAGCATAGATTCTAAAAAGTTCTCATCACCAGAAAAAAAAGGCTGTGACTATGTATGGTGATGGCTAACTAAGCTTATTGTGGTGATTATTTTGCAATACATAGATAATATTGAATCATAATGTATATCTGAAATTAATGTACTGTTATATGTCAAATTATTCAATCAATCAATCAGTCAGTCAATGGCATCTGCACTGGACTGTCGAACCAGTTATAGGAAGGAAGGGAGGTAGGAAGGAAGAGTGACATTGAGAGAGTTAGTACAAATTGGCTTTTTTTTTTTATTATTTGTTTATTCATGACAGAGAGAGAGAGAGAGATTGAAAGAGAAGCAGAGACACAGGCAGAGGGAGAAGCAGGCTCCATGTCCCAACACGGGACTCGATCCTGGGTCTCCAGGACCACGCCCTGGGCGGAAGGCGGCGCTAAACCCCTGAGCCACCCAGGGTTCCCCAAATTGTTTTTTATAATAAGTAAATTGAAAGAGCAAAGGGAAGACTTTCAACTAACTCACACAGCACCTGTTAAAGTCTAGAGTTGAGTCTATCTAAAGAAGAAATATGGTCAGTTTTTACATTGAAGAGCTTCAGCAAAGTCATTTGAAATATTAAAAACAACAACGACAAAACAACGCTAAAATAATTTCAGGACAATAATTTTTGGAAACTAAGAGGAAGTAAGTTATTTTCTAAGGAAAAAATGGCTTGTAAAAGTGAATTCCAAATAAAGTTGAAAATCTAAGAAGCCTCATAACCATTAAAGATTTTGAAAAACAATTCTAAATCTACCCATAAAATCACGCTACACTAAACTATTTTATTGGTGTAACTTAGCAATCATTCACATTAGAGATATTACTTACCTGTACAAATTCTTCCAGGAAATGGAAAAAGAACAGTCACTCTGTAACCCATTCTATGAGGATGGTGAATCTGACTTTCTCATGTAAATATGGGAAAGGGGCATACATAAAGAAAAGGAAAATCAAAGGTGATCTCACATATAAACAGAGATAAAAAGGTTTTAGCAAATAAAATAAATAATGTTTATTTTAAAAAGAATTCAATATAGCCACTATGCTATATGCCCTGGATGTTTTTGTCTTCCCCCAAAATTCATATCTTGAAATCTACCTCAGTATGATGCGGGTTGGAGATGGGGTCTTTGGGGGTGATTAGGTTATGAAGGCAGAACCTTCATGCATGAAATTAGCATCCTCATAAAAGAGTCTGCAGAGCACTCCCGACTCCTTCCACCATATGATAATATAGTAAGAAGACAGCTATGTATGGACAAGGAAGTGAGCTCTCACCAGACACCAAATCTGCTGGAACCTTGATTTTAGATGTCCAGCCTTTAGAACTATGAGAAAGAAATTTGTTGTTTATAAGCCACCAAGTCTATGGTGTCCTGAGTAGATTAAGACAATGACAAACTTTGGTTCATTCTGGAAGTTCTACAATAGTTAAACAGAAGATTAAATAGTGTGACACAATATAAATTAAAGAACCCATATAGTCAGCATTGTTTTTCGTAGGAGAAAAACAAAGTTCACAATAACAACAGACAACATAATGTCCATTATAAGAAAAATAAATAAATAAATTGTGACATTTATTCTATGGAATAATGTATCACAAATGAAAATGTGGAATTGGGAGACAATGCACCACCACAAGTGAATCTCACAAAAATAATTTTGAGTAACAAAGGCAATTGATAAAATATATATAGTATAATATGATTGTTATAAAGCCTAAAAATATGCTGAACAATTCTGCATATCTTTAGGGATGTGTGTGTGTGTGTGTATATATATATATATATATATATATATATATATATGAAGTGAAAAGATATGTAGGAAATGATTTTCAAAAAAAATTTAAACATCAGAAAAACACTTAGTATTCTGGTTACTTCAGAGGTCCTGAAGGTAGGAATGAGTTCAGAAGGAGTTTCATATTTTAAGTAGGAGAGAGGATAAATGGGTTTTCATTACATTAATCATTAGTTATCTTTTATGTTTGGAATATTATTAGTGTTAAAATAAAATAAAATAAAATAAAATAAAATAAAATAAAATGGAGACCAGGCTTAAAGATCCTCTAGGCAGAACAAAACTAGTCAAGCCATATAAGTAAAATAGTCTATCTTCTTTCATGAAGGTAGGCTAAGCTTACATTATTTCTTGGAAATACCTCTGATAATCATTAACAAAACTTAAGTCATCTTCCTAAAATAGTATAAGATAATCAATTTAACCAATGTCTTGCTGTCTGGAGATTCTCATTTTAATAACCAATCATTGTAAAACTTGAACAACCTCCTTACTTTTACCTTGTAAGCTATCCTGTAATATCATGCCTGTGAACTTCATACTAGTTTCACGTTGAAAGTACACCTGTTTGTGAATAGTTTACTCCCCATTCCATAAAATACTTCTATCAAATAAAGCTCATTGAATTTTCTTTTGACATCAGTGTATAAATTCTTCTATGAGTAAGGTAAAGTAAGGAAGAGTAAGGAGGATAAATCTGATTGTCAACACGCTGTATGTCCTAATAAGTTTCAAAGTTTGTTGGAATGGAAATACTAGAAAAAAGGATCTGGAAGGATATGAGACAAAAGTTAGAAGCCAGATGCCTGAAACTGAGTTTCAGAAATGCAAGATTTAGGGTCATAATGAAATCTGTAATACATCTGTGGAGTGGATGGTTCTGATAGGAAGAAAAAGATCATTGCTGTTGAGGAAGTCACAAAACTATAAAGTCACTGTGCTAGATCAATCCTCTCTCTGGAATTTGAATTTGGCCAGAATTACAACACAACTATGGAGATGAAGCATGGGGCAGTTTTAATGAATTCCTGGGCAAAGTCGATAAGTCTCTGCTGACAATGTGGTAGAGTCAGATTTTCAAAAGACCTGTGTTTTTGGTTTGTTTTTGTTTCTTGTTTTGTTCTAATAAACAAGGGAGAGAAAATATTTTAAAGAGTAAATGAAAAGAAAGGAGACCACAAATACATGCCGGTCCTGGAATATGAGGTTGAGTTTTGGGGAGCCTTTCCTTGATGGTACTCCAAGGGAGGCAGGATGCTCATGGGGTCGCTCAAGTCGGTTACAGCTGGATCCTGAAGCAGTGTCCAGGAAAGAGACAGAGAATTGCTAGAGGCTGATGCTATTGCATTAACTATGTTCCATAGAGGGCACAATCCAAGTGTGTGGGAAGATGAGGGAAGGTGAGGTGGGCTGGAGATCATGCCAAATCAGGTAATATATTCAAGAGTATGTATACTGGGATGATGGAGATTCATCTGGGAATCTTGAGCATCTGACACTTACTGTGATACACGGTGGGAATACCCTGGAGGTATCTACAGGAAGGGGGCAATGGTTGAAGTTAAACACCAGGGTATTTAGAGGCAGAAGACAAGCTTTGTCAGCTCAGAATTCAAATTTCTCTCACTTCCTTGGCCTCCTGTCATCATTCCTCCACATGCACCTCCACTCAGATCAATCCCTCTCCTCTGTGTCCTCTGATTCAGCTATGGATGTGGTATCCTTTCTGCTTTCCCATGAAACTGTGATGGTCCTCCATAGCTTGTTTTTTCTTTTGAATTTCTGACAGCACCTAGCAAAATGCTGGATGCACAGTGGATATTCAATAAATATTTGATTGATTGAGCTATAAATTTTATTTGTCTAGGTTATAACCAGTACTCAGACACTTGAGATGTGGGTATAAATTGGAAAGCAAAGGATCTGAGCTTTTATTGGAAACTTTTTCATGTTTGAAAGAAAATCTTGGCTTGTAAAGGTTTTGCTATTACTCTTGCTTCTTCCCCAGCTCATCGCAATCTAAGATTTATAAAAACATAAGTAGTTGCCGTGGAGACAATTGCTGGGCACTAGAGGAGCCATTTGCGAATAAAAGCAAGAGGTGCTATAATATTCAACAGCAAGATTTTACATTCATCTTTTTGCTTTCAATAGTAAAACTGAGAATAAAATACAGAAAAAATATTGAGTACTGTGAACTTGCTCTCTTTGTTACAAAGCTGATAATCATCTGGTACATACCAATGATATCACCCTTTAGTGATAAAAGCCTTGTGAAGATTTCGGAATAATCCCACACCAGTTGAAAAGAGTCAATGCTCCTGGCAGTCCATTGAGTACTACCCCATGTTCCTGGCCCAACGTCCTCTGCAACTTCTTATGATACAGCAACTCAACTTGACACCTGGTCAAGTAGGAGCTCAGCACTACAGCTGTAGCTTGCACACCAGATGTCATACATGGTGTACCCACTGGCTATAAAATATAGTAAATATCATTTCTTACTATATTTGTCAGAGTTATAAACTAGTGTCCTACAGACATGATTTGTGTGGCCTTCCCAGAGCTTTATATTCTTCTGAAATTATTAAGTAGCATTTAAAATTCCGGTGGCTTCATGTAATAATCCACATTTTTATTTCCTCTTGAATAATTGGAGGTACCCATAACATTGGGCTTTTATCTGCCCCCCCTCCCCCAAATAAGTCATGGAGTAGAGCAGCAATCGTCCCCTTGAAACACTGTATACAATCTGTATTGGCAGGCGCTACCACCTCTCATTGTCAAGCCACTGGATTGCACCTTTTTATGTTACTAGTTACCCAGTGGATGTTTATGTTCCACACCAGGTTCTACAATAACCCCAAATCAAATTGCTAGGAGCTGTGCTTGCTTCTAGACTTGGGGGTCATTTGGTGCCATACCAGCTCAGTTCAGCACACTCTTGCTTTGTTGCCAACTCTTCCACATGCCTTTGCTTCTAGCAGTTATAATCTTGCTGCACACCTCCCTTCAATTCTAATTCAGGATGGTGCATCCAAACTTTGCAGACAAGACAACCTTGTCTCTGATGCCTATATTCTTAAAATTTCACAGAAATTGGGGAGAATTATGTACATTAGTCCTGGTATTTACGATCAAGAAAAGATAGGAATGAAATTTTGTGACCTCTGCCATATATCTTTGCTCAGTAAATGAAAAATTAAATCTCCTACAGGAAAACTGCTGCTAGCAATTATGCTGCTATTTCTGGGAAGGAAGTGCCCCAGCAGGGACAGGCCCAAGATTTCTACCTGCTTACCTGCTATTTTCTCCCTTAACTGTGACTACCACCTGCCAGCTTGCGAATTCACAGCTATACCTAACAATAAACAAGAAGGAATGTTCTGACACCATATTTAATCAGAATCCTTGCCTCTGTTTTCTGTTGCTGTGTGACATACCATTCGAAACTTAGTTGCTTGAAGGCACGACTGTTGATTTGCTCATGCTTCTGTGATTCAGCAACTTGGGCTAGGCTGGCCAGAATCATTCATGCCATTGCACTCACCTAGCAGCTCAACTGTGGTCTAAGATGGCCCCTTGCACATCTCTGGCAATTACTGGGGAGTGCAGGGACAGGCACTGGGTTCTCTTCCACATGCCTGGGCCAGGTGTCTTGACATAGTGAGCTCTGAGCAACATTCTAGGAGGGTGAGAACAGAAGCTTTGGAATGCTAATAATGACATTTCTGTCTCATTCTACTGGCCAAAGCAAGTCACAAGGCCACCCAGACTCAAAGGGTAGGGAAGTAGATTCCAGTTTTTGATGACAGGAGCTGCAAAGTCATGAGTATGCATTCAGGAGTGGGAAGAGATATGACCACCCTGTGCACAGTCTGCCACATTCCACGTTGTAACAGAAGAGAGGATTTATAGCAGAAAACCTTTGAAAATGTATTAGAATCACATAACATACATTGGAAATCTCTAGTGAGATGGAGAATGCTAAGATAAGGGAGACTGGGGAGGATTTCTAGTTTGGAATTCATCAGGAAAGTCCTGAGAGTGGAAAGAGAGAAAGAAGGAATAAGTGGGGACAGAGAATAGAGGAGGGATGGTGAGGGCAGGAGCGTCTGAGAAGGAGAAGCCCCATCAAGGACCTGAAAGAGCCATCTGCCAGTGGCCACAGCTCAGCCCAATCTCACTCCCTCCCTTTAGTGATAAAAGCCTGGACTGTGTTTTCTGATTCATCCCTCCCCACCACTCAAGTATAGGACCTCCTCATCTCAGATCTAAATACTATGATATTGTCCAAACAACTCCTTCAGGGTTTCCTCTTCTGGTACATCCTGAACATCACATCTGCTTGGCTTAATTATTAAAAAAATATTTTTATTTCTTTATGAATAAGTAAAGTTGCTCATGTTACAAAATTCAAAAGTCACACAGACAGAAATCAGAAACTTGGAGAAGTTAAATGACTTATTTCCTAACAAGTGGCAGAACCTGGACTTGACACAGGCTGACTGTAAACCCATGCTCTTAACCACAGCACTGTTGACTTCTAGCATCAGGGCTCATCTGCCCTGTGCACAGAAAGGTTAGAAATTACATTTTCTCCCAACTATCAAAACTAGCAAATTTACCTTGATTAGCAAATGAGAAGTGTAGACCTGTACTTCTTATCTAAAAAAATAAACTTAGAAGCAGTCAGCTTTGTCTCTTTCACAGAAATAAGAAGTTATTGGAATCAGATACCAAACATTACTCATTTTAAGACACCGAATCATACCTGTACACGTTGTCATGCCAATAAAGGCACTGAAATTGAAAGAGAATTGAAAATTGGATGTGACCTGCATCTATCAGTATCCCAGGAGTCAAGGTGAAATGTGGAAGGGGAGAGAGAGGAGACTTTGGGAGGTGGGTGTTCGCCACCCAGAGAGGAAGAAAGGTCCCCTGGCTTCTGTCTCCCTGTCTAGCTTCCTTACTTGAAAAGTTGCCTTGGATGAGAGAACTCTTATATTTGTGCTTCATCAGCTTGGTGGAGAAAAGAGACATAGGAAGGAGCATGACCATTTAGTTTCAAAATCACAAACCCATGGTCTTTGTGTAATGCATCTTGATATATTCATGCTACCGGCAGTACAATGGGGTGTGCATGCTTGGGTCTGATCATACGGCATTTGCTGGCATGTGCATGTTGTCCATAGAACATTTACCTGCCTGTTAAGGCCTGTTGAGCTTTAAACACTGGAGTTGTGGCAATACAAGAAAGAAGAAGGTCATCCTACCCACTGGACTATTCATAGGCCCATCCCAAAGCAAGGCAGACTTATCTGAAGCTGGACTTTCCAGCTGTTCTTCTGCTAAACTTTCGGTTACTCCTTTCCATTTATCACACAATGACATCTTGCCAAAAAGGCTATTTGTATATTTCTGGCCATTTGTGGCTATTCTGTAGTAAGAGACACTTGTACCCAAAAGGATAGGTTTCCCCCACTTTTTGGAAAAGTGATAGGGGCAATTTCTGTTCCTGGTTTTTAATCAGCCACCTAAGCCACCCAGATTAGTGGGAAGTAGATGGATCTTCCCCCTGCTTGATGAAGAGAACTTCTTTTAGCCATTATGACCGATATAACATTAATCCTCAAAGCTGAGGTTTGAGTCCTCTTATTAGAAGGAAATCTTTTATCCCCTCCCTTGAATGTCATAAATAGACCACTCTGGAAACAAGTCCTCCAAGGATACTTTGGTGAGTAAATGGGTCAAGAGAAAAGTGGGAATGCTTTTTCTCACACATTACACAAAATCCTTGTGATTGAACCACGAAAATTATTTACCTAAACACTGAAGTTCTTCCCCACTAAAGTGGGTAAAACGAAGGACAGAAAAGTCAATGAAATTTAATTTTACCATAAGAGACTATCCCAACTCTCAAAAATACCAGACCATGCATCTTCAAAAATCACTCTTCCACTGCATATGATCTAATTTTCCAGAGAAGATGTTTGCGGATTTGTAAAGTATAATTTGAATTTTTAGGTATAAAATACAGTACAAATTATCTGATGTTTTATATATTATATCTGAAAGGTCAAATTTTACAGTGCCTTCTTCATTCTGTGTGTGTGTGTGTGTGCGTGAGAGAGAGAGAGAGAGAGAGAGAGAGAGAGGGAGGGAGAAATAAGAAGGACGGTGAAGAGCTAAATTTCCAGTTTGCCTTTCTAGAGACAGAAATATGCTTTCTGTGCCTTTAGCAATTATAGTGTGAATGGAGAAAGCAAAATCATGACCTCCAGGGTCCCTGCTCCAGGGATCACCATGGCAAAGGCAGGCTGGTCCTAGAATCAGGCTCCTCAAAAATAAGGGACTCATATCAAATTCCAGATAATTGAATGTAAATTATACCTTTCTGTATTCTATGTTGCCACACTCTTAGTTTATAGTGACTCAACAATAAGCAAACTTCTCAAACAAAATATCGTTTGAATGATGGAAGGTAGAGGTGAGAAAGCCCTCAGTCCCAATTCCTGACTTTTCCATTCCTCCTTTGCAAATCTGCATCTGAAGCAAGTGAGAGGACAGAGATGAATATGGTCTTGAGGAGTCATTCCCTACGTGCAGCACCACAGAGCAGACACATTTATAATTAAATTATTGAAATCATTGGGGGTCAGATGCAGTCTCTCACAGACTATCTAGGCAGTAATGGTGAGAGAGGAATAATGACCCCTCCTCTCTTCATTCTTTTAGTGAGACCTCTGTGATTGCTTTAAAGAAAATCTTGGTGTCTGTTACAAAAGAGACAGGAGTACAAAGGGATTGCTCTGAACAGGCCATTAATCAGGATCAATACCTGCCTCACAAACCCACCAGGTAATTCCTGCCCAATTTGCCATATATATATATATATATATATATATATATATATATATATATAATTTTCTCTGACATCTTCCACTCATGTATCAGGTCTGAAAACACTAAAGTCTTCAGACAAGTAGAAAAATGAAGTGCATGCTGAAACTCTAGGAGAAGCATCCTGTTTGTCTCTGTTACTTCAGCAAAATTGCCTTCCACTTCTCTACTCACTGCTTCTTTCTGGAACAATAGCCTGGAATCATTGTCAAAGTCAATGCCCACTTGACATGAGGGATGTGTTTAAAGATTTATTCTGGAATCTAGATTCCAAGTACACATTTAAGACATGGGTTGTTATTTACCAGCACACCTTCCAAAGTGGTCTTGTTTCTCTATAGAAATGACAAATTAGGGATCCCTGGGTGGCGCAGCGGTTTGGCGCCTGCCTTTGGCCCAGGGCGCGATCCTGGAGACCCGGGATCAAATCCCACGTCGGGCTCCCGGTGCATGGAGCCTGCTTCTCCCTCTGCCTGTGTCTCTGTCTCTCTGTCTCTCTCTCTGTGACTATCATAAATTAAAAAAAAAAATTAAAAAAAAAAGAAAAAAGAAATGACAAATTAGACACATGCCTGACTCATTTGTCTGGTTGTGGTTTATTATGGGGAAAGTTGGTTGCCTGACCAAATCAGCAATGCTGAGAGACCAGTCAAGAGATGTTTATGGTTTACCTACTATAAGTAAGGTAGTGGAAAGTCTGAATAGGTATCTAAGCTTCATTTAGATACTGAGTAAAACAGAGAATTTGAAAATGAAACTATCCTGAAAAATTTGGATGCTGTGAAATTTACATGCCCACACTGTATGCCAGAAAATGCTATTAAAACCTGTCATCACAAGTAAATGAGTAAAGAAAAGAATTAGTGCAAAATGTATGTAACATCACTGCCATTCAAATAAGTGTTTGCTTTAAACAGCAAATAATACAAAATACATCCTGAGAGTCAATGCTGGGTACTATGCCCAACTGGCCATCAACACACTGTTCAACTTGGGCAAATTCCCCTCCATATGTGAGTTTTAATTTCTTCATCTGTAAAGCCAAGTGGCTGGAACAGGATGACCTATTACGTCTCTTGTAGTATGAAAACTCTATGATTTTGTGATTTGACTTTACTCACTCTTCCATTAACACTGAATTACTTTTAACAGAAAATAGATAATAAACATCAAGATAGCAAAACATATATTTTGCCTTTCATCATTAGTATACATCTCTGAACACTTAAATGCATAGTATACCAAATTGTATTACATAATTACCATGCAATATCTATTGGTATTAACTACAAATGCTATAGTTTGTCAAGAGTCAGTTTCTTACAATTATTAAAAATTCCGAACATTGAATTCTTTACAAAGTGCACTCATCAACCACTAATACTCATTTTTATTTTGCTGTGATTAACTTCCTCTTGGCATATTATCATAATTGGTTTGTAATTCCCTTGTTCTTCCCTAGCTATACAATCTTCAATGAACGTTTAGGGGAACATTAAAGGAATTGGTATTTTCATAATAAAAGTAGAGGCTGAGGTACAGTTAATAATTACTTTTTGGAATGTGAAGCAATAGATGACGATCAGCTAGTTTTCATCTCTACGAAGAACAAAGACTAAAGCAGCAACAAGAAAGTTTGTGATTACCAAAAAAGAATACCTTCTGATCATTGTTACTCAGTAGAATTTGATACCAAGAGACTTGGCAAACTTATTGTTCTGGATATATTTGAAAATATGGCAGATATATTTGGGGTTGGTGAAATTAAGAGCTTCTTGAAAACAAGACAGAAAGTTAACTTTTCTTCTAATCCTATTGGAGAAGTGGTTGGAAGAACACTAACAGCCTACCAGTCCTGCTATAGGTCTTCCAGGATCACTACTCCTAATTCCAGAAGACCTCAGTGTATTTCACAGGCAACCAAGAACATCTTTCTATTTTCTTCTACAAAAATTGAGACTCTATTCCCAAGTTTGTATCATAAATAACACTGCCAAACATAGGTTCTATAAAATATATATAAGCTCAGCCACATCAATTACACAAGTATGCCCCCAAGGAAGTCTGGAACAGACCTATCTTGCTTCAGCATTTCCATAGAAAAGGTTTCTGAAGCATTTTGGCCACTCCTTTGGGGTTATATAAGCAAAAGAGGAATGGTGGCATTGTCATCCATCAACCAGATGTTACTGCAGGGGAGGGAGGGGAGGATGAGCTAAAGCAGCATTTCATAAGAATTAAACAATAAATGAATATTAACAACTGCTATATTTTACCGTACTTTTTGTAATCCCTCATATAATCCTCACAACAAACCCAAAGCCATACTCTCAGAAATATTCACTCACTTCAGGTTGCACAACTACTAAGTGGAAGAGTACGAATTTGAATCCAGATAAATGTCTTTATTTCCAAAGTGTTAATGAAAGGAACAATCATGGGCACATTTTCAAATAGATGATTTCTTGCTTGGCGTCTTTATCTGAATATTTCAGCCTCATTTATCTCACCCAATTAATCTAGGATTCATAGTTATTAGAATTTCAAAGTAGTGAAGAAAAACTGGATTTATTTTAAAAAAATAATATTGGGTAGCCATACAGGAAAAAAACAAAACTAAGCTGGATCCTTTCCTTTGCATTCAAACTGTTCAAAGATCTTAAGTAAAAAATGAAACTATAAAAATAATTGAAGAAATAGGGGGAAAATTTAATAATCTCAGAGTAGGGAAGTTCTTTCTAAGAATAATACAAAACTGAAAGACATAATAAAAAGTATGATAAATTAGACTGTGCTAAAAATAAATTAAACATGGCAAAACACGATAAGCAATGTCAAAAGAATGCCAACACCTAGGAAAAAATTGCAATTTGTATCATAATCAAATTTTTTTAAACTATGAAGAATGTCTGCAAATGAATGTATAAAACACCCCAAAACAGAATGTTGATAATGGGGAGGCTATGTATATATGGGGGTAGAGAGTGTGTGGAAATCTCTGTACCGTCTGCTCAACTTTTTTCCTTCTGCTCAATTTTTCTGTGAATCTCAAACTGCTTTAAAAAAAAAAAAAGTCTCTTAAAAAAACAAACCCACAACCATCCAATAGAAAAATGGACACAGGACAAAAAGAGATCATTGACATTAAAAAATTTAAAATATTTCTTAAATATAAGAAAAGATACTTAATCTCCCTTATAAAAGAAAAAAATAACATCATAAAGATACCATGTTTTATGTACTAGATTGGCAAAAATTAAAAGGTCTTATTCATACATTTTGTTGAAAAATGTGGAGAAAAGGGTGTTATATCAATCTCTCACACATTTCTGAGTTGATTGCTATACCCTTCATATAGGGCATCCCAATAATATCTTACAAAATTTTTAATGCACATACTCTTTTTCTCCAGGAATTCATCATTCTGACATAAACCCATATGTGTGAAACTATACGTAACTATATGTACAATGTTATTCATTTTCAAATATTCATATTCATTGCATTTTTTTTGTAAAAGCAAAAGATTGAAGATTCATATTCATTACATTTGGTAATAAGAAAAGTTTGGAAGCATCTGTGGTGTTTATCAATAGGAGACTAGTTAAATCAATTACTGTTCATTCCTAATGTTTGGTTTGTGGGGGGGATGTTATTGCCACATTTTTTTGGTTTTCATCAAAAAGAGCTTTTCCTAAACATTCTAATTTCTTGTTCAATCATTTACTGAAGTTAGTGGCCTAATTAGTGAGTCTGAATGAGAGACTGGGCCATGTAACTAAGCTTGTCCATCTTTCCTTTCTGTTTCACCAGGGCATGAGCCATGTAGGCAGGCCTGTGGCTCTTGAGCTGCCTATGACTAATGGTAAGTCTGTCTAATATGGGAGTTCAGTATCAGGAAATTGTTGTTGTGCATCTGAGCTGCAGTCTCTAAAATCAATTTATCGGTAATAAACATTTTGCTCTCTATCTGCTTTGTGTTTGTCTTATTTTTTAAAAAAATATGAACTCCAAACTTAGGTAAGAAAAGGATAGGTGTCATTTACATAGTACATACCTTTCATCCTCTCCTCTCACCCAAATGAGAAATCTTTTTGTGGTGCAGGTAGGTGATCATCTCCAAGTCAAATGGAGAAAAGAAGAGCAAGGTGCAGAAGACCATGTGCAGAATGCTACCATTTGGGTAAAAAGAGTGAAGGAGAGAACATATGTTCATCTGTATCTGTATGACATAGCTCCTAAAGGGGACAATGGAAGCTGATATTGTTGGCTGCATTCACACAGCAGGAGAGAGAGGCTGGGTGAGGGGGGGGAGGTGGGGGTCAGGGAGTGGGGAGAGGGCACACGGGGCATAGAGAAAGCAGCAGATTTTCCATGGTGTTCACATCTGTACCTTTTAGAGTTTGAATAGATGATTGCATATGAGCACATGAACTCATTTCTTCTGTAGTATGTTTCTAAAATTACCTTTCTCTTCCCCTCTCTTGCTCCTCCCCCCAAAAAATTCTACTTTGTTAGTGCTGGTGTTAGTAAGACAATATAATGAACTAATATAAGAGGGGGTAAGAATTACTCTATGACTACTCATCAGCTTTCCTCTCCCCTGAGAACTAAGAAGACCTCTTCCTGAACTTTTCTCCCAAGAAAGACTCTTTCCATAGAGTGAGTGGGGCTTGGAGACATAGAAAGGGGAGACAGGGATGGGGTGGAATAGGTTCAACAGGAAAGGGGGTTGGAGGGGCGCTGAGGTTGTTGGAAAGAGATTGGTACAGACAAACTGGGATTTGGGGGGAAAGTAGGTGGGAGAGAAGCAGGGACTTTTAGGAAGTATCTCTGAGAACTTGCATGAATTCCATGCTTGTTGGCTTCTGACAGGACCGTGTGCTCACAGCTTCAATGGAATTGCAAATATTATGAGTTGGAGCTGAAAACAGTCATGATGGTATCTTGCTGCCTGGATTTTCCCAAATATCACCACCCTGCAGACACATAAAAACAGCTTATGAGGATTAAAACCCTCCCATAGGTAGACTTTTACTGATTCATTTATCATGGAGAGATGTAGCTTACAACCTAAGCCACTAATGAATCATCAAACCACCTATTTGCTTTCTGTTTTCTTTTCTTCCTAAATGGGGGTACCAAATAGCCTTAGTGTCCTGGGAGATCCCAATGACCAGTTTTGTTCACCACCAAATACCAAATATCAGCCCTGGACAGCACCCTGGACAGAAAGCTAGTTTAACCAGCACTTCCATGCCTTAAGGCTCTGCTGGAGGATTCTCTCCTGCAGTGAGGAGAGCTCACCTTAGATACTGTTCCCAAACCCATGGACCCTACAGTCCACATCTTTCCCAACCTGACTATGTTTCTCATCCCCAGTTTAATCTCCAAAATGCCCAGTTTGGCTATTCATAGAAGACATATTTTAATGGGACTAGCTTACCATTTATGTGTAAAATACAACATTCCACAATTCTAAGGCAGATCATTAAGAAGTATCACATTGTCTTTGTTACAAATATTCTTTCACCTCAGTGTGAAAGCCTGTTCACATATTTTCAGTTTTTACAGTTTGTTGCTCACATAGCTCATAACTTGGAAATAAGCACACACACACACACACACACACACACACACAGGGAACCTTGGGCTTAAATGAGATTTAGTGACACTGATCCTCTCTGCTAAGATCTGATCAGGAGTTTGTTAGAGTCCTTGGGTTTCCTGCATTATCATTTGTTTCTATGACGATGGTAGTGATGGAAAATAATCACCAGCAAGGACTTTCAACCTATCGTCAGAAAGGTTTGGGATATGAAGAGAAAGCAGTGTAGAAATTTAATTTAAACCTCTAGGGGAAGAAATTTTGCCACAATAAATGTTGACTGTCATTCAAATACCTAAGTGGAAGTAGAATTCCCTATAGAATAGAGACTACTCTGAAATACACCACAATAAGGAATCCGTTCTTAGACTTTTTATTATTATCTATGAGAGTAGGAAGAACAAAGATAGCTAAAAAATGACATGCTTTGGATGTCTTTCAATGCTCTGATTCTATTTTTGGCTATCTCCCCTTCTCATGGAAGTCAAATCATCTAGCCAGATACTGTTCATTTGGAAATGCTGCTTACAAGAGGAAGGTAACATCAAATTTCTATTATACATGTCCTTTCGAAACCCTACTGCAGTTTTCCAGCATTTCTAAATTCACAATATTTCTTGCTCAAAGGAATCAATAATTTATTGAATCACTTGTGGATTAATGAATTTAAGTCTCTTCATCTGCTTATACAGAATTGTGTTCCATTTCATACGACATCACCAGTGAACTACCCTGTCTCCCCTAAACTTCAGTCAATTAGAGTGAATGATGGCAAATGAATACCTCTTCCTCTTTCTTCAAGGAAAGCTGCTAACACCAGGCCACACATTAGACAATGAGTATCAGTCCTCCTTGCTCTAATGCAGAGAGGAATAGTGAGATTTTACCTGGATAGAGTCCTGCAGCCTGGGCAGCTCCATTGCCAGGGGAGGAATTAGCCAAATAACCCAGATCAACAAGAATGTTCTAGAGTTGTGGCCAGAAAGGCAACTTGGGGCAAGGAGTTCTGCAGCTCTGTGCTATTACCATCAAATACTCTTCTGCCCAGATTCTTCCCAAAGCCTCCCATTTCTTTTTTTTTTTTTTTTCTCTCTCTTGAGCTAATTTCTGCTTTTCCACATCTTTGCAGCCCTCACATTTCAGATCGTGACTTCAGCTTGGAACCGTGCAAAGGCCAGCATTTAAAGGGCTAGGCAACACGTGGTCTAAAGGCAAGTATGACACAGAAAAGGGAGGGAGTGTGTGCTAGAGGCGAATATGGCAAGGAGATAACAGTTGTAATCTTGCTTTGTTCTATTTTCTATTGTGATGAAAAATTAGACCAACGAAAATCACGACTCTCTTCTCAATTTATCCATCTAATTACAGAATGTTTGAGGGTTCCTTCTCATTCTCCATTGTGATGCATTTTGCTTTTCTCTTTGGGATTTGGGCATTAGATTGGGTGGAAAGGACAGGCTACAAGGCACCTTCTCATGCTACTGGTATGGTTAAAAGTTCTATGATGCTTAAGTGCTATTTTGTTGCTATAAAACCGTATGCATGAATGATCTGGCAATGAAGCCTGAAACTTAAAGGATAAACAACTACTACATCTTGGTTAGAAGACAGCAGCCAGAACTAGACTCTGCTCAATTTGGCTGCAAATGACTGATGATTAGAACAAAGTTAGATTACTCCAAGTTCAGGTCACTTCTTCAAGCTAAGGCCTTGGTTATCAGAAAACTGCTTTGCCACTGGTACTTTCAAGAACAAGATTGCAGTCCTCCTAATTAAGGTGGTGGTAGAATGGCTCAGTGATTTGGTGATTCAGCTTGTAAGCAGAATGAGGAGTTGATAAGGAGTTGACACCGCTTCTTGCCTGGTCTGCCTTTATACGAGTCAGGACACCAGGGCAGCTCTTAGGTGTTTGCTGAGAATCTGGAAATACATTTGCCTCTGACAGTGTGGCAGGTAAAATCCACATGTGGTATTGATTACCTTTGGGAGCAAATTCTAAGGGATTACCAACAGGTGACTGCAAAATTTCAAAAGATTCAATCAGGCAGTAATTGCAGGATTATTAATCAGGCTCTTTCAAGATGGCAAGAAGCAAAGACTCACTCAGGTTGCCTCAAATAATAGACAACTGTTGTAAATAATAGGGAAATGAAGATACAGGAATTCTTCTCAAGAGCCTCATAACCAGGGATTATAGATCCTGAAAGCCTGCTTATAAGCCAACAGGAGCCAATGGACTCTCCTCATCAGAACTGGACATCTCCTGCTCCACTTCCACTCTTAGCCATTGTGATGAGTCTACAGTTCCAGGTTTCTGCGCTTCTGCAACTGTTGACTCTTTTCTCTCCTTATGTGGTGGTTTCCCCTTATTTACAGCTTCATTGCCTCATGGTTTGATGTTCCTCTTGATTCTCTTCTACTGCCTTTTTAAACTTATTTTTTTGCTTCTACTGATCCCACTGCCAGTCTGCTTTGCGTGCATCTCCTTCAGGTGCACCACTCTTCAAGTGAGAGGATTTAAATAGTTTGGCCAAATCACTGCTGCACAGCATCCTGCTGGACAGGAGTCTCATATCGAGCTGGCTTGCAGGCCTCTGGCCACACAGAAACCACTGCTTTGAGGTCACTCAGCCTGTCCTAATCAGCTGTAGCCAAGGGAGCAGGGACGTATCATACAAAAACGACCCACAATGTGGAAGGAGCCTCGGTGTCCAACGAAAGATGAATGGATAAAGAAGATGTGGTTTATGTATACAATGGAATATTACTCAGCCATTAGAAATGACAAATACCCACCATTTGCTTTAACGTGGATGGAACTGGAGGGTATTATGCTGAGTGAAGTAAGTCAGTCGGAGAAGGACAAACATTATATGTTCTCATTCATTTGGGGAATATAAATAATAGTGAAAGGGAATATAAGGGAAGGGAGAAGAAATGTGTGGGAAATATCAGAAAGGGAGACAGAACGTAAAGACTGCTAACTCTGGGAAACTAACTAGGGGTGGTAGAAGGGGAGGAGGGCGGGTGGTGGGAGGGAATGGGTGACGGGCACTGGGTGTTATTCTGTATGTTAGTAAATTGAACACCAATAAAAAAAAAAAAAAAAAAAACGACCCACAATGTGTTAAGGGACATCTCAGAAAGGTGTGGCCGATACTCTGAGGACAACTAGAAGACCTCTTTCCATGGCTGACCCAGTACCTCAGGTAAACAGGGTAACTTTTTCCTGACTGTAGCTCAGGAAATAGAAGCCTAGTCAGTTGTATTGTGCTGTGAGAACAGGCACATTTCCAGAAGATGAAAAGCAAAATTCCAGATCACAGTGGTAGTTAAATCACTACCCAGCAGGGAGCATATCCAGGCAGGCAAGCCCGGAGGTCACCTGAAAATTGCATTTATTGCAGAGATATGCTGTTTCCTTTGAAGCCATATTTTAACCCTCCTTGTTCTGAGCCTAGGCATGCCAAGCAGCATTTAGATAAAGCCAACTTTATGTAGTCTGCATACAAGTGTGAATGGCTTTGTCAACATGAGTATGCAAATCTACCTGACAGCCAGTCATATTTCTCATTGTAAAGAGAATGTAAAGCCCTTCTGGACTGTGTGTGAGTGTGAGTGAATATGTGTGTGTGTGTAGCATATAGCTGTTTCTAGACACTATGGATAGATTTATATAACATATACTAAATAATAACTATCTACCAATAAATTCTGTTATATATGATAGAATGTATATTATACATTATAGAAATACATAGATGTAGACAAATATGTGATTATATATTTCTATAATATATCATATATTCTATTATGTACATTCTATTATATTTATATATACATATATTTTAATATTTGCTGACATTAATATATTCCTGAGAGATAGAGGAATTCACCAAATTTCAGCTTCAGTGCATCTCTCCCATACTCTGCACCTCTGCCACAGCATGAACAATCAGCTTGCTGTTTGAAACTTCAATACAAAGTGCTTCTTTCTCAAGAGAATCTCATTAGTTTGTATTCAATAATTAATAAGGGTTATTTTAATTTAAGCAGACTGTTAGCCATAACATTGCACACACATAAAGATCAGGTTTTCCAAACTGAACTGTAGAATATAGTCCAATGGAAGAAAAAAATCTTTAAAGATCTCCTCAAGAACAATCTGAAATTGAGATAAATATACTATTATTGGGGATTATGGGCTCAAACTGGGCTGTTAACATCACAGTCCTCAACCTCTACTCCTACCTCCACATATTTCCACAACTAGTAACTCTCATGCATACACAGATCGAGGTTCAGTAAGGTGGTGTGCAGGTGAGAACCATTTTTCCACTATTCCATCTTCCTGAGAATTTCAAGGGTATTGGTTCCATTGCAGTCTAAGTGAGCGCTATCTGGAATTTCATAGTATATACCTTATGTGACCCCATGCATTGGTGCCACAACTGCATGTGATAATACTAACTCTTTAAATAAATAAACTTGTGATAGTGGCTAAAGAGCAAAGGACAAGAAAATGATGGAGGTAATTTGAGGGGCAATAGCACCTTTGATATATGAAAATATTCTTCTGAAATGTGACCATTATTAGACAGCTGATAAGGCCATTAAAAATAATTTAATAATTATCTTAAATTTCCATGTCAAATGTTGTTGAGCAAAGACTCCTTAATGTGAGAAGTAACATAAGCATTATTGAATAGAACAAATTGAGTATTAAAACAGATGACAAGAAATTTTATGTGTTGAGAACTCTACCATTAAGTTGTTCAGAAGTAGAAGATAAACTTTGGGGAAGACTGTGAGGGTATTCACATTATTCCAATAAAACTCATAGCATATATTTTTGCTTTCAAGCAGGAAAGAAGGGGTAATATTGACTGATTCAGGTCCAGGTGGGATTGAATTGTTAATTTCCTTTGTCTTTCTTTACTAACTTCTTGAAGGTACTATAAGTAACCCAGAGCTGTCACATACCTATTTATAAGAAGCTTTCTTTCTTTTTGATTTATTTAGAGTCTCAGTTTAAACTATTGCTGTCTCTTCACTTTTTCTTTTGAGTTCTTAGAAAGTGTGAAAGAACCATAATTACAGATAATTAGGAAACAAAAGACATCACTGTACACACATTTACTAAAAGCAATCAGTGATGAAATGTTTAATGTTCGAACTCAGAAAGAACCACAGTGGCCGACATCATTCTTTAAGGTTCTGAAAGAAGTAAACTGCATAAAGAGGAAATATTGCTTTGTTGGGGTCAAGCCTCGAGAGATAAACGGTAAACATAAGAAATTCCTTGGTGTGGGTTTACCTGTGGTTGGTAATTCCAGAAAGCACACTATACTTTCATCCTCTGGAAATTGGCTTCTTTGATGTTCCTGTGTGTGTGTGTGTGTGAGAGAGAGAGAGAGAGAGAGAGAGAAGAGAGAGAGAGAGAGAGGAGTTGGGGAGGGGGAGAGAAAAAGAGAGAGAGAGAGAGAGGCTAGTTATATGCAAGAATGTCTCATTTCCTTCAATCAGAAAAATAATTTTGAATAAAAATTTTTGATTGTGGGGGTGGTTATGAGATCTTTTCTGCTTAAAAGTAGCAATTCTCCACCCCATTAATTCCCTATTCAAAGTTCTTTGTTTAAACACTGATGTTTGTCTCCTGCTCAGAGCTGCTGATTTGGAAAGAATCCTGCCACATTCATTAACCACCCAAGCATCCAGGGTTCTTGTTGCACTATCTTATTAAATGAGTGGTTATTTTTATGATGCATTATAAAAAAGCACAAGATCTACTCCCTGTCATAAAATAACCACACTGATTAAAAAACAAATCCAGCAGAGTGGCCTCAAAATTTTCTTTTGCCAAATTGACAATGACTATGAAAACTTTAAAGATTTCTGCAATATAGCTTTAAGATGAAACCCCACCGCCAACTATTATTGCAAGGTAGAACAGCACTAAAATAACCAGTGTGAGGAGAATCTGGCAAGGCGGAATGGTCTGCATCATATGCTAAAAATGCTTAGAAGCATTTAAGGTGAGCGTGAATCAGAGAACTAAGGAACATGATGTGAGCAAATCGAGCATGGCTCTTCTCGCTTGCCTTGTCCATCCCCCTTCCCCGACTGTCTCTCTAACAGTACAATCTCACGGGGCCACAGAAATGTTCTTACTTAGATTTTAACCCGTTAAAACTCCTCCATGTTCCCTTTCTGTGTACAGATGAGGTCTGCGAGCTTGTTGGCACTGTCAGCAGTGCTTTCTGAGTTATGATTTCTGTCCCTTCAGATGAGGACCATCTGCCAGCCCCATGGGTCCCCCACCCCCTGCAAGTTCTCTCCTCATCTCCAGATTTTATGCTGAGGGTCCTTCCTCTCTGGTCTGCATTTTTTTCTGGGTCCTTCAAATTCATATTCAGAGATAATTTCTTTTTTTTTTAAAGATTGTATTTATTTATTCATGAGAGACACAAGAGAAGCAGAGACATAGGCAGAGGGAGAAGCAGGCTCCCTGTTGGGAGTCTGATGCAGGACTGATCCTAGGATTCTGGGGATTACTGCCTGAGCTAAAGGCAGATACTCAACCAATGAGCCACCCAGGTGCCCCTCAGAGATAGTTTCTGCAGGGATTCCTCCTCAGACTCCTTTTCTTCCTGTAAACATATCGTTGCATCATCCTGTAATGGGGGTGTCATTTGGGAAGGCATCTGCTGGACGTGGGTATTTGGGATTGGGTTTATTGCCTTTAAGTTGTAGTTGCTTAAGCAAACACACTGATTCTGTAGACTGGATGCTCATTTGGGTAATTTAAGGATGCTGATGGAGATATGGTTGGTAGGGGGCGCTGAACCCCTCTGGTCCATCTGAGCAGCAGGAATTTACAGAGCATTTGTATACATCTTCTATTCACACCTGCATTTGAACCCCTTTGGGGCAGAAGCTTTCTCATTCCTATGTCCCACTGGCTAGTAGGGTCAGGCACTCTGCAGTGCTCAGGAAATGCTCGCTGAATTGGATATTTTAATCAGAAGAAACATATTTTGAATATTTCAGTCTTAACAAACAGACTAACTTTCCTGAGAAAATGATAGTGATTAATAAGTGAACCAGTCTTTAGGATTCCTAAGGAACCTGATGCATGCTGCATTTAACCTCATAAGTAACTCCACAAACACAAATTGTGGCATAACAGAAGCCACCATCAAAGGAACACAAGATATTATTAGTTTTTGCCTTGCCCCCCCTCCCTGAGTCCGGCGTCATCCTTCACCCCTCCCCCACCCTGCTGCCACCAGGCAAATGTTGTGTCACAACCAAGACAGGCTGTATGGCTGGCAGCCAAGAAATCTCACAAAGTGACTTTTACTACAGTAAATTCTCCATGGTCCGAGGCTTAGCCCATAGTCTTGAAAGTTCGGAAATTCAGCTACAGTGACTTTGTCAGAATTTTAATATTTCCCCTCCAGGAAGCTTTCCCCGAATTCAAAAACATGGATTAGACATCCTTTCTAAATGGTCCCATAAGATTCTGCATTTACCTCTGTCCAAGCCCTTAACTCACTATTGTTAATACGCATGTCTGTCTCCCTTATCAGACTATTGATTTCTTGAGGTCGGGGCTGGTCCTGTCTATTTCTCTATATCTCCCTGTGAGGAGGGTGTCAATACATGTTTGGTAAATAATGAATGGATGCATGTATTCAGTTTGAAGATGCTTAATCTTTTGAGCAAATGTCACAAGATTCTTAAGTCTAAAACTATTTTGTCAGTTTAATCGTTCCTCAGTTAGAAATATAGCTGCCAAGCAATGGCACCTTCATTTCTTTGATGACAAGGTATGTGGCATCTGATCTTTGCATTTCCAAGATGACCGACTCCTTGTTGGGATACATTTTAGTCCTGTACTCTTCAGTTCTGTGGTTTTGTAGCTGACCAAACTTCTGTTCTTCTGGGCACATTCCTCTCTCAATACATGTATACCGCTAGCCCAATTTCTGTTGATTCTTTCAATAGAAAGGAGTCATTCTAGCTTCTCAGGATGGCCTTGCATATTTTTTCCTGATCCATTACATGCTGACTCATAATTTAACTCTCAAGTGGGGTGTCTCAGGGAGCAAATGGGTTTTAATTACACCCTGTCACTTCATATAGCAGATATTATTTCCCTATTTTACAGATGAATAAAACAAGACCAGAGAGGTCAAGTTAATTGAACAAGATAATACCACTCTTAAAGGACAAAATTTGGACAAAAATTTGATGTCTTTTGCTTCCTAGTCTATGCTGCTTCTGTCATTCAAAAAAAATTTGTTGAAGTATAATGCCCATGAGAAAACTGTACACCTCAATGAATTTCTGTAAACTGAACAAAACTGTATAACCACCAACCAGACCAATCATCATCATATTCCTTTTTTTAAGATTTTATTTATTTATTTATTCATGAGAGACACACACAGAGAGTGAGAGAGAGAGAGAGAGGCAGAGACACAAGCAGAGGGAGAAACAGGCTCCATGCAGGGAGCCCAACGTGGGACTTGATCCCAGGTCCTCAGGATTAGGCTTTGGGCGCTGAAGGCAACGCTAAACTGCTGAGCCACCTGGGCTGCCCACCATTATATTATCAACAACCTGGAAACCCCATTCATACTCTCTTCCAGTCACTGCTCTACCCCCTACCTGAGGCATATACAGTCTCCGGTTCTGGGCACAGATTAGTTTTCTCTAATTTTACACTTTACGTAAATGGGATTACATAGTATACATACCTTTTGCATCTGTCTTCTTTTATTTAACATTCTGTTTAGGACATATATCTATATAATTGTAGTTATTCATTCTCATGGCTGTATTGTATTCTATCTTATGAAAAGATCACTATTTGCTTATTCATCTGCTCTTGATGGGTGTCTATATTGTCTTTAGTCTGGAACTATTGTGAGTAGGGCTGCTGGGTATTCTCTTCCCTTCAAATTCTGACTATACATCTCAGATTTTAGAGATACAAACACAAATTCATGGCAGAATGAATCAAGTCACTTATTTTTTAAATGTTGGTTTTACCCTAGCATGTCAAGGGTGGCATAGTATTAAAAAGTAATAAATATAATGAGCAACATTAAAAATGAAATGAGAAAAGATATCCTCTAAAGAGAGATATTTTTTTCAATAAAATTCACTATTGATTTTCAATAACAACTCTCAGTAAGTTAAGAACAAAAGGAAATTTTCTTAACATATTAAAGGACTAGAAAAATCCTACAGCAAAAAAAAAAAAAAAAAAAAAAAGAAAAATCCTACAGCAAACATCATACTTTTTTGAAGTGGGGAAACACATTGTTTTTAAGATCTGGAGCAAGACAATTGTGTTTTTTCTCACTACTATTCATTATGCTGAAGATTCTAGTAAGTACAGTAAGATGTGAAAAACAAATAAGTTGTAAGGTTAATGAAGAAGAACAAAAGTTTTATTATTCATGGATGATATGCTAACACAACAAATAAAAAACTATACACATAAATTATTAGAAATAATGGATGTGGAGAAAAGGGAACCCTTGTGCATTCATTAGTGGGAAGGTAAACTGGTGCAGCCATTGTAGAAAACAGTATGGAGGCTCCACAGGAGAATAAAAATAGAATTACCATATGATCCAGCAGTTCCACTTCTGGGTATTTATCTGAGGTAAACATAAACACTAACTCAAGAAGATACATGTATCCCCATGTTCAGTGCAACATTATTTACCATAGCCAAGATACGGAAATAATCTAAATTTCCATCAGTGGATGAATGAACAAAGAAATTATGGAATGGAAATTAGGGAATTATATTATTCAATCATAAAAAAGAATGAAATCTTGCTATTGTGACAATATGAACTGACCTTGAGGGCATGATGCTAAGTGAAAGAAGTTAGATAAAGAAAATATTTTCTCTTTTTTTTTTAAAAGATTTTATTTATTTATTCATAAAAGACACACACACAGAGAGAGGCAGAGACACAGGCGGAGAGAGAAGTAGGCAGAGGGAGAAGCAGGGGCTCCATGCAGGGAGGCCAATGTGGAACTCGATCCTGGGTCTCCAGGATCAGCCCCTGGGCTGAAGGCGGTGCTAAACCACTGAGCCCCACCCAGGCTGCCCACATTTTCTCTCTCTTATATGTGGAGTCTAAATAAACAAACAAACAAAACAAACAAACACAAGCTCAGAGATACAGAGAACAGATTGGTGGCTGCCAGAGGTGGGAGGCAATGGGAGAAATGAGTGAACTGCGGTTGACTATTTTTTTAGTTAAATAAATTGAATAAAAATTTTAAAAATAAAATAAGTAACAAAAAAATTTATCAAGTTTGCTAGTTGTAATATAAATTTTTAAAAGTTTGAATTTCAATATATGAATAAAAACAGAATATATAATTTTATTAAAAATATAGAATTTAAATAGCATTATAAATGTAATAATCTAAAAGTAACTTCAAGAAAATAACTCCTACAAGTCATTAAGAAAATGACATGAAAGTGTTGACAAAAGCCTTGAAAGAAGCATTTCATTGAGGAAGTCCCTGTAGTACAGACGTAGAAAATAGGCTCAATCTCATGAGTAAGCAAGGAAATGCACACAAATTCATCGGAATTCATTTTCTTTCTAGCACATTCACAAAAATTGTCTTGTCAAAGATATGGAACAACTAGTAAACTTACACGCTGCTGGTAGTCACTTCAGAAAACCTCTTCAGAAATCACTTCAGAAAACAATTTAGCATTATCTGGTAAAGTTGATTTTGTACAGTGAATATAACTCAACTATTCCACTCCTGGATATATACCTTAGAGAAAAACTTGGATGTGTACAAATGTCTATCTACAGTAGAATTGAAAAAAAAAATTGGAATCATCATATGAAAGATTACTATATATCAGGGGAAATAACCACATGTCAGCTACCTGCAAAAACTGATAAATATCAAGACCATAATACTGAACAAAAAAGCAAAGTTGAAGATTAGTACAGACAGTATAATTCCATTTATATGAAGTTTAAAGACAGAATAACTCTATTATGAAGGCATTGGTGCATATTTGGTAAACCTATAAAGCAAAGCAAGGAAATGGTAAATATAAAGATAAAATGATCATTACCAATGAGGGAGGAAAGAATGGGATGATTTAAGAAGAGTACACAGAGAATCTGAAAGATAACAAACAACAATGGCCTTTACACTTTTCAACTGCATGGTCCCAACCTAGGCAGGGCTGATATGCAGCTGGGCAGAGCCCAACTATTACCTCCTACTAGCTGCCAAGAGTTGCTTCAAGGAGACCTCTGAGCGCTCCCCTCAAACACTTGCATTGCTCCCACCTCTCAATTCACTTGCATGCAATTTAATTACTGATGTTTTGAGTTTTGATCAACTGACTATGTTACTATTTATTTTCTCTTTGTCTTATCTATTTTATGCTCCTTTGTCCTCTCTACCTTCTTTTGATAGCCTTTATTATTCCCCTCTATATTTTCTTTTATCTTTGAGGTTTACATTCTTATGTATTTTTTTAAAGATTTATTTATTTATTTATTCATAAGAGACACAGAGAGAGAGACAGAGAGAGACAGAGACATGGGCAAAGAGAGAGAACCAGGCTCCTCACAGGGAGCCTGATGTGGGACTCGATCCCGGATCCCGGATCACGCCCTGAGCTGAAGGCAGATGCTTAACCACTGAGTCACCCAGACATCCCAATTCTTGTGTAATTTTTATTACTGGCTACTCTAGAGATCAAAACATGTATCCTTATTTCCCCACAACCTGCCTAATACTAACACTTTACCACCCTTGCAGACATGCTGAGAATCTTGCAACAGTTTTATTCCTTTTATCCAATTTCGTGCTATTGCAGTTACACATTTTGCTTCTACATAGATTGTAAGCCCCACAAAATATTGTTGTGATTGTTGTTTTAAATTTACCATTTTTAATCACCCCAATTTTTACCCATTCTGCTGCTCTTCATTCTTCCTGTAGTCTTGTGTGTCTATTCAGGATCCCTTTTCCTTCAGCCTGGAAAAAGTCCCTTTAGTATTATTTGTAGTGTAAATCTTTTATCTGCTGAAAAGTATTTATCATAATTTTTAAAGAAAATTTTTCTGGGCGGAGGACGTGAATGGATATTTTTCCAAAAAGGACATACAGATGGCTAACAGACAACATTAAAAGATGCTCAACATCATTTATCTTCAGAGAAATGCAAATCAAAGCCACACGGAGAATATCATTTCATGTTCTCTCTTTCCAGACCTGGCTGAGCAGGAGGCACCATCATGGGAGTCGACATCCGCCACAAGGACCGAAAGGTTCGGCGCAAGGAGCCCAAGAGCCAGGACATCTACTTGAGACTGTTGCTCAAGCTGTACAGGTTTCTGGCCAGACGAGCCAACTCTACCTTTAACCAGGTTGTGTTGAAGAGGTTGTTCATGAGTCGCACCAACCGGCCACCTCTGTCCCTTTCCCGGATGATCCGGAAGATGAAACTGCCTGGCTGGGAAAACAAAACAGCTGTGGTTGTAGGGACCATAACGGATGATGTGCGTGTCCAGGAGGTGCCCAAGCTGAAGGTGTGTGCACTGCGCGTGAGTAGCCGTGCCCGGAGCCGCATCCTCAAAGCTGGAGGCAAGATGCTCACCTTCGATCAGTTGGCCCTGGACTCCCCCAAGGGCTGTGGCACCGTCTAACTCTCTGGTCCACGCAAGGGCCGAGAGGTGTACAGACACTTTGGCAAGGCCCCAGGAACCCCACACAGCCACACCAAACCCTACGTGAGATCCAAGGGCCGGAAGTTCGAGCGTGCCAGAGGCCGCAGGGCCAGCCGAGGCTACAAAAACTAACCCCAGATCCTGCCTTGTTATTAAAAAGATTTTGAATGCAAAAAAAAAAAAAAAAGAATATCATTTCAGACCCATCAAATGACTAGTATTAAAAAAGCAAGAACTAACAAGTACTGGCGAGGATGTGGAGAAAGGGGAACACTGTGCACTGTTGGGGGGGAAAGCAAATAGCTGCAGCCACTGTGGAAAACAGTATGGGGGTTCTTCAAAAATTAAAAATGGAACAACCACATGATCCAGCAATTCCACCTCCGGTATTTACCTGGGAAAATTAAAACACTAATTCAAAAGGGTGTATGCACCCCTGTGTTTATAGAAGTATTATTTACAATAGCCAAGTTGTTAAAGCAACCCGTGTCCATCAATATAGATGAATGAATAGAGAAGATGTAATATATATATATATTACATTACATATATATATATAAAGGAACATTGCTCAGCCATAAAAAGTATGAAATCTTGGGATTTGCAGCAACAGGGACGGACCTTGAGGATATTATGCTAAGTGAAATTAAGTTAGACAAAGAAAGATAAATACCGTATTATTTTACTTACATGTAGAATCTAAAAATCAAAGCAAACCAACAACAAAAAAAGAAACAGACTTGTAAATATAGAGAACAAACTAGTGGTTGCCAGAGGGGAGAAGAGTGGAGAGATGGGCGACATAGTGGACAAGGACCTACAAACATCAAATTATAAAATTAATAATTCATGAGGATGAAAAGTACAGCATGAGAATATAGTCAATAATATTGTAATAACATTACATTGTTGTAATAAATCATGGTGACAGATGATAACTACACTTAAGGTGGTGAGCATTATGTAATATATATAATTGTTCAATCACTACTTTGTACACCTGAAATATAATATTGTATGTCAACTATACATCAATATAAATAAATGAATAAATAAATAAGATTTTTCACTTGTTACAGAATTCTAGGTTGGAAGTTTTTTCTTTCAGCATTTAAAGATGTCAATCTTTTGCCTCCTATTTCTATAATACCTGTCCAAAAGTCAGATAAAACTTGTTATTGATCCTTTGAACTTAATGTGTCCCTTTTGTTAGTTGCCCCCCCCCCCCTTTTTTTAATGTTTCTCACTGTCTTTGATCAGGTCTTAATTTAAAATTAGCTGTCCAAAATGATCGAGTTTTATGGAATAAACAAATATAAGTTTTTAGGCAGCGGGCTTCTTTTCTTCGGTGGTAGGTTTCTTTTCTGCAGGTTTCTTATCAGCTGCTGGTTTCTTGGTAGCTGCAGCCTTGTTTCCTACCAAAGTTTTTTTCTGCTTTTTCACACCAACAGCCTTCTTTCCTTTCTTCCCTACCATGGGCTTCTTGCCTGGAGCCCCCTTCTCCTCCGATTTGGCTTCTAAGGTTGCTGCCGCCTTATCCATCCGGAGTTTGTGATTCCTGGCCTGGCAAAGAATGGTGTTCCAGCGCATGGTCTTTGCATACGGGTTTAGCTTCAACATGATTCTTCTTTTTTTTTTTTTTTAATTTTTATTTATTTATGATAGTCACAGAGAGAGAGAGAGAGACAGAGACAGAGAGAGGCAGAGACATAGGCAGAGGGAGAAGCAGGCTCCATGCACCGGGAGCCCGACGTGGGATTCGATCCCGGGTCTCCAGGATCGCGCCCTGGGCCAAAGGCAGGCGCTAAACCGCTGCGCCACCCAGGGATCCCTGATTCTTAGGTTCTTCAGTGGATTCTTCTTCAGGACTCTAGGATGAATCTTCTTGCGTGGTGCTCGGAGGGCTCTTTGGATCTCTGGGCTTTTCAAGATTCTGCTGAGGTCTGTATTAAGCATTTTATGCATGGGAAGGTTGTAGTTACTCTTGAGGGAGGCAGCCTTACGCCAAGTGCCATACAGATCGTCTAACTTGAGGAAAGCACTTTCAGTCCAAAAGCAGAAACGTCCCACATGCCCACCAGGAGCAAGTTTCAGAACGTTCAGTCTGCTTACATTAAGTAAAGTAATTCCAGGGATGTTTCTGAAGGCCTTGATGATACCGTTGTCTTCACTGTAGATGATGCAGGGTCCCCTGCGCTGGATACGACGACGGTTTCTCATTTTGCCCTTGCCAGCTCTCCTTCGCTGAGAGGCATAGACCTTTTTGATATCATTCCAGGCTTTAAGTTTCTTAAGAAGCAGAACCGCCTCCTTGGTCTTCTTGTAGCCTTCAACTTTATCTTCAACCACCAAAGGAAGTTCAGGAACTTCCTCAATACGATGACCTTTAGACATGACCAGTGCTGGTGAGGCTGAGGCAGCCAGGGCAGAGCAGATGGTGCATCGCTTTTGTGTTGTGGTCACTCTGCGGTGCCAACAGCGCCAGGTTTTGGTTGGTGCAAACATGCGGCCTCCACGACACATATTTCCAAGAGCACCCTGGCCAGAACGGTGAGGCCCACCCCTGAACTCTGGGAATTCGAGCCACAGCCCTGCCAGTACCCCAAGACTCAGCACTGGTTTGATGACCTGCTAATTCACTGACAGCATATGGTTGTCTGTTGTTTTTGCGCAAGTTGGTGTGAACAGAGTTCACGATATCGGGTCGAATGGGAGCCTTAAACACAGCAGGCAAGGTAACATTTTTGCCAGATGATTCCCCCTTTTCGGAGTACACAGATATCAACGGACGAGCACACGACCTCCCAGGGAGAGGAGAGGGCCACGCTCCTCTCAACCCAGGCTTGTTAGTTGCTTTTAATATTTTTATCCATTATTATATTTCTCTTATATACTTTTTGTTTGATTATTCTTTTACAAACTTCAATTCTCTGATGAAAACTTCCCACCTGCAATAATTTTGGCTCTCACTTTCTTTTTCTTCAATCTATTATTTGTAGTGTATGTGCTGTAATGGTCTCTGATTAAAATATTTAAGTACACAGTTTCTGAGAAATTAGCAATTTTTTTTTAAAGATTTTATTTATTTATTCATAGAGACACAGCTAGAGAGAGAGGCAAAGACACAGGCAGAGGGAGGAGCAGGCTCCATGCAGGGAGCCTGACGTGGGACTCTATCCAGGTCTCCAGGATCACACCCTGAGCTGCAGGCGGCGCTAAACCGCTGCGCCACAGGGGCTGCCCAGCAATTTTTTATAAAATCTGGAGGGAAAGTTCCTCATGGCTTCTTTCTTACTTATTTTAAATCTAATTTAGGATTCTTCGCCCCTAAAAATCCTTTGAGTTTTGAATTATCTGAGTGGGGGGAGGTTTCTTTGCATAAGGGAAACCCAAAGTTTTCCTTTACTTGCTTAGACTGATGATATTATTTCAATATCATATGTACCTGACAAGACGCAACCTTCTTCAGATCCCATTACAACTTTATTCCTAACTTTTTTAACTTCAGAGTTATCTTCCTAGCCTGCTGCTGAGATTATAATTTGATGCCAAACTATGGTGTTAAACACATTAAGATTGAATCAAAACACAGCAAAGGAAACTTGATGCTTTGGAAAAGGCGCATTCTCTGGTTAAATGTGAATAAGTGTTATAGATCCATTGTTGGATGTGGGCATGTCTCATTGGTCTGGCAAGCTGGTAGATTCTTTGAAAGCAAGGCCTTAAATTCTTTTCAACTCTCTTGGCACTACCTAACACAGCTTTTAATATGTATGTGTTCAATTGATGTCTGTTGTAACCACTCAAAATTTGATGTGACATAAAGAAGGTATTTCTGTGTCACTTCTGAACTTAAGACCAAGAATTAACTTTTATTATCTGCTAATTTAAATCAGTAAAAAATGTCTCGAGAATATGAGTACACCACATGTACTTTTAAAGAGAGATAGTTCCAATGGCATCAGGTAAAGCTGTTGAAAATAATTAAGCAGTTTTGTTTTACTATATAGCTCTGATCCCTCTGTCCTTCTATAAAAAAACTCCAAGAAAATATGGTTTGAATAATATAGTTTTAAGAACGGTCAGCACAAAAGAGTTTAAGTTTTCAAAACACATTGTATTATAGCATTTGGTGGGAGAAGGAACACATATAAGGTAATTGTAAATAGCTGATGTTAGAGGTGAACTCAAATTGCAGAGGCTTAGCATAATGAAGATTTTTTTTCTCAGTCAGTCAAAACCCAGCACAGGCTTAGTGGCTCACTCCATCTTGAGGTTATGGAGTCTAGAACATGTGGCCTCAAAGTTACCAAAGCACAGCAGACTGGGGTGGAGGAACTGGGAAATATTTTTAAGCACTGAAATTACTTGACATATTTTCCATTGGCCAGAACACAGTCATAAAGCCTAAGCAACTACAAAGGGGGACCAGAAATGCAAAGGAAAATGGCTATTTGGTGACTTAGTCTCTGCTACAGGAATGATAGGAGAGAATATCAACACAATGTCAAATTGTCTAACCTGGATTTTTAACTCTTCTATAATTAGATGGGCATAGAAACAGAAATCTTATAGTGAAAATAAGAGGGGTTATTGGGTTTTTAAAAATAGATATTTCCTTGCATTCATTTAATAAGCATTTATTACTGGACTGCTATAACCACACACCTCTTGTAACACAATGAAGTAGAAATAAAATAAATTGGTAAAAACACTTTCTCTTGAGGAACATAGAATCTAAGAGTGAAGATAAAGGCAAATCTTGGAAGTTTCCTCAATTGTCATTTCTTTTATCTGTCTTCACAAACGGCTGTGTTTTTTTTTTTTTTTTTTTTGCATTTGTTAACAAAACGAAGCTGGATTCCATTTCTGAGTATATACCCAAAAGAAATGAAAACAGGGTATTCAAAAGATATCTGCACTCCTCTACTTAACTGCACCATTATTCACAATAGCCAAGATATGGAAACAACCTAAGAACCCTTTGATGGATGAATGGGTAAAGATATGGTACATATATACAATGGAATATTATTCAGCCATGAGAAAGAAGGATGTTTTGTCATTTGCAACAACATGGAGGAATCTTGAAGACATGCAAAGTGAGATAAGTCAGACAGAAAAAGACAAATACTGCATGTTCTCACTTATAGGTGGAATCTAAAAAAGCCAAATCCATGAAAACAGAGGGCAAAATAGTGGTTACAGGGCCTTGGAGGTAGGGAGATAAGAGAGGAGGAAAGGTGTTCTTTAAGAGTACAAACTTGCAACAAGTAGTAAATAAGTTCTGCAGCTTTAATGGAGTTTCACAATATAGTGAGAAAGACAATGACATTGTATTTTAATCGTCAAACTTGCTAAGAGACTAGATCTTAATTATTCCAATCCCTAAAAAAGAAATGATAATTAAGTGACATGATAGAGGGGCTAATTATCACTACAATGAAAATTGTATGAATGTATCACATCGACACATTGTACACCTTAAATTTACACAGTGTTATATGTCAAATGTATTTCAATTTTAAAAAACCTACTTAAACACTATTTTCAGTGTTTCATTTTTTATTTAAAGTAGAAATTGTATTCTTATCAGCTTCTGCAGGCTTAATGGTCAGCTGTTCAATTAGTATTAAAAAACCTAGATAGGGACAGCTGTAATATTTTCGTTTCATGTGATAGGAAGAGTATTTTTCTAGAAATCGAAACACTAGGGCTTTTATTTTCCTCCTGCTACTACTGACTAGCCCTGTGACCTTCAAGAAGCCAGTTATCCCTAAGGTCTTTGGTTTCCCTGCATTCAAAGATGTTCTCCAAGGTCTCTTCCTAGTATGGATTCCATATCTTCTCTTTTTAGGTTTAGATTCACAGTTTGTCTCATTCCTCTCCCTTCCAATTCAGATACCTTCCTCCACTAGTGCCTGGGTACCCTATTGTGGTATCCCAGATGAGTTTGACATTTCCCCAAGGAGGCTCAGTCTCCAGAATCTGGACCATCTTGAATCTCTTCTTACTCTGCTGTAATATGCTCTTGTCCTGTGGACCATTCCTTCAAGTCCTGTTTTTGCTCTGAAGGACTTAGCTACTCAGATAAACTAGCAAGTACCAATATATTAATGAACCTGTTGCCTCATTCTTATGTCAAATAACACAAAGGCTAGGCAGGTGTAGTTTTGTGGGGGAAATTTCTTCCTACAAAGAGCATTGCCATAAGGGCAAATATGAGGTTGCTTGGCTGAAGGGAGGAAAAGAGAAGCCCTGCATCTTTTGGCCAATCAATTTTCTGCTCCTCTGACCAAATGAAAGAAAGGAAGAGAAGGAGGTAAAGAAAGAAAGAGAGAGAGAGAGAGAGAGAGAGAGAAAGACATGTCTCTATTTTGCTGTTGGTAATTTCACAAGAAAATACTCCCTATGATATTCCCTCTCAAACAGCAACTCTCCATTTAAACAAATTTAATACCCTCCTGCGGTTACATTGGCTATACAACCATGCATAATGAAAAGGTGTTGAAATTTTATCCAACACTTTTTCATGTGTAATGAGCTGATCTGGTTCCCTCCTTTATTTTGTGACTGTACTGAATTATGTCTACTGATTTCTGAGAGTTAAGCCAAACTTGCATTCTGGGAATAAATCCAACTTTTTATATGTTCCCATTTTTACATATTCCTAAATTTGATTTGCTAATATTTGGATTAGGATTTTTGCATTTATAATTTTCTTTTCTTGCAATGTCTTTGTAAGTTTTGGTATCAAGATTATGCTATACTCATAAATAGAGCTGGGAAATATTTCTTCTTTTTTTATTTTTTAGACAAGCTCATGTGTACTTAGTGTTATTTCTTCATGAAAAGTTTATAGAGTTTGTTGCTAAAGCCAGGTGATCCTGGAGCTTTAATTTATTGAATGGTTTTTAATTACATATTTATTTTATTTATGTATCTTAGTAAGATTTTATGTTCTTTGTATCAGTATTAATAAGCTGTGTTTTTTCAAGGAATTGGTAAATTTCATGTAAATTTTTAAATTGATTAGCATAAATTGGTTATATTTTCATTATTCTTGTAATGGTTAAAATATCTGTAATGTTTCCTTTTTTATCCCTGGTGTATGCAATTCACATTATTCTTTTTCTCCTGATTAATGTTTTGTTTTTATTACATTTTTCAAAGAAGTAATTTTTGACTATGTTTATTTTCTCTTTTCCATGGGGTTGTCTTTTTAAATTTTATTATTTTGAGTTTAGTTTGTTATTTTTCTGATTTATTTACATGAATACTTGATTTTCGGACTTTCTTTTTTTTCTAACACATGCATTTAGAGAGAGAAATTTCTAAGTGTAGCTTTAGTGGCAACATAGGTGTTGATACATCATATTTTCATTATCATTTAAGTAAACGTATGTTCTAATTCCTATTGTAAAGTCTTCTTTGATCCATTATATGCAGAAACGAGTTAACACACCAAACCTAACTGCTATCTGTTGAAAGGCCTGATCACAAGGTTGGCCATTGGCTGACGTCTGGGAACCTTATCATCATCCCCCCACCAACTGGTAAGAGTGGTTCACTATTCCTAAACTATACAAACAACATAGTTTATACCGATCACCTACTTTCCTTTTGGGAGCCTGGAATTTTGGTATATACCAGGCAGAGGCTACCCTTATGACCAGCCCCCAGTAAAAACTCTGGGCATGAGGTGTCTATGATTCCGTGGTTGGCAGCAGTTCACATATGTTGCCACAAATTGTAGTTGGGGAAATTAAGGGCATCCTGTGTGACTTCACCAGGAAAGGATTCCAGAAACTTACACCTAATTTCCCCTAGCTTTCATTCCATGTACCTTTCCCTTTGTTGATTTTGCTCTGTATCCTTTCATGTAATGTATCATAGCTTAGTATGACTATGTACTGAATCTTTGACTCCTCCCAGTGAGTCACTGAACCTGAGAGTGGCCCTGGAAATCTTCAACACTCAAATGTTTAAGCATTTTGGAATTTCCCCCTTAAAAGTACAATCATTTAGCTTAATTGCATTGTTGCCAGAAAACATATGTTGAATGATTTCAATCTTTTAAAATTTGTTGAAACTGGCTGTATGAAAAGTTAATTTTATAAATTTTCCAGATGCACTTATAAAGAATATATATTTTGAAGTTGTTGTGTGCAGTGTTTAAATATGTCCATTAGGTCAGGTTCATTAATTGCATTTTTCAAATATTATTCACTTATTCTTCCAAGTTTTTATTTAGATTCAAGTTAGTTAACATACAGTGCAGCATTGGTTTCAGGAGTAGAATTCAGTGATTCATCACTCACACATAATACCCAGTGCTCATCACAAAGAAGTGCCTTCCTTAATGTCCATTACCCATTTAGCCCATTCCCGATTTCCGAATATTTTAAATATTTGATGATTTTGTTTGCATATTCTATCAGATACTGAGAGAAATGCATTTTAAAAAGACCTATTATGATGGTGATTGTGTATGCTTCCTGCTAGTTGCATTCATTTTTGCTGTATATATTTTGAAGCTACTTTATTACTTGCATCAAATTTAGAATTGATATATCTTCCTGATAGATTGACCATTACATTATATTAAAACATCTCTTCTAATCAGTAATAATATATCTTGCCTTAAAATCTACTTTGACTAACAGTAAGACCTTATCTTGTGTGTGTGTATGTCTTTGTTTTGCTTAGGTTTGCGCAGTCTGGATCTCTTCTTTTTTGTGACTTTTATCTTTCTGTGTCTTTGTATTTAGGTATGTCTCCTATAAACAACAAATACTTGAGTTTTGTTATTTTTATCCAGTCTGGCAATTAAATTCAATGTAAATAGTAATAGTTTTAAATGTAAGCCTACTATCTTGTCCTTTGTGTTATGCTTGTCCACTTCTGGGAAATAACTCTGGATCTTTACTGGTATCCCGTATGGTTCTTACATTCCTTTATATACCTTTACTTTTTGTTCTTTTTTGTTTTCAGTGTTAATACGTTTTATTGACTTGTTTTCTAATTCACTAATCTTTTCTTCTACGTGTCTAATCGACAGTTAAACCATCTGTTGTGTTCTTAACTTCGACTATTCTATTTTTTGCTTATATGTTTTGCATTTGATGTTTTTATAGATCCCAATTCTCTGGTAAGGTCATATATCTTCTCATCTCTTTCCTTTGACATATTAATCATAGTTACGCTAAAAATCCAAGTCTATTAACACCAATATCTAAATTCCTGTGGTTCTTTTTTTATTAACTTTTTTCCTCTTAGTTTTCAGTCACTTGTTACCATCTTCTAGTCTACCTTATAGACCAATCATTGCTTATGAACTGTTGTAGAAAGAATTTGAGGATCTTGTTAATGTTCTTTTTTTCCAGATAGAATTAACTTTTGTTTCTTGCGTATATTCAGAATAGGACATGTCATCTTAAACTAGACTGGAACATAACTAGTTTGCAGATAAATTTTTTTCTATACACTGGTTAACTTCTTTTTGAATCTTAATCTTAGAGTGCTGATTTTGTACGGTCCTAACTGCAAGTCCAGAGGCCTCTCTTCTGCTTACAGGCTTTGATTCCAGGTGTAGTGTTCACACCTTTGTGAAACTATTGAGAATTCAGTTTCCCAGGCTCTTAGTCAAATCTTTCTGCTTGGCTTTGTAGCCTTTTGGTTCTTCACTGTTTATGAATTGGCAGATACCTCAAGGGGGAAAACAGTGCAGACTATTGGGATCACTGTGATATGTTTTTTGTTTTCCGAACATCTTCATTTCTCTCAACTCTGGACTGCTATAGCAACTTTGGAATCTTAGTGAGACTGTTGAAATCTTAACTCAGGATCCCAACTCCTTATCTGCCACTGATTCTCAGCTTCTTATACTTTTACTGAAATATCACAGAGGAAAATTTCTACAGAAATCCAGACCTAATCAATTCATTTTTCTTATTTCTGGGGTCCTGATACCTCAAATCATGGCTTCCTAGAGAGCCTTCTAATGCCTTTGAACATATGTATATGCATTCACACACATACGTGCTGTATTGTTAATTCTTTTTATTTTGATGTTAGTCTGTAGCAACATATACCACCTAAAACAGGCAACCCTGACATATTCTTTATAAATCTGAGATTTTACATGTGACCACTTCAAACTATAATGTGAGTTTCATTTCTAGTAATCAGAATTCTTTTTTTTTGGTAAAGTCTACATTTATATTATTTTGACAGCCTTGCCATTCTGCGTTCTTACATTGACTTTATAGTCTAAAACTCCCACATATTTTTCATATGAGCAGCTATTAAGCAGTGCTTTTACTAGTTGAATTTATTTAACTTAAATGCAGAATTTTACTTTGAAATTTATCTTGTTAATTTAAATCATTCTTTACAGTAAAAACAGAACCAAACTAGGAATTGAAGTTATCATTTCTCACAGTTTTATATTTTCAGTAAATCACTGATGAAACCTTGATAAAGCCATGAGCTCTTCTATCTTTGATTTTTTTTTTTTTTGCTCTTAAAAGAGATTTAGAAACATTTAATTCCCTTAGCAACTGGTTGAAAATTCATTGAGAGCTAAAAGCATGACTAACTCAGTCTTGAATCCTTTTGTACCTAATGGGCAGTGCTTTTTATGTACTAGATCTACTGTATTTTTGGAACGTTCTTTTGATTCTGGGTGTTTAGCTTTTTATAACGCCATTTGTATAGTTCCATGATGCTTTTCTATAATTATTACTGATTACATAAATTTTTCCCCATTATTTTAAGTGTTTTTTAAAAGCACAAAAAATTTTGGAACACTCACTATAAATGGTTGTCTTTCTTCTTCCTTGGATCATTTGTGCCTAGGTTACAAACTTTTCTTTTTGAAAGATTTTCAGCAGCCTTGAGCTAATTTCTTTCCCAAAATTGGTTTGCTGGATTGTTTTCTCCCCAAACTTGTAGAACCTGCTTTTTTATGCTTTTGTTCAATGTCTGGTCTCAGCATTCCTCTCTTAGATATAAAAATGCTAAGATGGTGAGTACTTTCTTTTGAGTCTTACCTTACCTTGATAGCACCAAAAAGACATTCTTGTTGATTAGAATTAAGTACAGAATAGTAATTCTGGTTGTTTCCCCTTTCTTGAGAGAGAGCAAACTGTCAAAGGAGTAAGTCAAAAATTTATCAGATTTGCTGCTTTTAGTGAAAAGAGATTTTCAGCAGATGCACAGCTTGTTGAATTACACATAGTCCTTACTAAATCTTGCTTCTCTGATAGTTGCGTGATTTGTATTAGATCACAAAGTCTCAGTCCATGAAACAAACATAAGGGGAAAATGCCAAAATAGAAAATCAGATCAGGAAAAAAATGCAATGAAAAATAATTTTACATACAAATGAGTAAATGGAGGAAAAACACAAACATATGTGAGTTCTAATTAGATGTTGATTTATTTCTAAATGACAAATATATGATCACTTAGCTATATAGAAAACTGGAAATACTTAATATAAAACATATTTAAAGAACACAGAATTGGATTTCAAGTAGAAGTTGACTTTGACTTTGGCACAAAGACTGCCACGTCTGGAGGGAAAGCAGGGGAAAGGCCTGTAAACTTAGCCAGCCAACTTATTCCAAAAGGTGTACCAAATGCTGGTACATAAGTGCTTCCTCCAGGCCAGTGATATCTGTACCTGCAGCTAGCCAAGATCAAGGAACAAAGAAATCAAACTGTGGTGGAACTGTTGCATCCAGGATTTGGCGAGCTACCTTCAAGACACATTCAGATGGAACTTAGACATTAATGGATTTGGCAGTTAGTGTAGAATTTTCAAATGGGTCTTTCAGTTTAGCTTGAACTCCAAGAGCCAGATCTAAGGTGGCTGCAAGCTGTACTGCTTTCCATTTGCCTTAGGATACAATTGAACAAGCCATCCTGAAGTTGGCCAGATCCTCTTCTCTGGTTCCCTACAGACTTATTCTAGTTCTTTTTTATTTTTATCCAAGCCAGGAACCAGGCTGAAATTCAATATCAAATAAAGATGGTAGGTTTTTCTGATTTAACAGTAATTTGTTTACATACAATTCTATGTGGCAATGATGGTTAGCTGTTCCCCAATCACTGTGCTCTCCTTTCACAATGCAGTTGTGGGCGGGGATGGGCTGCTGCATCTGTAAGTCTGTCCCCAGAATCCCTATCTTCTATGTAGTGCTGTGGGACTGGTTCTCACAATGGAACATAAGCAGAATGGTGCCACTTCTAACCTGATGTGGCTACAAAGTACATACATATATTCTACCCTCTTTTTTCTCCCATCTGTTGGCTAAATTTTATTGCCCAGAGAAACTTGAGAAGCCACTTCTTTAATCTCCTCAGGAAGGGTTTCTAAACAGGTACAAAGAGTGTGTTCTCTCCCTACCAAGCAAGAACACATATACTAGACTTTTACAGACCAAGAAAAAATACTTGTTATGTTAAATTGCTAAGTTTGTTTTAAGATCTTTCGGTTTCAATAGTTAGCATTATATCAACCAATAATGCCTTTATGTCAGTCATATTCATGTGTCTTCACACACACACATACACACAGAAAGATCAGCACTCTTAGGCAATTTACCTCTAACATCTCACAGACTAACTGTATTAATCAGGGTTCAATCAGAGAAGTGCCACCCCTATATACATACATGTCTATATATTTCCATAGATGTGGGATGTGTGCATTCACATGCATGTGTGTAAAGGTATTTGCTATAAGGATTTGACCTTACACAGTTGTGAGAGTTAAGCAGACTCAGTAAGGCTGTTGATTCTACACCTGATCCCACAGCTTCGAGTAAACAAGAAGCTATCTGAAGATAAGATGTCCGGGGAGTCAGGGAAAGTAGGGGCAAACTGGATCTCACAGGGACAAATTGAAACCAGTTCTCAAATCTCAATGCTTCCAAGCTAGAAGATGTGAATATTCCACAGAACCCACTGGCAGTCGTCATCATGGATCTGAACACACATGTGGCAGGAGTTAAAAAAAACTCCAGAAGGATGTGGGGACAGATGAAACAGGTGCAGATTTGGCTGCCATCCCATACTGAGGAGGTGGGTCAACAAATACTCAACAGTGTTCATGAGCTACAAAAACACCTGATGACCTTGCTTCAACCTTTGGGCACTAAAAAAAGACAGTTGCTGCTTCACTTCCACTTCCAAATCTTTTGCAAAAAAGTATCTTATGGATCAATAGAAAAATTTCATAAGAGAGAGATGTTGTAAACAGTTCACCCTAGTCAAGTCAATACTTTGTAAAGCCCCGACACCAGTCCACAGATGGAATTAGCAGCAGACTTTTGTTCTTTAAAAAGTTACTACTCACTTATTCTACAAATGTGAATTGAGTGACACCTATTTTCTGGTATTTGGGAAATACTGGAGATAAAAATATGAGTAATATATGCTCCAAACTTCAAGAAATCGCTTTCTAGTTGAAGAAGCAAAGCTATAAACAAAATCATAATATAATGTCATTGCATGGAATTGCTATTCATATGGCATTGTTCGAACTCAGAGAGGAAGCAATGCAGGATATTGATTACACTAGGCCACCTAATTGTGGGTTACAATTACAATAACAATAATTGTTATTGGGAAACATCACACTGCCCCCAAATCAGCAACTTCCAATCTGCATTTTGTAGTCAGCAACATCACCTACTTTCTTTCCAAGGTGCTAGATTGAGTCCTAAGTGTAGAAAGAAACAGAGAACCTCATCTTAACTTCAGAAGCCAGAGTTGAGGCTAAACACAGTCACTAGTCAAATGATGTTGACTGCCTTATTTTAAATTGAACACAATAGATAGGAGAGGCAAACAAAGAGTGAACAAAGATTTGGAGACATATGTAACATCATTTTACATGTACTAATCACTTGACCAGTAGCATGATTTAGTGATATAACAAGCATACAACTGACAAGAAATAGGAATTAGTTTTTCTTCTAACACTGAACAGTAATTCTATATAGGCCCATCTTCAAGGCAGAGAGCATTCAACGTGTTTTTCAAATTGTTCAGGCATTTTATCAGCATTCCCTAATTAACCAACAAACATCAACAGAATTAAAAACCAATTATTATAGCCCTCACCTGCCAAATTGGAAAACAAAGACAGATTTACTCAAAGTCAGGGAGGATTTGTGACAAAGTGAGAAATAAAAGCCATATCTCTAACTCTTTCTCAGAATCCACACTACTGGACTCCACCCCCTTGCAATGGACTGTAGAGCTCACAATACTACTCCTGCTGCTTTTCACCTGATGTGCCATTTTCTTCCTTCTCCTTATTACTTCCTAATCCCAGGGGGTATTACTAGTCCTGTTTATTCTAATTGGTTTAAACAAGTTGGAACATTATTTCCAAGGAAAGTGACCCTGGAAAGAGAGATGTAAATTTGTGAGTCCCAGAGTAAAATTAAAACTAAAGTAATTAACTCCTGGAATCTTGAAGCTTTAATTTACTGCATTGTTGGAGATATTTTGACTGTGACAATAGAAATAAATTTTTAAAATCAAAACTACAAAAGGAGAGAGAGAAATAATCCATAAGTGACTCTTAATAATAGAAAGCAAACTAAGGATTGATGGAGGGACATGGGGGGGGGAGGGATGGATGAAGTGGGGGATGGGTATTAAGCAGGGCACTTGTGAGGATGAGCACTGGGTGTTGTATGTAAGTGACGAATCATAGAATTCTACTCCTGAAACCAATATTATGCTATTAACTAATGAAGTTTAAATTAAAAAATACTGACACAAGTGGTAAAATTCTACTTGTTTTTTTTGCTGAGTGCTTAAGTCGGTACACATAGGTAGAGTAACTATAATTTAACATCCAAACTGGGATATTTTGAAAGTAAAAAAGTGCCTGTTAATTATTATGCCCAGAAAGTAAGCAGAAACCGAGACTGCATGGACAAACTTTGTGATGAACTTGACCAACTCACACAGTAACATGCCTTTTTGTTAGTGGATGTGTGGAAACAGTTGTACCCTTGGCGCATGCACACCTCCTGTATTATTGGTTTGCCAGGTATGCTTGCTAGCTCACTGCCCCTCCCTCTGGAGATCTAAGTTTAGGTCATGTATTAGTTTTCTAGGATTGCTACAACAATATACAACAACCTGGGGGACTTTAAACAATAGACATTTATTCTTCTACAGTTCTGGAGTCAAGAAGTCTGAAATAAGAGTCATTGTCTCTCTGAAAGTTTTGTGGAAGAATCTTTCCAGGCTTTGCTCTTAGCTTCTTGTGCTGCTGGCAATTTTTGGCATTCCTTGGCTTGTGAAGCATCACTCCAATCTCTTTGGCCACCATCACATGGCATCCTTTCTATGTGTCTGAGGCGGGGTCACTTTTCCTCTTCTTGTAAGGACACCAGTCATGTTGGATTAGGGCCCATTCCATTGACCTTGTCTTAACTCAATTACATCTACAAAGACTATTTCCAAATAAGATCATGTTTACAGGGATCTCGGGTTAGGAGGACTTTAACATATCTTTCTGGGAAACACAATTTAACTCTTAAAAAATGACAACAGTATCGAAGAGCATATATTTGGGTTTAGAATGAAAAAGTAGCAATGGCCCAGCTGCCTCTGGAGTCTACTTTGCAGTCCTTACTATTATTGTTTCTTGAATAAATAGATTCGGAGTGAGGCCAGAAGCATGTTACTAAAGAGACACAGGGGAATTAGAGAGCACGGAGGAAGTCATTTCACAACATGGTTCAAAATCCATCATGGAACGGATAGTCTTTAGGAATACAATATGCCTTCTTTATGACATATTCCCTTACTGAAGTCTCTGTGAATTCAGGCAACATACCTTTTAAATATTTCTTGGTTATCGTGCCAGAAAAAAAAAAAAATCACACTTCTGTCTTAAAATACTCTTGGAAAGGCTAGTGATCCAACACACATTGTTGTGCGCTCCTATGGTAAAAGCGAAACACGTGACCCAGGTGTTCACCTTCACGGCACACAGCTAAATATATTCACTGATGTCTTTGATAAATTATTCATGTTACTTCTTTCTAAAAGCAACACTGCCACTTAATGCTTATCAGATCCCCTTCCTCCTTCATATTCTTATTTTTTCTTCAGACACCTGAGAGAAATCATTATCATGTCTTCCTGAGGTAGAACTAGCACCTCCCTGCCTTCATTTTACAGGTTACATTACCCAGAAATAAGTTAATTATTAGCTGGAGTGATATAAAATCGGAGATGGATTGTTATCTAGAAAAGCAAAACTAAATGAGGGAGAAAATATTCATGCCTTCAGGCATTGCATTTCTGTTTATAGAGTATTTCACATTTTATTGTTCAAGCTTATTCCACTAAAGATGCTTTGGGTTTTTGTTCCTATAATTCATGGAGTAATGCATTTCCAGACTGTTTGTTTATTCACTAAAAATGACATATAGGCCCCTCTCTTTCAAAAGACAGAATCAAAATACAAGGGTATGAAGTTATTGTAAATTCATCACAATTTATTGGGAGAAATCAGTTATTATTATAAGCTCCATGGTATAGATCACTATTATTCCACACTATTTTCAGACCTAATTAAAAAGGAATCTTTTTCTTTTGTCCAGAAAACTTGCACTGCATTGCTAACGGATTTGTTTATTTAATGCAAATGTATACCGCACGCTGTTCAGTAACGTGTAAATTATGCATGCCTGCAACCATAGCGGTCATTTTGTGTTCTGTATGTTGGGGGGTTTATATTTTATCTTGCATTTTCATGTGTCTTTATGCAGACTTCCAAGAGACAGATTAAGAATGTTTTGAATTAAGGAGTTGGGGGGCATTTTAATCATGGGAGGTTTGAAGGGAATCTGATCAATACTAGAGATAAGGATGTGGTTTCTAGTGCTGCCATGACAGGTAAACGTGACAGCATTGGCCTTATACTGGAATGGAATGCTTAAAACTGCAACAAGATATCAATCTTTAAAACACCATCAAATGTCACATACTGTACTTAATCCATATTACAGTCCCTTTACTCCTAAATATCTTGGAACTGTGGTAAAACATATATTTTACATTTATAGACATTGTGACTCATTTCCTCTCACAATGTTTTTATTTTAATTCAGATAATGTGTGACAACTGGCTAATTGGTCAGAGTGTCTAGTTATGCATTTGTAATTATGAGTGCTTTTCCCTTTTATTGATTTGTGGTCATATATTTATTCTTCCCAAAGCCTCTTTAACTCTTAGAAACCTTTATGCTAAATAAGGCCAGCTTTGAAGTATTCTTTTAGGACACCCGGTTTGTACATTTGCTAGTGTAGCAAGCCAGTAATGACCTCAGAAATTATTCCAAATGGAGCCACTAAAAAGCAAACTTGAAGATTTTATTCTTTCTTTTTAACTAATATTTTGTAATACCCTCTACTGGGGGCTTGATCCTTTGATCTATTATTGCATTGAAGTCTGCTGATAGAGATGAGGGAAGGAATGTGAAGTCTGCATCACGTGACAATGTCATGGGGGTTTGGTAAGGCAGTGCTATGGACTGAATATTTGTGCCTCCCCATTCACATGTTGAAACACTACCTCCCAACCATGTGATGGTATTGGATGGTAGGGCCTTTGGAAAATAATTATGATTAGTGAGGTCATAAGGATAGAGCCCTCATGAATGGGATTAATACCCTTTTAAGAGGAATGAGAGAGCTTGCTTGTCTCTCTCTGTTCTCTTTGCCATGTGAAGATGCAATGTTAAATCAGTCCTCTGCAATGTGGAAAGTTTTTACGAAAACCCAGCCATGCTGGCAACCAGATCTTAGGCTTCTCATCTCCATAACTGTGAGAAATAAATTTCTGTCATTTATAAGCCACCTAGTGTATGGTATTTTGTTATAGCAAATTGGATTAAGACAGGTGGTTATAGCCAAGCTTATATTTATCCACCCTTTGTAACTTTGTGGAAGGGATTCATTTGTACATTCTTTGTATTGCTTTACAGATGATTTTAAGCCTTGTCATCTCTTTCTTTTGGTTAAAACTTTCATTGCCTGCACCAGAGGATTGTTGCTCTATAAATTGGTGACCCCTCCCCCCCCAAAAAAACACCCCACCACCAATAACAACAATTCCACTGGAATCTGGCTAGTATGCCTGTCATGAACTCAGAGGGTTGCATGTAAGTAATAGTAATAACAATAAAATATTAGCAGCCAATAGATATTATGCCAGGCATAGCCTAAGTATAGTACATGTATTATCTCACCTGATCCTTTAATCCTTACAAGGATGCCCCTAGAGAGGTAGTATCATTGCCCCTTTTTTAGAGATGAGTAAATTAAACCATAGAGTTTAAAATCTAGTAAGTAGCAAAACCAGTACTTGAACCCAGGAAGTCTGATTCTAAATGTATCATATTAGAGATATTCTGAACTGGGATAAGATTCACAGAGAAGCAAAGAGGAAGAGGGTCAGTGAACATAGAGGTACTAGTCGCTCGCTGGTGAGGGCTTCGTAGTGTGATGGCTGAACCTCTTGGACATAGAACAGTCCTTGAAACAAATATCTACAGGTGATACATTTGCTCTTAGCCACCACATGTGTCACAAGTCTTAACCCCACAGTTATTAATATGTGTTCCCTGCTTTAATTCAAAAGTTCAGAAAAGAAGAACAGTTGCCAAGGCTATGGAATTTCAAGAACTGTAAAAATACAGATAAGAAGCTAGGAGAAGCAGTAAAAGGAATTAATTTTGGTCTCAACTCAACTTTAAGCTAGATAATGCTTCTATAGTACAAGAAAATGTAGATTTTCTTTAGTATAAAGCCAACAGAGAAGTTCTTATTCTATCCAAGGTGGAGATTATATCTTTCCCAAGGCAGAGGGACATTCTTTACTATTGAGGTCCTCACATACTGCCTACTGGGAGCTTAAAGAATACCTTGTCAACTGTGCAGAATCCGAAGCTATTCCCAAGACACATAATCTGGTCCAATGTAGTCACTGGATTAATCCTCGACAGTGATGTAATCATTGGAAGTCACTGAGAATGAGCACAACCCAAACCCTGCCCTAACTCCATGAGCCACTTACTGTACACAACTCCTCATCAATCAAAAACTGGGAGTACAAGAAATAACACCAGGAATGATCAACATATGACCTTTGCAAAGGAAAAAGGAAAAGGAAAAAGAACTAAACCCAATAAGCATAAAAACATGAAATGCATTTATAGAAAGATGATTCTTCACTTGAACATTGCCAGGCTGAAAAAAAAAAAGATGATGACTAGGATGGTGTTCATACCCTTTATCATTTGTTGAATACTGAATGTGCTAAGCACTACAATAGACATTGACACTATGTATTTAGGGATTGTTGTCCCAAGGTTTTTTTGGATAAGTAAACTAAAGCTCAGAGAAGCAAAGCATTTTGCCTAAAATCCCACAGCCATTCTTTCAGTGGTGAGATTCAAACCTAGATTTTTATTGTTCCAAAACATGTGCTGTTCACTGCTTAGCTAGAGTACCTTTGTGTAGATGCTAAGAATCCAATTCCATGTTTCAGACTGTTGTAGACAGAATGTCTCCACAATGCTGCATTTCCTGCTTGACTAGAATGATATGAGAATACACTAAGGAGCTATCAAGGAGAGCCACAGGTGCTATGTTCTTCTGAAGATGGTCCAAAGTCCAGGGATCTCCTGTCCCTCTATCCATGAGGTTCCATAGAGGTCTGGTTATGCTGTGTATTTAGGACCACAGCAGCTATGGGGATTCAGAAAACATTTATGCAAGCCCACTGAAAATCCCTTTTAGTTTGTCTTTCTTCAGAAATTAATCTAGTCTCTGCTGAAAAACCATAGCATCTGAGAAACTTAAACATTTATTAGGACTGGAGCAACCATTTCAAGTGTGAATTCCAGTTCCTTTGGAAAACAAGCAGCAAATGAAGGATTAGGTATCTTTTCTAAAACTTATTGCAGGCTATTGAAACTAGTTTGTCTAGAAATCATGACTAGTCCTAGGCTGAATGATTTTGGGAAGTGGGTTCCTGGGAGTTCTGTGCACAGATTCTGTTGTTTGCTGACAGATCATATTAGTAGAATCACCAGGTACGACATCAGACAAAGGACTGATACATTATTAAAATTACCCCATCCTCATTCTTTTTTTCCTATTATTTCTTTCTTCTTATTTGTGATAATAAAAACCTAGACTTTAGTCCTAGGGTCCAATAATCTAAAATTATGCATGTTTAAAGCCTTCTCCAATGCTTTTGGCCCACGGGTTTGTTGGCAAGGAGTCTTAGAGAGAACAGTATTTCTAAGCATAGGCAATGTGAGGAATAACTACCTCACCTTGGCTGGGTACATGTCAGGCCTGTGCATATTTCACCTAGAAGAAAGGTAATAGGAAAACTATAGTAGGTATGGAGAGGCTTGCCCAAACAGATGTTGCCTCCATGACAGCAGTTGCCTCACAGACCCAGAATGTGGCCAGTAAACAGCTGCCAGGTGCCAGCTTCTTCATAGTCACTTCAAACTATGGAAAGCCATCTCACCCAAGGCCATAAGCTTCCCTGAGGCAACCTACATCTGGTGATTGACAGGCAAAGGTCAATAAAAGAAGTCTGTCAGGCAATATTTACTTGAAAACTTGGCATTTCCAGAAGTTGAACCTGTCCTCTGTCAAGCCCTGTCCCTTGCTTCCTTTCATTGGTGTTGATCCCCAACAAATAAATAAATTTTAGCCAAGTTCTACCTTAGCATCTGCAGCAAACATTTAACAAACATTTCTTGAGCCCTTATGATGTGCCAGGGAATCCTCTAAGATTTATATGCATTATCTTATTTTTTCTCCAACAATCTTACAAATTAGCTACTATTATTACCCCATTCTGTCAGAGAAGGAACAGACATGGAAGTCACAGACTTAGAATTTGGGCCCAGGCTGCCCAAATTTGAAACAATATAGAGCCACTTATTTTGTTACTTATGTTTGAGGCAGATTTGGTGTTTACAGGAAACTTGGTATATAGAGTGTGGTTAGAGGGCTGAGAATGGGGACACTTGGGTTGCTCAGTGGTTGAGCGTCTGCCTTCAGCTCAGGTCATGATCCCAGGATCCTGGGATTGAGTCCCACATCAGGCTCCCTGTGGGGAACCTGCTTCTCCATCTGCCTTTGCCTCTGCCTCTCTCTGTGTGTCTCTCATGAATAAATAAATAAAATCTTAAAAAAAAAAAAGAGGGCTGAGAATGTGAAAGAATTTGGTGAGAAAGACAGGTCTGAAACTCAAGGAAAAAATTGAGGTGAGGGTATAAAGCTTAAATTAACAAAAGGAATCGTATGAAGATGATCTATTGGCTATCTGTAGGGAGAGAGCAAAGCTGTGGGGATTTCTGGTTTGAGAAAATAGGATAAAACCATTAGCTCTGAGTCTCAAGAAGTCGCTTGGAAGAAGAATTAAATTAGAAACTGTGTGAGACCAAAGGAGACTCTTGCTGATGTGGAGGTGAAATTGGATGGTACTAAAAACAAAAAGTTTCCTGAAGTTTGAACTCTGCAATGATGCTGTGCAGGGTCAATTGTTGCTTCCTTATGTCTACTTTGTCAGCCCTAGGATTTCCCCACACTTTGTGGCCATCGGTGGGATACGTTGGCCTTCTGCTAAGAATCAGAGAAGGGGACTCAGCTCTTGCCACTGAAATGTAGGAGCAGGTTAATTAGAGTCCACAGTCTAGGGTCAAGAAATCAATCCAGAACTCAGAGAGCAGTCATAAACGTAGCCAGGTTACCATATGGGAACAGAAGGACAGAGATCCTTGGAATGAAACCCACAAACAGAAATTGAAATCAGAAATAGAATCAGATGAACCAAGCTACAGGCAGAGCATACAAGATGGCCGTTACATCAGAGTCAGTGAGTCAGTCAGCCAGAGCACTGGTTCCACAGCCCTGACTACACATGAGAATCCCCTGGGGAGCTTTTAGGGAAAAACATGAGCCCTGCCTCCAATCAGGATGGGACAGAACATGGTGTTTTTCAGATGAGCTTCATGCACAATGGCTGTTATGATTTAACAAGCTGGAGGCACAAAATGTCAAGAAGTGAACAGGATTCATACTTGGGCTAAGAGAGAATAGCCAGGAAAGGCCATTCCCAAGTTATGCTCAATCAAGATGGAGTCTCAGCTTTACTTTGACTCTGAGAAATCACCAAGTCAGCCTGCTTCACGACACAGAGCATGAACTAGAGGAGAATGGAGCATGATAGCATTCTCCTCAATATGGCCCCCAGGCAGCTCAGAAAGCAGAACTTCACACCTCTAGATTCTTTCATTGATGATGACGAAAGTGGCCATCCTTGAACACAAGGTACAAGAACTTCATCACATTCACCATATACCCATAGTATTTTAAAAGCAATTTAAGGTAGATAATATAAGTTCGTACAAGACAACTAATTTTGGCAGCCCTGGTGGCTCAGCGGTTTAGCGCCGCTTTCACCCAGGGTGTGACCCTGGAGACCCGGGATCAAGTCCCACATCAGGTTCCCTGCATGGAGCCTGCTTCTCCCTCTGCCTATGTCTCTGCCTCTCTCTCTCTCTCTCTCTCTCATGAATAAATAAAATAAAATCTTAAAAAAAAGACTACTAATTTTATTTTATTTTATTTTTTAAGGATTTTTTTATTTATTTGAGAGAGAAAAAGAGCAGGGTGAGTGAGAGAGAACACGAATGTGTCGGGGAGGGGAGGGCAAAGAGAGAAGAAGCAAGCTCTCGGCTCAGCAGGGCTCGGTGTCTTGATCCCAGACATTCAACCAATTGAGCCACCCAGGTGCCCCAAGACAAATAATTTTACTAGAAAAATCAGAGAAAAAGCAAAATTATTTCAAAATAAAGTTACCACATAAAGAAATATAAAATTAGTTTCTATGTAATAACTAAAGGCAATATTGACTCCAAACCACTGTCTTTTGCCCCCATCCAACAACCTGCTTCCTTCTTAACATCAATGTTTAGGTTAGGACAAAGATAAATGTCTGATTTTTGGAAAATTGGGTTTTCCCCAGGCTTCCTTAAAGGAGAAATAAGAGAAAGTCGGTGGGATTGACTCTGAAATTTTTTTTTTTTCTATTTAGCTAAGAAGATGGAGCCTGGTGAAGAGAAAGACTTTTACTGTATTTCTCCCTTCTTGTCTGGAGTGGCAGGGACTAGTGTTCTCAAGCTTTCATTGATATTAGACTCACTTGAAGATCTTGGTGACCATGAGCCCAGGCTCTATTCTTCAAAGAGCCTGCACCTCTGCTTTATCAGTTATGCAATTTCAATGCACATCAAAGTTTGAGAACTCTAGCTACAGCTGCAACCAGCCATCCTGTGTCTGGAGGAGATTCAGAGACACTGGTCCCCAAATGAAGTGCTGGACCCATCCCACACTTATCTTGAGGCTTCTTGCTTTGTAAAAAGATAGAAAAAAAAACCTGCTTAAGTTACTGTAAGTCAATGTGGCTAAAAGCATTCTCAGTTGATACACAGCCAAAGATAAAGCAAAGAATCACAATCAATTATAATACCCCCAATGCCCATAGAATCAAAATGTTCTAGTTGCTAAGAAAAAAATTCAATGTGAGCCCCAGGGCCCAAGAAAAATTCTTCCCTAGGCCTGCATAAAGGAGACACTGCTTGCCATGATGAGTAACACTTTGAGCAATATTCTTACAGGACTTAAAAAGAGAACATTTCATACAATCTCTCCATGGTGTCTCAATGCAAACTACCAAAGTATAGTGCAGTAAAAGTAACTCTGCTAAATAAGATGTAGATTGCAGGGGATCTGACTTAATCTAAGAATGAAATTTAAACTCTCTGGATGGCTAGCTGTTGCATAATGTATAAAGACAAAAATCAAAAAGCCAGTCTAAGAATTGACTGATTAGTGTGGGCTTCTCATAATTCTGTTTGATAATCTTTTTTGACTTCTGATACAAACATGAATTTCTAACTTTTTCACAATTACTCAATATTTACCAAATAGTCCATGCTAGCTCTACTTTCTTCCACTTCATCATTGAAGTATAAACAAATTTCAAACTCCACTTGTTCCAGGTGTATTTTATGTTGTTTCGCAGCTCCATGTGTCTTCTTGGGTTGGACACTCACCCATCCCAAGAGCTTCTAAAAAGTGTTCAAATATTACTGCCTTTTAAGAGAACAACCATAGAAAAGTGTGGTCAGGATTGCTCATGAAAAGCCAAGACAGAGCAGCCAGTAATGGAAGAATGTTGGTCTCAGGAATGCAGGTGCAGGGATGAGAAGGTTGCTCCAGTGCTGGCCTCACAATACCTCCAAGCCTCAGATCTGGACCTAATCATCAGGTCTCACTATATAGCAGAACCTTATGTAATAACAGAAATTACTGCTTGGTGCTGATTTGACTTAATTATAATTCACAGCAAACCCACAGTGCTATGAGCCAATAGCTTTTTCTGCCTAGGCTAGAGATGACCAAATACTGGGTGCATTGACATGAGACTCATGTGGACAGCTTCTTTGTTATCTTTCCCTTGACCTCAGATTTTCTTTGGGTTGGGACCCATTCTTTTCTCCTTTAGTCCTGTCTCAGAGGGAGAATTGGTCTTTTTGTAAAATAATTATTCCACTTGTTATCTGGCTGCCTTTTGTCCTTCCATTTTCTCAGTCCATCAATCATCCCTGTTCTTCATATTCAACCTTTCACTTTCCTCTTTCTTTTCTGCCCTTCCAACTACAAACATGTCTTTATATTCCTGGTCCTAAGACAAATCCCTCCCTTGGTTCTCCTTTCACCTAAGCTACTGTTTATTCTCTTCCCCTTAATAGGGAACTTCTAAAAATAACAGACTGTGCTCAGAGACTTCACTTATATTATCCCCTACCTCCCACTTCAATTTACTTTCCGATGGTTTGAAAAATAAGATTTTCACCTAACACTCCACTGTATCTTGTTTTTTAGAATAACTGCAATAAATGGATTATCCAAGTCTATTGTTTTACTGACATTCTTCTTTTCCACACCATCTGACACTGCTGATCCCTCGGCTTTCAAAATTTTCTTCACCCCTGATGTCAGAGGTGATACTTTATTCTTTTGGTTCTTATTGTAACTTCCACTTCTTTGACAAATTATTGCGGCCCTACCTTCTTGTATATACACAGATACACAGATATACACGTTTATATATGCATGCACATAAAAGCTGCCCGTGGAAGATTGATGCCATGTCTATTCTCGCCCTCAACTGAAAATGACTAATCACCAGGTGGCAGGACGTGGAGATTTAACTCTCTTACAACAGAGGCAACCTCAGGGCACCTGGATGGCTCAGTTGAGTAAGTGTCTGCCTTTGGCTCAGGTCATGATCCTAGAGTCCCAGGATCAAACCCCGCATTGGACTCCCTGCTCAGCAGGGAGTCTGCTTCTCTCTCTGCCCCTCACCTTGTTAGTGCGCTCTGTCTCTCGCACACACACAACTCTCTCTCTCAAATAAATAAATAAATAAAATCTTTAAAAAAAAAAAGAATCTAGGCAACCTTAATACCCCCAATTCTAAATAAATAAATAAATAAATAAATAAATAAATAAATAAATAAATAAAAAATAAAAATAAAATAAAAATAAAAAAATATCCCCAATTCTGTTCCTAGACCTTTCACATCTTGCTGTGGCAACTACATTAATCATAATTTCTACCTAAATGACATCCACTTTTATTCACATTTAGCCCTGATTTTTCTATCCAGACTCAGGCCAGGATGACCACTTGCCGGCCTGTTAGTATATGACTATGCTGAACATTTCTAATGCTTGATGTCCAAAGTCAAGCCTATCAAAATCTTCACCCACAACTCCCAGTACCTAGCATGATGTCTTATAAAACAAATGCCTGTTTAATTTTTTTATGCATTTTAAGAGTTTAAAAAATTATATACTATTTTAATAAAACTAATGCAAATTTGTGCATAAAAATGGTGACCTGGTCCAAATTTTAAAGCCATGAGGAGGTTTTACCACTGAGCTACATTGAATGACAAGGGCCTAAGGCACTTCTGGTTCTTTCCATTATTTCTCAAATATACAATTTTCAGACCCCTTAACAATACACTTGTCCCTGTCTGGTCAAAGTCTGCCTTGTTAATATTCTTTTTAAAAAATATGACTCCTGGAATTGTCAAAATAAGTTCAGCACTGTTGTGTAACTCAGTAAGTTTTGTAGACACAGCTAAACCTAATAACCTATTCAACCTTCTATGTGGCTGCTGGCTTCAATTTCAAGTAATTACTAAAACAGCATGGGCCTTGTGTGTGTGTGTGTGTGTGTGTGTGTGTGTGTGTGTGTGAGAGAGAGAGAGAGAGAGAGAGAGAGAGAGGTGGAAGAACAAAGAGTGGAATTTGCTTTTTGTATGTAACCTACCTCACAGTGGCCTTCCATCATCAAATATAGCATCTAAAAATGGACTTATTGTTTTGTGAAAATAGTTATGGGAGTAGAAATAGGTCTTTTAGCTGCATGGATGCTCTGCTATGATCCAATGATTAGACAACAGATGGACAAACACATAAACACTAAATAAAAAATATGTGCCAAATTCATGTCCAAGGATTTATTCATGAGCCTATGAAAAATTGAAGACTTATGTGCAGATATGCATATTTATGAAGCTGAAAACAATGGCATATTATTATTTCCTAACGACAGGCCTCTTGATTTTATGTGTGCATAAAATGACTAATTTTGAGATGCAATGTTTTTTTACCTGCATCTGTCTTCTTATATGATGGGTGAAAGAGAAATCCCCAAAGTCATATAGATTCATTTTAAGTCATAATGTTAAAATAGAACTCAAGACCTCATCTGACTATTGGATATTGCCCATTTCTTCGCTGTTTGCTTTATTAAAGAATTTAATGACTTTGAGTGATCTAAGATCTCACTAAAAACAACTAAAGCCTATATTAGCTACATAAAGAGCTGAGTTCACATTGATGCAGCAAAAATCGCATCTTGTATTATTTGTTACTTAGTGGAGTGAGGGAAAAGTGGAATTCGTTTCTCATGTTCAACATCTGGAAGAAAAAAAGCAAGAGCAATTAACATTTTTTTAGGGTTCCTATGTACCAGGCACTGTTAAAAGCACTTTACATATATATTAATTCACTTTAATTGCCTAATAGCCCATCAAAATGGGTAATGCTAATATTCCCATTATACAGATAAGGAAAACTTGGACCTAGAGCAGTCCCATTGCTAGTTAATAGTGGAGTAAGATTTCAATATGGGGAAAAAACTTCCAGAGTCAATATTTAACTTTTGTTACATAACTTTATGTTCATTGTTTCCCAAATAAACACAAGTAGCATTTTAATTTGGTGGCAATGCTATATGTATTTAATTCTCTCCTTAATTCCTTTAATTATCTTCATAATTCTGCTTAAAACTTTAGCAACTTAGCATTCATGTGAAAAGTCCAAAGTATAAGATGCCAACATTTTGAGTTTTCCCAATACCACCCCCAACTCACAAAACTTTTCAAGGAAATACCCCAATTTTTTGGAAACTGACCCAAACATCGCAATCCATTGATTTGAAACTGGAGTGATAATTTTGCAGCGTGACGCAGTCACCCCAGCCACAGTTTATTCCTGGGAGGGCACATGACTTAGACTGAACCAAATGATCTCTGCCTTGGGAACTTGGGGACAGGTGCTCTCCCTAGGTGACTCAGCTACAACACATAAAATGCAAGCCCTTTTTGAAAGTTATGCAGCACTATGTGGACTTGGGGACAGCACAAGGAAAGAACAGTGTACATTCAGGGGGAAAAGCCAGACAGAAGACAAGAGTAATATTCCAGGCTTTCCATAAGAGCTCCAATCTTGTGGTCCATTTTCTTGAGCCATTTGGGCTTCGTGCCTTTTGATCCCATAATACATTTTGGTATCCATGGATGCTTTGGGATATCTTTCTGATATCTTTTCTCTTTTTGCTTTGGCTGGTTCTAGTTGTATTTCTATTACTTGCAACCAAATGAATCCTAATGAGTTTCAAAAACAAAACAAAATATTGCATTTAGAAAAGGTATGTATATTTTATATGTTAATTATGTTTAATGAAATCTACAATAGGAAAGCACTTAAATTTTCTTTTGCTGAAACATTCATCAAATATTTTTACGAGCTACACCAATCTTTGAAGCTTAACCCTTTGAAAGGATAGATGAGAAAGAATATTGAATTTTATGGGCCAGGCTTATCAATGAAACTATTCATTTACAGTTTTACTTGCCTGGGGACATATAGTTGTTTTTTATATTTATTATCTAGGGTCATGAAATAAAGCTTCCCATATGTCAAAAGCATGCTGAATACACTGTTTCTTTTGACCTCTATTTGCTGCTCCTGGGTCAAAATGTTACCTGCCTTAGGCAACTTTTCAGCCAGGCAGTGGGTCTCTTAGCAGCCAGAGGCTCTGGGATGCAGGATGTGAGCCAGGCTCCATGTGGGCAGAATAATGGAATTTAAAGACAAATGAAAGTCTCCACCCTCTTTAAAAAATTTCCCTCAGATTCTTTCCCCAGTGAGAATGCTTTAGTGAGGAAGAGGAAAAGCAAAATCTTGAAACCGTTCCCCCACTGTCCCACTATTTTAGACAAATGCCAAGTCAGGAGTGGAGACAGGCATAGAATTAAAATGCTATCACTAAAATGAGCAGTGGTTAACATGGTACATTGACTAGGTAGTAAAAAATTAAATCAGAGCCAAAGCTGTGGCATTAGTACAGCCTGTATTTTATTTAACTGGATAGTTCTCAAGTTAGGTGGTATTTTATTATCAAGAGTCAGGTGGCTGGGATGTAATACTGCTGTGTCATTTAGTGAGAGTATTTACCCTGTAATAGCTAATGAGTGCTCAGTGTTTGAGAGGAAAAAAGAATAGGGAAAAATTATCATGGATAATCTGAGTTAATATTCAAAAGAAATCATTGAGGTTATAGCTTGGCAGAACAGTAAATGACTCTCTCAGATATTTGAGAAAAATCATTTGCTACTTAATTGTATAGGTCCTTCTTGTTTTGCCAGGGCTCTGGATAGTCACGTCTATACCTCGTTTTAGATGCAGATTCAGCAAATACTTATTGAACACTGACTACACATTTATAGGAAAATATGATGGAAAGATCCTTGGAATCAGATGAGCTTTGTTGCAAATCTCAGCTCATTCCCAGTTTGAGCTGTGAAGATAGCAAATTGAAATCAATTTTCTCACTACTGTTTTAACACTGACTTCACTTCTTCATTCCTAACACCTTTGGTCATGGAGTTAGAGGGTGCCCTTGCATGGCCAGTGGACTAGGGCAAGGGATACACAAGAACTCCCATGGCCCAAAAAGAGAGAAAGGCTTTCAGATGTCAGAGGAATGTCATTAGTGGTATATTTCAAATGACTGCAAAAGGGGCAGAGGAATATAAAAGCAGCCAGAACCTAGAGGTGAAGGCCAGATTCCTGGAGCTGAAGAGTATTCACCAGAATACATTCTCCTTGTTGAGAGAACTGCAGGATGGAATGTCCAGAGGGTGTTCTAAGAGCCCAACAAAAAGCCCCCAAGAAATCAGCTGTCCATTGGCCCCAAGAACCCAAGTCTATCTGGAACAAGTTCAAGCAATACTTTTCTTACATACTTATACTCTTCTCTCCTCAACTCCAAGTGCCAGAAAGTAGCAGGCCAAAGCTTTGGCTAAATTCTTTTTTTTCTTTTTTAAGATTCATTTATTTGAGAGAGAGGAAGAGAATGAGTGGGGGGAGAGGCGGGGGGGGGGGGAGAGAGAGAGGGAGAGAATCTCTTCCTTCTGAGCGTGGAGCCTGAGTTGGGGCTCGATCCCACGACCATGATATCATGACTGGAGCCTAAACCAAGAATCTAACCCTTAACCAACTGAGCCACCCAGGTACCATCCACCTAATTTCTGAATGGGAACATACTGCTCCTTGAAGTGACCTTGGACTCAGTTATCTAAAAATGAACAGAAAAGCATGGGGACTGTGAGAAATTTCAGCTCAAGGCTGGTGATGAATACATTTTATGAAGTGGCAAAACATTTATTTTAATTACATCCTGAGTTTTTCTTGTTCATTAACTTGGTAGAGTAACTGAGCCATTATTATTTTCCAGCCACTATATTACTAAGTGTTTTTCATGCATTATCTCATTTTATTTTAACTCTCACATCAAATATACAAATTAGATATAATTGTCTCTCTTTTGAAAATAAGAAAAAATGGAGCTCAGTATTTTGCCCAAGGTCACATATCTAGTAAGTGGAAGAGCCGAGAAAATAGCTAGGTCTGTCTGATTCATCCACACTCCTAATGACTATACTCTTAACCCCTACACTGTACTATTGGCATAAAGAAACTATTCATAATGCAGCAAAAAAGTTTGAGAGAAAGATCTCTTATGAAACAGCATGTAAAACATCCCAGTATTGTAAGAAAAAAAGATATATTTCTGTATGTATCTAGATGAATATATGTGATAACTATGTGTGAAATATTTTTAAAGTCTAGATAAATACCATGATTTTTCTTTGGCTGTTTGTAGGTTTTTCCTTCCTTACTTTTGTTTCTGACTTTTCTACTACTCTTGCTTTTATAAAAGGATGAAGAATCATTTATTTTTTATTAATTAAAAATATATATACCCCTTCTGTGTCTTATATTTTATTTTCTTGGGTTTAATTATGTGACTGGTGTTTCTTTAAGTTGATTTCAACATTTGTATCATCAAAATTGGTTTAAAGCAGTAAATTCTGCCCTCCTGAGAAGTCCAGATCCTCCCAGTCCCCATGTATAAGGACAGTGCCAAGCTCTCCCAAGTGCTTCGAGGTAGGGATGACAGCTCGGTTCGTCTTTCAGACAAGGATACTTGGTCAATTCAGAGCTTATTGCACAACATACCCACATTAATTCCTTTCTTTTTTTTTTTTTTTAAAGATTTTATTTATTTATTCATGATAGTCACACAGAGAGAGACAGAGAGGCAGAGACACAGGCAGAGGGAGAAGCAGGCTCCATGCACTGGGAGCCCGATGTGGGATTCGATCCCGGGTCTACAGGATCGTGCCCCGGGCCAAAGGCAGGCGCCAAACCGCTGCGCCACCCAGGGATCCCCCATTAATTCCTTTCTATTATCATATTACTATTAAGAATACAGTGAAACTGCATGACTCCATTTATACCACATTCAGGAAAGGAAAAATGAGAATAGGAAACAGACCACTGGTTGCCAGGGTCTGAGGTTGGAGGAAGGGTTGGCTATAAATAGGCAGGGGGTAATTTGGGGAGATAGCAAAATTGTTCTATAAGGTAGTTGCACACTATATATGTTCACTGAAACTTGCAGAACTGAACACTAAAAACAGAATTTTCCAGTAAGGTATATTGTACCTTAGTGTAAAAAAAAAAAAAAAAGGAAGAACTACACAATATAAATCTTGACATGCCCTTATTAGTTTTCCTTTTTAGTTTTATGAGAAAAATAATATTCGATACAAAATTTTATTGCTCAAACTCTCTTCTTATTTACAACACTACAATTGTTCTCCTTTGGGTCTCCTTTCTCTTCTCGAAGCTGGCAAATTCATTAAAGAAAACCATTGTGGCCCCATACAGAGGAAAGCCTTGTCCCGCCTCCCCAGCCTCCATGTATCTTGGACCAATGATTAATTTATTTTAACTCTACCTTTTGAATAATTAACTCAATCTTTAAATTCCACTTGAGGAAATAAAACCTTTTCTTTAAAAATGCTTAAGAGCATTATTTTATTTATTCTGGAAAACATTTAGAGCAGATTTTTTTTTTGTTTTTTGTTTTTTTTGTTTTTTTTGTTTTTTTTTTACCATGGCTGCATAATGGAATTACTTGAGGATCTTTATAAAAGTTACTGGATCGGGGGATCCCTGGGTGGCGCAGCGGTTTGGCGCCTGCCTTTGGCCCAGGGCGCGGTCCTGGATATCCGGGATCGAATCCCACGTCGGGCTCCCGGTGCGTGGAGCCTGCTTCTCCCTCTGCCTGTGTCCCTGCCTCTCTCTCTCTCACTGTGTGCCTATCATGAATAAATAAAAGTTAAAAAAAAAAAAGTTACTGGATCTACGGTCCAGCTTACAGGGATTCAGATATATTATTTGGGTGCAGACTGGGGACAAGAATTTTAAAGTCTTCCCAAACTATTCTAATGTTTCTAACCATTGTCCAAGTGGAGAGGCAGAAGAGAAACTTTTTAGAATATACTTTTTTTCTCCAACAGAAACTTCTTTCATAGTTACTCTTAAAGAAGGAAATGCTTATTTTTAGTGTATAAAATGTGTGTGCACACAGAAAGCCATTAATGTGATTTCCTTAAGCTGCTGAAGTGACTTGAGATCGTGTTCATGACTAATGATGATTCATTGCATTTTCTGCATTTTCTTTCCAGGTGACAAGTGTAGCTGCATAAAGGTCTCAGCAGCACCTTACCTTGGCGTCCAGCCTGGTAGTGGAGATGGCGGGTGTAGGGGAATCAGATCATCTATTTTTGCAAATTGTACTTGATTGGTAGCTACCTACTCCATCTGTGCATGAGGAGTAACATCATGCCACGTGAAGACAATTACAAAATCTGTCATAAAAGGGAAATGAGAATCAAGTCACAGGTGGGAATGAAAATGAAATATGGACAGCCAGGACAGTTCAGATTCACAAGATAAGGGGAAAGGATACCTGACTGCATTTTATTTTGGAAAATACATTTTGTTGGTGGTATCCAGTACAGAATTATGTCTAGTCTTCCCTTATCGAACTCCCCAAGAGTACCCAATCAACATAGAGAGACATCCTTCTGGGGAAGTTAAGCTGGTGAAAATGTATTATACACTTTTAATATTTACTGATTGTGGGTCTCTCCTGGAAATGGTAAAATTCTGAGCTGGATATCAAAAGGCCTATATAATGCTCCCACTCCAGCTTCCTGGGTGAATTCAGTGATTAAACCATTCTTACCCTCATCTTTCACACCTGGTAAATGACAGTAAGAAGTACAATCTACATAGATAAGTATTGTTTGGATAAAAGGTTATTATATCAGTGCTATAAAGTAAAGGCATTATCACCTAAATAGTAACCTCTTATTTTTTTAAATTTAAATTCAATTAATCAACATATAGTGTACTATTAGTTTTAAGGGTAGAGTTCAGTGATTCATCACTCTTATGCATCTTATTATTATACATCACTCTTATTACATCACATGTTCTCCTTAATGTCCATCACTCAGTTATCCCATCTTCCCCTAACCTCTTATTTAAATTCACAGAGGATATAATAAAGTCTAGGATCTAATGCATAACTCTCTGACCTTCCTATTTCCTTGCCCAGAAGCCCCTTCCCAACACTGGTGCTACTTAGCTTGAACCAGTTCATTCTAATCAAACAAGACTTAAGTTTTATTTACCATAAAACCAGACTTGTAGATTCTGCTCTGCCCTGAACCTCAGCTCTCTAACTGATCTCTGGCCTTTTCTCCCCATTCCTTAGTCCCTGTTCTCGTATTCTGAATTCTAACTTAATTCCTTTCAAACATCCATACTACTTTGCTCTCACCGATTCTGGTTTCTAAAGTCTTGGTCCTGACCTGTGACCTAATATCCTTGATTTCTGTCTGTCCTATGACCAGGCTTTTTAGGCAAGGCTTCCTTGACTCTGAGCTGACCTGCCAAGACTTCCCATCCTACCTCACAGACACTGAAAACAGATACAGATCATTGAGATTTTCAGTGGGCCAAGATCGGTGCCAAGCACTTTGAAGGAAGGTATTATTTGTCATTGTTATTTTCTATGTGAAGAAACTGGGGCTTAGAAACCAATTATTTGTATATGACAATGGTTTGTTGGATGAGTCTAACTCAGAGGAGTCCATGAGTCATGTGATATTTCTAACTCAACTCAGTATAATACAAAATAAATCATTAAATAAGAATTCAGATGTAAGTCCCTCTATCAAAGTAAGACAATCTTTCTGTTAGTTGCATAAAATGATTAATAACAACTAAAGAAATTTTGGGGTTATCACAGGATTATCATCCAAACTCTCTCAATTATAACTGAAGATGAAATAATCAAGCAAAACTCAAAAACTCTGGGCAATAACTATTTTTAAAAGTGTCTTGGTGGAGAACTTTAAAGGTGTTTAATTAATTTCTATTTAAAATGGTCTTCCACTTTGGCTGAGCCATAATCATAATTAGGGCCAATGAATTGGTCTTAGTTATTTCTGTGTTCCCATGGCCCACTCAATTATTCATTTATTTAGTATATATTTATGGAGTGCCTACAATGCAGCATGAACTATCATGGTTGGGTGTGCAATCATGAGGAAAATAGATATGATTATAGTCCTTGTGGCACTTATATCTAGTAAAAGAGAGATACAAAAATTAAAATAATTTTAGATAAGTAAAATGACTCTGAACAAATAAACAAGGTGGTGGGGCACTTGGTGCTCAGTTGGTAGAACATATGACCCCCCTTTTTTTTTTTAAAGATTATTTATTTATTCATGAGAGAGAGAGAGAGAGAGAGAGAGAGAGAGAGGCAGAGACGCAGGCAGAGGGAGAAGCAGGCTCCACACAGGGAGCCTGACATGGGACTCGATCCCGGGTCTCCATCAGGGCCTGGGCTCAAGGCGGTGTTAAACCACTGAGCCATCCAGGCTGCCCAGAACATATGACTCTTAATCAAGCTTATGAGTTTAACTGCCACATTGGGTATGGGGCCTATTTAAAAAATAAAAATAAAAAAAAATAAACAAGATACTTTAATAGAAATCCTGGGTTAGGAATATACTTTAAATGGAATTATCAAGGGAGCCATCTCCAAGGCAGAGGCATTTTAAACTGAGACCAGAAAAGTGGGAAATATCCAGTTGTGCCATGTGAAATGTGCGGGTGCTGAGAGAAGAGTGATCCTGGCTTGACAGATCAGCAAACATAAAAATAGCAACAAAGAGATTGGCATCTTTCAGCAATGGGCAGATGGCACTGTGATTAGAATAGAATGAACAATTTGGGAATTTGGCCTAAAATGAGGCTGGAGAGTGAAAAGGGCCAGGACCTGTGGGACCTTGGAGGTCATGGAAAGGAGTTTGGATTTCTTTATTTTTTTAAGATTCATTTATTTATGAGAGAGAGAGAGAGCATGCACACATGAGCAGGGGGAGGAGCAGAGGAGAGGGAGAGAGAGAATCCTCAAGCAGACTCCCCACTGAACACAGAGCCCAATGCAGGGCTTAATCCCAGGACCCCAAGATCACGACCTGAGCTGAAATCAAGAGTCAGCCCCCTTGACCAACTGAGCCAATCAGGTACTCTGAGTTTGGATTTTATTTTAAGTATGCTGGGAATCTGAGAATTCATTTGTGATGGCCAATTTTATGTGTCAATTTGAGTTGATCATCAAGTGCCCAAATATTTGGTTAAACATTAATCTGAGTGTTTCTGTGAGGGTGTTTTAGATGAGATTAATGTTTAAATCAGTACTGTAAGTAAGCAGATTGCCCTCCTTGTGGGTGAGTCTCATCCAATCAGTTGAAAGCCTGAATCGACCCCAAAGTCAGAGATAATTATTCCTGCTTGACTGCCTTCAAACTGGGACATTGGACTTTTTCCTGCTTTCAGGCTTGAACGGAAACATCAGCTCTCCCCAGGTTTCAAGCCCACTGGCATTTGGATAGGAACTATACCTGCAGTTCTCCAGAGTCTCCAACTTGCTGACTCACCCTGCAGATGCTGGGACTTGCCAGCCTCCATAATCATATGAGCCAATTTCTTATAATAAATCTCTTTTACATACACACGCATCCTATTAGTTCTGTTTCCCTGAAGAACCCTGACAACAGAGCAGTGAACATTTTCTTAAGCAGAGGATTGACATAACCCAATTTTATTTTGAAGACACCACTGATTATACAGTGTGGAAAGTAGTAGATTGAAGGGAGGTTGTGTGTAAATATATTTTTGTTTCTTTTTTTTATTTTATTTATTTATTAATGAGATAGAGAGAGAGAGAGAGAGGCACAGACACAGGCAGAGGGAGAAGCAGGCTCCATTCCATGTAGGGAGCCTGACGTGGGACTCGATCCCGAGTCTCCAGGACCACACCCGGGACTGAAGGTGGCACTAAGGCACTGAGCCACCCGGGCTGCCCATATTTTTGTTTCTAAATATTCTTCAGTTCTCCCTTTAAAAGAACATGCCTCCCTTCCCCTTCGAATCAATCTTGACCTTATTACTTGCTCTGGCCAATAAAATATGAGCAGAATAATAGATGCCACATAGGAGCAGGAGTTCTAAGAGCCACTGTGCAGTTTTCTGCTATTCTTTTCCTTTGGCCACGAGAGCAGCCTGTTCCAAATAGGAGCTTCTCTCTCAGCCTAATCCTCGGGTAAGGAACACTCAAGGAGCCAATATGCAATGTGAGCCAGAAACAAACCCTTACCAGTGTAAGCTACTGAGATTGGGGATTGCTTGGTACCATAGCATAAGCCCCATATAGAGAAGTTAGAAGGCTGTTGTATTTGTCCAGGTGAGGGCAGCTGGCAGCTTAACTACTAAAGGTAGCAGCCAAGGTAAAGATGCGTGGAAGGCCTTGAGGTAGCTTGCGCATCGTGATGGTTAATTCTATATGTCAACTTGGCTGGGCTCTGGTATCCGATTTTTTGGTTCCAGGGATTTGTGAATATGGTTAAACATCTATAATCACTTTGACTTTAAGTAAAGTGATTAGCCTTCAAAATGTGGGTGAGCTTCATGCAGTTGAAGACCTTAAGAGCAAATATGTGAGGTTTCTCAGAGAAGGAGGAGTTCTGCTTGAGACCTTTACAGAAATTCTGCCTGAGTTTCCAGCCTGCTGATTTACCCTGTGGGCTTTGGACTTGCCAGCTTCCACTACCATGTGAGCCAATTCCTTCAAGTAAATCTCAGTCTCTCTCTCTCTTTCTCATCCTTTTTCCCTCTCTCTGTTTCCCGCCCCCTCCATGTATATATGGGGAACCCACCACAGATAAATGACCGATGGGGATACAGGCACATGGACTGGTTTGTGATGGACCATGGGGAGATAGGCCCCAGGGGCTTGCCTTGGCACTTGGGTGGAGGGGTACATAACGCATGATCGACGTCTCTGACTGTTGTAGTAGGAAAAAATTGAATCTCTAATCAAAAAGAATCTCAAACATTTTTGGAAAGTTTGGACAGCCATTGGAATTTCACTGAGAAAAATCTTAAAAGGCAACAAAGTACCATTGGTTTTGTGGGGCTTTTTGGAAAATAAAAAATCTGGCCCAGAACTCTGAGCAGCCGTCAAGAAAAGTCCTGTGAAATTAAATAGTCGTGAAACGGCCTGTTGGTTTCCCACGTAGTTCTTAATGCACATTGAGAGCTATTCACTTGCATCCTAGTCACCTTAAAATGCTACTTTGAAAATGGTGAAGGTGGAAGAAAGCTTCTAAAATATGTTCTGAGTTTGAGAAATTGCATGCCCAACAGTTATTACGTCTGTCCCTCTGCACCCCCTCCTCTCGCGCCAGCAGCCAGGTGAGCCAGGGTCAGAGAAAGCCAAGACCTGCGAATATGGGGGGCAGGGGGGCTGCAGGAACAGTAAGAATTCCTCCAAGTTCTACACCGACAGTGTAAACCAGCAGCGCTCACACACCCAGGGTGTGCAATGCTACAGGTTTGGTCACAAAGCTAGACCAAGAGACCACCTGGAGGTCGCGAAAGGAAAATCTTGGGGCCCAAGGATTGTCTCTGCACCCCCCACTCCCCACCTCCGCAGTCCGAGCTTGGAATCACATTTCCTGGAGGCAGCATTCCATAGGCACTAGCAAGTTGGGGAGTTAGCGCCTTACAGGCCAGTGATCGCAGGCAAAGGAACCAACACACATTTTTCTCTTGAAATGTCTACTTATATTTACAATTATAAGTGTATAGGACAATGGTAATTAGTGTCTAATTTTCCAGATTCACTCTGGGGTCTTTTGTTAATTTCCCCTTTTTTGTTTGTTACCTTAAATCTTTTTAAAAGGTAAGTTCCCTGTAGCATCCACCTGACCTTTTCTTCCTTCCTTCCTTTCTTTCTTTCTTTCTTTCTTTCTTTCTTTCTTTCTTTCTTTCTTCTTTCTTTCTTTCTTTCTTTCGTTCTCTTTCTCTTTCTTTCTTTCTTTCTTTCTTTCTTTCTTTCTTCCTTCCTTCCTTCCTTCTTTCTTTTTCTTTCTTCTTTTTTTAACTAAGTTGCAGTTGTATGTTTTTGTTTTGACTGTTCATCAGCTATCAGGAATCTTATCAGTAGAAAAGTATTAGGAATTTTTTCTCAGATATGTACTCACTTCTGCTGGTGAAAAAGGTTAGTTATGATTTTAATGAACAGAGATTTCATTCGTGACTTAAAAAAAAAGGAATGTCCATTTTTATAGTGGGAATTAGATACAGGTTGCCATGGCCCCTCCTTGAGCCCCAACTTTTATTTTTTCTAAAATATTTTAATTACATTCAGTTTGCCAGCATATAGTATAACACCCAGTGCTCATCCCATAAAGTGCCCTCCTTAAAGCCTGTCACCCAGTTACCCCATCATCCCCCACCCCCTCCTCCCCTTCTGCAACTCTTCGTTTGTTTCCCAGAGTTAGGACTCTCACATGGTTTGTCTTCCTCTCTAATTTTTCCCCACTCAGTTTTCCTCCTTTCCCTTATATAGTCCCTTTCACTGTTACTTATATTCCACATATTAGTGAAACTATATGATAATTATCTTTCTCCAATTGACTTATTTCACTTAGCATAATACTTTCCAGTTCCATCCACGTTGAAGCAAATGGTAGGTATTCATCTTTCTGATGAGCCCCATCTTTTCTTTTCAGCCCATTCCAATTTTGCACGCACTCTTTTCCATCTTGCTGGAGAGCTTAATGATTGGTCCTGCAGGACGCAAGCTGTGTGGTTGACAATCTCAGGATATGGAAGCATGGACAGAACCATGGTGGCAAGGACAGCCAAAACAACACCCCATTTATCGTTTCCTCCCTTCTTCAAAATTCAATGTTGAACACATATTTAAACTAGCATTTAAACGCCCCCACTCCCACCACCCAACCACCCTAACAGCTGAAATAACTGTAGAAATTTGAAAGCAGAAGCTGAGAATCACCAAAGAAGGACCTTATCTGAGATTTGTGGATGCCACTTTCCTCACCTCTGCTGGACCCAGATCCTTCCAGGGATCTCTTTTAGATTCCTGGAAAATCAGACTCAGCCAAAGGGTCACATTTATGCATGCTCATGTCCCACAAAATCTTTGAATATTTTCAGTAGTCTGAAAATAGAATCTTCAAAATTTTCAAAACCCTTTTTTCCCCAGTGCTTCATTGATTGTCTCTCGTGTCTCCCTTGAGGTGTGGTGTGCCCATGTGCCACCCAGGGGAGAAGCAAGAAAGCACATATGTGGAAAGAGAATTCCTTTATTCTTCTGCTCCACTGCTGTCATTACTTCCCATCGCCCCTCTGAAGGGGGCGGCCTTATGTTTTTCCTGATAGTTCCTCCACAGAGGAGTGTTATATATGGGGGAAATTGTTTTTAAATCCCATGCCCAACATCAAAGGATTGAAGCCTAGCCCAGTAGTTTGGGGGGGTCAGTTTGTATTCCCATCACGTTATAATCATCCATCCATATTCTACACAGAGAAGGTGCTAGCAGGAACAAGCCCTTTCAGTCTTTTCTTTTTGTCCCAAGATAGGCATTTTGAGAATAAATTTGAAGCTGGCAGTTCAGCCATCATGAACTTAGAGGTTCCAACCTATTTCTGTATTCTAGAGGAGATATTGAATTGGTATGTAAAATGTTCAATGGTGACCAAGGTGGGCGGGAAGAGAATTATTGAGCATCGATTTCCTTTCAATTTTGCCATTCACCTTCTTATATGCTGTCTCATTAATCTAAAACCTGTCTGTAAATCAAGTATTACTATTCCATTTTTATATTTGGGTAAATTTCAGTTGAATGGTTAAGTGACTTGCTTAAATTTAACTCAATGTCATGTAGATTATAAGATTTACTCCTGAATGTTTATTATTTCTGACTGAACACACTCTCTTTCAAAAATAAGCCAATGCAAAGAAGGATGGGAAATATATAAAAGTTAGAGAAATTAACAGTCATTTTATAAGTAATGTAGGCAACTCTGTAGGTGATTTTCATGGGCTCTGGTGACACCCAGATGACACTCACTGACAAAATCCCTCCACTTTAATATAATGTCTTTAGATTAAAAATGATTCCTGTTAAAGAAATAAAAGAAAAAGAAAAGAATACAGTTGAACAATTCTTTATCATTTATACTTTTAGTGAAGATGCTCTCAATCTTTTTGGAAAGAACTACTTTTAGTTTCTTCCAAAGTACAGGAAACCTGGAACATTTGGAACTCCTCTGCTAGAATTTTGTTTAAGAACAATTTATCAACCACATAAGGATATCTGTTTCCTTGCACACATTCCCATTTTTTTAACCCAACTTCTCTATCTATCTTTTTATTAGACTCTGAATAGCTTTTGGTATCACCAAAAATGAAATTCAGTATTAAAGGATAAAGATTGGCTACTGCAGAAGATGGTCCAAAAAATGTGTGTTAAATCCTACAAACAATTTTAGAAATATTTTGAGCAAATGCAGAAAAGCCTGAGTAAGTCTACAACTTCTGAGGAGTTTGTTTTTGAAGGGGCTCAAACTGCTCTGAATGCCAAAGTTGGGTATATTTATTATCATTTTCATTACCTTCGAAGTAGCATTTCCTACCTGTGGCGTAAAAATTAAAGAAATAAATTTTGGAGACCCTCTTCTTTCTCAATTTTAGGAATCTAGAGGCAGAACATTGGATATGAACCTGTAATTCACAGAGGTACTTGTGGCACTACGTTTTTTCATTATGAGCATGACCTTTGTCAGTGTAAAACTGACATAAGATAAATGAATATATATACTCAGAGGAATCTTGGAAGAGTAGGGGAGAACACTGCATAATATATTTTTAAAAATACAAGGATAAAGCAATCAGATACTGCTACAATCCCCATCTCCTGAGATCTGAAAAGCACAGACAATTTGGCTTATCCATTGCAGTAGGCATTGGCAACAAATAAAAACTGAAGTTGGAACGTTCAGCCAAGTAGTATAGGACTAGGAAAGAGGAAAGGTAATAAGAAAGAAAAGATAAAATGTACAAATGTAGCACATGTTGGAAAAACTGTTCAGGTGTTGAGGACAAAACACAGAAGCAAGAGTTTGATGCCTCTGTACCAGGGCTGATTTTTAAAAGAAGGAGGAGGAGGAGGGGGAGTGGGGGAGAATAAGAAAGAAAAAAATAGAGTTATTATCTGATGAGAGAACTTTCTGGAAACTGACCGGCAAACTGGTAAGTATCTCTTGGGCTATTAATAATATGAACAATTGGAACATATTTGCAGAGAATTAGAGGAGCAAGTCTGTATTGGGAGATAATTCTCAATGGATCTCTCATACTTCAGCTGAAAGGCACAGAAAGCCTTTCTTTCTGGACTATCTTTTCAAGGACGTTTATAAAGCAAACAACTTTGGAAAATAGAATGTCTCCCTCTGGGGAAGAGGGCAGACATTTTTTGCTGTCCAGAGTAATAAAAATAATGTCTTCTGTGGGGTAAAGGTTGAGCATTGTCTGTTAGCAGCTTCTTTAAAAGACTATGTTTCCTCGGCTCAGGTTCATCACCTGAGACACAGAACTACCGTGTGTGTAGCATCCACATGGGCTGCTCTGCGTGGCCCACCTTGAGACTACGGAGCAAAGGAAATCAATGTGAACACGAACCCTATAACGCCTGCTGTGCCATGAGTAATAAAGTCCTTTGTCTCTGGTACAAGAGTTCCATGTCTCCTGCTAGTATCCATAAAATCATGACAGGCTACCTTTTTAGCTTGCAAGCAGGGTAAAAGTTCAGACCTTTCACTGCTCTGGACAGTTTGAACTTCCAAGGAGAGAATCACATAGGATCTTTAAATAATCTCTATCCAACAACAACTTTTATTTCCTAGGAAAAAAATTAAAGCAGGAATATAGGTCAATGAGAAAAAGATAGGTACAAGCAGAAGGAGAAAAATATTATCCAGCACAGAACCAAACCATATTTTAAAAGACTTATAAATAAATAAGTAAAGATAGATAGATAGATAGATAGATGATAGATGATAGATAGATAGATAGATAGATAGATAGATAGATAGATAGATAGATAAGAGACAGATGAAGATAAATAGATGATGGATAGACAGAGAGAGACAGAGATACAGAGAGACAGAAAGAATAGAGTGCATATTTGGATGTGTGAATGTATGCGTGTATTTTCATGTGTGAGTATGGCTATCGAGCTCTGCATTAATATGCAAGTTGAGAACATATGCACATAGGAGGGTAGAGGGATGGGGTAACTGGGTGATGGGCACTAAGAAGGGCACTTGATGGGATGAACACTGGGTATTATACTATATGTTGGCAAATTGAATTTAAATAAAATATTTAAAAAAGAACATATGCACATAAAAATAAAGTGTGTGTTTCAAAATTTGTAGTTCAGAATTTGTATTTTAAAAAGTGTCCCTCAGACAAAATATGGAGTCTTTCTTAAAGAGCTGAGTTGAGAATGGAATAAGTTGGTTTTCTCTTTATTTTTCTCTTTGATTTCTATCTTTGGTGAACCTTCAGGAGAAATGATGCTGTATGAAAATTAGGTCTAAAATTGGCTCATTCATTTCAATTTTATTGCTTGTTCCCTAAAAGAAAAATGGAAGAGCAATAAATGATCTCTCTCCTTAGCATTATCAATTTGTGTTCACTGTGCTTTATATCTCCCATTCAGACATGGCTGTGTCCTGACCTTCCTTTTAATTTAGTCACAATGTATTTTTAGCATTTTATCTCATGGTCGGTCTCAAAAACTTCTGGAGCATTTCGCAGCTTTCTGAGGTCACATTTCATGAAGATCTCAACCACTTAGCTTATGTTTTACACCCAGCACCCAAATACATTGAAAGCTTTTGTTTTAGAGACCTCATATAGTATTAGTATATTTTCCTCAGGCTTCTTTCTTTGGGATATTTGGCATCTCAGCTCCAACCTGGGTAAGGAAAATTGAGGCAAAAGATAGATTTTATTTAATCCCTGGAAGCCATTTTAGCAGCATACACTAAGTAAGAAAACCTTAATCTCCCTTCAACCATAAAAGAGACTTCAGGTGAGGCATCTACATGAGGTCAGAGCCTCAGAAGTAAGACCCTCAAGACATAGTTCCCCCAAACCTCCAAAATCTTGTGTCATTTTCATTTGGGTTTCTGACACAAATCCTTTCATTCATTTTTTTCCCTTATTTAAGTCTAGTAGCAGGTAAGGGGGTTGGGAATCTGTATCCTCAAGGTAGTTAGTACTCCTCAAGAATGAGGGCCTAACAGCTCCTAACACCTCTTGTTTCAATCTTCATGTTTAGGCATACTAATCTATTCACATTTGTTGTTATACATCACCCCTTCAACCCTGCACTATAACTTACCTTAATAATATAGCTTAATTTATAAATTAATTTCTTTTTACTTTGCTTCCATTGCAGATGTATATTTAATTTCATTCCTCTTGTGTGAGTCTCTTCAAAAAACATTTCTTTCCTTCACTTTTTATGTAACTTTGGATCCAGTTCCATTTTCCAGTAGAATACATATTTCTATATAAGTGTTTGAAAGAAGAACTATTTTGCTGACTTGCTCAGTAAGAAATGAAGTTGAAATAAAAATTGAGCACAACAATGTCCCTTGGGAATAAGGGTCTATTACCCCTGCTGGTCCTGATTCTCTCCCAAGAGTCCATTATTTTTCTCCTTATAGTTGTCAGCTTTGGAAGCAAAACAAAACCAGTGTCATTTCCAGACTTCACTAAGAACTAGGCAAGTGTCACCAACATCATATCTCTTCCTTATAAGTTTCTAGTTCTTTCTACCCTTTGCTTTGAACCTGTCTCTTCCTACTTTGGCATTATCCCTGCTTCTTTTCCCAATCCTCTGGGCTCATTTGTATTCTCAGCACATTTGTGAAACAGGTACACTTAAAAAGGCCCCTGATTTTTCTAAATGATAAAACTTTTCCATGATCCATTTGCCAGCTTTGTCACTTTCCTGAGCTTCTCTTTGATGACATGTCCCTAAGGTATGTGAACTTCTTGGGGTCTGCCATTATAATTGTATGTAGCAGAAGTATTTTAAATACACATTAAGAGCATGCTTTTGGTTCTTTCTGACTCTTCACTACCAAATGTTTTCTTTAGTCATTAAAAAATATATTGAGTATCTACCATGTGCTAGATGAGTTGCTAGGCACTAGCAACAGGGGGTTTCATTAGACATGGTTCCTGCTTTCTTTGAATTTACAACCTCTCAGAAATATTAATTGGTGTTTTCTTTTGTTGCACATAATCGATTATTAATACTCAAGTCCTGAAATGTCAGATGCATTCATTTATTTGGATTCCTCCTCAACTCGATATTGTACCTTTCACTGGGTGATTTACATAAATAAAATGTAAAATTCTCCATGGCTAAAACTGAAAAAAAAAGAAAGCCTAGATGGAAAGATACAGTCTTTTAACATAGATTTTATACTATGAGCTATTTGAGGAAGAATTATCTTAAAGTGGAAATGCAAGAGCTCTGAACTATCATTGAGAATATCTGGACACCATCACCAAAAAGCTACATGGCTTCAGAAAAGCTACTTAATCTTTTGAATTTCAGTGCTTTCATCTGTTAAGTGATAGGTGGGCGTAAATGTTCTCTTAGCTCTCAGGTCAAAAATTCAATGCTTCTAAATGCAGAAGTATTTCAGGTATGAAATACTATTCTAAACACATTGCTCATGAAGATTCAGTGAAATGTAAAAAATCAGCCAGCAGACAGAAGACTACTCCCTGGATAGAGAGGCTGGAGATTGCACTGAAGTTCCCCCCATGAGCAGTGTAGATGGTCAGGCCTGCCCTTGGCTGGCGACTATGCAGTCTCAGTCTTCTCTGGGTCTCAGCTTCCTATCTCAGCAAGGTCAGCAGAACATTATTGGCCAGTGACGGCTTTTCTTCTGCATCCAGTGATAATCTCTCCAAACTTTTCAGCAAAATTAAACTGAAATAAACCCTTTGTTTTTGGATATGCATATCAGGTTCCATAGTCAAATCAAGACAAAGAGGAATCTATATAATAATTACACACGTGATGGAAATGGATCTTTCCTGGATCTTGTACAGATCTGTCATTCCTAAAGCTGTGGTCTACAGAGAACCAGAAAATAACATGTGAATTACAGGCGTGACTGGAAGGCTCAGTTAGCTAAGCATCTGCCTTTGGCTCAGGTCATGATCTCAGTCTGGGGATGGAGCCTCCATGGGGCTCCCTGCTCAGCAGGCAGTCTGGTTCTCCTCTGCATGCCCCCCCTCCACCCCCACTCATGCTCTCTCTCTCTCTCTCTCTCTGTCTGAAATAAATAAATAAAATAATTTTAAAAAGATAAAATGTGAATTTTAAAATCATGATCGCAATTTCAGTGTTGATGATGGTAATAGTGCCTTTGCCAAGGATGAAAAAATAAACAGTAGACATTTTCTTCATGTAATTTAAAATATATATGGACTTAAATAAAAATGGCTCATACATAAAATTCATCTTCATGCAAAATAGTCTTGGAGATGAATAGCCATTGCTCACTTATTGATTAATTCAAACACCTTTTAGGTGTTGGTCTTGAGGGGAAAAATGTAATTTTTTTACTGCTTAAATAATCATTTTTTTCTGCTATGGTATTTGTTAAAGATGTATTTTTAAGACAAGCCCTTCTTAGTCTTTGGTACCATATCTTCATAGCATGAAGCTGGTATTTGGTTTATTCCTTACTTTACAGAAGATGTCATAATCTTAGTCTTAGTCTTAGTCTCTACTGAGTCTCTACTTAGTCTTAGTCTCTACTGACTCAGGGGCAAAGTCAATGACAGATCTCTAGTTTTCTATTTTCACTAAGAACGTGATGACTTATAAATCAATAAAGTTACATTCATTAGACCTTGACCAAATGTGAAATTACATAGCAAATTATCCATAGACATGTAAATAGTATTTTTTTGACATGTAAATAGTATTATAAAACAATGCTAATAGCAAGGATTACACTTATTTCCTGTTTTCCATGTTGTATTTTAGAACCATGTACTATTAATCAGTAGAGAAACACGATTTAACTCCCAGCATCCTAAAATCTGTGCTACAAGTAGGGAATTTCCAATGGCTTTAAAATGTATATATAAACACTATTTGTATTTAGGATATGTATTATTACACTCTATTATTATTTCAGCCTCTCAGGGGCAGCTCTTAATACTTTAAGAGCTTGGCTAGGGATGTACAAACTCCATACATATTCAACAACAACAACAATTTTCCTTGATACTATACAAATCAAATTAAAGAGTATATTGGATAGAAATAAATCATTTTATTTTCTTTTACTGTTCTAATTTAAAAAGTGGTATCAGACGATGGTTATTGGTGTCTTGAAACTTAGTGTGCCATAGTAAAGTGATCTCAAAAGGTGATAAATATTTATGAGTGTGTGAGTTAAATGGATGTGTTTGCGTGTTTCCAAATTTTATGTATTATGCAAAATAACCACAATATTACTTTAGAGTCACTAAAATTTATCTTAAAGTTTTATCTGTGATTTTTTTTCAAAGCTATCATTTCCTACTCCAAATCTCACCTTCTCATGAATGTTCCACTGGAAATTGCTGTGTGCTCACATAACTCATCTTGTGGATTGAGGCCATAAGTATTAACAAATTAGCTGCAATCAAATTTGGCACTTTAAAATTCTATCTATCCTCTTCAGAGCTTGCTGAGTCAGAGCCTATCAAGTGATAAAGGTCAGTTCAGGAGATATGAACTAAATTGTAATTTTCAGATTAAAGGAGAAGTATTTATGAATTTGCAATGTATGCTTTAAGTCAGTGACTTCTGAGACATACATTTTTCACTTTCACCAATCTCTTCCATCAAAAATGGGGGTATAATAACTACGATGTATTCTTCTTTTATAAATCAACAAAAAAGGACCTAATTGGGAACTTTCTGACTGATTTTCTGATAGTGTTGGCAGAGTTTCAAAGCAGAAAGGATATTATGTGGTATCATATGTGTTATTGAATTGTCTTGGGGCATAGCAGGCAGGATCTACTTGGAATAAAAATCCATTTTTCTCCAATAGAAAGATCACAAAGTAATTGGGAATGGGGGTGGGATGGTTAGCAAGTATTTGATTAGATTGTCCTATTTGTAAACATTCTTTTACTCATCTTTATCCTCCTATGGGTTCAAAAATGCATTCTTCTTTTCCCCCTCACAACAAGTTTGGTGAATTTAAGACTTTTTAATTTGGTTATATGTGCTGAATGAAATAATCAATTCATTAAAAAACAAACAAACAAAAAAGATGTCAGTATCAATTTACTGACTCTTGTCATTGAGAGCAAATCTTTATTTAAATGGAGAATGCAAGACACTTGTATTAATAAAAGTTATGTATAAATTGCATGAAGTCCCTAAATGGAGAAAACTGAAGAAATGATAAGAATATTATTAAAGCTTAAAAAGTGGAATTATAGGGAATTAAGTAGTAATAAAGAGAAACCACAAACGGTACTTTGCATATCTACAGCAAAAACAGACATCTAAGAATTATGATAATCCGTATTTCTCAGCATTTTTTAGCCAAGTGTTTGGGGGCGATCATACTAAGTTTTGCACTATAACATCACATAAATTAATCCTTATAATTTTATGTTTCCACTATCCATATTTAGTGATTTTTCCCTGAGTACCCTATTTTGAATAATATGACCTATGTTAATAATAAACCTAGGTTAAGCATTCCACTAAAAGGTAATCATCCCAATTACAGAAGTTCTCTGAGGACTTCTACATATAAAATGCATACAAATATGAAGAATATAAATTCAAGCATAATGCTGAAATGATACATTTTTAGACAATTTCTATCATTTTTATCTATTTTTCTTTGTTCCTAAAACCTTGACCTTGTTCCTAAAACCGGAAGTATATTTGTTTCCGTATTTCTCAGGAACTATGCTTAATGTGTATACTTTCTAATAGTGATTGCCTCATATACATAGATACTTAAATTATTCTCCATTAGTGCAATAGACAACAATGGAAATGAGAAGTCAAATGGGAATGAACTTCTATTTCACTCCCAAAGGAGATGTCTGTGTATGAAGATATAGTACACAACCACGTCCTTTGTGGAAGCAAAGTGTGATTCAGATTTGCCTTTGGAATTGACGTTTGTTCTCCTTATGAGGATATGAATGGCAGAGAATTCTTAGTTCTGGAAAAACTGTGAGTTGGATATTATGCCTTTTTTAAAAAATGAAGACTTGAATTAGTTCCTATTGCATTCAGAGAATATCCATCCTTTCAGAGAATTGACAAACTTCGAATCACACTGGGCAGAATTAAACTAGGAATTTTGAACTTATGTAATCAGTAGAGTAGAATACAGTTTTGGAATAAAGTCTGCACTAAAGGGATTTTAACCCAATTGTAGTTGCTACCTACAGATATATTTTTTAGATTCTCTTTTAGGTGAGAAGAAGTGCAAAATTATGAAAGAGAGAAATTTAGAGTAAGTGGGTTGTTAGCCAGATGAGAGAGATCTCTAACTGGGAGAGATATTGAAGTGTCCAGAACCAAGGAAAGAGTTGAAAAACACTGTGAAGAAGAGACTCTGTGGATTTTAATTCAAGCATCCAATTGTCTGTTCAGTTAGGTGTGCAGACAATTATTCTTCTGTGGGATTGATTAGCATCTTAAGCCTGTAATGGCTGAAATTTTCATTTCACTCTAATAGAGTGATTTTCCCCCATGGGCACCTCTCCAACTGGACAATGAAAACCAGAGGAAAATAGAATTCTCTTTTCAAAAATCACTTCATGTGCCTATTTTGCAATTCAAGTGATATGAAAATTAATACCTGCGTCAAGGGTTTTTCATCAGGCATGGGCTGGTGCAGGACACAGTGTCTTCCCACTGCACTGTTTCCTTGAAAACTGCAGCATTAAGATAAAGATGGAATGTTATTTTGGTTTGTTGTATTTACGCCTGATCTGTAGAACCACACTTGGGCTGTGGAGCTGAAAACTGGTAGGATTTGGACCTATGTGACTAGAACAGTATGAAAGATATGCGGGAGATTTGGCTCTTGTCTGCAACAGCTGCATATGCCCTGAGTGGGGGAGGAGGAAAAAAGACCTGTGTGCTTGAGTAGCTGCTGGGTCTCCACAAGATGATGCTATACTTGTTAAGGCACCTGCTTGTATCCTTCTATAAAACTAAGGAAATGTACCTTAAAGCTTATTTGTGCCCTGTGTGTCTAATTTGTACATCTACCTGTGACCATGTTGGTGTGATATCATACCAGACTTTTCTTCCTAGCTTAATCACCCTTCCACTTCATTCTCCAATCCTACAGATGCCGGGAATACCAATATATAACACAAAATGGAGTGTGACTCAATGAATATTTATTGAGTGCCTGCTATTTGGGAGAAGGAATGGGATTTTCAGCAGAATCTCTGGAGAAAGCTATTTCTCTTCATAAAAAAAAATGCACACACAGCTGCATTTGCACAGACATACACACAGCCTGCGTGTCATCTCTCTGCACTCAGGCATAGTAACATATGGGAGAAAAGTCATCTATTACTAAAGGCTGTGACAATCACAGAGAGAATTTACTGCAGAAGATTAGCCAACACTATTTCAGCAGGAGGTCCAGAAATTATCTATCAAAGATTCAGGGACTTGAGGCAACATTTCACCTCATTTATTCAAATGCCTTGGGCAAATAAAATTATGATAAAGCACCTAGCAACCTGTGTCTTGTACATTTTGACACGCTTACTGCTAATTGATTGTTTGGGTCCAGCTCATGCTCCAAGGGAAATAGATTACTATTAATTTTGGTTGACATTTCATATAAGGGCATATATTCTATTATTATTTATTTTTGTGAAACTGGAATCCAATTCTGTAATTCATCTGGAGGAAATGGAGGTGTCATGATTTTTCTCTATCCTGTGGCCTATATTTATTTATTTTAAAGATTTTATTTATTTATTCATGAGAGATACACAGAGAGAAAGGTAGAGACACAGGCAAGAGGGAGAAGCAAGCTCCCTGCAAGGACCCCAATGTGGGATTCGATTCTGGATCCTGGGATTATGCCCTGAGCCGAAGATGGCCGCTCCACTGGTGAGCCACACAGGCATCCCCATCCTGTGGCCTTTAAAAGCAAGTAACAAAGTAGCCATCCAATTAACAACACTATGAATAAACAATTGGTTAAGCATTGTAAAGCATGAATGTTAATACTATACCGCTTAAGCAAGCCAAGCAAACTTGGCATGGGGAGGAAGTTATACAAATAAGAATACAAACAAATTCCCAAAAGTGTTCCTCAAATGTGTTCCACAAGCTTAGTCACTTTCATTTAAGCCGCTACCAGTCTCTTAACCCTTCTTGGTGCTAGTTGACCTTGAATACATTTTAGCAGTTGTGACAGCCATGTTAGCAAAGGTTTGCAATAGCTCCCTACTTGGGGTCTGCTGTTAATGGATGCATAGAGCTATAATCTGGACAACATAAGTATTTCAACACAAATTTATTTATTTATTTATTTATTTATTCATTCATTCATTCATTCATTTTTATTATTATTTTTAAAATATTTTATTTTTTATTTATTCATGAGAGAGACACAGAGAGAGAGAGAGAGAGAGAGAGAGGGAAGCAGAGACACACGCAGAGGGAGAAGCAGGCTCCATGCAGAGAGCCCGACATGGGACTTGATTCTGGGTCTCCAGGATCACACCCTGGGCTGAAGGTGGCGCTCAACCGCTGAGCCACCGGGGCTGCCCCAACACAAATTTATTAATTGAAGATCCATTGTTACCCTTTGTGCCAGGCCCACAGGTAAACAAGTCTAAATAAGTAACAGATGCATTCTCAAGGAGTTCAAGACTACTGGAGATAGCTAAAGAGCTAACTAACATCAATGAAACATGGTGAGGGCAACAATAAAAGTATGTGTGGGCTATTTGGGGGTTCCTAAAGGATGTGCTAAGGAAGCCTGATCAGAGCAGATTTCCTTAAGATGACTGGATGAGAGTGTCATCGAACTGTGGAGCATCAGAACAGAAAGTGAATTTGGAGGTCTTCTGGTTCTAATCGTGAGTGTCAATGTCAAACTACAAGTAGGTAGTGTGAGCAGGTGTGCACTGAGAAAGTATATGATGGGCTTTCTTAACAAAGAGATTTTTGTTGGGCGGGATTGCACTAGAACTAGAAAAGCAAAGCAATCCTACTCAGAAGCCTGGTATCTATGAAGCCACTTGTGAGCTAAGGACAAGAAGCTGGAAAACACTGATATAGTTGGTTGGTTTTATGGATAGCACTGGAAACAAAGAATGAATGCCCTGTCTGAAGGTACTTCCAGTGACAATTTGATGAGATCCTATCACATACAAGGTGGTGTTTTAAGAATAGAATTAAAATGTGTGGTAAAATCTGTTCTGTCCAAGGACAGGGACAGGAAAAAGTTGCTTTCCTTTTAAAAAAAATTATTTATTAATTTGAGGATGGGGAGGGGCAGAGGAAGAGGGAGAGAGAATCTCAAGCAGACCCTCTGCTGAGCAAGGACCCCCACATGGGGCTCAATCTTACAACCCTAGGATCGTGGCATGACCTGAAATCAAGTTGGACGTTTAAATGACTGAGCCACCCAGGTTCCCCCAAAATGTTTTCCTTTTTTTATAGGAACTTAGTATGGGTGAGAATACGGGAAATTAGACAAAGAGAAATAAAAGTAGGTCAGAAAAAGTCATTCAGGTCATTACGAGCAAAGTCGAAGAGAAGGGAATATGAAATGGTGTCCCAACTGCACAAGAGAATGTATACTCCATCTACGTATTATTGTGCCTGATGATAATCATTGAAGAAACTCACCTGAGACTCACAAAGATGTGTTCATATCCTCCACCCAGTCGAGGCCAAAGGCCCACCAACTGATGTTTTGTGTGTCATCAGTTACCTCTATATATTGTAAACTTGCTTTTCATTGAAGAGGTCCCATCTCATTTAGCATTTCTTCTAATAAGAAATTTTTACTTAGCTTCTTGAAAAAAGGCAAACATTTTAACATTGGGAAACACATCACATTTTCCTTGTAAATGTTTTGTAATAAATGAGAAACTGTACAGCAGTTAGTTCAATATTACCCGTGCAGGATGAATCCTCTGAGCAATTACCTTGTTTCCATGGCAACAGCAGATCTGCCCATGCTTCAGTGTGATACTAGGAAACCAGCAAATTGGGTCTGCTCAGTAAAACTGAGGAAAACTTAGTCAATTAGGGGAGGAGGGGGATTGTAAGTTTGATACTAACTAGGTTAACAAACAAACTGCTATTTATATGAAGCGGTTCATTTAAGGAGCTTCAAACAATCTGCAAGGGGAACAGTGCATGCTGGAAAACAAAAGGCAAATTTTGTTACAAAGAAGAAAAGGAGAAGAAAGGAGGAAAGCGACGACCAGATTTTCAGGGACTCTTGTCCACACCCAATCCTTTAGGAGGAGGCCTCTGAAGGGCAGAATGGGAACAAATCTCCAGTAGACAGTCACCTCCTCACAGCTGTGGAACTTACACTCCACCCAGAGTTCGCCTGAGCCATAGTCGAAGCCTTTTGGGTTTTTTAGCAAATCCTGGGAAAGGAGGCCAGGAACTATGCCTGTGACATCCATGGGACACCATAGTGTCTGTCATTTGGCTGTTACACTCCAAGGAACTGTAAGAAAAAAGAAAGCAGAAACATTGTACCTGGACACTGAGCTATAACCGCAAACCCAAAAGCAGAAGGAGCCCCTTCGCAGCCAGACAGCCAGGTCAATTGCAGCTGCCTTTTTGAGGGGGGTGTAAACAGATTTAAAGTCCAAAATTAAAGATATGCTCCTCAGGGAAAAAATGGACATTATAACAGTGCTGTGCCCCTGTTACCGCACTGGATTTCAGGCTCTCCGGGGAGTTGGTTCCCAGACAGTTTTAGAAATAGGATATAATTTAGAGACATTTTCTTGGTGGGGATCATAAGGGAGGCTCTAAAGAGGGAGGTGGGAAGATAAGGTGGAAAATGTGCGAGGTAGACAGTAGGAAAATTGGAACCGGATATGCCACCATTTGATTCATAGGACATGTAATTACATCTAATTACAGGTATCTCTTGGAACTTGGACCATGAGGTTGAAGATAAATTTAAATACCTTGGAGAAATACCCTGACTAATATAATAAAGGTCTTTCTTCTAGTTAGAGGGATAAACTTATTAATGTGGCATCTCTAAATCAAATTATTATACATCTGAGAAATTTGCTTATTGAAAGGAAAAAGGAAATATTACTTTGGGAGACTGGGGGAATAAAGGAACCAAACAGTGGAACATACAAAATATTCAAGGGCTTATTCGACTTTATAAATTACTCTGCTTTCAAAGTGCTTACCTTAAAAAATTTAAGGGAAAGTTAAACATAAAACACAAAAAAACTATTTGGGAAGTGAAAGACATACATGCTTTAAAAATGATCTTAAAAATAGAGTTTTAAAATAACAAATATAATATGGCCCATAAATTCTGCTGATCTCTTTTCCACATGAAGACTTGTAACAAATTATTTATATTTTATAGATTATATATTTGCATTGCCCTATCAAAATGCCTCAAGACTCCTAGCAAATGTACCTACGAAAATAATTTTTAAAGAAAAATGTTTGGAAATACTATTTTTCTTCTATCTAAAAAAGCATATATCTCATCACATTCAGCAGTTGAAAATCTCACTGGCTAACTTAACAAATAGTAACAAAATCCCAAATATATTCAGATAACCTATGTTAATTCAAATCTCACAATATTGACATAGAAAAACACAATATCTGTGCCTCAACTCACAATTATAGCTGGATCAAACGACATAATATTCAATCTATCCAAAACTAAGGTACTTATTCCAGCAAATACCAACATCTAGTCTAAGAGATAACACTTGTCAATAGTAAACATTAAATAATTGTTAACTTAATTAATTAATTAATTAATTAATGGGGAGTCCAAATAATCAGCTTGTTTTAGTTCACCAGTGAATTCACTGCAGTTTGGGATTATAGGCATAACCACAGGTAACTCTAGAGTATCCATCATTAGATAAAGGACCTCTCTCCATACTCTAACAGAATTCTCTCTTCATCCAAAGTTCTCTCTGCAGGTTTCCCTTAACTTCCCTGCAGCCATGAGATCCATTTGCATTTTCCTTTTTGTTACTTGCAACCTCTGTGGCTTTGCCACTTCAAGATTTCCTTTGCTTCACTGGATTATAATTACACAAACACAACAGATTTACTGGGCATCACCTGTGTCAAATGCTACTCATGACTGTAGGGTTTGGGAGAACACACACACACACACACACACACACACACAAACCTGAATCCACAGTGAATTATTGGATAAGAGAAAATAGGTGGTAAGAACCAAATCTTATGAAGGGGCAATGAAGTGGAATGGATAGAAATTCAATAGATGGAGAGATACAGGGAAATTAGCATTTATTGAGTAGATCAGGCCCCATCCAACGGCATTTCATATATAGTATTTCATTTAACTCTCCAATCAAAATGTTGAGATACACCTTTTCATAACTTTATAAGATATGCAGCCCAGCAGGGTTTCAAAACCTGCCCATAATTCTATTGCTGGTAGGTCTCTGAGCAGACATTCTAATTCGAGTTGATACTATTTCCATCCCAAGCAGAAGGAACACTGGGTCACCAAGGCACAAAAGTAACATTATGCACAGGTGTGTTGGACAGCTAATGTTGGTGGGCAATCTTTTAGAGCAGAGCATTCAATGGGGAAGGTGTAAGCTTGGAAGTAGCAGGTCTAGAGACACTCAAACTCTTATTTCTTTTTGGTTCCTTCTTAGGATTTCTAAAGATAATTATTGAAATAATTAAAGAATTAGTGAATGAATGTCTTTCTTTTTTTTCCAGTTCTTACAGTGCCCATATATTCTTGTATGCTGTCTACTTTATCACCATCAGAGCCCCTGGTATCTTAATTATAGTTATTTTAAATTCCTGACCTGGACAAAAACAGACACATAGATCAGTGGAACAGAATAGAGAACCCAGAAATGTGCCCTCAACTCTATGGTCAACTAATATTTGACAAAGCAGGAAAGACTATCCACTGGAAAAAGGACAGTCTCTTCAATAAATGGTGCTGGGAAAATTGGATAGCCACATGCAGAAGAATGAAACTGGACCATTGTCTTACACCATACACAAAGATAAACTCAAAATGGTTGAAAGATCTAAATGTGAGACAAGAATCCATCAAAATCCTAGAGGAGAACACAGGCAACAACCTTTTTGAACTTGGCCACAGCAACTTTTTGCAAGATACATCTATGACGTCAAGGGAAACAAAAGCAAAAATGAACTATTGGGACTTAATCAAGATAAAAAGCTTCTGCACAGCAAAAGAAACAGTCAATAAAACTAAAAGACAACCTACAGAATGGGAGAAGATATTTGCAAATGACATATCAGATATAGGGCTAATTTCCAAGATCTATAAAGAACTTATCAAACTCAACACCCAAGAAACAAAAAATCCAATCATGAAATGGTCAGAAGACATGAATAGAAATTTCTCCAAAGAACATACATATGACCAACAAGCACATGAAAAAATTCTCCGCATCACTGGCCATCAGGGAAATACAAATCAAAACCACAATGAGATACCACCTCACGCCAGTGAGAATGGGGAAAATTAACAAGACGGGAAACAACAAATGTTGGAGAGGATGTGAAGAAAGGGGAACCCTTTGCACTGTTGGTGGGAATGTGAACTGGTGCAGCCACTCTGGAAAACTGTGTGGAGTTTCCTCAAGAAGTTAAAAATAGAGCTACCCTATGACCCAGCAATTGCTACTACTGGGTATTTACCCCAAAGATACTGATGTAGTGAAATGCGGGGACACCTGCACCCCAAAGTTCATAGCAGCAATGTCCACAATAGCCAAACTATTGTGGAAGGAGCCACGATGTCCTTCGATAGATGAATGGATAAAGATGTGGTCTATATATACGATGGAATATTGCTCAGCCATCAGAAGAGATGAATACCCACCATTTGCTTTGACATGGATGGAACTGGAGGGTATTATGCTGAGTGAAATAAATCAGTTGGAGAAGGACAATCATCATATGGTTTCACTCATGCATGGAATATAAGAAGTAGTGAAAGGGACTATAAGGGAAAGGAGGGGAACTGAATGGGAAAAATTAGAGAGGGAGACAAAGCATGAGAGACTCCTAACTCTGGGAAACAAACAAAGGGTTATGGAAGGGGAGGTGGGCAGGGGAATGGGGTAACTAGGTGATAGGCAATGAGGAGGGCACTTGATGGGATGAGCACTGGGTGTTACACTATACGTTGGTAAATTGAATTTAAATTTTAAAAAAAATGCAAAAAAAAAAAAATTCCTGGCCTGATAATCCCAATATTCCCACCACATCTAGTTGTGATGTTTGCTCTGTGTCTTCAATTTTTCTTTTTGGCTTATTTATTTATTTATTTATTTATTTATGCCTTTTGGTATGCATTGTAATTTTTTCTTGCTTGCCAGGCATGACATAGTGGGTAAAAGAAACTGCTGTAAAAAGTTGTTAGTAAGGTGTTGGTGTTGAGTGGAGGGAAGGGAAGCATTCTACAGTCCTGTGATTAGGTCTCAGTCTTTTAGTAAGCCTATGCCTGTGGACTTTGAACTTCATAAGTGTTTCTCATTTTTTTCCTATCTCCATAGTTGGGACAGGATGGGGCTGGGGCTGGTTATTTCTTTTTCTCATATCTGTTTGGCTCTCATAATATCCTGGCAGGTTAGGGTCTGGTTACACTCAAATGCTTTAACATAGCCTACAAGGTTCTGTATGGTCAGGTCTGGCATGTCCAGCCTCATCCAGGCCTCTCACTCCTTTGCTCACCTCCACATTCCAGCCACACTGGCCTTCTTTTGGTTGCCCCAGGAAGCAAGTTGTTTCTAGCCACCAGGCCAGAAGGCTGTTCTCCCAACCTGCTGCTTGGTAGACCCTTAACATTGCATTAGGTCTCAGCTGAAATATTGCCACTTTAGCGAGGCTTTCCCTAACTAGAGGCTGGTCTTCCTACCCATTCTCCCCAACTGTATTATTCTGTTTCAGTAATGCATGTTCCCTCTTTAGTGCACTTATCATAATCCTAATTGTTTTTATTTATTTGATTGTTTTCTTGTTTACTCTCAGTTTCCTGGCTATACTGGTGTACCTTGAAGATATTTAACCATGCCAGTTTTGTTCATCACAGTGTAAACTAAAAGACAAGGACTATGCCTGGTTTATAAAAGTCAGGCAACAGATAACTTGGATTAATTAAAGAAGGAATGAATAAATCACCTTTTTTCCTTGCAATTTAGTCTTAGCATGACTCAATAAACTGAAATAAGGTCCACTGCTATTGCTTAATATTTGTAGCTAAATAAGTAGTGAATTTGTGACAAGTCTATTTGAGAGTGACAGGTGTTCATTCCCAGAGGGCGACAACATATGGCTGTTGATAAAACAATAACTATAACATGCTGAGAAATCACAATATAATGAAACAAAGTATTTTGGAAGTTGCATATTGCTTGAATCCTTATTAGCTGAGCAAATAGTTGAGCTACCACTGTTATTTACAGACATCACCAATTCTAGGTCTTAGAGTTTTGAAACAAACAAACAAAAATGCTTGTTTCTGTGTCCACTGCAGGATCTGATACCAAGAGTGGGCCTCACTTTTGTCTTTGTTTGGGGCTGTTGATAAGCTCTGGACTCAGATTAAACTTGTCTCCTTTCCTTGCATATTTTTTGGTCTGCATTTTCTCAGTGCCTGTGGTCCTTGCATTAAGGAACAGATTTAACATCAAAGGTACTGCCATCACTAACAGCTCCTAACAGCATGTGCCTAGAAAAGGGGCTTACAGAAGAAAAAAAATATACATCAACCGTGGTTGTATTTGGATGACGGGGTTATAAGAAATTTTTACATGTTCTTTCCATTCTCTGTTTTTTAATTGGGAAAATAAAGCAAATGGCTTTGTAATTAAAAAATAGTAATAAAGCCAGCATGATCCTGGAGCTCAGTTATTAAGAAAATGAGCCACCTGAAGGCCAATTTCCTCACTGTTAAGGCTAATAATAGTGGTAAGTGAAAAGAATAGACTTTGCATATTGTTTTCCTGATGATGCTTAACCCCAACAGTATCACTAGGAATAATAGAGCGGATTGTCAACATTACATTGCAATATTAGTGAGAAATTACTAGGTCAGGCATTATGGTGAGTGTTTTCCACAATATTATCTCATTTAAGCCTCACAAAAAAAAAAATGGTGTAAGGTGATTACTACCACTATCCCCATTCTATAATAAAAAGAATAATTAAAAGAAGTGAAAAGATTAAATTGGTCCAGTATTCAGTGTTTGACTTTGAGCTATCCATTCCATGTTCTAATCTAAACCATTCCTTCATATATTCATTCAATAACACTATTAAGCATAAACTATGTGCCAAGCCCAGACATAGTCTTTAGAAATACATGAGCAGGTAAAAGAAGCTTCTGCCCTCAAGTACTCAAATCTAGTGGGAGACAGAATTGTGCAAAAAGATGATCCTGAGTAAAATGTATTAAGATGATAAGGGGTAGGTTCAGGGGTCTAGGAATGGATCCCCTAAACTAGACCTGGACAGAAAGGCTGTATATGACAAAGTAACTTGGAGCTGGTGATACTTGATCTAATTAAAAAACAAGTAGCAGTTGGCATTTTACTGGGTGGTTTGCTAACTGGAAATGATGAGTGAGAAAGCCTCTGATATGAGAGTCAGTGCAAAGGCCTGGGACAAGAAACATAGTGACATGAAGGGGGAGAAGTGCTATGAGGAAAGGAGGGATAAGACATGAGATGGAGAGACAGCAGGAGTAGGGATGGATAATGTCACACCTCCATTATACAAACATGACTTTAGCATACACCGACCAACTGAGGAAGCCAAGATTGGAGAGGCTAGAAGGCTTGTGGGAAGCTGCTGAAACATGAGAGGCAAGCGGAAAAAAAAAAAAAAAAAAAAAAAGCCTTAGCTGGGGTAGTGATGGCCAAGATGCATCAAAAAGGGAAGATTTGTGAGATATTAAGATTGATTTGCAATGAAGATGAGGTACAGAAATAAGTTAAAAATAACTCTGTTCAAGTTTGGAGTAGGTAGAGAGATTGGAGCTGAACAGAGATTTGAGGGTCTTTATGTTATTATCAGTGGGTGAAACCAAGAAGTTTAAGAAGAATCTCACAGAGAGTGGGTGGGAAATACAGCAGCTTGCACATAAAATATAGGATTGGAATTTTGAAGGGTAGAAGCAGCAGGAGGATTACATGGGCAGTGGGAAGTTATGGAGGCTTGGGGACAGGGACATTTTAGGGATGGGACAAAGAAGATCACACTAAACCCATACAGGTCAAGATTAATATTGAAAGTTTACAGAGAACCAGTAGTTCTATGGAAGGCAAGATGAAAGAGATTTTTTTTCAGGAATTAGGGAAGAGTCAAGAGCAACAAGGGTGGATGAGTGATTTAATTAAATAACATTTAGGAAAACACTTTTATTTGGAAATTATGTCATCATTGGTGTGTTGGTGAAATCAGATTGGTGGGGACAGAAGTCAAGCTGCAATTATTAGCTGAGTGAATGGGAGGGAAAGAAGTGAGAACATTAGATGGAATTACTTTCTAAAATTTTGAGACGAGGTAGAGAAAAAAGATGGATGAATTCCTAGATGAGACTCAAAGTCAAAACTTTTGGAGGAGATTGTGGTTTTTCTTCTTGGTAGGGAAAAAGTTACCTAGATCTGAGCAAGTTTATGGTTTTATATGTAGAAATCAGTTGAAAGGAAATGAAGAGGAATAATTGGAGTGGTAAAGTATCAGAAGAAGTTTGCTATGGTTTGAGTTAAAGGTACAGAAGAATGGGTTGGCCTTGAGAAGAAGAGCACTTAATCTACTAGAAATGTTGGAAATATGGGAAGAATGAATGGTTGTAGATAAATTTGTTAACAGAGACAGTAGTTGAATAATAAACATTATGTCCAATGACTTCATTTTTCTCTAGAAGGTAGAGAGGTCATTTAATAAATGGCTCATAAACATATTAGGGAATAATAGTCCAAAAGAGTCCTAGACTCTTTTTTTTCCCCAAAATACATGGACCGTTAAAGAAAGTTTAATAGAATCCAAGAGTTCATCTGTTATATAGAATCTTATACTGATGCCATGAGTCTGTAATATCATCAGAACTTGGGCATGCATTCCCATAAATGACTATTCCAAACAAATTCATATAAGAAAGAGGTAGGCACTCTCCTCTCTCTTATCACAGAATCCTTTGTACTTGACTCAAAATATATTTCATTAGAAGAACCTTGTAAATTCTGTCTCATAAACTCTTAGCATCATAAGAGTGGCATTTAACTGAACATCATTGCATTTAAGTCCATTCATTATGCCTAGCATTAGTAGGTGAGATACACATCAGAATTACAGAGATTTCCAGGTATATACTTATGGAAGAAACTTTGTTCACCAGAATTCCTCTTGGAGGAAATACTGTATTGTTCAAGAGAAATACTTGAGTGTGCAATTTTGTGTAGAAGGTGAGATCATAGAATCTACAAATATGTTCACCGAAAGGTGATTGCATACACACACACACACACACACTTATAAAAAAGGAATGTATTTTATTCTTGAGAAGAAAGTGGAGAAAGACTTCACTGAAGAAAAGGAGATAAAGCAGGAGAGGGAGACATAAAGAAGGAGGAGTGATCTTTCCTATGACTCTACACCATTGATAAATTTAACCAAATGCAAGAAATACTTCTGTGGAATTGCTTGAGAGAGACAGTAAAGGGTGTGAGGGATTTTACTACCCTTCCTGAGAGAATGGGGATAAAGTGAAGACTGGAAACACAGATATCCCACAATGATACAGAAGGTGGAAAGTGAGACACTCAGAGGGTAGAGTCTCCCCTACTCCTGAATATCACGAGAGATTGGGAGCGGGGGGAGGGATACTGTTGGACTTTCACAGACTATAGAATTGAGGATCCAATTAAGTCTGCCGACCGTCCTGGGATGATACGGCCACCCCACTCTGATCCCCCAGCTCACATCTGCAATACACAAATCTCCACTAGGGGAATATTTAGGAAACCTCTTCAGGTGGAGCTGTTTGGTAGATAAGCAGCAGGATGAAGAGGCTATAACATTGTTCGACCCAGGAATATAATAGGAAGAAATATTAACTAGAACAATCTAACTCCAAACATCTGACAATTAAGCAGAGTCCAAAATAGACTCCAATAGGAACAGATTGCTCCTAGAAAAAGAAATACAAATGTCTCATAAACATATGAAAAGATGGTCAACCTTACTCACAATCAGAGAAATGCAAATTAAGACTCCAGTGAAATGCCATTTTCACTTAGTGGAGAAACAGGCAGGCTCAAAAGTAATTGCTGGCAGAAGTGTAATTTGGTACAACTCTTATAGAGGGCGTTTGGGTACTATTTATCTATATTTAAGATGTTTTTCAAAATTTAAAATGTTCACACACTTTAAGTCAGCAATTCCACTTCTAGGAACATTCTATGACTGTTACAACTAGTACGTGTGAGAAATGACACATACAGAAAATTTCTCATGGCAGAGCTGTCAGTGGTAGCAAAATGTTAAAATATCCTGAATGTCCATCGGCTTGACACTGATCAAATAAAGGGTGATGTGAGCAGAAAAAGGAATATTACCGTCATTAAAATAAAGAGGCAGATCCACATTTACTGAAATGGAACAATCTCCAAAAGAGGGTGTGAAGGGAAAAGACACAAGGTACTGTCTATAACGTGTTAGCATGCGTGTGTACACACACAATCTTACACACACTTATATGCTTACAGCCTGAGTTTAAAGGCACATACACAAATGTTTTTACTTGTATTCATAGCATGTCTCTAGCCAGATATAGAAGAAATTCAAAGCACAATTGTCATCTGAAGGGGGACTAGGCATCGAAGGGACACTTCTATAGAAAACTTACTTTTTACTCTATACCTTTTTTTTGACCTTTTGAATTTTGATGTTGTACATGTGTTGACTACTTGACAATAAGTTGACTTTTTAAAAGTGAAAATAATTATGTAAAACCAGGTAGCCTTCCTGTTTGGTTGACAGCCATCCTTAGCCATTGAGAATGGCAGTGGAACGGAGGGAGAACAAGAGCTAAAAAAGGAGAAATAAAAGATCCGCGGGCAGGCTTAATGGTGCATTTAAATTGTGGGACAACAAATTTACAGCAGTAACGATGCATGCGTAGGTGTGCCTTTCTGTTTTCTAGCAACACTAAACAATTCTGCTATTAAGATGGAAGAAGGTACATTTTCGACATTTAACCTAAGATTAGAATTTTGAAGGACAGAGCAGCAGCAGCAGGGTTAAGTTGCAATAAATGGATATTAGAAGCATAAAAAGAACTCAGGTGATTAAGTTTGGGTCTGGCCTGAACAGACCAGAAAGACATTCCAGAGAAACAGGTAGAATGAGAGAGGTGCAGCATCAGCAGCCTAGAGATCTGGAAGTTTCCACAGACAGCTCCCGTGAAGGCGGGGATGGAAAGGAGTTAAGTAAAAATGTCTTATGAGGCAGTTTCCAAGTGCTGTCATGGTCCAGACTGAGAGTGGATGATTGGAGAAGTAGTAAAGATCTCCTGAGGCCAGGGACCTGGAGTTGTATGCTGCATCATTGGATGCTTTGTCTATATGGGTGTTGAACACATCTAGAGCTAAGGTCCAAAAGGTGGGAAGGAGAGGGAGACTATGAACTGGGCCCCACAATGTTCTCTGATGGAGAAGAGATGGATGGTAAGGGTGGCTTGTGACAGGGTGAGGATGGAGAGAGTCATACACTCAAACAGCACGAACACCACCACTATTACAAGCTCCAGCTCCAGTTACCTCTGATGTCACTCCTACCATTCCCTCCTGGGGTCACACCATTCCAGCCACACAGGTCTCATTGCTCATCCTAAATCTCTCTGGCAAGTTTTATCTCACAGTCTTGGTGCTGGCTGTTCTTCTGCCTGGAAAGCTCTTCTCTCAGGTGCAACTTTCCCTTAGATCTTTCCTCAAAGGTCACCTCTCAGTGAGGTCTACGTGGACCACATAAAGCAACACTCTTCCATCCTTGTTTTTCTTTTACCCGTAGCATTTATCACATTCTTAAATCTTTGTTTTTAAAGATTTTTATTTATTTATTCATGAGAGACAGAGAGAGAGGGGAGGGGAGAGAGAGGCAGAGACACAGGCAGAGGGAGAAGCAGGCTCCATGCAGGGAGCCTGATGTGGGACTCGATCCCGGGACTCCAAGATCATGCCCTGAGCCAAATGCAGATGCTTAACCTCTGAGCCACCCAGGCATCCTACATTCTTAAATCTTTTTAATTAACTGTTTCATCCACTTCCATCCATCTTCTATTTTAAGAACTCCTTGAGGGAAGGAAATTTATCTATTTTTTTTAATTGCTTTATGCCTGGGGCCTAGAACAGTGGCTGGCAATAGTAGGTACTCCATAAATATCTGCTGAATTAGTGAAATTAGCTTTCACATAGGGTAAATGAGTAGGAGGAGTTTCAAATTCAAATCAGAATTTTTTCCTAGATGCATGTATTGAATCATAAGTGCTTTGAGTGTCACACAGATAATCACCAAATGTTTAATGTACATTTTCCAGGTGCTAAGCACTGTGCTGGTAGCAGCAGATGGAAAGAGGATCACATGGTGCTCCTGCTCTCAAGGATTTCATCATTTGGAAGGAGGGAATATGAAGATAGCAAAACACCTCATCACCACTCCAGGCAACTGAAGTGATGCAGGGAATCCAGAAAAATAATTGATTCTCCTTGTTGGTTTCCAAAGTGGTATGTCAACTGTTGACTGCAGGGTGCATGTGAGCCTGATGGTGCCAGCAGGAGATCCTGAGCAACAGAATGAAAGATGGCAGTGATGACTGATGTGCCCTGTTCTAGGCACATTTCTGGTGTCCTCTCAGGTTGAACTCAGTAACCCCACAAGGGAAGTTCCATCATTACTTGTTATGCAGAGATGGAAATCAAGACTCAGGAGCGATGTAACTTACAAAGGGTCACCAAGTGGGTGGCAGGGCAATGTGTCTCCAGAGTTCCTACCCTACTCTTTAAACAAAAAAAATCTTTGTTCTTTTGAAGATTTTATTTATTTATTCATGAGAGACACAAAGAGAAAGAGAGGCAGAGACACAGGCACAGGGAGAAGCAGTCTCCATGCAGGGAGCCTGATGTGGGACTCGATCCCGGGTCTCCAGGATCACGCCCTGGACTAAAGGCAGGCGCTAAACCGCTGAGCCACCCGGGCTGCCCCAAAAAAGATTTTATTTATTTATTTGAGACACAGAGAGAGAGAACAAGCAAGGGGAGTGGCAGGCAGAGTGAGAGGAATAAGCAGACTCCTCAACAAGTAGGGATCCCAATGAAGGGCTTGATCCCAGGACCCTGACATCATGACCTGAGCTGAAGGCAGACACTTGACCAACTGAGCCACCCAGACACCCCCTCCTACCTACTCTCAATACCTGCACTCCGTGGTTTTCCTCATTTACTGTCTGAGGAGGGATGGTGAGGAGTGACCATGGCTGGAACAGAGTTTGTGTGGAGGGAAGTGGTAAAAGAGGAGTCTGCAAACAGTGACTGGAGCAAAGCTGTAGGGGGCTCTGAATGCTTGGCTATAAGGCTAAGATGTCATTCTGCATGGTAGACAGCTATCTTAGAGTTTTACGGAAATGGCATAATCTGCCTTGTGTTTCAGAATGAGAATTGACAGGACTGTGAAGCAGAAAGAGAAGGGAGGTGATGGGCATGTGACTCTGGCCAAAGGAAATGGAAAGGAGAAAAGGAGTTGGGAGATATTTCAGAGGCATAACCGGCAGGACTAGATGAGGGCCACAGAAGCGTGAGACATGAGTGGTCTGTTAACTGAGACAGAGCACGTAGGAGATCAACACAGAGAATTCTTAGACCTACTTAAGTTTTTATATTCATTAGTGTCAAATAATCCATATTGTCTGGCCATAAAGATAAACATTCTAAGTTTAAATAGTTTTCTGAGCAGATATGGAAATTAAATATTCCTCCTTCCAGTCTGACAGAGATTTTACCACCTACTGGTAAACTCAATTTATCAAGTCAATTAAAATATCTGTAGTAAAACGTGGACCTATGTTTCCCTGAAACTGCTTTAACAGGATTTGGAGTTTTTAATGGAAATCCTTACCTGAATCTAGAATTATAAATTAAATTTTCCATCAAATTTTCCACTTACATTTGCCCCCAAGAAGGAAAAAAAACTCTGCCTTCCCAATAAATTATTTTTAATTTCAGCTTATATTAAATATTTACTATTTTAAAGATAGCTCACTTCTCCTTGGCATCTTCAAATCTCAAATTTAGTAACTGAGAACCAGCATCCATACTTATCAATAAAAGTCAGCAGTGTTCTGACAGAGGTAGTGTGGTAAACCCCATACTGGAAGGCAAGAGACAGGTTCTTAACCTACTTTTGTTGGAAGAAAATCTTTAAGACATCATTACACTCCCCTGAGCCTGCTTCCTCAATATTCTCCAATGCTTATTCGTTTTTTCACTCTATTATGCATATATTCAACAAATATATATTGGGTGTCCACTATATGCAAGTCTAAATCTCCCCTGGAGACATAGTCCTGAGTTAGCCAGTTCCAATTCTCAGACTTTTTAGTGCAATTATTGCAAGTTAAATAATTGTGATTTTAAAAAGTCAGCATAGGGATCCCTGGGTGGCGCAGCGGTTTGGCGCCTGCCTTTGGCCCAGGGCGTGATCCTGGAGACCCGGGATCGAATCCCACGTCGGGCTCCCAGTGCATGGAGCCTGCTTCTCCCTCTGTCTGTGTCTCTGCCTCTTTCTCTCTCTCTCTGTGACTATCATAAAAAAAATAAATAAATAAAAATAAAAAAATTAAAATAAAAAAAATTAAAAAAAAATAAAAAGCATAGTATCAATCTCAAGGCTATCTCAAGGAAATGATCTATATTTTGAAGACAAAGGAACTAATCCACGTAAACATATGCAAACCTCAATATTTATTGCCTAGATAATAATTCACTTTTTCAAGACTTTGTACAAATGGATAGACCCAGGAAACTAAAAAAGAAACAAACAAACAAACAAACAAACAGAATCAAGAGTCTCTTTTTGTACCATATTTGTAGAAAGAGGTCCGAATCCAAGGTAGCAATGCAGAGCTACCAGAAGATTTCCAGTTCTCCTCCAGGCCTGACAAAAAATAAAATAAAATAAAATAAAAATTATTTGTCATTAGGTAAAGTGTGGGGCCGCCTCTGTAACTTTAGAAATATATATGCTTCTGACCTGCATGCCCTCTATAACCCATGGGCTGCAGACAGGGAAAAAGGCAGGCCTCCTGCACGGCATACAGGGCACTTTCTAGGAAGCAATGCAGTAGAGCTGCAACAAGGCAGTTTTTTTTTTTTTTTAAGATTTTATTCATTTATTTATGAGAGATACAGAGAGAGAGAGAGAGAAAGACAGAGAGAGAGAAAGAGAGAGAGAGAGGCACACAAGCAGATGGAGAAGCAGGCTCCATGCAAGGAGCCCAACGTGGGACTCCATCCTAGGACTCCAGGATCATGCGCTGGGCCGAAGGCAGCCGCCAAACCGCTGAGCCACCCAGGGATCCCCTACAAGGCAGGTTTTGACAGGCTATCTCATACACGTTTGTCTTCACTGACAAGGCACCATTTCTAGAAAAAGTGTGTCTGGGGTCCTGCTGCCAAGCACAGGGTGACTGTGAGAAGCCTGGTTGCTCCTAACGGGAAAATGCCCACTGTCCCTGCTGGGCCGGCAGGACCACAGCTGTCATTTTGGTTCAGACAGAAGTGCCTCCCCCTCTGAGCTTCAGGGATCTGTGCAGAACACCATTTCCACAGGATAACACAACAAGCCAACCCTATTGTGCTCTGTCTTGTTTACCCAGAAAGAACCAATATTTTCTTCAAGCCGTATTCTGAATATGAATGACAGCAGTGAAGCCAAGAGATTCTGGGCTCCTGAGTCATTGAAAGCTGAGACCCGACTCTTATCAGCAACTAGCCCAAGGCCTGGGTAATGGTGGATGCTCAATAGACATTTGTTGAATTAATTAATTAGTGACTTAATAAGATAACTAATTAATGGACCTATGCCTAGCATGGTATCTGGCACATGCCAAGTATCACTAAATATATGATGAATGAATGAACCACCTGCAAAATCTGCAATGCAATTAGGTTCAAGCTCCAGCACCAGATCCAAGGCACCGTGATGAAGCAGATGGAATTATTCCAGCCTCTTCGGTCCTTACTCGCAGTCCTTGTGTATACCTACCATGCTCAGCCCAAACAACCTGCCTGCATGCAGTGTGGTCCCCAGAGCAGCAGCAGCACCTGAAGCTAGGATAGAAATGCAAATTCCTTGGACCCCACCCTAGACCTACTGATCCAGAAGCTCTGGGCACAGAAACCAGCAGTCTGTGCTAGGACAAGCCTTCCAGGTAACTATTATGTCTTCAGATTTCAGCTGTTTAAACAAGATGAGGCCCACGAAGTTCAACCTGCAGATGTGTGGAATTTTTTTGGCCATTAAAATGTGCTTTATAAATAGAAAACTAGCATACAAAAATCTGAAAAAAATCTGAATTGCTAGCATTTCTTGAAATATTGAAACGTTTGGCACATTGAGCAAATATTCTTACATGTTAACAATCAACTAGATCTGAGTAGTCATGCTCCTTTTAGTTCATCCATGGCCACTGTTCCCTAGCGCTCACTTTAATCTTACTGTGGCCCACGTCCCCATCTACTTTTTGAGTGCCTCTGTGTGAATTGGAGTTTGTGACTTCTGCTTTTACATGGGCTTGCCATCATCACCTCAGAGGGAAGCATTTGGGGAAGAAAAAGAGGGATCCTGTTTGGGCCCTGCGAAGGGAGGCACAACATGCATAACCAAGCCACTCCAGTTCCCTCTACATTACTTAAAATTAGGATGATGCTGTTGCTATCATCTGACCCTTGTTGGTCAGATGTGTGTCCATATAGAGTCCCATAACTAAGAATTTTAATGTGTTTTTCTTGTCTCCTCAGTCAGGTTGGGAGAATTTGCTAGTCTCCCATTCCATGGAGTGTCCTTGACATGCTAGCTTTCTTTCCAAAATTCTGCTTAGCATTTTAATGCATGTTGTCAAGTTGCAATATTTGTTTCCAAAAAAATAAAGAAGTATTTTATTAAAAACATTTTTCATGTTTTAAAATTGAATCACAACATTCACTTTGCCTAGTATTCATTTGATTATGAGAATGGCCATTTTTAACCAAGCATATAATAAGACAAAACAAATTATAGCTGGCCTACTTAATAGCATTTCCCCATATACCTTTCAGAAGTATTATACTGCTTATACAATCATTGTATTATGCATATGCATTAATAACTAACCTTATAAATTTATGTTATCTGTTCCCACTACAAATAATTTTCCCCACCAAATATTTCTGTAAGTCTCAAAGCGCATGAATTATACAAGTAAATATAGCATCTTTTATTTCCCTTTTCTTCTGCTCTAATACCTGCTTATTGCTTTATATTTATTTCATTAGAAATCTGGGAGTGAGGAGATTTAAATTCATGAGCCCTAATAGTCACTCTGAAGTAGAGGTTAAGGAATCAGTCTTGCTCATGATAGAGTAGGTAGGTTGAAAGATACCGCCCTTTCCCACTACTGACTTTTACAGTTCTGAGGTAAGGTGACCATTACTTCCCAGTGCTCTTCCAATGAGTCTCCTTTTGCAGAAACAAAAGAATGTCATAGAACAAGAAGAGTACAGAAACCTGAAACCATCCACACACACGCAGATCACTGTCCACTTTTAACAGGACCTAACTACTCCACTGCCTTCATCAACAGGACTTTCTGCTCCTGAAGATAAAAATTGCAGATAATTTCACTGTTCATTTTGGAAATATCTCCAAAATCCTGTTTCACCTAATACCAGATTGTCCAGCTTTTCAACAGATAGCATCACATGACAGTTTACTCTTTGAGATTCTTGGAAACCTCACCATAAAGTCCTTTCCTTGCCATATCAATTTTATCAATGTATAATTGACAAATTAAATTGTAGGATATTTAAAGTGTACAATGTGATGATTTGATACACATGTGTATTGTAAAAGGATTTCCACCATCTAGTTAATTAACACATCCATCACCTCAGCATATTTACCCTTTTTCTTTTCTTTGGTGAGAACATTTAAGTTCTACTCTTTTAGCAAATTTTAGTATACAATACAGTGTTATCAACTACAGTCATCATGTTTTACATTAGGTCCTCAGACCTTATTCATCCTAGAACTGAGAGTTTATACTGTTTTACCAACTCCTTCCTATTTCTCTCACCAATCTCACAGCTATGGCAATTACTTTTCTCCTCTATTAGTTGACTCTGCCTTCCTTATTTCACTTAGCATAATATCCTCAGAGTCCATCCATATTGTCACAAATAGCAGGATTTCTTACTTTTGTAAAGCTAACTAATATTCCTTTCTATAAATATGCCACATTTCCTTGATTCATTTATCTATTGACAGACAATTGTTTCCAGGTCTTGATGTCTGTGTTCCTATGTTCATTGCAGCATTATTCATTATTATATTATGATTCTTACCCAATCTTAATCCTTAAATCAGAATCTAAAGCCTCAAAAATATCCTGACTTTACCCTCCCTTCTTCTTGATTTTGTAAATAATAAATTCAGAGTTTCCTGATCATCGGGGCTTTTTAGTGGAACTTTAAGACTGCCAAAATTCAATACTCCGAAAGACCAGACTCATTACCAGCCTTTTGGTTGGCATCTTTACCAACTAGCTGTATTCCAACCCACCCTTCACAAAAGCTTCTTACCCTATTTCAATTTATTTGGTTCTGCCCTGCTGAGACAGGAAATTGTTTAGTGTTGGATTCCAACTCTGAAGCTTCCTATGCCTGCTCAGCTCCTGGTCAATGATGCTCTCATCTCCCTGTTCAACAGTATTTTATTTTCCTTAGCTTTGAACTTCTGCTGGAAGAAGAATTAGCTTAGTCACAGAGTAAACCTAATTGTGGCCTCATCATGTAAATAAATACTTTAACCACACATTACTCACTGTTTTTATTTCTAGGATATAATTACAAATATAAGGGAATGTATCACTAGGCTCTTGACAGAACCCAATGTTGTGATATGCTGGGCCAGCCTAGTAGCTTTACTTCAAAAGCCAATTCACTTCAGAGAGAGCTATCTCTCTGTCCTTATGCAAAAGTTAAATGCTTTAAATACATTAAAGATGATTAATACAACATGTGTTTTTGAGCAAGTACAGTACAGATATCAGGGGGGTCTTGGGCTCAGCCATGAGTGTGCAGGGGGAACCAAATCAATGCAGCAGCTCCATCATGGAGTTTGTCTAATAATGACAGCCATGAGACAAATGTTTGCAAAAGTACTGCCTACGTTGCAGCTGTACAAAGGTCTATGGGGTAAATAGGGCTGCAAAAGTTTATACCAGGGGAACTTAGCCAAGTCTGGGAACTTGGAGGAACTTGTTCTAAGGAAGTGATCTTTAAACTAAGACTTAAAACTATATGATCTTATCTGCCTTCCCTAGGACTCTTGAATATTATGGCATTAATAAAAAATGATAAATGTTATTTATTTTTGTTTGGTTAGTTGATATATGCTCTATGATAAAAATTTACATTTGGAATCTTGTAAGTTTATAGGTGAGGCTCTTATACAGGTTTGTGTAGTTGAAAGTGCTAGTTATTACTGATGAGTGTCTTTTGGTTTTTGTTTGCTTGTTTGTCAGTTTAGATTTCTCGGTACCTGAGAGAAATGTTATGATAATCCTCAAATTTCAAGTCAAAGTTTTCTATTCCATCTTCTGACATATTATAAAATTAACTTTAAGAACTAAAACATAATTTAGGAATTCCTTCTAATTTTCATTTGTCTAAAAATATTCACTTCAATTTTATTTGTAATATTTTTACCTTTCACGTACTATTTTTCTCCTATTTATACTGGACAGAAAATGTCAGAAGATGACAGGGCTCTAGAACATCCTGGAGAGGTTAGACAGATTGTATTGTATCTGTTTAGAAAGCACAAATGAGGACTTCATGAATATAAATTAGTGTTTTATTTTTTCTAGTGTCACATATGATAAATCAGTTCCCTGACAAATGACAATGATATGAACAGTAAAATGTCTCCTCATCTTTATACAAAATAAAGGACTTAATAAGATAAATAAAAGAAGAATCTGAGAATGAAAAGAAAAGCATTCTTGTCTTAAGGAGATAAGTATGAAGGATGGGTAACAGAGGTGGAAGGGTTTCATAACCGATTAAGTCCCACCTCACCATGGAAATTGGCAACACTTCTATGCAGGCTGGACTTGGGTACTAAAAATTTCACTAGTATTTTGAAAGACAAAATATTAAAATAGTTTATTTTCTCAGTCAATCCTCATAATTTTCACCCACATCCAAAAAGTAATATAATAAAAACAAAGAAGGCAGGAAGGCAGGAAGGCAGGAAGGCAGGCAGGAAGGAAGGAAGGAAGGAAGGAGAGAGAGAGAGAGAGAGAGGCCTTGACTCCTTAGCTACATAGACACACAACACACAGACTTAGTATTTTGCTTTAATAAAGCAAATTACCCCAAATTAACATTTCAGAGGAGATGATTCCTATCTAATGAAAGTGAGGATTTTATTTACAAGTGTATTCTAAAAAAAGTTGTTTGGGGAATAACTGGAAAGACATTTTATAAATATATGGACATTCAAATTCATATAAGCTGGAGATTACCTGGTTTTTGGAGCAGAAATCAGAAAACAGATCAAGAGTTTTGCACCTATATAAGTTTATTTTCAATTGCATTTAGGAATTAGAGTTTTTTATGTTATTAAATTATTTCTTGGGGTACCCAGATGGCTCAGTTAGTTAAGCATCCAACTCTTGGTTCAGCTCAGGTCATGATCTCAGGGTCGTGAAACTGAGTCCTGCAGTGGGGAATCTGCTGGAGGTTCTCTTTCTCCCTCTCTGCCCCTCTCCCTACTCTCTCTTTCTCTCTAAAATAAGAAATAAATCTGTGAAAAAATTATTCCTCAACTCATCCGTTTCCGTTTCCCTGTCTACTCAGTACACTTACATCTTCTTTAGAGCTATCCCATGAGATCAGAAGGTAAATTACACTAATTCCAGATTCAACTATCTTTAATTAAAACTTTTCTTTGAAAGGATTTCTTGACAACCACTGAAACATATGGAAGTCAGAAGCCCTAACATCTTACAGTTGAATCAAACTGATTAAAGTTCTTCATAAAGTAACTCATCTTTGTGTGGCATAAGAAAATATTTCCCTCAGGCCTTATGATGGACACACTCCCTAGATCAATAACATGTCTCTGCTTAACTGCTCTCTCTTCTCTCTTTGCTTTCTTTGGATTTCCAGTTCAGGAGCAAGATAATCTCCCAATCAGATACATTACCTCAACCTTGACATCTTCAATTTTTAAAGTCTGAATAACATTTTGCACATGAATGCTAATGAAGCAATTTATCTAAAGAAAACACTAAATTGGACTCAGAGAAATTAAGAGAAACAATTTGGAAATGTGAAGATAATACCTTACTCTATCTCTTACTGGTACAATAGCTTCAAATGTTAGCTAACTGATTCTATCAGGTGGTTAAGATACTCATCAGGAGAAGCTAGGTCATTGGCTTCTCCAGAGTCTCATCTGGCTTCTAGAAAATGTGGCTAAATATGTTTCAAACATTTTCACCTTTGTCAGATTTTCATAGCTCTTAAAGTGTGCTTGGAGCTAGAAAAATGAAGATATCAATCTCCAACAACACATAAATGATGATGGACCTTACTCATTTTGCCCTGGAATTATTTGGTTAGACTGCCATATCCAGTTCATCACCTTTTCTTTCTTTTACCCTTAAGATCCTATAAAGCTCTTATCATAACAAATGAATTCAATTTGATTATCTGCTCCTGAAGGTTTAACTGTTGTTCTGCCACATATTTCTTTATATTTGAAGAATGGAGTAGATCTGTGTTGTCCAATCCAGTAATCACTAATTACATATTGCTATTTAAATTTAAATGAAAATTAATTAAAATGAAATAAAATTAGAAATTCAGTTCTTTAAGCACATTAGCTGCATTTCAAGTACTCAATAATCATATGTGGATAGTGGCTATTGAATTGGCCAGTACAGAAATAAAACTTTTCCATCTTCACAGAAAATTACATTGGACACTACTAGATTAAATGATTAAAGAAATTAATTAATTCCTCAGCCCAACTTGGATAAGATTTCTTCAGTATGTTTTTTTAACTTCTCAACTCTTTTTTTATAGACATGCTTCTTATAAATATATAGCTAGGCTAGTGTCCAACTTTGAAGGTGAATACAGTGTCCACAGAAGAGTATATCAGGCTGCATGAGCAAGTGTAGAAAGAAGATGCTCTGCCACCCCCCCCAAAAAAAATCTATTTAAATTGGACTGTCTGTCTGCAAGATGAGGACATCAGGTCAATGAAGTTGTTTTGTGAAGCTGAAATCATGGCACAAGTCAGAGGAAAGAACACTGCAGTTAGGTGCAGAATCAGGAGAAAAGTTAAATAATCAAGTTGCTGATAATCAAGGTAAGGTGAATTCATATTGGACTGGGGAAGGCCTTAATCCAAAGACTCATGTTCCTCTAAAATAAGGCAAATTTGAACTCAGACACACACACAGAGGAGAACACCATGTGATAAAGGCAGAGGTTGGATGTGTCTACAAGCTCAAGGAACACCATGATTGTCAGCAATACCAGAAGCTAGTAAGAGGCAAAGAATGATCCTCTAGAGGCTTCAGAGAACATGGCCCTGCCAATAACTTGACTTCAGATTTCTAGCCTCCAGAACTCTGAGATGGTAAATTTATTTTTTTCTCACCTACCTAGTTTGTGGTCATTTGTTACAGGAGCCCTGGGAAACTAGTATACCCAAGTATATGTTCTACTTCATTCCTCCTATAGGAAGCACCTCAGCAGAGAATACATCTCAAGAGAAAGTAAGATTGTACCATTTTACTGTGTCACCAGCCCAGTGTTGAGGCACCTGGTCTGCTCAAGGCAGATTGCTCCTCAGTAGACAAGGTAGATATTAGGATGACAAGACCACCTGAATTTTCATGATCTGATATGGCAACAATATAGTAAAAAATAGAACATCAACCAGGGCTGACTCTGAGGCTTAAACTTGGGGCTCTCTCTGAGGCTCTCTAACTTGAGCTTAAAAAGCATTCCTAAAGTTGTTGCAGTTATCACAAGAGAGAGCCCAGACAGACAAAAGAGATACTCTTGTGGGATAGGGGTTCAGCATCATCTAATTTGAATATGAAAAAGAATACGATACTTTTTAGTATCCCATGCTGATAAAGCAGGATGTATCAGCTGTAATAATAAATTATTTCCTACTTGACAAGCTGTACACCCAGGTCTTAAAGAATTCAACCTTAAGGATGCTGGGGAAAGAAAGTATTCTTTACTCTTATTTAGGATCAAAAAGAGCAAGAACAAAAAGCCCATATAAAGATGATATTGTAACCTATGCTAACTTTTGCAACATTTAATTTTAATGAAGAAGTACATAATTTAATTTGCAATATATTCAAACCATTCTCTAAGCTATATCAAAACTGTAGTTATCCAGTAGCTACAATTTGGACCTAGATACCTTTACCTGCCACTCAGGCTCTGAGCCAGTGGAATGCAGGTATATTAGGAGGTCCTCTAAATGAGCAATGGGGATCTGGCAATACTCCTGGAAATTCAAAAAGGAATTTTATTCTGTGGGCATCAGGCTAGACCTCTCCTACTACTCAACTTCATATAAGAACCAGCCTCAATGGTCTTTCTACTAAGATCTTTGTTTTTTCTTTTCTTTTTCTTTCTTTCTTTCTTTCTTTCTTTCTTTCTTTCTTTCTTTCTTTCTTTCTTTCTTTCTTTCTTTCTTTCTGTGGCTCTCTAGCTCTCTGAAGAATTAGAGGCCAGCCCTGAGTATTCAGCTGCCTGGCTTGGGGGAATGGAGGCCTTGAGTCTTTCTTTTTCCTGCCTATCTCTACCAGAACTATTCCCACAGTTCTTGGTATCAGCTTGCACCATCCTTTCTTACTAAGAACCTGGAAACTTTCACTTGACCCTGAGAAGAACTCTTCTCCAAAGGGTTGGGGGCAATATTTATCTCCTAGAGCTGTGATGCCTGGGCAAGGCTTCCAGGTTGCCACTCACTCATTGATTTGGTCTCCTGGTCCCTTCTGAAGATGGAGGAAAGAAACAAGCAGCCATTTTCTCTTAGTCAGGTTTCCCCCATCCTACTCCAGCCTGTAATCTGGTCCTATTTTGCTTATTTCTCCCTTGGAGAATAGCTTATAATGCAGCAGAGCTGGGGCCCCATCATTAGTACAAATGGAAGGGATCTACTTTCTATGTGGGAATTATTATTTAAATTATGCTCTGTATTTTGAAACTTTTTTTTATTACTCCTGATATTTCTTTTCTGTTTTAGGAATTGAAGTGGGAAAGATATGCATGATTAAGCATGTTAATCTACCAATGGAATTATGGATCACCAAACAATTAATTATTTCTTCTGTTTAGTGTGCTGGAACCTAGAAAAAACAGACCCACAACGTTTTTGGTCAGTGGATGTGCCATTCAAACTACAATGACGACAAGAAAGTTTTGATTTTGCCTGATTTATTGACAGTAAATTACTGACACATCCTTGTGCAGTTTTTAGTTTAGTTTTATATTATCTTTCCTTTCATGATGTTGCATCAACTTCCTCCACCCAAATGTCTCAACTGTAGGCAGCACTAACTAATGTAAAACTATACGCAAATATATGTAATATTTTAAATTACCAAAAACATTTCTAGGTAAATGTTAGAAGAAACTTCTATAAAAAGTTTTATGGGAGATCCCTGGGTGGCTCAATGGTTCAGCGCCTGCCTTTGTCCCGGATCGAGTGCCGCATGGGGCTCCCGGTCTGGAGCCTGCTTATCCCTCTGCCTGTGTGTCTGCCTCTCCCTCTCTCTCTCTCTCTGTGTCTATCATGAATAAATAAACTTTAAAAAATCTTAAAAAAAAAGTGTTATGCTTTGACATTGATGTACAATATATTATACTTTTCTTTTATTCTAACCTACTAGCTCTTTTACTTATTCCTTATCACTTCCCCCCTAATTTTCAATACCTGGAATATTTTATTGTTAATGTGGTTAAATAAGGTAACTTTTATTCTAAAAAATACTGCTGGCCACCATCATGATGAGGTATATCAAAAGTAAACTTCTCCTGTTGCATATTATTTTTGGCAGAATCACAGCAAAAATTTGGATTAAACAAACCACCTTTTTGTGTACAACAGATTCAGAATCAACATATTTGAAATCCTGTCAATTGTGCCTCCATTTATACTGGCAGCAACAATTAATTTGACAAAATGTACAGTCATAAAACTTGGAAGAAATGGTCAGAGCACAGAGAATCACATTTTATACAGGGCCATCCTCAGAATCAAGGAAGAAGGTTAAAAAGTCATTTTCAGAAACTGACCCAAAGAACAAGATAAAACAGATGCTAGTCTCCTGTGGAATTCTTTAGGGAAAAAAAAATCTAATCTAATAGATATTTCATCAAAAATTACTCCTGATAAGAATACAGTACCATTTAAAATCTGTATGCTCCAACTTTCATCTAAAATGCAATAGAAACAAGGAAAACTAAACTTGACTATTTAAAACTTGACTGTCATTAGGTAACATTAGACTATTAAAGCCTTTTACTAAAATAACAAAAGGAAGCAAATTGGCTTTTTAACAAAAAGCTGCTAAGTATTTACTTAGTTAGCATCATTCAAGAAAAATTCTGAATCATTTGAGCACCAATATTCTGGTTACCAGTATTTAAAATCAAATTTGTTTTACTGTCTTCGCTGGTCAAATAAGAATCTCTTAGGGAGAAAATGATCCTCAAAAACTATCTCATGTTCCCCTAAGAAAGATGAGAACTTAGCAGAAGGCATGAACATCAACAAAGGATATTATAACTGATGTAGAAGAGAGCTCTTTTGCCCGAGAAAAGAATAATTTGTGGGGTTTTACCCAAAAGGAAATGGGAAAGATGAATAAGGAGGAAGGAGACAGGAGGAGGAAGAGAGGAGTAATGAAATCTCCAGGGATGGGATAATT